>NW_028270141.1:127239609-127839609 GCF_037043375.1 Chiloscyllium plagiosum | reverse complement strand
TTTATTTTTGTGTAGAAGGGCCCAGCACTGTACCTTGCTGTCAGGGCCCTCCTTTGTTCAGTAAATAAGTTGTTGGGAGTATGTCTGTTCTGCATAAATGTTGCCTTTTACATTAGCAAATGTCATTAGCACCTGACTCCTGTGTTTGCACTGTGTCTGGTGTGTGGACTTTGTGATTTTAGAACTTTACTTGGCCAATGTACCCAGCATCCCTTGCTGTTTGGCCAAGTTAGCAATCTATCTGTGTTTTAGCAACCAGGAGGCTGCTGAAGTACACACTGTATTAATCTAGAGTACTGTGCATATTTCTGATCTCTTTAAGAGAAAGATATACCTTATATCTACTTTCCAGTAATACAATGACTGTTCATGAGGTAGGTTCTGTATATGTGCCCACATTGGAAATTTGACTAATTCCATCAGAGTCCCATTTTAGAACTTCTGGGATCCTGTTTATAAACACTGCTCTCCACTGGCAGTCAATAATTTTAACTCCATCCAAGAATACTGTACTTATTTATTCTCAGTTGAAAATTATTCAGCTGCATTAACATCAGCAGGAAGCATTTCATTCCCATTTACACTCACTGTTCCCATTGGTTCATTAGTTCAATGATTCTGATCAATGGCTTTATCCAAGTTCCTCACTTCATTGGCCCTAGAATTCTGATCAGGAGTCGGTCATTGTCACCGACACACTTCCTCCATTTCACCTGACCTGACACCAACCCCTTAATGATTGTGTCAGACCGGATAGACCCCCCCAACCTGACAACTATGCCCTGATGGACCTAAAACTCCCTCACTTTCCCACCAACCCCAGGAGTCCACAGATTCCTCATCACTCCCTTTTCACCAAACACAGCCCCATTGAAACTGTCACCTCCTCCCACCCCATCACCACCTCCCTTTCACTCGCCTTGACACCACATTTAACCCAAAAGTGGCCCCTGCTCCTGCCAACAGAATTGGAACTACAACCACCGAATCACCCATCATCACCCAACACCCACCCAGCCCCTCCCTCACTAACCTAAAACCCTTCCCAAAGTGAGCCAGGTGATACTGACCCCTCCTTCCAGACCCCCTCCCTTAAACCTCTGGACCTGACACTGCCTCTTCATCACATAGAATCATAGAGTCATACAGCATAGAAACAGACCCTTCGTTCCAACTATAATCCCAAACTAACCCGTCCCACCTGCCTGCTTCTGGCCCATATCCCTCCCAACCTTTCCTATTCATGTACTTATCCAAATGTCTTTTACACATGTAATTGTACCCGCATCCACCACTTCCTCTGGAAGTTCATTCTACATTCAGAAACTACCCTCTTTGTGAAAAAGTTTTTGAAACTGTCTCTTCTAACTTTAAAAATGTGTCCTCTAGTCATGAAATCCTCCATCCTAGGGAAAAGATAACTACTATTGACTCTATCTATTTCTCTCATTATTTTATAAACTTCTTTCAGATCACTGCTCAACCTTCTAAGCTTCAGTGAAAAAAGTCTCAGTTTATCTCATTTACTTTATAACTCAAACCGTCCATACCCAGCAACAACCTGGTAAATCTCTTCTGAGCCCTCTCCAGCTTGATAAATAGAACTGCTCACAGTTTCCCAGAAGAGGTCTCACCAATGTCCTACATAACCTCAACATGAGGTTCCCAACTCCTCTACTCAAAGGACTGAGCAATGAAGGCAAGCGTGCCAAACACCTTTTTAACCACCCTCTCTGGATGTGACGCAAACTTCAAAGAATTATGTACCTGCAGCTGTAGTCCTTCTGCTCTACAACACTACCCAAGGCCCTACCAATTGAATTGAATAAGCCCTACCCTTGTTTGTTGTACCAAAATGCAATGCCTCGCGTTTATCCAAATTGAACTCCATCTGCCATTTTTCAGCACATTGGCCCATCTGATCAAGATCTCTTTGTGATCTTAGAAAACCTCCTTCACTGTCTGCTATGTCACCAATTTTGGTGTCATCCACAAAACTACTAATCATGCCTTCTATATTCTCATCCAAATCATTTCTAATAATGACAAACAAAAGAGGACCCACAACCAATCCTGTGGCAACACCGCTGGTCACAGACCTCCAGTCTGAAAAGCAGGTGCAAAGTTGCCATCCAGGTTGATAGGGTTGTTAAGAAAGCATATACTGTGTTGGTGTTTATTGGTAGGGGGATTGAGTTTTGGAGCCATGAGGTCATGCCTCAGCTGTACAAGACACAGGTAAGGCAGCACCTGGAGTATTGTGTGTAGTTCTGGTCACCTCATTACAGGAGGATATGGAAGCTTTGGAAAGGATGCAGAGGAGATTTACTAGGATGTTGTCTGGTATGGAGGGAAGAGTTTACAAGGAAGGTCTGAGGAACTACCAATAAACACCAACACAGTATATGCTTTCTTAACAACCCTATCAACCTGGATGGCAACTTTGCACCTGGACACCGCGATCTCTCTGTTCATCGACATTACCAAGAATTTTACCATAAGCCCAGCACTTGTATTCCTGTTCCTCCTTCCAAAGTGAACTACCTCACACTTTTCCGCATTTAACTCCATTTGCCATTTCTAAGCCCAACTCTGCATGTTGAATATGTCCCTCAGTAACCCATAACATCCTTCGACACTATCCACAACTCTGTCTACCTTAGTGTCATCTGCAAATTTACTAAGCCATCCTTCTACACCCTCCTCCAGATCATTTATAAAAATGACAAACAGCGGTGGCCTCAAAACAGATCCTTGCAGCACACCACTGGTAACTGATCTCCAGAATGAACATTTCCCATCAACCACCACCCTCTGTCTTTTTTCAGCGAGCCAATTTCTGATCCAAACCGCTAAATCACCTCCAATCCTGAAACTTCGTATTTTGTGTAATAGCCTACTGTGTGGAACCTTATCAAACGCCTTACTGAAATCCATGTACACCACATCAGCCGTCTTACCTTCATCCACCTGTGCCACCTTCTTGAAGAATACAATAAGGTTAGTGAGGCACAACCTACCTTCACAAAACCAAATCAAATAATTCATTTTTAGATGACTATAAATCCTATCTCTTTTAATCTTTTCCAACATCTTACCCACCACCGAAGTAAGGCTCACTGGCCTATAATTACCAGGGTTGTCCCGACTCCCCTTCTTAAACAAGGGAACAACATCTGCTATCCTCCAATCTCTGGCACTACTCATGTCGACAATGATGACATAAAGATCAAAGCCAAAGGCTCAGCAATCTCCTCCCTGGCTTCCTAGAGAATCCAAGGATAAATTACATCTGGCCCATCTATTTTCAGTTATTCCAAAATTGCTAAAACCTCCTCTTTTGAAAAGTGTGTTGCTGGAAAAGCGCAGCAGGCCAGGCAGCATCCAAGGAGTAGGAGAATCGATGTTTCGGGCATAAGCCATTCTTCAGGAATGAGGCTGGTGTGCCAAGTGGGCTGAGATAAAAGGGAGGGCGGGGGGGAAGTTTGGGGGAGGGGCACTGGGAATACGATAGGTGGAAGGAGGTGAGGGTGAGGGTGATAGGCCGGAGAGAGGGTGGGGGCGGAGAGGTCGCGAAGATTATTGCAGGTCAAAAGAGCGGTGCTGAATCCGGGGGTTGGGACTGAGATAAGGTAGGGGGGAGGGGAAATGAGGAAGCTGGAGAAATCTACATTCATCCCGTGTGATTGGAGGGTTCCTAGGCAGAAGATGCGCTCTTCCTCCAGGCGTCGTGTGGCCAGAGTCTGGCGATGGAGGAGGCCAAGGACCAGCATGCCCTTGGCAGAGTGGGACGGGGAGTTAAAGTGTTCAGTCAAGGGGCGGTTGGGTTGGCTGGTGCGGGTGTCCCAGAGGTGTTCCCTGAAACGTTCTGCAAGTAGGCGGCCTGTCTCCCCAATGTAGAGGAGACCACATCGGGTGCAGCGGATACAGTAAATGATGTGTGTGGAGGTGCAGGTGAATTTGCGATGGATATGGAAGGATCCATTGGGGCCTTGGAGGGAGGTGGGGGGGGAGGTGTGGGCGCAAGTTTTGCATTTCTTGCAGTTGCAGGGGAAGGTGGTGGGAGTGGAGGTTGGGTTGGTGGGGGGTGTGGACCTGACTAGGGAGTCGCGGAGGGAGTGGACTCTCCGGAACGCTGATAGGGGAGGGGAGGGAAATATATCATTGGTGATGGGGTCTGTTTGGAGGTGGTGGAAATAACGGAGGATGATACGATGTATCCGGAGGTTGGTGGGGTGGTATGTGAGGACCAGTGGGGTTCTGTCCTGGTGGTGATTGGAGGGGTGGGGTTTAAGGGTGGAGGTGTGGGAAGTGGAGGAGATGCGGTGGAGAGCATCGTCGACCACGTTGGAGGGGAAATTGCCGTCCTTGAAGAAGGAGGCCATTTGGGCTGTTCGGTACTGGAATTGGTCCTCCTGGGAGCAGATACGGCGGAGGCGAAGGAATTGGGAATATGGGATGGCGTTTTCACAGGGGACAGGGTGGGAGGAGGTGTAGTCTAGGTAGCTGTGGGAGTCGGTCGGTTTGTAGTAAATGTCTGTGTTGAGTCGGTCGCCTGAGATAGAAATGGAGAGGTCTAGGAAGGGGAGGGAAGAGTCTGAGACAGTCCAGGTAAATTTGAGGTTGGGGTGGAAGGTGTTAGTAAAGTGGATGAACTGTTCAACCTCCTCGTGGGAGCACGAGTTGGCGCCAATATAATCATCGATGTGGCGGAGGAAAAGGTGGGGAATGGTGCCAGTGTGGCTGCGGAAGATGGACTGTTCGACATATCCGACAAAGAGGCAGGCATAGCTGGGGCCTGTGCGGGTGCCCATGGCTACTCCTTTGGTTTGGAGGAAGTGAGAGGATTGGAAGGAGAAGTTGTTAAGAGTGAGGACCAGTTCAGTCAGTCAAAGGTGGGTGTCAGTGGAAGGAGAAAGTGAGGTCTGCAGAGGCTGGAGATCAAAGCTGAAACTTTATTGCTGGAACAGCACAGCAGGTCAGGCAGCATCTAGGGAACAGAAGATTCGACGTTTCGGGCACATGCCCTTCTTCAGGAATGAGCAGAGAGTGTTCAGCAGGAGAAGATAAAAGGTAGGGAGGAGGGACTTGGAGGAGGGGCGTTGGAAATGTGATAGGTGGAAAGAGGTCAAGGTGAGGGTGATAGGTCGGAGTAGGGTGGAGGCGGAGAGGTCAAGAAGAAGACTGCAGGTCAGGAAGGCGGTGCCGGGCTGGAGGGATTCGGCTGAGACAAGGTGGGGGGAGGGGGGATGAAGAAACTGGTGAAGTCCAAGTTCATCCCCTGTGGTTGGAGGGTTCCCAGTCGGAAGATAAGACGCTCCTCCTCCGACCGTCGCGTTGTTGTGGTTTGGCGGTGGATGAGTCCAATGACCTGCATATCCTCGGTGGAGTGGGAGGGGGAGTTGAAATGCTGTGCTACAGGGTGATTGGGTTGGTTCGTCCGGGTGGCCCAGAGGTGCTCTCTGAATCGCTCCGCAAGTAGGCGGCCTGTCTCCCCAATATAGAGGAGGCCACACCGGCTGCAGCGGATGCAGTAGATAATGTGGGTGGAGGTGCAGGTGAATCTGTGGCGGATATGGAAGTTTCCTTTGGGGCCTTGGAGAGAAGTGAGGGGGGAGGTGTGGGCGCAAGTGTTGCACCTCCTGCGGTTGCAAGGGAAGGTGCCGGGAGTGGAGGTTGGGTTGGTGGGGGGTATGGATCTGACAAGGGAGTCGCGGAGGGAGTGGTCTCTACGGAAAGCTGATAGAGGAGGGGAGGGAAACATATCCTTGGTGGTGGGGTCCGTTTGGAGGTGGCGGAAGTGACGGCGGATGATGCGCTGTACATGGAGATTGGTGGGGTGGTAGGTGAGGACCAGTGTCAGTGGAAGGGTACTGGTTGGGTCGGCGGGAGAGGAAGAAGCGGAGGCTTGGAGGCCTTCGTGATGGCTGATGGAAGTGTATAGGGACTGGATGTCCATCGTGAAGATAAGGTGTTGGGGGCCAGGGAAGCGTAATTGCTAAAACCTCCTCTTTGTCAACCTCAATCCCATCTAATCTTATAGCCTATATCTCCGTGTTCTCATTAACATTGCCCTTTTCCAATGTGAATACTGTTAAAACATATTCATTAAGTACTTCCACTATATCCTCAGATTCCACACACAACTTTCCACTACTATCTTTGATTGGCTGTAATCTTACTCTAGTCATTCTTTTTTTCTTGATATACCAAAGAAGGCCTAAGGATTTTCCTTGATTCTATCCGCCAATGATTTCTCATGTCCCTTCCTTGCTTTTCTTAGGCCTCTCTTTAGATCTTTTCTGGCTAACTTGTAACTCTCAAGCCCCCTAACCAAGCCTTCTCACCTCATCCTCTTATAAGTTACCTTCTTCTTTTTGACAAGAGATTCAACTTCTTTGGTAAACCATGGCTGCCTTTCTCGACAATTACCTCCCTGCCTGACAGGGATATACTTATCAAGAACCCACAGTTACTGTTTCTTGAATAAGCTCCACATTTCAAGATGTCTATCCCCTGCAGTTTCCTCCTCTATCCTGTGCAACCTAAATCTTGCCTAATCGCATCATAATTGCCTTTCCCTCAGTTATACCTCCTTCCCTACGGTATATACCTATCCCTGCCCATTGCTATTGCAAACATAACCAAATTATGGTCACTATCGCCAAAATGCTCACCTACATCCAAATCTAACACCTGGCCGGGTTCATTCCCCAGTACCAAATCCAATATGGTATCGCCCCTTGTTGGCCTGTCTACATACTGTGTCAGAAAACCCTCCTGCACACATTGAACAAAAACTGGCCCATCTAAACTACTTGAACTATAGTATTCCCAGTCAATATTGGGAAAGTTAAAGTCCCCCATAACGACTAGCCTTTTACTCTCGCTCCTATTGAGAATCATCTTTGCTATCCTTTCCTCTAAATCCCTGGAACAATTCGGAGGCCTATAGAAAACTCCCAACAGGGTGACCTCCTTTCCTGTTTCTAACCTCAGCCCAAACTACCTCAGTGGATGAGTCCTCAAATGTTATCTCCGCTGCTGTAATACTACCCTTGATTAACAATGCCACATCCCCGCCTCTTTTACCATCTTCTCTGATCTTGCTGAAACATCAAAATCCCGGAATCTGCAACAACCATCCCTGTTCCTCCTCTAGGAGAAAGTGAGGACTGCAGATGCTGGAGATCAGAGCTTAAAAATGTGTTGCTGGAAAAGCGCAGCAGGTCAGGCAGCATCCAAGGAGAGGGAGAATCGATGTTTCGGGCATAAGCCCTTCTTCAAGAAGGCTTACGCCCGAAACATCGATTCTCCTTCTCCTTGGATGCTGCCTGACCTGCTGCGCTTTTGCAGCAACACATTTTTAAGCTCTGTTCCTCCTCTAGCCATGTCTCTGAAATGGCCACAACATTGAAATCACAGGTACTAACCCATGCTGCAAGGTCACCCACCTTATTCTGGATGCTCCTGGCATTGAAGTACACACATTTCAAACCAACATCCTGCTTGCTAGTGCCCTTCTCGCAACCTTGTAAACCTATCCCTGACCTGACTACCCTCAACCTCCTGTACACTGGAACTACAATTCAGGTTCCCGTCCTTCTGCTGCGTTAGTTTAAACCCCACCACTGGAGAGCATTAACAAATGTCCCCCCCAGGATATTGGTACCCTTCTGGTTCAGGTGAAGACTATCCTGTGTGTAGAGGTCCCACCTTCCCCAGAAGGAGCTCTAATTATCCAAGAATCCTACACCATTCCTGCAGCCAAATGTTCAGCTCCGCGCTCTCCCTGTTCCTCCCTTCACTAGTACATGGCACAGGCAACAAACCAGAGCTAACAAATCCGTTTGTTCTCGCTCTAAGCTTCCATCCTAGTTCTGTGAATTTCTACCTTAGATCCCCACCTTTCCTCCTACCTATGTCGTTGGTTCCTATGTGGGCCACGATTTGGGGCTGTGCCCCCTCTCCCTCAAGAATCCCGTAAACACGATCAGAGACATCACAAACCCTGGTACCTGGGAGGCAGCACACCAATCGTGAATCGCTTTTGTTTCCACAAAACATCCTCTCTGCCCCCCTAACTATGGAGTCCCCAAAGACTAAAGCTCTTCTCTTCTTCCCCTTTCCCCACTGAGCAACAGAGACTTTGCACCAGAGACCTGTGTCCCATTGCTTATCCCTGGTAAGTTGTCCCCCCTCAACAGTATCCAAAATGGTATACTTGTTGTTGAGGGAACCACCACAAGAGATCCCTGCACTGCCTGCCAGTTCCCTTTCCTATCCCTGACGTTAACCCATTTACTTTCTTCTCGTGGCTGCGGAGTAACTACCTCCCTGTATCTCCTCTCAATAACCCCCTTCGCGAATGATCCGAAGCTCCTCCAGCTCCAGTTTCCTGACACTATTCTCGAGGAGCTGGTGTTGGGGGCACTTGCCACAATTGAAGTCAGCGGAGACACTAGAGGTGACCCTTACCTCCCACATACTGCAGGAGGAACATTCAACTGCCCAAACTTCCATTCCTGCTATTCTAAATTCCCAAATAGACTGCTGGAAAAAAAACATGAATGAAAATACTTATCACCAACAAACTGATGCATGGAACTTTTTTTTTGGTTAGAGGAGAAGGATGGGTGGGAGACATCACCAGAGTAGTGTTTTGGGTTAAGCAACTGCCCAAATATGTAACCTCGTGACCTCTCTGACTGCCTCCAGGAACTGAAGAAAACCGGAACGATAAGGAAATTTAAACTGTGAGACCAGTGGGCTTGACATCAATGGTGGACTAGTTGTTGGAGAGAATCCTGAGGGACAGGATGTCCATGTGTTTGGAAAGGCAGGAATGAATAGGAATTGTCAGCATGGCTTTGTGCATTGGAAAGCTTGTCTCATAAATTTGATTGAGGTTTTTGAAGAAGTAACAGAAAGCATTGATGAGGGCAAAGTGGTAGACATGATCTATATGGACATCAGTAAGGCTTTTGACAAAGTTCCTCATGGGACACTGGTTGGCAAGGTTAGATTTCATGGAATTCAGGGAGAACTAGCCGTTTGGATACAGAACTGGCTTGAAGGTAGTAAACAGTGGGTGGTGGTGTAGGGTTGTTTTTCAGACTGGAGGCCTGTAACCAGTGGTTTGCCTCAAGGATCGGTGCTTGTCACGATGGTGAGTGACTTGGAGGGGAACTTGTAGGTGATGGCGTTGCAATGTATCTGCTGCACTTGGATGGATGGTCATTCATATAATTGATTTGGATGTGAACATAGGAGATATAGTCAGTAAGTTTGCAGACAACAAATCTATCTGCGACTCCACTTTCAAGGAGCTATGAACCTGCACTCCAAGGTCTCTTTGTTCAGTTGGAATTAAAGTTATATTCTGCCTGTTTGCATTTCAATGTATAAATGTCTGATGATTTCTTGGCTGGGAAGAGTGCTGCCTCAGAAATCTTTCTGAGTTAACGCTCTCCCAATGCTTTGACAAAATAACTGGTTATAACGTGTGCCTGAGAATCCTGAGTTTGTTCCATACAATAGTCAGCTACAACATTTGGCCTGCGAACAGGGTACTCATATCAGAACGTTGGAATAGCTCTGCAAAAGGTGGAGTATACTTCACTTCCCACCCGGAGTTAGCTCAGGAATCCTGAGAACAATCTGGTTGCACACCAAAAGAATCCGAAAGGAGTACTCTGGATATGAGGTGTTGGGGAAGCCCACAGTGGCTACTCCACGTTTGAGAAAACACACTGGGGCCAGGGAAGTGAGGGATGATCACAGAGGACACGCCAAATTCTGCGCTGCATAGACCACACATGAGCCAAGAGAGTTCAGGAGTCAGATTCCACACTACAGTCGAGACAAAAAAATCTGCAGATGCTGGAATCCAAAGTAGACAAACAGGATGCTGGAAGAACACAGCAAGTCAGGCAGCATCAGGAGGTGGAGAAATCAGTGTTTTGGGCATTTCAGAGTTAATACCTGAAACGTTGACTTATCCACCTCCTGATGCAGCCTGGCTTGCTGTGTTCTTCCAGCCTCCTCTTTGTCTACTCCACACCAGAGTAATGACCCTGGGAATGGGTCAGGTCCACACTGAGGGATCCATGAGGGGACCAAGAATAAAGTCGGCTGTATCCGGACTGGACGAAGCTGTGCAGGAGCCAGGAGGGAGACAAAATCCAAGCAGGAAGAATCTGTGTAGGGGCTGAAGAAGGACCATGCCGGTGGGATCTGCACTGAGTATGAAACAAACTTTTAAAGATGCAGTCAGGGAGGTGAATGAGGAAAAGGCTGTAAACTTTGACTGAATGTCAGAGGGCTCCATCACCGAGTTTACAGCAGAACAACAGTCAAAATTGATGAAGGGAATGCTGAGAGATGGGTTCAACCCATCGGACCACCCCCACTCCAGAGGAAATTGTTCATGGATGGTTCTGAAGAATGATAAAGATCAGAAAGGGGAGTGATCATCATCACTTTATATTTACAGTTGTGTCGATGAGTTAATACTAATACAAGAAGAAACGGTGAGTCAGTGGCTGCAGCAGGTGTCGATGAGGATAAGGTAGAAACAGCTGAAAAATGGGAGGTAGACAGGGACACCCCGTATACTGAATCACAGCTGTGTACCTCACTACACTGCACGGAGGTGGGAACTTACCCCATAGTTAAAGAGGGCTCACTGAAAATTAGGGTGTTGTTCATGCACAACATCAAAGATTCAATATTTTAATAATGAATTTCAAATCTTTGAGAGTGGAGTGAACTATGGTTTTTTATTCTAATTAAAAACAAGTTTTTGTGCTTTACACCTTCAGGTTGTTCTCACAATCTCAATAAACTATCGTTTGGCAAATATCAAACTGAACTCAGCTTTTCAAAAATGTTTCAGAGAAATATAGAAAAAGTCGAAAATGAGAAATAAATGCTTCTGCTCTGAAGGTGATCTTAAAATTACTGAATGGCATTGGAGACAATTGAAGACAAATCTTAAAACCAAAGAAAGGATTATCAAATTCAAAAGGTCAGTTTGAAGTGAACAGCAGATTTCAGCAGTTTTCCTGAACAATTACAACAAAATCACTCAGTGACTTGCCTCCCTCCCCCACTGTCTCAGACTCACGGTGAGTTAACTCTTTCTGCTGGCAGCTTCCTTTCAATTCTCCCAGACACCTTCCATATCTCTAAATGTGTATTAATGGAAATTTACAGACATCCCATTGGGATTTGCCTTTTAGAAACTTGGCCTTGACCAGCCAGGTGTTATCTTCTGAGACTAAGTGTTTGTGAACGTTTCAGAAATTAGTACTGATAAATAAATTGATAAACAGTGTCATTCAAACACTCAATGGGGAACTTAACATAAAGTTTAAGAAGCTGTTCAGTGATCTAATCTGTGAACAGTGTTCTGATCACCTTGGGAGCTGTTCAGGAATACAAAGGGCTTTACTGCACATTCTCAA
Source organism: Chiloscyllium plagiosum (assembly GCF_037043375.1). NCBI lineage: Eukaryota > Metazoa > Chordata > Chondrichthyes > Orectolobiformes > Hemiscylliidae > Chiloscyllium > Chiloscyllium plagiosum. The sequence continues at coordinate 127,828,141 of NW_028270141.1, read as the reverse complement.
GTTGCTGGAAGACGTTTTTAAAGACATCCCAAATAAAAATGGGAACTTCCCCATGGTCAAATGGACAGAATAGACTGTGAAGGCCTGCAGAGGTGCAAAACAGGCCATGGGATTGTTAAGTTCTTGTCATACCCTTTATGAAGGACATCACTAAATAGCTGCATCCCAATAAGAATAAATGGGGGAGGGGGTGTGGAGTGGAGCTAAAGGGGTTGTATTAGTAGGAGTTGATGAACTATTCATTATTCAATTCACAGCAAGAATGATTCCACTCAGAGGTAGATCCAGGGAGGTGACAAGTTCTAAAGGGAACACGTTTATTTGAATCTGGAATATTTTGAAGAGTGGAATGTGTGAAGGAATTGAGCAAACTCGGTTCCTCTATCTTTTGGTCTTACAGCTGCATTCACGTGGCCATAACATCCACCCAATTTGCTTTCCCAGTGATGTTTGTGCCATCAGCCAGATGCAATACATTCCATCTCTTCTTCAAAGTAATTCATATATCTCGTAATTAATAAGACATAGAATCCCCGCAGGAGGGAAATGGGCCATTTGGCCCATCGATTCAGAATCAACCCTCCGAAGGGCATCTCACCTGGATCTAACCACTCACTCTATTCCCATAACTCCACGTTTAGCTTGGCTAACTCATTTAGCCGACACGTCCCTGGACACTGCATGACAATGTACCACGGCCAATGCACCTAAACTGCACATCTTTGGATATAGGAGCAGAATTAGGCCACTCAGCCCATTGTGTCTGCTCTGCCACTCGATCATAGCTGACGTTTCTCAACCTCATTCTCCTGCCTTTTACCCAGAGCTGTTGGTCCTCTTCAATAGTTAGAAATAGATAAATTAAGACCATAGGTACACCACCACCAGAAACAATAACCAGGGGAGAGTAAGTGTCAGCACAACAGTGATGAGTGATAGCAATTACAAAACTCGTTTTCCCAGGTTTCAGAGTTCCCGTGAACCAACTGACAGAGGGTTAATGGTTTGTGAATCCATTCCAAAGTTAGAACAAAGAATATTTTACATAGTGAATGAGTTGGAGCATTTCCCCAACACATAATACAGCTAAGCTGTATTCAAAATCATCTTCATCGAACAGTATATAAAAATTGGAGCTCAGTGTACAAACTGCAGATCCACCTGAAGGTGCTGAGGAGTCAGTCAGTGCATTCACCAGTGATCTGAGAGAACACTAAGGTGCTGAGAATCTTCTTAACTGTGTCTGTCCTCTTTGGATATCAAATTGCTACACAGGACACAGAGCAGGAGGTGATTGACCTCTGTACTCATGTTGACTGTCCAGAGCCAGAACAAGTCATCCAGGACAAGGTCAGTACAGCTGAGAGTTTCCTCTGTTCTGTCATGTTTGTACCAGTGGAAATTATTCGATGTTGTTTTTAGTCCATAACCTGCAGTGCACCGACAGCACACATCCCAACCCTGAACCATGAGACTGGACTGAAATTACTTCTCGGGCCTCATTAACACTTTCTACATGAGCTGCCATCGCCTGCCTGGCTCCCACTGCCAGCTTGTGCAGTAAGAAGAATATCAGGGCTTCCATCTCCAGTAGCAGGTGAAGGGAAGGGTCAGTCTGCTCACAGAGAGGGTGATTAATTCAGGGTAATACCAGATTTAAGACGGGACTCTTCTGACAATTCCAGTAAATGTGCATATTTGGGGAGTTGTCGTCCAGTATAAGTGATGACAAAATATTGATCAGAGAGGGAATAATAGACTGTGGCAGCATACCAGACAGGAATTTACATATTGCAAGAGCTTGCGCAAGCAGAAAGGACAGAAGCAAAAATAGTTGTTAAACTCTGAGAAACAAAGGTAGGAAAATGACAGGGAAGAGGGAAGTGGGAGAGATATAAAACACACATATTGAATCTGTCTTCACACAATAGTATTTTATTAAAACATGAATAGTGGGATGCCAAATATCTGAAGAGGTTGTAGAATTACTCGGTAAAGAAGAAAGTAAATATGAGAAAATCTCCAGGATTAAACAACTGATAAATTCCCAGCACTTGGTAACCTGCATCCTAGGATTCTTAAAGAAGTTGACTGTAGGACGACTGGATCCAATGGTTTGTGATCTTCTGTACTGCCCAGATTCTCTAACAGCATCAGCAGATTGGTAAGTGACCACTGTATCATTGGTGTTCAAAACTGGAGGGAGAGAGGAAACAGGGAACTCCAGGCAGGTTAGTGTGACATGAGTCACCAAGAAGAAGGACAATAATGTAAAGGGTAAACAGACCACAGCCACCAGAGTGTGGAGGATCAGGTCATGCCAATTGCTGGGTGAGAAGAACACCCTGTTGTGTTCGGGGTTGGTATAATCAGGGAGATAACGTTCTGTACGGTCACCATTGAGCAGTCTGCAGGTTGTACAGCCTGTCCCTGGGTCTGGCTAAAGGCTGGAGAAGGGAATGCAGGAGGAGCAGGATCTGATTGATCCATGTAGGAGCAAATGACATGGGTAGACCCAAGAACAAGATCTTTCAGGGAATCTGGGCAACTCGGATTTAAAGAAGGAAAAGGCAAAGAGTAAAGTGAAACAGGATATGTAAAGTTGTCAGGCTGTAATCTGGAGGAGTGTTACATGGATCAGTGCCCGGGCCTCAGCTACTTACAATCTATATGAGAGGACTGAGTGTCATGTATGTGTTGATGACATGAAGCCAGGTGGAAATGTAAGTTGCTAAGAGGACAATGAGAATCTGGCAAGAAATCTAGGTAGGTTAACTGAATGGGCAACACATGGGCAGATGGAGTATAATGCTTTGGAGAAATAAACATGGAAAACACAGAAACTCAGCAGGTCTGGCAGCATCTGCGGAGAGAGAAGCAAACTTAATTATTTCAAGCTGACATGACTTTATTTCAATGAGACTCGAAACATTTACTCACTTTCCATATGTGCTGCCAGACCTGTTGAATTTGTCTGCCACTTTTGCTTTTTATTTTTGATTTCCAGCATCTACTGTATTTTGCTTTGATGTAACTGCTTTGGGAAATGGGTTCAAATCCCATAATGGTCGCTGGAATTGGATTGGAAAATCTACTCTATAATGGTGACCACAGAACTGTTATCAGTTATTGTCAGCCACAATGTCCTATAGAACAAGAAATCTACTATCTTTATCTGGACTGATCTACATGTGACTTAATCCACACGAATGTGCATGACCCTCAAATCCTCTCCAAACTGACCAGGCAAGTGACTCAGATCAAAGAATTAGGGATAGGCAACAACTGAAGGGCTTGCCAATTAAACCCACATCCTCTGAAAGATACATTTTCAAACATGGAATTTGAAACAGCCTTTATTGAAAGAGTTGAAGAGCAAGAATGAGAAGGCCTTGCTGCATTTGTACAGGGGGCTTTGGTGAGACTGCGTCTCAAGTACTATATGCAGTTTTGCTCTTTTTTGAGCAAAGAATGTACTTGTCTTGAAGATAATGCAGTAATTCTTCACTGCACTGATAACACTGTACACCTTGTTGCCATGATGCATTGACAGAGAATAGAGAGTGGATGGTGACATTGGTGAACAGGCACAAGAATCAAATGGATTGTGTTTTCCAAGATGGTGTCAAGCTTCTTGAATGTTGTTGGAAGAGGCAAGTTGAAGTCTTCACTCACACTCCTGCACTGTGGCTTGCAGGTAGACAAGCATGGGGAAGAAAGGAGGTCAGCTATTCACTGCAGAATTCAGAGTCTCTGAATCTCCCTTGGAACCAGACCATTGATTTGTCTAGTCCAGATCAATGGTAAAACCCAGAATATTGGTGGATTCGGCAATGACAATGCAAAGGAATGTCGAGGAGAAATGTTTGGATTTTATTTTACTTCCAATTTTTCTCAAAGGCTGCTTGTCATTTTGCTGACCATATCACATTGACCTGTTTTTATAACAAATCTGTTCAAGGAACAGCTACTGTGCGCAAGTTCAATGCAAATTTCTGATAAAATCAATACATGACTAAACAGCTTAGAGTTTTCCACTTAGGTTAAGGAACAAGGAATCCAGTCACAGCATTCAGTATTCCTGTTCATTGCAATATTGTCCTTGATATGCCCTAGGTAAATCACTCTTGCTTTTATGAATTCCCTTTTGGCCAGACATATTATAAAGTCAACAAACTGCAATCGCTTGAACACACCCTCTAATTGCCTTATAAATTCCTCCCATGTGTTACTGTATTCTCTAAATAACCTTCACAATTAGGTACTTTAACTGTGACTTGATTCATCAGTGTTTAGAAAGTGGCTGGGACATGTTTAAACCCAAATGGCATGACTTAACATTGGTATAACCAATTTGATGTTACACAGGTAGATATCTCTTTAAGCTTTGGTGTTTTGGGCTGTGACCACCTGCTCAGGAACCAATCAAATGCTTGTTACTATGCTGAGCCCTCCTAAGTCCATAACAATTGATGTTGATTAAAATGCCTTTCAAAAGATTGCCACTGGGAAGAATTGCTCTAAAGAAATCTAGGCAATGCTAATTATTTTCCAGAATTCAGCCTCACTGTTCAAATAAAGCAATGCACAATATTGAACTCACAATGTTTTCCACTAACTTGTTTCTTCAACTGCACCTATCTTCCTTGGTCTCAAACAGTACCTTCTCCCCATTTTAATTCACCGTACAAAAAGCTAAAGTAGTCCTTTCACTTTAGGACAGTTCTCTCAACTTTTTATTGGTGTAGGCTTAGTTTTCTCATGTGATAACACAATTCCTCTTCTTGTTTTAGAATTATAAAGAGATGCAATACCCAGCCATCCAATGGATTGAAACAAAGGTTGATGGAATGGATGTGGTTTGTGCAGTGGAGATTGGTTTGAAAATTCTTCTCAATTATGCAGTTTTTAACAATGCTGAAGGTACATGACATATTCCTTTATATTATTACAGGATGTGAAAAGAATCGTTTACTCTGTAACTTATCTTGTTTGAAACCTTCTGCACAGACTGACCCAATGACCAATGAATTTGCCAATGTGATCACACTGTCAGTTTGAATACTGTTTTGATAAATGCAGCTCTGTGGTCCTACAATCTGGGGAGTGGCAGGTGTGTTTCAAACACAGTGAGCTGACTGTTCCCAGGGTCTGGCTGACGTGGTCTATCGGTGAAAAGTCCCACAAAGCCAAACACAACTCGAGCAAGCAACTCGCTGTATCTTTTGTGCTTTTGCTGAGTTGTTAGACAGCAGCAAGTTACTAATTAAAGGGGATTCTAGGTTGTTAAATGCCTTATTAATGCTGCAATTCACCTCATTAATACACAGCTTCTTCCTTTGCTAAAAGCACTGAACAAACTAGATGCTGAGAATTCTCAGCGTGAAAGTCAGGGCGGATTCCTGATTACTTCAGCCTCTGTGGTACTCATCACCAAACAGCATCTTACAGCAAGACCCATGGGAACAAGGTACATGCATTCTGTATCCACAAACATTGGCAAATATCAAATGCCAACCTCTCCTGACCATCTTGGCCTCTGTCCAATCTGCAGGATGCTCAGAAAGCACAGAACTGCATCATAGGATGTCTCAGCAAATAGCATTGAGAGGATACTTTGGGTGGGACGGCCACCCACCTCACAGATTAGACCAGGCTGCCTCTCAGATTTGTCACTTTCTCTTTGCGCTCACTCAGTTAGCACCTACCCGCATGCTTGTGCTTTTCCTGGCTGTGCCATGTTGTGCAGTCACACAAACAGGCAGTCTGCCTTGCGACTTAGCAGCTCTCAGTCAGAAGGGGACACACATCTTTCTAGATGACCTAGATGCTACGTCAGTCTCACACCCACACCACTTACTAATGCCAGCACTTTCTGTGGCAAACACTCACTGCGTGGGCAGCTACCAACTTGCCATGTCTTAGTGGAGTAGTCCTTAGTGCAGGCCATAGTGACACTCATCAGTCAGGGGTCCTGATACAGTAAATCAGGCACAGCCTAGGACACCAGTCCAGGGGATTGACCACAGTGAGGCACCTGCTCAGGGAGTTCTCAGTGGGGAGGGTCAGTACCTCTGTACTGACCTGAAGAAGGGCTCATGCCCGAAACGTTGATTCTCCTGCTCCTTGGATGCTGCCTGACCTGCTGCGCTTTTCCAGCAACACATTTTCAGCTCAGTACCTCTGTAGTCTGGATAATGGATCGATCAGTCCTGTGGATCCATTAGTCAGTACAGGGGTGTGGAGGGTGGGGGGGCAGGTCTCCCTAATCCCTGGCTCCCTTTGTGTTGTACAGCTCGCTGCATCAGGCATCAATGACCAACTCATTCCCACCAGCACAGGCCAAGAAAAAAAGAATCGGGATGTTTGAAGATGTGGGGAAATATTGTCAGCTGAAACCACCATCGTACAAATACCTTGTTCATCTTGATCTCACGTGCTGCAACGGCTCTCACAGACATCAATCCATGGTCCATCCTGTATAGACATGGAGTTAGGCTTCATGCTGGCACTATCACATTCAGGGCGACACACAGACTCAAACAAACAGAGTTCGTTGCATAACAATCAAATTTATACAAACCTGACACCCCCATCTTACCCCAACTCATCCTGTGTGCACCAATCTCATAGTCCAGGAACACCGCACTGCCCGGTTCTACCTCCTTCCCAAGATCCACAAGCCTGATCACCCTGGCCGACCCATTGTCTCAGCATGCTCCTGCCCCACTGAACTCATCTCTACCTACCTCGACACTGTCCTATCCCCCCTAGTCCAGGAACTCCCCACATACATTCGAGACACCACCCACGCCCTCCACCTCCTCCAAGACTTCCGTTTCCCCGGCCCGCAACGCCTCATCTTCACCATGGATATCCAATCCCTCTACACCTCCATCCGCCATGACCAGGGCCTCCCAGCCCTCCATTTTGTCCTCTCCCGATGTCCCCAACAGTACCCTTCCACCGACACACTCGTTCGTTTGGCCGAACTGGTCCTCACCCTTAACAATTTCTTCTTTGAATCCTCCCACTTCCTCCAGACCAAAGGGGTAGCCATGGGCACACGTATGGGCCCCAGCTATGCCTGTCTCTTTGTTGGCTACGTCGAGCAGTTGATCTTCCGTAATTATACCGGCACCACTCCCCACCTCTTCCTCCGCTACATTGATGACTGCATTGGCGCCACCTCATGCTCCCGCGAGGAGGTTGAGCAATTCATCAACTTCACCAACACATTCCACCCTGACCTAAAATTTACCTGGACCATCTCTGACACCTCCCTCCCCTTCCTGGACCTCTCCGTCTCCATTAGTGACGACCGACTTGACATTGACATTTTTTACAAACCCACCGACTCCCACAGCTACCTGGATTACACCTCTTCCCACCCTACCTCTTGCAAAAATGCCATCCCGTATTCCCAATTCCTCCGCCTCCGCCGTATCTGCTCCCAGGCAGACCAGTTCCACCACAGAACACACCAGATGGCCTCCTTCTTTAGAGACCGCAATTTTCCTTCCTACGTGGTTAAAGATGCCCTCCAACGCATCTCGTCCACATCCCACACCTCCGCCCTCAGACCCCACCCCTCCAACCGTAACAAGGACAGAACGCCCCTGGTGCTCACCTTCCACCCTACCAACCTTCACATAAACGAAATCATCCGCCGACATTTCCACCACCTCCGAAAAGACCCCACCACCAGGGATATATTTCCCTCCCCACCCCTTTCCACCTTCCGCCTTCCGCAAAGACCGTTCCCTCTGTGACTACCTGGTCAGGTCCACGCCTCCCCTACAACCCACCCTCCCATCCTGGCACCTTCCCCTGTCATCACAGGAACTGCAAAACCTGCGCCCACACCTCCTCCCTCCATCCAAGGCCCTAAAGGAGCCTTCCACATCCATCAAAGTTTTACCTGCACATCCACCAATATCATTTATTGTATCCGTTGCTCCCGATGCGGTCTCCTCTACTTTGGGGAGACTGGACGCTTCCTAGCAGAGCGCTTTAGGGAACATCTCCGGGACACCCGCACCAATCAACCACACCGCCCAGTGGCTCAATATTTCAACTCCCCCTCCCATTCTGCCGAGGACATGGAGGTCCTGGGCCTCCTTCACCACCGCTCCCTCACCACCAGACGCCTGGAGGAAGAGCACCTCATCTTCTGCCTCGGAACACTTCAACCTCAGGGCATCAATGTGGACTTCATCAGTTTCCTCATTTCCCCTTCTCCCACCTCACCCTAGTTCCAAACTTCCAGCTCAGCACTGTCCCCATGACTTGTCCTACCTGCCTATCTGCTTTTCCACCTATACACTCCACCCTCCCCCCCGACCTATCACCTTCATCCCCTACCCCACTTACCTATTGTACTCTATGCTACTTTCTCCCCACCCCCATCCTCCTCTCACTTATCTCTCTACCCTTCAGGCTCTCTGCCTTTATTCCTGATGAAGGGCTTTTGCCCGTAAGGTCGATTTTCCTGCTCCTCGGATGCTGCCTGAACTGCTGTGCTCTTCCAGCACCACTAATCCAGAATCTGTGTGCACCAATGTCCAAGTTCTAACACTTCTATATCCCGATGCTGCACCTTTTGCAAGGTTATGTTGTCTTGGTTCTTTTCAAGAGGGGTTGGAAAGTCAGTGATGCTGAAGTGACTAACAGACATGCCCAAAGTCAACAATCAGAGGACTCCTTAAGATTTGTTTTAAAACAGTTGTATAATGAAAGGGGAGTGGCCGTTCTCCCAGTTCAGGTTTTGTTTCTAGATTGGTTTAGTTTTAGCCGGCGGTCAGAAACTGCTGGAGACTTAGAGAAGCAGCTGCAGTGAAAAGAGGTTCCATGCTTCAACAGAGGTCTTGCCTGAAGTTTCTCTCTGAAACCTCTCCAGCCTGTAAGACACTTGTTTGAATTTACCTTTTGCCAAGGGGTGCATTTATACGATGTTGTAGGAATTGGAACAGCTCCTTTTTTAAGTTGTGATATCGTATCCGTTGGTTTATCAAATAAATTAAGTTATTCTAAATTCTGTTTTGTTTGGTGTTTCAAGTGCAGTGTGTAAATAAAATTTGTTTGACTTGAAGCTGAGTGGTTTGACCAGCTGCATCACTCCTGGAATATCCAGCTCACACCTGCCTTTTAAAGGGAAAATAATTATTCGGGTCCGGGCTACCTTCTCAAAATGTTTTGAAGGGGTCTGGCCTGGTCCAGCACCTTTATAACTTTCTCCAATTCTAATGCAAGAATCCCTGCAGTGTGGAAGCAATCCATTTGGCCTGAGTTCACACCAGCCCTCCGAAGAGCATCCCACTCAGACCCAACCCTCTACACTATCCCTGTAACTCTGTAGTTCCTATGGCTAACCCACTTAGCCTGCACATCTGTGGACACTGCAGGCAATTTAACATGACCAATCCATCTAACCCGAACATCTTTGGACTGCTGTAGGAAACCGGAGTACCTGGAGGCAATCTATGCAGACACAGGGAGAATGTGTAAACTCCACATAGAGTCACCAAGGGTGGAATTAAACCCAGGTTCCTGGCGTTATGGGGCAGCAGTGTTAACCACTGAGACTCTGTGCCACCCATTGACCTGAAACAATGGGTGGCATTTTGCCCACCCCAGAAGTGGCAAATAATTGGGAAGTAGCTGTTACTAAGGGATCAAACATTACAGGGTGATAGCAGGAGAATGGGGTTGAGAAAGATGTCAGGGAGTCATAGAGTCCTGTGGCATGGAAACAGACCCTTCAGTCCACTCATCCATGCTGACCAAGTTTCCCAAACCCAACTAGTCCCACTTGCCTGCATTTGGCCCACATCCCTCTAAACCTTTGCTATTCATGTACCGATCCAAATGTCTTTTAAATGTTGTAAATATACCTGCATCTATCACTTCATCTGGCAGTTTATTCCACACACAAACTACCTTCTGTGTGAAAATGTTGCCCCTCATGTCCCTTTTAAATCTTTTACTTCTAATCTTAAAAATATGCCCCTAGTTTTGAACTCACCCACACGGGGGAAGAAACCTTTGCTATTTACCTTATCTATGCTCCTCATGATTTTATAAACCTTTATAAGGTCACCCTTCAACCTCCTACGCTCCAGTGAAAATGCCCCAGTCTATCCATTTTACTCAAACCCTCCAATCCTGGCAAGTCTTTTCTGAACCCTCTCCAATTTAGTAGTATCTTTTCAATAGCAGGGTGACCAGAACTGTACACTGCACTCCTAAAGCAGACTCACCACCTTCTCACCAAGTGCTTTTCCAGCACCACACTCTCGACTCACCAACATCCCATACAACCTCAACAAAACATCCCAACTCCTGTACTCAGTGATCTGAGCAATGAAGGCTCGTGTGCTAAACACCTTCTTAACCACCCTGTCTACCTGTGATGCAACTTTCAAAGAACTCTGTACCTGAATCCTTAGGTCTGCCTGTTTGACAAATCTACCCAGGGCCTGCTTTTGTTTGTTTTACCAAAATGCAATAACTTGCATTTATCCAAATTAAACTCCATCTGCCACTACTTAGCCAGCCATGATCGAATGGTGGTGTACACTCGACGGGCCAATTGGCCTCAATCTGTTCCTGGATCATGGTTGCAGCTACCTCAATAATTATGATCTTTGTGGGAAGGTCAATTTCAACTTTCCTGAACCAGTGACCAATTAAAGTCTTTCACAGGTGAATTTATAGCCACTTCAGAGCCTTAAGCTGCCACTTGCCTGATCTGTGAGAAATGTGGCAGCCTCCCGGATAGTTATTAATGGGGCATCTGCTGGTCGGGTTGGGCCTTGATTTGCCACAATCTGAGGGCAATAATGGGCACAGATAGTGTTCAGGGAGGCTGCTGAAAACCACCACCAGGCCCTAACCCCATCACCTTCCCTCATGTCCCTGTCCCCATGATTCCCCCCAAAAATATCACTCACATTTCCTGGTCCCTGCCAGCAGACTGGACCTTCAACAGGTCGATCCCTCTGACTGACTGGCCAGTTCAAACAGAGTGGAACATCACTGTCCCGATATCTGATTGGCAGAGAGGCTGGTGGATAATTCATTCAGGAGTTAACTTAATTAACTTTCCTGTTTTTGAGGCCGGGGGTGTCTCTCTATCTCTCCTACCTCAGCAGTGAGACAAAGAAATGGAAATTCCAGTCATGAACTCCATTTATCTTCTCCCCTTCCCCCAACAAAACCAGACCTGATGATCACTTCTCGTATTTCTGTTTTCATATTCAATAAAAGGCAGGACAAAGTCAGTAGGTGGTCAAAAGATATATAGAATTCTTGGTTTTAAAATGAGAAGAATGGAATGCATCAGTAAAGAAGTTATGCTAAACCTACATGAAACACTGATTAGGCCTTTACACGAGAGTGTGGAGTTTAATACTTAGCACTACGTTTTAGCAAGGTGGCCAAGGTCCAGGAGAGGGTGCTGGAGAGATTTACTGCATTAATACCAGGTCTGCAGGGCCTCTGTGTGGAGGGACTGCAGAAGTTGGGGTTACTTACCTTAGAGCAGAAAGGGTTAGTAAGTGATTGGAGAGATCTATTCAAAACCATGAAGGGTAAAGGAGGAGAAACTGTGGGAGAGGTTTTAATGATGAGAGTATGTGAATTTCAGTTGTTGTAACGAGGAAATGACATCATCGTAGGAAATGACATCACCAACCTAAGGAAATATAAACACACAAATAGAAAGCAGATCATGCCGCTAGTGCTTCATCTGGGGGCTCACTGATGATAATACCTGGTATGGTGACGAAACATCTGAAAACAAACCTTCTAGCTCAGTGAGCAAACCTACATCCAGTTGCAACAATGTGCAGTTGTCAAGGGGCTGGTTAGCTGACTTTGTTGTACAGCTGGCTTGAGGTGCAGCCTAATGCCAACAGCATGGGTTCAAGTCCTGCACAGGCTGAGGTCACCATGAAGGAAAACGTCCTCAAACTCTCCTTTTACATTAGATGTGGTGACCCTCGGGTTAAACCACCACCAGTTCTCTCTCATGAGACAGTAGCCGTATCTATGGTCTGGTCAGACGAGAATGACTTTTCCTGTAGCATTGTGATCTGGAAAGCACTGCCTGGAATGGTGATAGAAGCAAATTCAGTCACAACATTCGAAAGATAAATGTTTCCACGATGAGGGAATATTTGCGTGTAGGTGTGAAAAGAGCAGGTCAGTGTAATGATCTGGTTAAAAATCGACCAAACAGCCAGCACAGGAGTCCCCTCCCCCAGCGCTGTGTCACTCTGTGAGGCTATTATTCAATCTGTCACATCAGTGTCTGCCCCACTTCAGCAATGTCACCCCTGACCCCTCACCTGTAACCTCTGACTCACTGTCAGTGACACCACAGATGATCATCGAATAAAATATCGTTTATTTACAGAAACAATCGTTCCTGTCACTGCACCTTGGGGATTTACAGGACACTTGGTAGACGGAAAGATTTCACAGAAGCATGAGGTGCATGTGCTTCTCACTCCTCAAGTCAAGAGTCCACCAGCACCTCCAGATCCAATGGTTAAATTCAAAAACGTATCTGATGGTTGGTACTTTGTCAGGTGAGTTTAGTTGCTGATGTATTGTAGAAACACAGCAGAGGGTACTTATGTTGAAGTGGTAGTGCCCCTACCTTCGGCCCAGTTCAAGTCCCATCTGGAAGATCATCTGGAGGCAGGTTGAAGAGGGGAGGAACAGAGAAACTCAGCAGCTCTGCCAGCATCTGTGAAGAGAGAAAACTCACACGGAGTCTGGTATGGTTCTTCAGTGAACAGGTGAAGTTGGAGTAGGAGAAGAAAGGAAGGAAATCCAAAACAGAGTGAATGCATGTGCATAATAATTAAAGCTGGGGAGTTACAGATGCAGATTACAATGTGGAATTATGATGGGATTTGGAGGAGCTGGTGTTGGACTGCGATGTACAAAATTAAAAATCACGCAACTCCAGCTTATTTTCCAACAGGTTTATTTGGAAGCACTAGCTTTCAGATTGTCAACCACCTGATGAAGGAGCAGCACTCCAAAAGCTAGTGCTTTCGAATTATGATGTAGCAGTGATAGAGATCTGGCTCAAGGCAGTGAAACACTGCACGTTAAATAAGCTGCTCAGGAAAGGAAGGGAGACAAGGCAGTGGTGTTGTGGCTGTCCTGGAACAGCTTGGCTCGGGATGTGGCAAGTTCATGAGCACGAGTCTGCAGTCCTACTGCCGGAATGTTGTCAGGGCCCACAGCCTTTGTGGTATCCAGTGCCACCAACCATTTCTTGATATTGATGCAGAGTAAATCAAATTGGCTTCAGGTAAGCATCTGTGATGCTGGGGACCACTGGAAAAGGTAGAGATGGGTCATCCACTCGGCACTGCTGGTGAAGATTGCTGCAAATGCCTTGTCCTTTGCATTCATCTGCTGGTCTCTCCCATCCCTGAGGAGAGGGAATATTTGTGGAGCCTCCCCCTCCAGTGAGATGTTTAATTGTCCACCACCATTCACAACTGGATATGGCGGGACTGCAAAGCTTCCATCTGATCTGTTGGTTGTGGGATCCCTTAGCTCTGTCTATCACTTGCTGTTTGTGCTATTTGGCACGCATGTAGTCCTGGTTTGTAGCTTCTAGGAGAAAATGAGGTCTGCAAATGCTGGAGATCAGAATCGAAACGTGTGGTGCTGGAAAAGCACAGCCAGTCAGGCAGCATCTGGGGAGCAGGAAAGTCGACATTTTGAGCATAAGCCCTTCATGCCCCACATTCTTGTTGAAGAGCAGATGCTCGAAACATTGATTCTCCTGCTCCTTGGATGCTGCCTGACCAGCTGATTTGTAGCTTTACCAGGTCAACACCTCATTTTAAAGGTATGCCTGGTGCTGTTCATTGTATGCCCTCTTGCACTCTCCATTAAACAAGGGTTGATCCCTGGCTTGATGGTATTGGTAGGGTGAAGATAGAAGCGGAAATTGCTGGATAAGCTCAGGAAGTTTGGCAGTATCTGTGGAGGGAAATCAGAGTTAACATTCTGGGTCATTGTTATGAGGAAGGGTCACTTAATCCGAAACATTAACTCAAGATTTCTCTCCATAGAGGCTGCCAGACCTGCTGAGCTTTTCCAGCAATTTCCGTTTTGTTTCTGATTTTTTGGTTTTCATTGGGTAGAGTGGGGAATAGGCTTGGCTGTGATTGGCTTGGATTTTATTGGTTTGGTTTTCATTGGGTAGAGTGGGGAATAGGCTTGGCTGTGATTGGCTTGGATTTTATTGGAGGATGATTCTGCTGCTGTTGATGGCCCACGGTGCTCATGATGGCTGGTCTTGTGTTGCTAGATCATTCAATGTCTGTCCCATTTAGCACGATTAGAGACAAAAAAAAGTCTGCAGATGCTGGAATCCAAAGTAGACAGGCAGGAGGTTGGTAGAACACAGCAAGCCACGATGACAGTGCCACACAGCAAGATGGAGGGTATTCTTAATGTGAAGGTAGGTCTTTGTCTTCACATGGACTGTGCAGGGACCTGCAGCTGCAGCCGGCAGATTAGTGAGCACGAGGTCAAGTATGTCTTTCCCTCTTTTTGGTTCCCTCACCACCTGTCACAGACATGTTTTACCAGCAATGTCCTGGAGAAGTGGACCAGATCGCTCACCACTTTTGGTGGACACTGAAATCCACCACCCGGCATATATTCTGTGCCCTTGTTACCCTCCGTGCTTCCTCCTAGTGGTGTTCAACATGGAGGAGCACGGATACATCAGCTGCGGGCGGACAGTCCATGGGAATCAGCCAGAGGTTTCCTTGCCTACATTTGACTTGATACCATGAGACTTCATGGGATCAGGAGTTAATATTGAGGACTCCGAGGACAACTCACTCCCTGGTATATGTGACAGTGCTGCCACCTCTGCTGTGTCAGTCCTGATGATGCTGCAGGACATATCCAGAGGCTGTGATAATGGCCCATCATCTGAGAATACAACTGCTCCTCCACATTCACATTCACGTGGAGCTGGCTCCTGTTTTTCCAAAATTCTTCATATTTCTTGAAAAGAAAGTCATGACCTTTAATTTGTGGAAGATCCAAGGTTTCCTTGAGCTGTCTGATGTTCTATTTTACTGTCATTATTTTCAACAGCTTTTCGCCAGCTCTACCCTCCCCTTACCCATAAATGACATTGTTCCAATGTGACTCGCCACCAAACCATTGAGGACATTTTCCATATATGTGTCTCGGCAATGGGTATCAGTGCGATTTATTGTTCACAGAGCCGCTTAGAATTAGGCACAGGTCAAAGATCAGCCCTGATATTGGTAGTAGCCCTGATAGTAGTTGGTATTATTTGACATTAAGGTGCCACTTAAAGGTTTCATCCAAATTCGTAAGTCATGACAGGAGAGCTCAAAGCCATGGTGTGCTCTTCCTGCTCTACGTGGGAAGCTGGCCACATTTCCAGTGCCCAGGGCCAGCATAGGGGCAGGAAGGGTCTCAGCTGCAGCTCCTTGAAGCTCAGCTTTCAGAACTGGAGGAATGGCTGGAGACACTGTGGATCATCCATGAAGCTGAGAGTACTGCGAATAGCACATACAGGGAGATGGTCACACTGCAGGCTCATATTTCATAGGCAGAAAGGGAATGGGTGACCACCAGGCAGAGTAAGGGGCTAGGCAGGCAGTGCAGGAACCCCCTGTGGCTATTTCCTGCAAAACAGACACTTTGGATAATGTCGGGGGGAATGGTGCCTCAGAGAGGACCAGTAACAGCCACATCTGTTTCCTACGGTTCACCCTGTAGCAAAGGAGAGGAGGGGAAAGTGTGAGAATGCAATAGCTATCGGGGATTCAACTGGAAGGGGAATAGATGGATGTTTCTCTGGCAACAAATGAGATTCCTTGGTGTTTGGGTCAAGGATGTCTCAGAATGACTACAGGATATCTTGGAGGAGGAGGGTGAACAGCCAGTGGTCATGGTATACATTGGTCCCAATGATAGAGGATAAAGTATGGCATGAGGTCCTAAATGCAGAATAAAGGGTGTTAGGAAGTAAGTTGAAAGTATGACCTTAAAGGTTGTGATGTCAGGATTACTACTATTGCCACGTGCGAGTCAGAGTAGAAAGTCCAGGAAATTATAATTGAACACATGCTGGAAAGGTGGTGCAAGGGGAGGGTTGCAGATTCCTGGGACATTGGGACTGGTTTTGGGGAAGTGGAACCAGTACTAACTGGATGGGTTGCACATGGTCAGTGATCTCAGGTTCAGGATAATGCTGCAGGATTTCCTCAGGATAATGTCCTTGGCCCAAACATCTTCAGCTGTTTCATTAATAATCCTCCCTCCATTATAAGGTCAGAAGTAGGATATTCACTAATGATTACACAATGTCCAGCACCATTTGTCACTCATCAGACATTAAAGCAGCCCTTATGCAAAGCAGCAAGACCTGGGCAGTATCCAGGTTTGGGCTGACAAATGATAAGTAACATTCAATACAAATGATAGGCAATGACTGTCTCCAACAGGGGAGAAAGTGACCATTGTCACTTGACATTCAGTGGTGTTACTATCCCTGAATCCCCCACTATCTACATCCTCGGAGTTCCCATTGACCAAAAAATCAACTGGACTAATCAGCAGAGGCCTCACCTTCATTCCCCTACGCTCCCGGATTAATGAGTTCAACACGCGGCGTGACATCGAACAATTCTTCCGCCGCCTTCGCCTCCGTGCCTACTTCTTTAACCAAGACTCTCGCCCACCCTCTGACGACCCCTTCTCCTGCCTCCAACACACCGCATCCACCTGGACACCCCGTGCTGGTCTCATACCTGCTCTCGACCTCTTCATAGCCAACTGCCGCCGCGATATTAACCGCCACCTGAACTCCCCCACCCCTCTCACCCACTTCAACCTCTCACCCTCGGAACGCGCAGCCCTCCACTCACTCCGTTGCAACCCCAACCTCACTATCAAACCAGCAGACAAGGGAGGTGCGGTAGTAGTTTGGCGCACCGACCTCTACACCGCTGAGGCCAAACGCCAGCTCGCAGATACCTCCTCCTACTGCCCCCTTGACCATGACCCCACCCCCCCACCACCAAACCATCATCTCCCAGACCGTCCATAATCTCATCACCTCGGGGGATCTCCCATCCACCGCCTCCAACCTCATAGTCCCACAACCCCGCACCTCCCACTTCTACCTCCTGCCCAAAATCCACAAACCTGACTGCCCCGGCCGACCCATTGTCTCAGCCTGCTCCTGCCCCACCGAACTCATCTCCGCATACCTTGACATCGTCCTGTCCCCCTTAGTCCAAGAACTCCCCACCTACGTTCGGGACACCACCCATGCCCTCCACCTGCTCCATGATTTTCGCTTCCCCGGTCCCCAACGCCTTATTTTCACCATGGACATCCAGTCCCTGTACACCTCCATCCCCCATCACGAAGGACTCAAAGCCCTCCGCTTCTTTCTTTCCCGCCGTACCGACCAGTACCCTTCCACTGACACCCTCCTTCGACTGACTGAACTGGTCCTCACCCTGAACAACTTCTCTTTCCAATCCTCCCACTTCCTCCAAACGAAAGGAGTAGCCATGGGCACCCGCATGGGCCCCAGCTATGCCTGCCTCTTCGTAGGATATGTGGAACAATCCATCTTCCGCAACTACACTGGCCCCACCCCCCACCTTTTCCTCCGCTACATCGATGACTGTATCGGCGCCGCCTCGTGCTCCCACGAGGAGGTTGAACAGTTCATCCACTTCACCAACACCTTCCACCCTGACCTCAAATTCACCTGGACAGTCTCAGATTCCTCCCTCCCCTTCCTCGACCTTTCTATTTCTATCTCAGGCGACCGAATCAACACGGACATCTACTACAAACCGACTGACTCCCACAGCTACCTGGACTACACCTCCTCCCATCCTGCCTCCTGTAAAAACGCCATCCCATTCTCCCAATTCCTTCGACTCCGCCGCATCTGCTCCCAGGAGGACCAGTTCCAAAAACGCACAACCAAGATGGCCTCCTTCTTCAAGGACCGCAATTTCCCCCCCGACGTGGTCGACGATGCCCTCCACCGCATCTCTTCCACTTCCCGCTCCTCCGCCCTTGAGCTCCGCCCCTCCAACTGCCACCAGGACAGAACCCCATGGTCCTCACCTACCACCCCACCAATCTCCATGTACAGCGCATCATCCGCCGTCATTTCCGCCACCTCCAAACAGCATTCCGTAAAGACCACTCCCTCCGTGACTCCCTCATCAGATCGACACCCCCCACCAACCCAACCTCCACTCCCGGCACCTTCTCCTGCAACCGCAGGAGGTGCAAGACTTGTGCCCACACCTCCCCCCTCACCTCCCTCCAAGGCCCCAAAGGAAACTTCCATATCCGCCACAGATTCACCTGCACCTCCACACACATCATCTATTGCATCCTCTGCACCTGATGTGGCCTCCTCTATATTGGGGAGACAGGCCGGCTACTTGCGGAGCGTTTCAGAGAACACCTCTGGGACACCCGGACCAACCAACCCAACCACCCTGTAGCTCAACATTTCAATTCCCCCTCCCACTCCACCAAGGATATGCAGGTCTTTGGACTCCTCCATCGTCAGACCACAACAAAACGACGGTTGGAGGAAGAACGCCTCATCTTCCGCCTAGGAACCCTCCAACCACAAGGGATGAACTCGGATTTCACCAGTTTCTCATTTCCCCTCCCCCCACCCTGTCTCAGTCAAATCCATAGAATTCAGCACCGCCTTCCTAACCTGCAATCTTTTTCCCGACCTCTCCGCCCCCATCCCAGTCTGACCTATCACCCTCACCTTGACCTCTTTCCACCTATCACATTTCCGACGCCCCTCCCCCAAGTCCCTCCTCCCTACCTTTTGTCTTAGCCTGCTGGACAAACTTTCCTCATTCCTGAAGAAGGGCTTATGCCCGAAACGTCGTTTCACCTGTTCCCTGGATGCTGCCTGACCTGCTGCGCTTTTCCAGCAACACATTTCCAGCTCTGGACTAATCATATAACTACTGTGGCTACAAGAACAGGTCAGAGGCATCCTGCAACAAATAACTCACCTATTAACTCTCCAAAACATGTCCATCATCTACAAGGCAAAAGTGTGATGGAATATTCCCCACCTGACTGCCATTGGGCAGCTCCAATAACATTCAAGCAGCTTGACACCATCCACATCAAAGCAGTTCACTTGATTGGCATCAGATTCACAAGCATCTACTCTCTCCACCATCGACACATGGTAGCTGCGATATGTATCATCTGCACAATGCACTGCAGAAATTCAAGAGGAATCCTTCGACAACAAAGTAAAACAAAGAACTGCGATGTTGGGAATATAAAACAGAAATGGAAAGTTCTGGAGAAACTCAGCGGGTCTCACAATATCTGTGGAAAAAAAATCTGTGATGATGGTACACTGGACTTGAAATGTTAGCTCTGTTTTTCTCTCCACAGATGCTGCCTGACCTGCTGAGTTTCTCCAACACTTTCTGCTTTTTCTGCTAAAATAGCACCTTCCAAACCCATGACACCCCCACCCCCTCCAACTTCACCTGGAAGGAGAAGGGCAGCAGATACGGGGGATCACCACCACCTGCAAATTCCTGAATTGGAAATATATTACCATCCTTTCTGTTTCTCTGGGTCAAATTCCTGGAACACCCTCCCTAGCGAGATTGTGTATGTACCTACACCAAATAGACAGAAGTAGTCTGGGAGGCAGCTAAATGCCACCTTCTCAAGGGCAGGTCGGGATGGGCAATAAATACTCATATATCCCATGAATAAAGATTTTAAAACATCCTCCTGACATCACCTTCAGAAACGGTTCCCTCTCATTCTTGTCCCATGAGTCAGCGAGAACAGCTTTTCTTTGTCTCCCTTACCTAACTCATGTCACTGTCTGGTACAGCTCCAACCAACTGTCCAAGGACAAATTTCCCAGCTTCTCCACCCTAAACCTATTGGTAAAATCCCTCTGCATCCTCACAAGGTGCAAATATCATTCCTAAAGTGTGAGTGATTATCACTTCACACAATGCTTAAGCTGTGACCTAACCAGCAGTTTACAAAGCTTCAGCATGATCTCCCCCCATTTGTACTCACTACCCCTAGTAATGAAGCTCAAAATCCCCCATGCTTCCTTAATATGTGCTGCATCTTTCAATGGTCAATATCCCTCAGATCTCCCTGTCCCTGGTGCCTTTCTGTCATCGATAATGATTCCCAACATCCCTTTTCCCAGAGTGTCTCACCTCACACTTGCCCGTCCTAATTTCCATCTGCCACATGTCTGCCCATTCTGTGAGGTTATTGATGACATTCCTGTAGCTGGGATTGCACTGAATGGTGGAGGGTTCTCAATGACCTGAATGGCTGTCACCTGTTCACATTGTCCTGTTAATCTACTCAGATCCAGGCAGACGCTGTCACGAATGAAATGCCTATATTCATATTGCAGGGCAGTTGATAGGAAACTGGAAGAGAAACAATATGAAGAACATGTGCTTGAATTCCTGAAGGATTTGGAAGAAGACAACCAACCCTTTGAACCAGGAATATTTTCTCTTAATTTCTTTAGCAGACGTGGGCTAATGGATATAGCTTTTCTTAAAACTTCCCAATGATTTCCTTTTCCTGGAAGGTTCTGTTCCCTTTACTGTTATATATAACAGTCAATATAACATATAACAATCAATCATGCTTAACTCTGTCTTAAACTGTTTTATTCATGTGCAAGGTACATCTTGGCTTTAACCTGGATTAGCATGCATAATTATGGTCTCCTTATCTAAAAAAGGGTTTACTTAATTGTTGGGATTTAGATTCAAATTCCAGAGAAAAAAAGTTTGTGTTATGCAATGATCTTCCTGGTAAGAAGGACAACATTAAATGCAAACCAAAGAGAATGATTATACAATAAGGGTGAAGGTTGGCACTAAACATTTCACTCATTGAGGCATACCACAGTACACAGGTTCAGGACATGTGGGTCTGTCTTTCCATCAACACCCAAACATCTAACATTCTTTGAACCTGATCTGTTGACTCATAAAGTACTTTGATGTTTTTGCCTAAGTCAATTTAGCTCAAACAGACACACAAAACCCTCTTGCAGCTTGAACAGTTCAACTTTAATTTCACAGTCTACCTCAACCCCTGTCACCACAGCTACTCGCAGATTGCCTCTCTCGCTCTCTCTTTTTCGCTCTCTCCCTTTCCATCCCTCTTCACGTCTGCATCTACATCTTAATACTCTGTTCTAAGAACTTCTTAAAAGAGCCTTTTTCTTTCAATTTCTGTACAGGCAGTTGCCATTAATCTGAACACAGGATTTTATACTGATCTAATACATCTAGATGTTTTATGGGAAATCTTCAACCTGTTTCTACATTACTTATGGAAAATCCCTTAGACTATGACAATGAACCATCAACTGATAATGCTCCTGTCCATTTGCTATGATGAACTCCAACCTTTCACTCTCAGAAAGACCTTGATTTAGCAAGTGTGCTCCTGGTAAGGCTCCTGGCACACTCACCTTTTTATATCCCGTTCTCTGTCCTGCCTGAAAACTCTGTGTCCAGGGATGTTGAGCTGCCATCCTTGCCTCTCTTTTAGCCAATAATCTATTATAGCAATTATAAATAAAGTCAGGGATATGATTCTTAAGAGAGGGAAGAAGCTCGGGGACCTGGATGTTTGTAGTTTATTATCTGCCTCATGAGCAGTCATTGCATTCCCCTACAGGATAAGTACATCCTTCCTTATGTAAAGAGACCAAAAGATTGTGATCCCACATTTATCACTGAAGTGAGAGATTCGTACTCTTCACTTCCATTGTAGTGAAGACCAGCATGCTCTTTGTTTTCCTCATTGTTTGCTGAATGCGTACATGAACTTTCAAACCACACATTAACCAGACATTAGGCTCCAGCTCTGGTCACTCTGACTGTCCCTGACAGAGCAGTCCTGGATGCTCATGTTCCTTTTAATATCCTTTATAGTGAGGATTTCTGTTCAAATCTAAGTTATTAGTCAGTGTTTCAGATTCATTTCTGACCAACCACCTCTGTGGGGCATTGGTGACATCAGTTTAAAGTCTTCTTACAGCACGTACCGAGGGTTAAATTCTATTATAGATGGGAAGCTGAGTCCTTCACTGGGAAGCAGGGATTAAATGTTCTTTAATCTTGTTTGAAATTAATGAATTGTGTACATCCTGAAACAGGGATGGTCCTGGTGATGGATTGGACTTACGTTTAATCTCAGTCATACTGGGTCAGAATGTTTCACGTTGATGTGGTAAGAGCTCATTGACAGTGGGAGGTATTACAGAACCTGATGGTTTGAGGTTGGTCAGTGCTGTAACTGCCCTGTGTCTGTCTGTGTTTTTCTAACTGCTGGGAATTTTTTTCTCACTGTGAAATAAAGAGGGTGATGCATCACAACACTTGGTTTCCTGTTAATTCTTATTCAAAGGGAAATCCGGATCACTGCTCACATCACAATTTTAATATTATACACAGCCTTCCACATTTCAGTGAAATCAATGTGTCAAAGTATTGAAGATTAAAAGTAATAATTCTCTTATTTCAGAAAATGAACCTGCTCTAATGGAGGGTATTTGTCCCACTGTGTACATGAACCATGGGCAAGGTGAGATTAGTGAGAGCACAGCCCCCATATCAGATAGAGTAGGACTGCGAAAGCTTGGGATTTCAAGCAAACCTGTTGGATTATAACCTAGTTTTGTGTGACTTCTGACCATATCCAGTAAGAGACAATTGACCAGTATCGTTTGAAGTTCAGTCATGTTCCCATTGCCTGATTCCCTCACTATTAACACCCTGGGGATTACCATTGACCAGAAACTGTATTGATATGATGAATCTAATTCACTGCAAGTCATTGAAAGCAGGTCAGAAACTAGGAATTCTGCAGTGAGTAACTCACCACCTAACCTCCCAAAGCCTGCCTAAGGCACAATTCAGGTGTAAAATTGGAATACTCTCCAAGATGTGCTCCAGAGCCTCACCAAAGCTCCTTGGATAGAATCTTCCAAACCCTCAACCATTTCCATCTTGAAGGACAAGGACAATGGATACATGGGATTACCATAAGCTACACATTCCCCTCCAAACCACTCACCATCCTGATGTGTTGATTTAGTATGGGTGTGAAGATTCACTTTCAATCCAACATTAAACACACTTCACTGGAGTACTCTAAATGCGGCCTCTTGGTGCAGCTGATACAAGTTCCTGACTCATCACTGAAGCAATTCTTACAAAAAGGACAACTATTACCCACAAGTGGAAATGGCTGACCCAGCACGAGACCTGACAGCAACCGACGTTTGATCCCTCAACTCAAAGTCTGCAGTTCTTGTACGATGGTTAATCTGTATGATGGTTGGTCTATGCGATGGTCAGTCTGTACGATAATTGGTCTGTGCGATGGATGGTCTGTGTGATGGTTGGTCTGTGCGATGGATGGTCTGTGTGATGGATGGTCTGTGTGATGGTTGGTCTGTACTACAATTGATCTGTGCAATGGTTGGCCTGTGCGATGGTTAGTCTGTGCGATGGTTGGTCTGTGCGTGGATGGTCTGTGTGATGGTTGGTCTGTGCGTGGATGGTCTGTGTGATGGTTGGTCTGTACTACGGTTGATCTGCGCGATGTTTGGTCTGTACAATGGTTGGTCTGTGTGATTGTCTGTGTGATGGTTGTTCTGTGTGATGGTTGGTCTGTGCGATGGTTAGTCTGTGCGATGGTTGGTCTGTACTATGGTTGATCTGTGCGATGGTTGTTCTGTGCGATGTTTGGTCTATATGATGGTTGGTCTGTACGATGGTTGGTTTGTATTATGGTTGGTCTGTGTGATGGTTGGTCTGTGTGATGGTTGGTCTGTGCAATGGTTGGTCTGTGTGTTGGTTTGTACGATGGTTGGTTTGTACGATGGTTGGCCTGTGTGACGGTTGGTCTGTGAGATGGTTGGTCTGTGCGATGGTTGGTCTGAGATGGTCGGTCTGTGAGATGGTGGTCTGTGCGATGGTTCGTCTGTGCGATGGTTCGTCTGTACGATGGTTGGTCTGTGAGATGGTCAGTCTGTGAGATGGTGGTCTGTGCGATGGTTCGTCTGTACGATGGTTCGTCTGTGTGATGGTTGGTCTGTGTGGTGGTTGGTCTTTGCGATGGTTGATCTGTGCGATGGTTGGTCTGTGTGGTGGTTGGTCTCTGCGATGGTTGGTCTGTACGATGGTTGGTCTGTACGATGGTTGGTCTGTACGATGGTTGGTCTGTGTGATAATTGCTCTGTACCGTTCTCATGGAGAAGAGGCAATGAACCTCCATTTTTATGTTTTCCTTCAGTCCCGAAATTGTTCAAATGAGTTCCCTCCAGCGATGACATCATCCATGCGGCTCCTCAATGGTTTTGTCGCTGATCTATCTGTCTTTGAGCAATTTAATGCTGTGTTTTCACAAGATATGAGTTGTGTATGAGGTAGGATAAAATGTTTATTATGAGCATTGCCTTCGAACCTGTTGATTGTGTTGAATGGCTCATCTCTTTACAGAAGTCTGTTGTTGTGAACGGTTTATAATGGAACCAGTTCAGATTTCTTTCAATAGTTTTGAGTTTGCTTCACTTGGCCATTGTCCTTCCCAGCATGCATCAGAAACTTCCCTGACCAGTCATTTTAGGTTACAAACAGTTCAGGAAGGCAGATTACCTTCTCAATGGCAGACAGAAATGGGCAAAAAAATACTCTCCCAGCCAGCAACACCTACATCCCATAAGTGAATTTTTAAAAAATCCTTCTAATATAAACCATGGGATTCTCACTTTCTGGAAAGCAAGCTGTGTCCCTGTCAATCTCACTTTGATGCAGCACTTCTCGATGGTTTGATCTGCTCTCCCAGTCTTTCCAGTACAATGGCACAACATGGTGTTTGCACTGCTTCAGATAAAAATTAATTCAAACTGAACCATAATCTCGGTTTGTTCAATCTATCATATCAGCTGCATGACATGTAATCATTTGTGAAAATTTCTGCGTTTTATGATCCTGCTCCACAGCTACTGATGAAGGAACAGTAGATCCAAACAAACCCTGTTGGACAATAATGTGGTGATGTGTAATTTTTAACTTTGTACACCACAGTCCAACACCGGCTCCTCCACATCATGAATCTCATGTTAATGCAGCCCCTCCTGATGGTTTAATCTGCGCTCTCAGTCATTCCAGTACAATGGCACCCTCTCGTATTTGCTTCAGATAAAAATCAACTCAAATCACCGGAACCAGACATTACCCACAACTTGTATCTCAAGACTCTTCCTGATTAACTTTGAATCCTTTTGTGACTGATTTCCCTTCCCCTATTGGAGATTTATGGTGTTGCTTGGAACAGGATATCTCTGAGACCCTATGGACTCCTCGACCAGTGTACACAATATTTATTTACCCAGGCTCCTTAGCGTGTATTAGGTAAGGACAACACAGCATGAGACTGCAGTCAGTCAGCCAAGTCCCAACTTTATTTAAGACAACAAAGGGAAAAACTACACTCAACAATTTTACCAACTCTATTTCTAACGATCCGATTCTTTTGAATATTAAAACAATTCCCAGACATGCTTACCTTTTGCTGCTCTGTCGAATTGTTCGTCTGTACCTCTCTTCATGAGTTGATTCTCTCTCTGGTCGGAGGGTGAGCTGCTCTGCTCACTGCTGTATCCTGACCTGCCTGTAGGTCGGCTGGAGAGTGGGGTTCGGTCATGCCCTGCCAGGCTGGGTTCTTATACCCTCCTGGCTACCTTCTGGAATGTTCCAAGGACTTGGCTGATCAGGGGAATCAAACTAATTGGTTTTATCACCTTGAAATGCTGCTAATGGTTCTCGATGGCTTGCTAACAGTGAACCGTTCGATGTGTCTGCCTTGAGGCTGGAAGTCTGGTTTCATCCCAGAACATACACCTGGTCTTCTACCTTACTGAGGAATGTCTGTCCCGTGCATCGCATGTTGGTTGTTTGTCAGGAAGGGTCGAATTGCCCTTTCACACTTCCTCATGTGTTCTGATGCCACTCCAGTTTTCAATTGCCTGGGCTTCAGTTTCCCTGGGGAGAACTGTCTCTTGTGTGTCTGTCTTGGCTCAGGCATTCCAAGCATACTTTGATTTCTGGCCAATTTTTATTTCAGTCTGTTCCTGTTTATTTCAGTTGCTGTGCTTGTATTTCTGGATGGGTTCATGAATAGAATGGGTTTAGAGGAATATGTGCCAAATGCTGACAAATGGAACGGAATTGATTTAAGATAGTTGGTTAGCATGGAGGGGTTGGACTGAAAGGTCTGTTTTCTGTGCTCTATGAATCTATCTCAGCTGCCTTACCCGGGTCAAGAGATTTCCAGGCTGAGGGAAGCAGCAATCGCTGGGATCAGCTCTCCAGATTTCTTCCCCACTTCCTTCTGGGCCTCTCACCACAGGGTCCTGGAGCAGGGAACCTTCACTCCAAGGGTCAGGCTGGGTTCCTGCAAAATTCTGCCCCTTTCGGCCATTTTTTTAAACTGATAATACTTCAGGGGATCCTGCCAAGTTTGGAGTTGGGATCCGTTGGTTATTTTTTAAAAGTTTGATCTCTAATGTTTTTTATTCTTTTGTGGGATGTAAGTAATGTTGGCTGGGAGGCTGCATTTATTGCCTGTCCCTAGTTGCCCCTTGAGAAGGTGGGGTGAGCTGCCTTCTTGAACTGCTGCAGTCCACCTGCTGTGGGCTGACCCACAATGCCCTTGGGGAGGGAATTGCAGGATTTTGACTAAGTGACCGTGAAGGAATGGGCGATATATTTCCAAGTCAGGATAGTGAGTGGCTTAAAGGGGAACCTGAAGGTGGTGGTGTTCCTATGTATCTGGTGCCCTTGGCCTTCCAGATGGAAGTGTTTGTGGGTTTGGAAGGTGCTATCTCAGGATCTTTGGTGAATTTCTGCAGTGCATCATGTAGATACGACACACTGCTGCTACTGAGTGTCATTGGTAGAGGGAGTGGATGTGGTACCAATCAAGCGGTTGCTTTGTCCTGGATGGTGTCAAGCTTCTTGAGTGTTTTTGGAGCTGCACCATCCAGGCAAGTGGGGAGTATCCCATCACACTTCTGACTTGTGCCTTGCAGATGGGGTAACAGGCTTTGGGGAGTCAGGAGGTGAGATACTTGCTGCAGTATGCTGAGCCCTGAACTGCTCTTTTAGCCACTGTGCTTCCACAGTGAGTCCAGTTGAATTTCTAGTTAATGAGAACCCCCCCAGGATTTTGATAGTCAGGCATTCAGTGATAGTAACACCATTGGATATCAAGGTACAATGATTAGATTGTCTCTTATTGGTGATGGTCACAGCCTGGCATTTGTGTGGCACAAAACTTACTTGCCACTTACCAGTGCAAGCCCAGATATTGTTCAGACTTTGTTGCTTTTGAACACGGACTGCTTAAGTATTTTTGGAGTGGTGAATGGTGCTGGGAGAGAAGACTAAACCATTGGGAGGGACTGCATTAAATTGAGATTGACAGGGACAGAGTTTGCTTTACAGAAACAGTGAGAAACCTATGGTTACATTAGGAATTATTTCTAATTCACTCCCAGGATTAGGGTGTTGCTGGCTGGGAGGGTATTGACTATTCCTCGTTGCCACTGACAAGGTGAAAAATCACACAACACCAAGTTAGAGTCCAATGGGTTTATTTGAAAAACATCGAGGAGAAAGTGAGGTCTGCAGATGCTGGAGATCAATGTTGAAACTTTATTGCTGGAACAGCACAGCAGGTCAGGCAGCATCAAGGGAACAGGAGATTCGACGTTTCGGGCACAGGCCCTTCTTCAGGAATGAGGGCAGAGAGCTTCTTCAAGGAAGGCATCCTTGTAAGAGGATTCGCAGTAGGTTGAAATCTTCGAGGAGAAAGTGAGGTCTGCAGATGCTGGAGATCAATGTTGAAACTTTATTGCTGGAACAGCACAGCAGGTCAGGCAGCATCAAGGGAACAGGAGATTCGACGTTTCGGGCACAGGCCCTTCTTCAGGAATGAAGAAGGGCCTGTGCCCGAAACGTCGAATCTCCTGTTCCCTTGATGCTGCCTGACCTGCTGTGCTGTTCCAGCAATAAAGTTTATTTGAAAAACATGATCACCTGTGTCATGTGATTTTTCACCTTGTCCAAACCAGTCCAACACCAACACCTTCACATCATTGATAAGGTGCATTGCCTTCCTGAACTGATTGTAACCTAAAATGGCAGGTCAGGGAAGTTTCTGATACATGCTGGGAAGCAGAATAGCCAAGTGAAGCAAACTCACCGTGGGCGGCATGGTGGCAAAGTGGTTAGCACTCTGGTTTCCTCCCACAGTCCAAAAATGTGCAGGTTAGATGAATTGGCCATACTAAATTGCCCGATGAGTTAGGAGAATGGGTCTGGATGGGTTGAGCTTCGGCGGGTCAGTGTGAACTTGTTGGGCCTGGTGAAAATTGTGAAAATATCTTCTGAAAAGATTAAAGCAGAGCATTAAATTGCTCAAAGACAGTCGGATCAGTGACAAAAACTATTAATGAGCTTCAAGGATGACCTCATAGCTGGAGAGGAGAAATTTGAACAGTTTGGGGACTGAACGAAAACATAAAAATGGAGGTTCACTCCCTATTCTCGGTGAGAACTGTACAGTAAAACCATCGCACAGACCAACCATCGTACAGACCCAACCATCATACAGACCCAACCATCGCACAGGCCAGCCTTCGCACTGACCAAGCATTGCACAGACCAACCTGCGTATAGACCAATTATAGCACAGACCAACCATCGTACAGACCCAATCATCAGACAGACCAACCATTGCACAGACCCAACCATCGCACAGACAAATCATCACACAGACCAACCATCATACAGACCAATCATCACATAGACCATTCATCATACAAACCAACCATTGCACAGACCAACCATTGTTCAATGTGTGCAGGCAGGTTTTCTGACACAGTATGTAGACAGGCCAACAAGGGTGATGCCATACTGGAGTTGGTACTGGGGAATGAACCTGGTCAGGTGTTAGATTTGGAGGTAGGTGAGCACTTTGATGATAGTGACCATAATTCGGTTATGTTTACAATACCAATGGACAGGGATAGGTATATACCGCAGGGAAAGAGGTATAACTGGGGAAATGGCAATTATGATGCAATTTGGCAAGATTTAGGATGCATAGGTTGGGGAAGGAAGCTGCAGGGGATGGACACTCTTGAAATGTGGAGCTTTTTCAAGGAACAGCTACTGCTGGACCTGGGTATTTATATACCTGTCAGACAGGGAGGTAGTTATCAAGAAAGGGGCCATGGTTTAATAAAGAAATTGAATCGCTTGTCATGAATAATAGGAAAGCTTATGTGAGGATGAAGTGTGAAGGCTCAGTTGGAGGGCTTGAGAGTTATACGTTATCCAGAAAAGATACAAAGAAAGGGCTAAGAAGAGCCAGGAGGAGACATGAAAATTAGTTGGCGGATAGGATCAAGGCAAACCCTTACGCCTTCTATAGGTATATCAGGAATAAAATAATGACTAGCGTAAGATTAGGGCCAATCATAGATAGTAGTGGAAAGTTGTGTGTGGAATCTGAGGACATGGAAAAGTGCTTAATGAATACGTTTTGACAGTAATCACATTGGTAAAGGACAATGTTCGTGAGAACACGGAGATACAGGCTACAAGATAAGATGGGATTGCGGTTGACAAAGAGAGGGTTTTAGCAATTTTGGAAAATCTGAAAATAGATTGGACCCTTGGGCCGGATGGAATTTACCCTCGGATTCTCTGGGAAGCCAGGGAGGAGATTGCAGAGCCTTTGGCTTCGATCTTTATGTCATCATTGTCGACAGAAGTAGTGCCAGAAGATTGGAGGATAGCAAATGCTGTTCCTTGTTGAAGAAGGGGAGTCGGAACAACCCTGGTAATTATAGGCCAGTGAGCCTTACTTCGGTTGTGGGTAAGATGTTAGAAAAGATTAAAAGAGATAGGATTAATAATCATTTGGAAAGGAATAATTTGCTTAGGGATAGTCAACACAGTTTTGTGAAGGGTAGGTTGTGCCTCACTAACCTTATTGAGTTCTTCAAGAAGGTGAAATAAACAGGTGGATGAAGGTAAGACGGTTGATGTGGTGTATATGGATTTCAGTAAGGCGTCTGATAAGGTTTCACATGGTAGGCTATTGACAAAATATGGAGTTTTGTGGTTGAAGGTGATCTGGTGGTTTGGATCAGAAATTAGCTCGCTGAAAGAAGACAGGGGGTGGCAGTTGATGGGAAATGATCATTCTGGAGCTCAGTTACCAGTGGAATGCCACAAGGATCTATTTTGGGGCCACTGATGTTTGTCACTTTTATAAATGATTTGGAGGTGGGTGTAGAAGGATGGGTTAGTAAATTTGCAGACACTAAGGTAGGCAGAGTTGTGGATAGTGCCGAAGGATGTTGTGGGTTACAGAGGGACATGGATAAGATGCAGAGCTGGGGTGAGAAGTGGCAAATGGAGTTTAATGCAGAAAAGTGTGAGGTAGTTCACTTTGGAAAAAGTAACAGGAATACAGTTGCTGGGCTTATGGTAAAATTCTTGCAGTGTAGATGAACAGAGGAATCTCAGTGTCTGGGTGCATAAGTCCCTGAAAGTTGCCACACAGGTTGATAGGGTTGTTAAGAAGGCATATGGTGTTTTGGCATTTATTTGCAAGGTGGATTGAGTTTCAGAGCCACAAGGTCATGCTTCAGCTGTGCAAGACACTGGTAAGGTGGCAGCTGGAGTATTGCGTGTAGTTCTTGTCACCGCATTATCGGAAGGATACGGAAGCTTTGGAAAGGGTTCAGAGGAGATTTACTAGGATATTGCCTGGTATGGAAGGAAGGTCTTATGAGGAAAGGCTAAGGGAATTGAAGCTGTTTTCATTGGAGGGTTGAGAGGTGACTTAATTGAGATATATAAGATAATCAGAGGGTTGGATAGAGTGGACAGTGAGAACCTTTTTCCTTGGATGGTGAAGGCTGACACAATTTGAGGTGTGATAGATTTAGGACAGATATCTGGGGTAGTCTCTTTACTCAACGAGTAGTAGGGACGTGTAACAGTCGTAGACTCGCTGGCATTAAGGGCATTTAAGTGGGCATTGGACATGCATAGGTATAGTTTGGATGGGCATCAGATTATTTTCACAGGTCGGTGCAACATTGAGGGCTGAAGGGCCTGTACTGCGCTATCACATCCTATGTTCTATGTACGTCGCACAGACCAACCATTTGACAAGAACTTTGGACTTTGAGTCGAGTGATCAAAGGTGGGTCGCCTGTCGGATCTCGTGCTGGGTCAGCCATTTCCAGTTCCGGGTAATATTTCTCGTTTTTGGAAGAATTGCTTCAGTGATGAGTCAGGAACTTGTATCTGCTACACCAAGAGGCAGCATTCAGAGTACTCCAGTGAAGTGTGTTTAATGGGGATTGAAAGTGAACCTTTATCCCTGCACTAAATCCATTTAACTTGAACAAGTCAGGATGGTGAGTGGCTTAGAGGGGGACGTGCAGGTGGGGGTGATTCCATGTATCTGCTGTTCTTGTCCTTCGAGACGGAAATGTTTGAGTGTTTGGAAGATTCTGTCTGAGGAGCTTTGGTAAGGTTCTGGAGCACATCTTGGGGAATATTCCATCACTGTCCTGACTTGTGCCTTGGAGAGGCTTTGGGAAGTCAGGAGGTGAGTTACTGTCTGCAGAATTCCTAGTGTCTCACCTGGATACTTCATCTTCCAATTCCAAATCACTTCTTACTATTCTATCCCATACCAACAATGCTACCCCATCATATTCCCCCTCACCCCTTGCATGAGGACTGCTGACCCTCAGGTATAACTCTGCACCAGCAGCCACCTCTGTCTTTTGGGAGAGAACAGCCTCTGGGACGATGGTGACTTTCACTGTAACTACAATACCATGGGAAATAGGAACAGGAGTGAGCCATTCAGCCCCTCGAGCCTGCTCTCCCATTCCAAAAGATCAGGGATTTGCAGATGATGCCACAATTGTTGGGAAAGTAGGTTGTGATGAAGAAATTAGAAATACATCACTCTTTGAGCCACACATGTAACTGACTTTAAATCCCCAGTGTCAGTTTGCCCATTGGCACTGGTACACAGTGGACCAAATGCCCTACAGTAATGCAGGATAATTCTCTGAAATGGGAGAATTATTACTTTTAATCTTCAATATATCGACAGATTCATTTCACTAAAATGTGGAAGATTTTATCTAATATTAAACTCGTGATATGAGCAGTGATCCAGATTTCCCTCAGAGTAAGAATTGAACAGGAGACTGAGTGTTGTGATGCATCACCCTCTTTATTTCACAGTGAGAATACATTCCCAGCAGTTCGAAAAACACAGACAAACACAAACTCAAAGACAATGGCTTCTTCACGAGAAGCCTGTGAATGAACGGCCTGTTAACAGGAATCATATTGGAATAGATCATTTCTTCAATCACACATTCAGTCAGTCTATATGTGGGTGGGAGCTCTCAGTGTGGGTGGGAGATCTGAAGCTGAATTTTATTCTCTCATCAGACTCTGGATTCTGATTTCACGTTAGGATTATTTCTCCATTTTAGGGATCAGTTTGAAGCTGCTTCATTCCTGATTCCCAAAATCTTCCACTTGTCCTTCTTCACCTGGATCCAGGTGTTTTTTGAACCTGCACTGACCTGAGTAAAACTGAACTGGATTGAGAAACAACCTTTCTCCTCATCCCAGGACAATGTTCAGTTTCTGATAATCAGGAATGGCAGGAATAGGGAATATTCTACTACCCACAAAGAGGGTGAAATTTTCACCCTGGCCTGGTGTTCCTGACAGTGTCCCGCACTTCCACTCTCTTCCTTCTTGTTGGTTCCAATACAAATGTAAGTTCCTCCAGTGAGACTGGGAACACATTATTCACGTATTTAGAATTCTTCATGTGTCTGGAAGTTGCTGGTTCCAATTGCAAGACCCACACCCTCCTCCAGGCTCCAGTCCACATCCCTCTTCCTCCTCTCACTGACCCCTCCTGGTCCTGAGCCTCAATGTAAGCTCCCACTCTCCTGCCCCCTCCCCTTGTGCTGCAGAGTTCAACAAATGAAACCTCTGACCTCAGACACAACAGCACAAAGCTGACTGATTCTCATGTGTCACTAACTTTCAGATGAAGGTGGGATATCATTCCAAAAGGGTCACAACAATGAGTATTGATGGAATACAAATCCATTCCATGTAGGAATACTCCACAGGGCAGTTCCAGCACCGACCAACCTCAAACAACTAGGCTCTGTAATCCCTCCCACTGTTAATGAGCTCTGACCACATCAACGTGAAACATTCTGACCCAACATGACAGATTAAACAGAAATATAATCCATCAGCAGGACCAAATCCCAGTCTCATGCTATACACAATTCATTCATTTCAAAGAAGGTTAAAGGACACTTAATCCCTGTTTCCGAGTGAAGGACCCAGCTCCCCATTTACAATTAAATTTAACCCCCTGCATGTGCTGTAAGAAGACTTTCAACTGATGTCACCAATGCCCAACAGAGATGGTTGGTCAGAGATGTATCTGAAACACTGGGCAATAATTTAGTTTTGAAGAGAAATCCTCACTATAAAGGATATTAAAAGGGACATGAGCATCCAGGACAGCTCTGTCAGGGACAGTCAGAGCGACCAGAGCTGGAACCTGATGTCTGGTTAATGTGTTCTAGGAGAAAGTGAGGACTGCAGATGCTGAAGATCAGAGCTGAAAATGTGTTGCTGGAAAAGCGCAGCAGGTCAGGCAGCATCCAAGGAGCAGGAGAATTGACGTTTCGGGCATGAGCCCTTCTTCAGGAATGAGGAAAGTGTGTCCAGCAGGCTAAGATAAAAGGTAGGGGGGAGGGACTTGGGGGAGGGGCGTTGGAAATGCGATAAGTGGAAGGAGGTTAAGGTGAGGGTGATAGGCCGGAGTGGGGGTGGGGGCGGAGAGGTCAGGAAGAAGATTGCAGGCTAGGAAGGTGGTGCTGAGTTCGAGAGTTGGGACTGAGACAAGGTGGGGGGGAGGGGAAATGTGGAAACTGGAGAAATCTGAGTTCATCCCTTGTGGTTGGAGGGTTCCCAGGCAGAAGATGAGGCGCTCTTCCTCCAGCCGTCATGTTGCTATGGTCTGGCGATGGAGGAGTCCAAGGACCTGCATGTCCTTGGTGGAGTGGGAGGGGGAGTTGAAGTGTTGAGCCACGGGTGGTTGGGTTGGTTGTTCCGGGTGTCCCAGAGATGTTCTCTGAAACATTCCACAAGTAGGCGGCCTGTCTCCCCAATATAGAGGAGGCCACATCAGGTGCAGCGGACCCAATATAGAGGAGGCCACATCGTGTGCGGGGTTGAGGGTGTGGGCAGGAACTGGGCAGAATTTGGGGAAATCTGATGGTAACCAAATATGGAAAAAATATCCCAGGGGAATGTTTTGTACTGGTGAGTGACTGGAAAATGGTGGCATTCAGAGTGACCTGGATGTCCTTCTACATCAAACACAGAGCGTTAATGCACAGGTTCAGCAAGCTACTGGAGAAACAAACAGTATTGTATCCTTTATTACAAAGGGAGTGAAGAGTACAAAAATCTCACTTCAGTTGTAGCAGTGGATGACATCAGCAGTTTTACTCTCCATACCCAAGAGTGAATTACAGTGAGTGCAATGACATCATTGGACAGATTACCCAATCGAGGGACAGTGTGGGAAAGTGGGTTTGAAGGAGAAGATCAGCAATGATCTCATTGAATGGTGGACCTACATTTTTATGACCCGGGGGAAAGACAAGACGGTACAGCCCCCAGGACAGCTGAAAACCATCGTGCAAAGGTGAGAGTGGACGGAAGTATGGAGGGAGGATGATGGGCAGGAGGAGGAGGGGCTGCAGTTGGTGGGAGGGTGGGAAGGAGGATGGACAGAGTGACGGGTGGGTGAGGGGTTTCAATGGAATGTGTGTGAGGGGGTAGCATGGAGGTAGGTGAGGAAGGTAGAGGACCAGGGGAGTGGGAGAGAATGGTGCCGGGGGGGGGAGGGGCATATTGTCAGGTATGTGAGAGAAAGCTTGGGGTGTGTAAGGGCTGGGATGGAGTGAGGGAGCATTTCAGTTCTGCTGGCACCACTTCGGAGAGGAATGGGACTGATGGATCTGCTAGGGTTGTGAGGTGAAGGGGCGGTGTCAGGCCCAGAGGGTTGAGGGATGGGGTGCGGTGCTACCAGGTCGGGACGGAGGGTCAGTACCACCTGGGTCACTTTGGGTAGGGTTTCAGGTTAGTGAGGCAGGGGTTGGGTGGGTCCTGTGTGGTGATGGGGGAATGCAGTTGGCTGTCAGTTCCAAACTCATTGCAGGAGCAGGGGGTGTCTGTTCAGGGGCAGCTTTTGGGTCTAGTGGGTTTGGGTTGAATGGGTTGTGAAGGCTGGTGAAAGGGAGGGGCTGTTGTTTTGCTGGTAATGGGGTGGGTGGGGGGAGGTGTCCCGTTCCAATGGGGCTGTGGTAGAGGTGAAGGGGAAGAGTGGGTCAGTGATGAGGGATCTGTAGAATCCTGGGGTTGGAGAGGAGTGATGGAGTTTCGGGACCAGCTGAGTCATGGGTGTCAGGTGGAGGGTTTTGTCCAGTCTGATACGGTCATGTCAGGGGTGTTGTCGGGTCAAGGTGAATGGGGGGAAGTGTGTCGGTGACAACGACTGACTCCCGATCAGAATTCCGGGGCCAATGAAGTGTAACTTGGATAATCCCATTGATTGGAATCATTGGACTAAAGAACCAGTGGGAACAGAGACTGTAAATGGGGAAGTCAATGGGGGACTGTTGATGCTATTGAATAATTTTGATTGAAGAATAAATGCTTGTATTCTTTGTTGGAAATACAATTACCGACTGCCAGTAGAGGGCAGTGTTTATAAACAGGACACTGGGATTTCTGAGATAGGACATTGGTGGAATTGGTCAAATTCCTAAAGTGGGCACATGTCCATAATATGTCTAAGGAATAGTCACTGCATTCACTGAAAGTGAGGGAGAAGGATATATCTTTCTCTAGGTACGGAGACCAGAGTTATGCACAGTAGTCTAGGTTAATGCAATGTAGTTTGGGGAAGACAAAACAATTTCAGAATTAAGCACATCTCACTGTTGAGTTTGTATAAAGGTAACAGAACCTTCTGGAAAAATTTCATTCCAATTCCTTTTCTAAAGCTATTTGTGTTAGTCCACCTTTCTTATACCAAATGATAAGAAATATTCAACCTGGAGCCCAGTTACAAGTGGAGTTCTGCAGGGATCAGTTCTGGGTCCTCTGCTGTTTGTAATTTTTATTTATGACTTGGAAGAGGGAGTCGAAGGGTGGGTCAGTAAATTTGCAGATGATACAAAGATTGGTGGAGTTGTGGATAGTGAGGAGGGCTGTTGTCGGCTGCAAAGGGACTTAGATATGATGCAGAGCTGGGCTGAGGAGTGGCAGATGGAGTTCAACCCTACCAAGTGTGAGGTTGTCCATTTTGGAAGGACAAATAAGAATGCGGAATACAGGGTTAACGGTAGGGTTCTTAGTAAGGTGGAGGAGCAGAGGGATCTTGGGGTCTATGTTCATAGATCTTTGAAAGTTGCCACTCAGGTGGATAGAGCTTGTAAGAAGGCCTATGGTGTATTAGCGTTCATTAGCAGAGGGATTGAATTCAAGAGTCGTGAAGTGATGTTACAGCTGTACAGGACTTTGGTTAGGCCACATTTGGAGTACTGTGTGCAGTTCTGGTCGCCTCACTTTAGGAAAGATGTGGAAGCTTTGGAGAGGGTGCAGAGAAGATTTACCAGGATGTTGCCTGAAATGGAGAATAGGTCGTACGAGGATAGGTTGAGCGTGCTAGGCCTTTTCTCATTGGAACGGAGAAGGATGAGGGGTGACTTGATAGAGGTGTATAAGATGATCAGGGGAATAGATAGAGTAGACAGTCAGAGACTTTTTCCCCGGGTACAACAGAGTGTTACAAGGGGACATAAATTTAAGGTGAAGGGTGGAAGGTATAGGGGAGATGTCAGGGGTAGGTTCTTTACCCAGAGAGTGGTGTGGGCATGGAATGCGCTGCCTGTGGGAGTGGCAGAGTCAGAATCATTGGCGAACTTTAAGTGGCAATTGGATAGGTACATGGATGGGTGCTTAAGCTAGAACAAATGTTCGGCACAACATCGTGGGCCGAAGGGCCTGTTCTGTGCTGTATTGTTCTATGTTCTATGTTCTATTAAGTATTCTCTTGTCTTTTTCCAAGTCTTTCAGGAAATCAAGGACTAGTTCTTCATATTGTTTCCCATCAGTTTTGTTGGGAATAGTCCTGCAACGGAATTAAGAATATAGACATTTAATTCTCATTCCTCGTGTCAAAACCTGTCTGAATCAGAGTAGGTTTCAGGGCAATAGCAACAGGAGTCAGGCTTTCAGCCCATTGGGAACCCTCCATCATTCCGTTCCATCATGATTACAGGAACAGAATCGAAAAGTTCTCAGAATGGACAGTCCCGTGGCCGATAAGGGGATACAGTTTTGGTGAGGAATTCTGAGAGTTGACATCAACTTAACGGCACTATTCAAAAAATGTACGGCAGAGACGGCAGGGGAATTTTGGTGCACCGATCTTTATTGAGAGAATGAATAGCAAAGCAAACAGGGCCTTGAGTTTATAACGAGATGATTGATTCCCCAATCGAGGAAGTTTTGCTGAACCCCTATGAAATTCTGTTATGACCATTGTGGCCATTGATGATCACATTTTAGGGAATACATGAGTCTCCTTAAGAGGTTGCAGAGTGTCCTCACTAGAATGGTTCCGCAAAGGAGGACGAAGAAACTTGTAAGGAACAGGAGAATTGAATATGAATGCAATCCACAACAAACATAGAAATGTACTGCAAAACTTCCCACTTGTGCAGAAAATATTTGGCTAAAACGGATGTGGGTCCATTCCAGACAGAGTTGGATGGATTTATTTTCAGGAATAGAGAAGTGGTCGAGGAGCTGAATGAATATGTTGTGTCTGTTTTCACTGAAGTGGTGGATCCAGTGACTGTGATGCCATTGAATGTCAGTGGGTGATGTTTACCTTCTCTCTTGTTGGAGATGGTCAGTGCCTGACAGTTATGTGGTGCAAACCAAATTAGTGCAGTTATGGACAGTGAGGAAGGTTGTCAACGGATACAACAACAAATAGAAATCACTTTGAAATGTAGGCAATGAAATGGCATGTGGAGTTTAATCCAGGCTATGATGCACTTTGGAAGGTCAAATGGAAGAATTCAAAATAGTATAATAAAGGGCAAGAATTGATCTGCAGAGGGATCTTGGGTCAAGTCCATAGCTCCCTGAAAGTGGCAATACAAATGGATAAGGTTGGAGAGAAGGCATAACGGCATGTTTGCCTTCATCAGTCTGGGGCTTGAAAATAAAACTTGCAAAATCATTACAGATTACTTACAGGCCCAACAAGTCCACACCGACCCGCAACCCATCCCCCTTCACCTCACACAACAGGCAATCTAGCATGGCCAATTCACCAAACCTACACATTTTTAGACTGTAGGAGGAAACCGGAACAAACCCACACGGACAGGGGGAGAATGTGCAAACTCCACACAGTCAGTCGGCTGAGGCAGGAATCGAACCCAGGTCTGTGGCGCTGTGAGGCAGCAGTGCTAACCAGTGTGCCACCGTGCCGCCAATTATTGCAGATTACAGGAAGGATGTAGGGGCCTTGGACATGGTGCAAAAGAGGTTTATCAGGATGTTGCCTCGATTGGAGTGTGTTCACTATAAGGAGAGTTTGGGCGCACTCAGATTATTTTCATGAGAACATCAGAGTCTGAGGGACGAACTGATTGAAGTATATTAAATAATGAGAGGCATGGAGAGAGTGGATAGTCAGAGTCTTTATCCCAGGGTGGAAATCTCAAACACTAGAGGGCACAGCTTTATGGTGAGTGGAGAATGTGCGAGGGGATGTTTTATACACAGTGTGGTCAGTGCCTGGAATATGCTACCCAGGGCACTGGAAGATGTAGATATGGGAGTAAAGTTTAAGAGACATTTAAGGGAACAGAGGCATATAGACCTTGTGCAGGTAGTTAGGAATGGTGTAGAGTTGCATCATGGTCAGCACAGATATGTTGGGCTGAAGGGCCTGTTTCTGTGCTGCACTCTTATATGTTCTATGTTCTCCATTCTAAATGTCACCTGCCACCTGTCAGCCCAATCCCAGATATTGTCCAGGTCTTGCTGAATCTCTGGAGACAGAAGCAGAGTCAGTGATTCATGTTCAGTGTGACTCTTCTTCAGAGATTTATTTGGGCTGGTGTTCCTTAACACCCGAAAGGGACAGAAAAGATTTCTCAGGAGGGGTCAATTGAGATGAAGAATGAAATGAAACTGGTAACAGAGACAGCTTTGAGACGGCTTCAGTCAGTCCCATTGAAGAGGGAGGTGGTTAGTGAGCATGTGCCAGGTATGACTCAACCAGTGGAAATTCTTCCCAGTTCCCATTGATTCCAGTTTTGCTGGAACTCCTTAATATCACATTTGTTCAGACACAGCCTCGATGACAAGGGCAGTCTCTCTCACCTCAGCCCCGGAAATCAGCTCCTTTGGGAAATGTCTCCTCCCACCATCAACACACAAAGTTAACAACGTGTACCATCTACAAGATACACTGCAGTATCTCACTGAACCCTGTCCACCATCGACAAGGTACAGGTCAGGAGTGGGATAGACTACACACCATTTGCCTGTATAGGGAAGGCTGGAAAATCACTCAGATTGTATTTCAACCAATCAGCTTGCTCGTTTGGCATCAACATTCAAATCTGTGCTCTCTACTCTCTCGAAGGACTAAGGGCAGTAATTACATGAGAACACCACCTCCTGCAAGATCCCCTCCAAACCACACACAACCCTGACTTGAAAATATATCACCGTTCCTTCAGTGTCACTGGATCAAATACCTGGAACTCCCTTTCTGACAGCATTGTGGATGTCCAAGTCCCCAAAGGATGGCAGCAGTTCGTGAACTCAGCTCACCGTCGCCATCTCCAGGGCTGTTTAATTTGGATAAGTGCAAAGTATTGCATTTTGCTAAAACAAGCAAGAGCAAGACTTGTGCAATTAAAAGTAGGATCTTTCATGATGTTGGAGAACAGGGAGACCCAATGGTTCAGATACATAATTCTTTGAAGTTTGCATCAAATGTAGACAGAGTGGTTAAGAAGGCGTTGAGCACACTTGCCTTCATTGCTCAGATGTTTGAGTATCAGAGTTGGGACACTGTGTTGAGGTTGTACAGGAGATTGGTGAAGTCTCTTCTGGAGTAATGTGTCCAGTTCTGGTCACTCTGTTATAGGATGGGCATTATTAAAGCTGGAGAGAAGTTTCAGAAGAGATTACCGAGGATGTTTCCAGGAATGAAGGGTTTGAGCAAAAAGGAGAGGTTGGATAGGTTGGGACATCTTTCACTGGAGCACAGGAGGTTCAAGGGTGACCTTACAGAGGTTTATAAAATTGTAAGGGATATAAATATGGTGAATGGCAGGTGTCTCTTCCCCAGACTGGAGAATTAAGACAAGGGGGAAATATATTGAAGGTGAAAGGAGAAAGATCTAAAAAAGACATGAGGGGCAACTTTTCTACACAGATGGGTTTGTGGTGTGTGGAATGAACATCCAAAGAAAGTGGTGAAAATGGGTACAGTTACAATGTTTAAGGGACATTTGGATAAGGACATGAATAAGAGGGATATGGGTCAAGCCCAAGCAGTTGGAACTAGTTTAGTGTGGGATTATGGTCAGCATGGACTGGTTGGACCGAACAGTCTGTTCCCGTGCTGTGTCACTCTATGACTCAACAATATTAACAATATTATTCAATAGGAATGGGAATATTGTTGGAAAATTCCATTGAAGTGGATGATCTGCCATTACCTAGAAGGGTGAAGCTGACTAAGGGGACTGCTTGAAAGACCCTTTGTTCAAATGAAGTGAAAGTGTTCTGTGAAAAATGTGAACCATGCTGCAGATGAGAATTTCAGAACCCAGGAGCCAGCTCTGTGTGAACTGGAGTAATGTGAATGTGGAGGACTGGCTGTGTTCTCAGGAGGTGGAGCTGCAGATTGTGAGATATGAACCACTCCACAACACCATTCATATTGACCAATGTCCCAGTGTGACTGGATGGACCTGTTAATCTCAATCTTACCCAGACTGGAATGATGGTGACATAGAGAAACATCAATCACAATATTTCAGCATCAAAACTCACCTCACAAAGAACCGACCCGAAAAAAACGATCTTTGTTTAATTGTTTGATCTGTAGGTGTGGGCGGACTGTTAACCTCAGGAACGATGGTCACACCTACATTGAATCTCTGTGGAAATGTTCCATTTACCAAGTATCCAGTGAGTACCCAAGGTGCAGTGATAGGAACTATTGTTTCTGTAGATAGAGAAAAACCCTGTTATATCATTTTACTCGGTGATCATTTGTGGTGTCACTGACAGTGAGTCAGAGGTTACAGGTGAGGGGTCAGGGTGACATTGCTGAAGTGGGGCAGACACTGTGACAGATTGAATAATAGCCTCACAGAGTGACATAGCGCTGGGGGAGTGGTCTCCTGTGCTGGCTGTTTGGTTGATGTAACCAGCTCATTACACTGACCTGCTCTCTTTCCAAACATCCACATCTTTTCTCTCATTATTTAGAGGTTCGTCTTCGAATGCTGAGATTGCTTTCATCATCTTTAGAAGGGGAGCCCAGAGACCACAAGGAGACTGTTCACAAGACAAATACCATACCAACAGGACAGCAGTTTGGTTTTGGACAGTGTCCAAGCCATCAGAGGTGGAAAGAGGACTTCAGCTGTTTTAATTGCCTTAAAACATTCATTTTTAAAGAGAAGTCAGTGAGTGAGGCTGTTTGTGGGTCTTTGGGAGATTTGGAGGGAATCGCAGATGGTGAATGTGCAGTGTGTCACCTTCCACAAGGACTCCAACAGTCGGCTTCATGCCTGGCAGGGAGCCTTTATTTGTGTGAGGACAATTCAGCGATCATGGCTGAAGTCAGACAGTGAGATTGAAATCCCACTCCCACCACAAGAGGGAAACCTTCCCAGATTCTGGGACCATAAAGCCAAGTATCAAAAGAGGGTGACACTTTGACTAAATAGCAGCATGTGACCAAGGGATCCCCAGGGATTGACAATTGTGGAATGTTTTGTCAATGTGTTTGTCGATGTAGAAAGTATTAAGCAAGAAATGTGAAAAAGTAAACAGTCACTATATTCTGTTGTTACTTTGATGGGATTTCTGATATACCTTCAGCATTGCCAAAACGTGAATACTTGAACAGTTTTTCCAGACCAAGCTCCACTACTTGCTCCAAATCCGTTCCATGAACCTCTGCCTCAACATATTGTACATTTACGTATGCCACCTCATCATAATTCTGAAATGAGAGTAAAAATGTCACTGTATGGTATAAACTGTACTCCCACCAAAGTACATCAATGCTGAGAGAACTGTCCCAAGTGTCCAGGTGTGGAAGAGCTTTCATGTTCTGGAGGGACTGAGTCTGAAACAGAGTTTGGAGTTTTTAATGGGATTCCTGACAGCAGCACTTCCTGATTCATTCCCTTTCTCTTTCACTGTTGGAACCTGGGTTGAAACCCATCAGGGCAGATGATAGAATTTAAATTCAAGGTGGCACGGTGGCTCAATGGTTAGCACTGCTGCCTCACAACACCAGGATCCCAGGTTCGATTCCAGCATCGGGAAACTGTCTGTGTGGAGTATGTACATTCTCCCCATGTCTGCGTGGGTTTCCTC
Organism: Chiloscyllium plagiosum; assembly: GCF_037043375.1. Taxonomy (NCBI): domain Eukaryota; kingdom Metazoa; phylum Chordata; class Chondrichthyes; order Orectolobiformes; family Hemiscylliidae; genus Chiloscyllium; species Chiloscyllium plagiosum. The sequence continues at coordinate 127,785,122 of NW_028270141.1, read as the reverse complement.
CAAGTGTTCCGGTTTCCTGCCACAGTCCAAAAATGTGCAGGTTAGGTGAATTGGCCATGCTAAATTGACCAAAATGTTAGGGGTAAATGTAGGGGGGTGGGTTGCTCTTCGGAGGGTTGGTGTGGATTTGTTGGGCTGGAAGGGCCTGTTTCCACACTGTCGGGTATCCAATCTATTCTTTAAAAAAAATATGGAGTTGAGGGGATTCCACTCACAACCAGACTTGGCCTCTTCCACATTGAACACAGAGATCTTCAGCCTGTGATCAGCTGCCTTTCAGAAACAGGGTTAGATTGAGTGAAGACAGGAGCAGTAGGAGAGCTCCCTGACTCTACACTCCTTGTGTTGATCCCCACCAGCCCCCTCTCTGTGAGCACACTGACCCCTCCCTTCACCTGCTGCTGGAGATGGAAGAACTGATATTCTTCTTACTGCACAAGCTGACAGTGGGAGCCAGGCAGTGATGGCAGCTCATGTAGAAAGTGTTAATGAGGCCCGAGGAGTAATTTCAGTCCAGCCTCATGGTTCAGGGTTGGGATGTGCACTGTCGGTGCACTGCAGGTTAGGGACTAAAAAAAACATCGAATAATTTCCACTGGTACAAACACAACAGAACAGAGGAAACTCTCAGCTATACTGACCGTGTCCTCGATGACTTGTTCTGGCTCGGGACAGTCAACACCCTCACAAAAGTCGATCACCTCCTGCTCTGGGTCCTGAGCAGCAATTTGATGCCCTAAGAGGACAGACATAGTTAAGAAGATTCTCAGCATCTTGGTGTTCTCTCAGATCACTGGTGAACGCACTGACTGACTCTCAGCACCTTCAGGTGGATCTGCAGTTTGAGCACAGAGTTATACTCGTTATATACTCTTTGATAAAGATGGTTTTGAATACAGCTTATCCTTAGGTAGGAACGTCATGGTGGAGGAACATTCCAGCTAATTAATTATGGAAATTTCTCTTAGCTCTGACTTTACAATGGATTCAGAAATCCTTAACTCTCTGTGTGCTGGCTCCTGGGAACACTGAACACTTGGGAAAGCTGTTTTTGTAATTGCTACCCACTCACATGGTCAGGGTTGTCACTCTTCCCGGTTTGGGAATGCACTGGATTGGAAGATTGATCTCCCAGTCACTGGTGATGAGGAGAAAACAATTTCACCTTTGGGGTTCAATTTTGTACATCTTCATTTCCTGGGTTTCCTGCAGCTTTCCCTGCAGTCAGTTTGAACACGGGGGCTATTCTGCTCCCTGACCATGGACTGACCACGTTTACTCACAGTAGCAGGGTAAGGCCGGTGGGCTGTTCACTGCTCAATGATTGCAACATCTCAGAAAGAAGGAGAAAGTGAGGACTGCAGAAACTGGAGATCAGAGCTGCAAAATGTGTTGCTGGAAAAGCGCAGCAGGTCAGGCAGCAGCTAAGGAGCAGGAGAATCGACATTTCGGGCATAAGCCCTTCTTCAGGAATAAGGAGGGTGTGCCAAGCAGGCTAAGATTAAAGGTAGGGAGGAGGGTCTTGGGGGAGGGGCATTGGGAATGCGATAGGTGGAAGCAGATTATACAGGCCAGATTCGAGACTGCACTGACTCACCCTCTGGACAAACAAATCTCAATAAACATCACAATTCTGCTGTGTAATGGAATATTCCCAATTTCCTGGGTGTGTGTTCCCACTCCAGAAAGTTGACACAACAGACCTCAATAAATCAATCCCCTTGACCCCAGAATCCCATCCATTATCTTCAGTACTCCATTTTCTCCTCTGTTGGTATATTGCATGTCAGTCTGTTCTTGCTACAGGATGGACTGCAGTGAGTTACTGCAGCTTCGTCAGTTGCTCATTCTCATTCCATAATGTTCACACTCAAAGGACAAATGCAGCAGGTAGATGGGAACGCCATCACCTCCAAGTCCCCCTCTGAGACATTACTCTCCATTGTGTCACCATCACTGGCTTCATAGCCTGGAACTGCCACCTTATCAATGCTGGTGTGCAGACCCCAGATAGAATCATGGAGATGTACAGCATGGAAACTGTCCCTTCGGTCCCTTCGGTCCACCTTGCCCATGCCCACCAGATATCCCATTCCGGTCTAGTCCCACCTGCCAGCAACCTGCCTAGATTGCTCCAAACCCTTCCAATTCATGTACCCATCCAGATGCCTTTTAAATGTTGCGACTGTACTAGCCTCCACTACTTCCTCTGGCTGCTCATTCCATACACGTACCACCCTCTACATGAAAACTTTGCCCCTTAGGTCCCTTTTATATCTTTCCCCTCTCACCCTCAACCTATGCCCTCTAGTTCTGGACTCCCCCACCCTACGGAAAAGACTGTGTCTATTTATTCTATCCATACCCCTCATGATTTTATAAACCTTTATAAGGTTGCCCCCCAGCTTCTGACTCTCCACGGAAAATAGCCCCAGCCTGTTCAATCTCTCGTTTTAGCTCAAATCCTCAAATCCTGGCAACATCCTTGTTAATCTTTTCTAACTCCTTTCAAGTTTCACAACATCCTTCCGATAGGAAGGAGACAAGAATTGCATGCGATATTCCAAAAATGCCAAAGCAGCCGTACAGCTGTAACATGATCTCCCAACTACGGCACTCAATATCCTACCTGCGACTCTACTTTCAAGGAGCTATGAACCTGCACTCTAAGGTCTCTTTGTTCAGCAACACTCTCTAGGACATTACCATGAAGTATATAAGTCCTGCTTCGATTTGCTTTCCCAAAATGCAGCACCTCACATTTATCTAAATTAAATTCCATCTGCCACTCTGATACTCAGTGCTCTGATCAACAAAGGAAAGCATACCAAATGCCTTCTTCACTATCCTATCTACCTGTGACTCTATTTTCAAGGAGCTATGAACCTGCACTTCAAGGTCTCTTTGTTCAGCAACACTCCCTAGTACCACTCAGTGTGTAAGACCTGCTAAGATTTGCTTTCCCAAAATGCAGAGCCTCACATTTATCTGAATTAAACTCCATCTGCCACTCCTCAGCCCATTGGCCCATCTGATCAAGATCCTGTTGTAATCTGAGGTAACCTTCTTTGCTGTGCACTACACTTCCAATTTTGGTGTTAATTGCAAACTTACTAACTATACCTCCTATGTTCATATCCAAATGACGAAACATGGTGAACTCAGCACGACTCCTTGTGGTACTCCTCTAGTCAAAGGCCTCCAGTCTGAAAAACAACCTTCTACCTTTGAGCAAAAAAATAACTAGTTCTCCCTCTTTTCCATGGGATCTAACCTTGTTAACCAGTCTCCCATAAGAAACCTTGTCGAATGCCTTCCTGAAGTCCATATAGACCATGTCTACCGTTCTGCCCTCATCAATCCTCTTTGTTACTTTTTCAAGAAACTCAATAAGTTGGTGAGACATGATTTCCAATGCACAAAGCCATGTTGACTATCCCTAATCAGTCCTTGTCTTTCCAAATATATGTAAATCCTGTCCCTCTGGATTCACTCGAACAACTTGCCCACCACCGCCATCAGGCTCACGGATCTATCGTTTTTTCGCTTGTCTTTACTACCTGTCTTAAATAATGGCACCACGTTAGCCAGCCTCCAGTCTTCTGGCACCTCACCTGTGACTATCGATGTTACAGATATGTCAGCAAGACGCCCAGCAATCACTTCCCATCTTCCCACAGAGTTCTAGGGTGCACCTTATCAGGTCCTGGGGATTTATCTACCTTTATGCATTTCAAGGCACCCAGCACTTCCTCCTCTGTAATATGGACATTTTTCAAGATGTGACCATCTCTGTCCCCACATTCTATATCTTCCATGTCCTTCTCCACAGTAACCACTGCTGCACAATACTCGTTTAGTATCTCCCCCATCTCATGCAGCTTATCACAATGGCCACCTTGCTGATCTTTGAGGGGCTGCATTCACTCTCTAGTTACCCTTTTGTCCTTAATGTATTTGTAAAGACCCTTTGGATTCTCCTTAACCCTATTTGCCAAAGCTATTTCTTGTCCCTTTTTGCTCTCCTGATTTCCTTCTTTTTCTTAACCAAAACCTCAATTTCTCCAGTCATCCAGTATTCCCTACACCTACCAGCCTTTTCCTCTCAACCTTATAGAAATACACTGTCTCCGGACTCTCGTTATCTCATTTCTGAAGCCTTCCTATTTTCCAGTGGTCCCTTTACCCGTGAACATCTGCCCCCAATTATCTTTTGAAAGTTATTTCCGATTGAGGTCAAAATTAACCTTCCTCCAATTTAGAACTTCGACTGTTAGACCTTGTCTATCCTTTTCCATCACTATTTTAAAGCGAATAGAATTATGGTCGCTGACCCCAAAGTTTCCCCCACTGACACCTCAGCCCCCTTCATGCCTTATTTCCCAAGAGTAGGTCAAGCTTTGCACCTTCTCTAGTTGGTACATCCACACACTGACTCAGAACATTTACTTGGACACTCTTAACAAACTCTCTCCATCGAAACCCTGAACACTATGGCAGTCCCAGACTTTGTTTGGAAAGTTAAAATCCACTTCCATAACCACCCTATTATTCTTACAGATAATTGAAATCTCCTCACAAATTTGTTTTTCAATTTCCCACTGACTATTAGGGGGTCTATAATACAATCCCAATAAGATAGCCATGCCTTTCTTATTTCTCAGTTCCACTCAAATAATTTCCCTGGATGTATTTCCAGGAATATCTTCCTTAAGCACAGCTGTCATGCTATCCTTTTTCAAAAATGCCACTCCCTCTTCTCTCTTGCCTCCCTTTCTATCCTCCCTATAGTATTTGTATTCTGGAACATTAAGCTGCTCGTCCTGTCCATCCCTGAGCCACGTTTCTGTAATTGCTATGATATCCTAGTCCCATGTTCCTAACCATGCCCTGAGTTCATCTGCCTGCCCTGTTAGGCCTCTTGCATTGAAATAAATGCAGTTTAATTTATCAGTCTTACCTTGTTCTCTGCTTTGTTCCTGCCTGCCCTGACTGTTTGACTCACTTCTTTTCTCCACTGTACCAGTCTCAGACTGATCTCTTCCCTCGCTATCTCCCTGAGTCTCACCCCTCTTCCCCCCATTACTGATTTAAATCCTCCTGAGCAGCTCTAACAAATCTCCCTGCCAGTATATTAGTCCCCTTCCAATTCAGGCACAATCCAGCCTTCTTGCACAGGTCACTTCTACCCCAGAAGAGATTCCAATGATCCAAAACTGTGAATTCTTTTCTCATACACCAGCTCCTGAGCCACGCATTCACCTGCTCTATCCTCCTATTCCTACCCTCATTAGCTCATAGTACCGAGAGTATTCCCGATAGTACTACCCTCGAGGATCAACATGAATATAAGCCAGTACCAATGAAAAATATTGCCAACTTGATTAGAAACAAAGTTACAACAACCTTTAATACTAAACACACAACATCAAATCCTATTTGGCTCCTAAGGTTCCAATACTTCCTGAGTTTCTTGGAGATTTACACAATTGCTCTCCCTCTCTGGGTGTGTGAAGCTGCTTTCTTCCTCTCTCTCTCTCTCTCTCTCTCTGGATGGTCAGTTGGTCTTTGCCTCTTACCATGCTGGTCTCCTCAAGAGGCCTCCAGAAGATTCCAAGAACAACGTCTATAGGTGAAGCCTGTTTTTATATCTTTTAGATGGTTTTCTGGAACTTTCTATTGTTCTGGCCAATCAGGGAGATACCCTTAGTGGTTTGAAACAGAGTCAATCATTTGGATGGATTGCTGGTGTTAGTTTATTTTTGTGTAGAAGGGCCCAGCACTGTACCTTGCTGTCAGGGCCCTCCTTTGTTCAGTAAATAAGTTGTTGGGAGTACGTCTGTTCTGCATAAATGTTGTCTTTTACATTAGTAAATGTCATGAGCACCTGACTCCTGTGTTTGTACTGTGTTTAGTGTGTGGACTTTGTGATTTTAGAGCTTTACTTTGCCAATGTATCCAGCATCCCTTGCTGTTTGGACAAGTTAGCAATCTCTCTGCGTTTTAGCAGCAGGAGGCTGCTGAGGTACACACTGTATTAATCTAGAGTACTGTGCATATTTCTGATCTCTTTAAAAGAAAGATATACCCTTATACCTACCTTCCAGTAATACAATGACTGTTCATGAGTTTGGTTATGTATACGTGCCCATATTGGAAATTTGAACAATTCCATCAAAGTCCCATTTTAGGAATTCTGTGATCCTGTTTATAAACACTGCTCTCTACTAGCAGTCAATAATTTTAACTCCAACCAAGAATACTGTACAGCATTTATTCTCAGTTGAACATTATTCAGCTGCATTAACATCAGCAGGAAGCATTTCATTCCCATTTACACTCACTGTTCCCACTGGTTTATTAGTTCAATGAGTCTGATCAATGGCTTTATCCAAGTTTCTCACTTCATTGGCCTTGGAATTCTGATCAGGAGTCAGTCATTGTCACCGACACACTTCCCCCGTTCCCCCTGACCTGACACCGTCCCCGTAATGACCATGTCAGACCGGACAGACCCCCCTCAACCTGACAACCATGACCTGGATTGACCCAAAACTCCCTCACTTTCCCACCAACCCCAGGAGCCTACAGATCCCTCATCACTGACCCACTACTCCCCTTCTCCCCAAATACACCCCCATTGGAACGGTCACCTCCCCCCACCCTATCACCAGCAAAACAACAACCCCGTCTTTTCATTAGACTTGATACCTATTTGACCCAAAAGTGACCCCTGCTCCTGCCAATGGGATTGGAACTACAACCACCCGCATCACCCATCCTCACCCAATACCCACCCAACCCCACCGTCACGAACCTGAAACCCAACCCAAAGTGACCCAGGTGGTACTGACCCCACCTTCCAGACCTGGTAGCACCACTCCCCATCCCTAAAGCCTCTGGAGCTGACACTGCCCCTTCAACAGATAGAATCAAAGAGTCATACAGTATAGAAACAGACCCTTTGTTCCAACTATAATCCCAAACTAACCCGTCCCACCTGCCTGCTCCTGACCCATATCCCTCCCAACCTTTCCTGTTCGTGTACTTATCCAAATGTCTTTTAAACACTGTAATTGTTCCCACATCCACCACTTGCTCCGGAAGTTCAGTCCACACACACAAACCACCCTCTATGTGAAAAAGTTTTTAAAGCTCTTTTCTCTAACTTTAAAAATGTACCTCCTTGTCTTGAAATCCTCCATCATAGGGAAAAGACAACTATTTATTCCTCTCATTATTTTCTAAACGTCTATCAGATCACTGCTCAACCTTCTACGCTTCAGTGAAAAACATCCCAGTTTATCTCACCTTTCTTTATAACTCAAACCGTCCATACCCAGCACCATCCTGGTCAATCTCTTCTGAGCCCTCTCCAGCTTGATAATAACCTTCCTATAACAGGGCAACCAGAACTGCTCACAGTTTCCCAGAAGAGGTCTCACCAATGTCCTGCACAACCTCAACATGAGGTTCCCAACTCCTATACTCAAAGGACTGAGCAATGAAGGCAAGCGTCCCAAATGCCTTTTTAACCACCCTGTCTTTATGTGACACAAACTTCAAAGAATTATGTACCTGCAGCTGTAGTCCCTCTACTCTACAACACTACCTAAGGCCCTTCCAATTGAATTGAATAAGCCCTACCCTTGTTTGTTGGACCAAAATGCAATGCCTCACATTTTTCCAAATTGAACTCCATTTGCCAGTTTTCAGCACATTGGCCCATCTGATCAAGATCTCTTTGTGATCTTCGAAAACCTTCTTCACTGTCTGCTATGTCACCACTAATCATGCCTTCTACATGCTCATCCAAATCATTTCTAATAATGACAAACAAAAGAGGACCCACAACCAATCCTGTGGCAACACCGCTGGTCACAGGCCTCCAGTCTGAAAAGCATTACTCTCCACCATTACTCTCTGTGTCCTGCCATTAAGCCAATTCTGTATCCAATTGGCAAGCCAATTGGCAATCCCATGTGACCTAACTTTACTCATTAATCTACCATGGAGAAGCTTGTCATAGGCTTTACTAAAACCCAAATAAACAACGCTTAACACTCTGCCATTATCAATCATGACAATATTGGACCAAGTTTGTGAGACACAATTTTCTTCACACACCATGCCAACTATCTTTAATCAATTTGTCCCTCTCTAAATGTCCATAAATCCTATCTTTTATAATCAGTTCCAACAATTTACCCACAACCACAGTCAGACTCACAGGTCTACCATTACCCAGTTTCTCTTTAAACCCTTTGTTAATCCAAGGTACAACATCAGCCACTCTCCAGTCATCAGGCACCTCGCCCATAGTTACAGATGTTGCAAATATTTCTGCAAGGGGTCTTGTAATTTCCTCTCTTCCTCCCTCCAACTGTCTGAGATTCGTTAGATCAGTCCCCAGAGATTTATCCACCTTTATGTTCTCTAAGACCTCCCAAACTATCTCCTCGAACATAGAACATAGAACGTTACAGTGCAGTACAGGCCCTTCGGCCCTCAATGTTGCACCAACCTGTGAAATTAATCTGATGTCCATCTAACCTACACCATTCCATTATTATCCATATGTATGTCCAATGCCCATCTAAATGCCCTTAATGTCGGTGAGTCTACTACAGTTGCAGGCAGGCTATTCCATGCGCTTACTACTCTCTGAGTGAAGAGACTACCCCAATATCTGTCCTAAATCTATCACTCCTCAATTTAAAGCTATGACCCCTCGTGTTAGTCTTCATCATCTAAAGAAACAGGCTCTCCCTGTCCACCCTATCTAACCCTCTGATAATTTTCTATGTCTCGATTAAGTCACCTCTCAACCTTCTTCTCTCCAATGAAAGCAGCCTCAGTTCCCTCGAACCTTCCTCATAAAACCTTTCCTCCATACCAGACAACATCCTAGTAAATCTTCTCCGAACCCTTTCCAAAGCTTCCACATCCTTCCTGTAACGTGGTGACCAGAACTGCATGCAATACTCCAGGTGCAGCCTTACCAGTGGCTTGTACAGCTGAAGCATGGCTCTGAAACTCAATCCCCCTGCCAATAAATACCAATACACCATATGTCTTCTTAACAACCCTATCAACTTGGATGACAACTTTGAAGGATTTATGCACCTGGACACCGAGATCATGTTGCAGTTGTATAAGACTCTGGTGCGGCCACATCTGGAGTATTGTGTGCAGTTTTGGTCGCCATACTATAGGAAGGATGTGGAGGCACTGGAACGGGTGCAGAGGAGGTTTACCAGGATGTTGCCTGGTATGGTAGAAAGATCGTATCAGGAAAGACTGAGGCACTTGGGGTTGTTTTCATTGGAGAAAAGAAGGTTTAGGGGTGACTTGATAGAGGTGTATAAGATGATTAGGGGTTTAGATAGGGTCGACAGTGAGAATCTTTTTCCAAGTATGGAGTCAGCTATTACAAGGGGGCATAGCTTTAAATTAAGGGGGGGTAGGTATAGGACAGATGTTAGGGGTAGGTTCTTTACTCAGCGAGTCGTGAGTTCATGGAATGCCCTGCCAGTAGCAGTGGTGGACTCTCCCTCACTATGGGCACTTAAGCGGGCATTGGATAGGCATATGGAGGATAGTGGGCTAGTGTAGGTTAGGTGGGCTTGGATCGGCGCAACATCGAGGGCCGAAGGGCCTTTACTGCGCTGTATTCTTCTATGTTCTATGTTCTATCTCTCTGTTTATCTACACTGCCAATAATTTTACCATAATCCCAGCGCTGTATTCCTGTTACTTCTTCCAAAGTGAAGTACTTCACACTTTTCTGCATTTAACTCCATTTGCCACTTCTCAGCCCAACTCTGCATGTTATCTGTGTCCCTCAGTAACCCATAACATCCTTCGGTATGATCCATATCTCTGTCTACCCTCATGTGTCTGCAAATTTACTCACCCATCCTTCTACATCCTCCTCCAGATCATGTATAAAATGACAAACAGCAGTTGCCCCAAAACAGATCCTTGCGGCACACCACTGATAGCTGATCTCCAGAATGAACATTTCCCATCAACCACCACCCTCTGTCTTCTTTCAGTGAGCCAATTTCTGATCCAAACCGCTAAATCACCTCCAATCCTGACACTTCGTATTTTGTGCAATAGCCTACCGTGTAGAACCTTATCAAAGCCTTACTGAAGTCCAGATACACCTTACCTTCATCCACCTGTGCCACTTTCTTGAAGAATTCAATAAGGTTAGTGAGGCACGACCTACCCTTCACAAAACCTAATCAAATGAATCCTTTCCAGATGACTATAAATCCGATCTCTTTTAATCTTTTCCAATATCTTACCCACCACTGAAGTAATGCTCATGGCCTATAATTATCAGGGTTGTCCCGACTCCCCTTCTTAAACAAGGGAACAGCATTTGCTATCCTCCAATCTTCGGGCACTACCCCTGATGACAACGATGACATAAAGATCAAAGCCAAAGGCTCAGCAATCTCCTCCCTGGCTTCCCGGAGAATGTGAGGATAAATCCCATCCGGCCCAGGGGTCTTAAGTATTTTCAGATTTTCCAAAATTGCTAAAACCTCCTCTTTGTCAACCGCAATCCCATCGAATCTTATAGCCTATATCCCTATGTTCCCATTAACATTGCCCTTTTCCAATGTGGATACTGCCAAAACTTATTCATTAAGTGCTTCCACTATGTCATCAGATTCCACACACAACTTTCCACTACTATCTTTGATTGGCCATAATCTTACTCTAGTCATTCTTTTATTCTTGATATACCTGTAGAAGACCTTAGGGTTTCCTTGATCCTATCTGCCAATGACTTCTCATGTTCCCTCTTGGCTCTTCTTAGCCCTCTCTTTAGATCTGTTCTGGCTAACTTGTAACTCTCAAGCCCCCTAACTGAGCCCTCTCGCTTCCTCCTCACATAAGCTGCCTTCTACCTCTTGACAAGAGATTCAACTTCTTTGATAAACCATGGCTCCCTCTCTCGACAACTACCTCCCTGCCTGACAGGGATATACTTATCAGGGATCCGCAGTTGCTGTTCCTTGAATAAGCTCCACATTTCAACACTGTCTATCCCCTGCAGTTTCCTTCTCCATCCTATGCATCCTAAATCTTGCCTCATCACATCATACTTGCCTTTCCCCCAGTCATACCTCTTTCCCTGCAGTATGTACCTGTCTCTGCCCGTTGTTATTGTAAACATAACCGAATTATGGTCACTATCACCAAACTGCTCAACTGCCTCCAAATCCAACACCTGGCCATGTTCATTCCCCAGTACCAAATCCAATATGGCATCGCCCCTTGTTGGCCTGTCTACACACTGTGTCAGAAAACCCTCCTGCACACAATGAACAAAAACTGGCCCATCTAAACAACTCGAATTATAGCATTCCCAGTCAATATTGGGGAGTTAAAGTCCCCCAAACCGACTACCCATTTACTCTCGCTCCTATTGAGAATCATCTTTGTTATCCTTTTCTCTACATCCCTGGAACAATTCAGAGACCTATAGAAAACTCCCAAAGGGGTGACCTCTCCTCTCCTGTTTCTAACCTCAGCCCAAACTACCGCAGTGGATGAGTCCTCGAACGTTATCTCAGCTGCTGTAATCCTACCCTTGATTAACAATGCCACACCCCCGCCTCTTTTACCATCTTCTCTGATCTTGCTGAAACATCTAAATCCCGGAATCTGCACCAACCATTCCTGTTCCTCCTCTAGCCATGTCTCTGAAATGGCCACAACATTGAAATCCCAGGTACCAACCCATGCTGCAAGGTCATCCACCTTAATCTGGATGCTCCTGGCATTGAAGTTCATACATTTCAACCCAACACCCTGCTTGCCGGTGCCCTCCGCGACTTTGTAAACCCATCCCTGACCTCACTACCCTTAATCTCCTGTATTCTGTAACTATAATTCAGGTTCCCATCTCTCTGCTATATTAGTTTAAACCCCCCCTCCCCCCAGAGAGAATTAGCAAATTTTCTCCCCCAGGATATTGGTACCCCTCTGGTTTAGGTGGAGACCATCGTGTGTGTACAGGACCCACCTTCCCCAGAAAAAGCTCCAATTATCCAAGAATCCAAAACCCTCCCTCCTGCACCATTCCTGCAGCCAAGTATTCAGCTCCACTCTCTCCCTGTTCCTCCCTTCACTAGCACGTGGCACAGGCAACAAACCAGAGCTAACAACTCTGTTTGTTCTAGTTCTGAGCTTCCACCCTCGCTCCCTGAATTTCTGACTTAGATCCCCACCTTTCCTCCTACCTATGTCGCTGGTGCCTATGTGGATCACAACTTGGGGCTGTGCCCCCTCTCCCTCAAGAATCCCAAAAGCAAAGACATCACAATCCCTGGCACCTGGGAAGCAACACACCAATCATGAATCGCTCTTGTTCCCACCAAACCTCCTCTCTGTACCCCTAGCTATGGAGTCCCTAATGACTAAAGCTCTGCTCTTCTACCTGCTTCCCCTCTGAGCAACAGGGACAGACTTTGGGCCAGAGACCTGTGCCCCATTGCTCATCCATAGTAAGTAGTCCCCCCTCAACAGTATCCAAAACGGTATATTGTTGTTGAGGGAAACCATCACAGGAGATCCCTGCACTGCTTACCGGCTCCCTTCCTGCTCCTGACAGTAACCCCTTTACCTTCTTCTCACAGCTGTGGAGTAACTATCTCTCTGTAACAACTGGTGATGGAGAGGGATAAGTGCGCACTGCAGGGCAAGAGTTATAGCTGGGGGCAGGGAAATTATGATGCGGTGAGGCATGACTTAGGATGCGTGGCTTGGAAAAGTAGGCTTCAAGGCAAGGGCGTAATTGATATGTGGAGCTTGTTCAAGGAGCAACTATTGAGTGTCCTTGATAAGTATGTACCTGTCAGGCAGGGAGGAAAAGGTCATGTGAGGGAGCCGTGGGTTAAGGAATTGGAATCCCATGTTAAACGGAAGAGGGCGGCCTATGTAAAGATGAGGCATGAAGGTTCAATTGGGGCGATTGAGAGTTATAAGGTAGCCAGGAAGGATCTGAAGAGAGAGCTAAGAGCAGCAAGGAGGGGACATGAAAAGTCCTTAGTTGGTAGGATTAGGGAAAACCCAAAGGCTTTCTATAGGTATGTCAGGAATAAAAGAATGACTAGGGTAGGAATAGGTCCAGTCAAGGATAATAGTGGGAAGTTGCGTGTGGAGGCTGAAGAGATTGGAGAGATACTAAATGAATACTTTTCGTCAGTATTCACTCAGGAACAGGACATTGTTGCAGATGTGAATACTGAGTCACAATTAATTAGAATGGACGGCTTTGAGGTATGTAGGGAAGAGGTGTTGGAAATTCTGGAAAGGATGAAAATAGGTAAGTCCCCTGGGCCTGATGGCATTTATCCTAGGATTCTCTGGGAAGCAAGGGAGGAGATTGCAGAGCCACTGGCCTTGAGTTTTATGTCCTCGTTGTCTACAGGAGTAGTGCCAGAAGACTGGAGGCGAGCAAATGTGGTTCCCTTGTTCAAGAAGGGGAGTAGGTATAACCCTAGTAATTATAGGCCGGTGAGTCTCACTTCTGTTGTGGGCAAAGTCTCAGAGACAATTGTAAGGGATACGATTTATGAACATCTGGATAGGAATAATGTGATCAAGGATAGTCAGCATGGTTTTGTGAAGGGCAGGTTGTGCCTCACAAACCTTATTGAATTCTTCGCGAAGGTGACTAAGGAGGTGGACGAGGGGAAAGCGGTAGATGTGGTGTATATGGATTTTAGTAAGGCATTTGATAAGGTTCCCCATGGTAGGCTACTGCAAAATGGCATTGAGGGGGCGTTGGAGGTTTGGAATAGGAATTGGCTGGCTGGAAGAAGACAGAGGGTAGTAGTTGATGGTAAAGGTCATCTTGGAGTGCCGTTACTAGCAGTTTTCCGCAGGATCTGTTTTGGGACCATTGCTGTTTGTCATTTTTATAAATGACCTGGAGGAGGGGCTAGAAGGATGGGTGAGCAAGTTTGCGGATGATACGAAAGTCGTTGGAGTTGTTGACAGTGAGGAAGGATGTGTCAGGTTACAGCGGGATATAGATAAGCTGCAGAACTGGGCAGAAAGGTGGCAAATGGAGTTCAATGTAGATAAGTGTGAGGTGATTCACTTTGGTAAGAGTAACAAAAAGATGGGGTACTGGGCTAATGGTCGGATACTTGGTAGTGTGGATGAGCAGAGGGATCTTGGTGTCCATGTACACAGATCTTTGAAAGTTGCCACCCAGGTAAATAGTGCGGTGAAGAAGGCATATGGCGTACTGGCTTTTATTGGTAGAGGAATTGAGTTCCGGAGTCCTGAGGTCATGTTGCAGTTGTATAAGACTCTGGTGCGGCCACATCTGGAGTATTGTGTGCAGTTTTGGTCGCCATACTATAGGAAGGATGTGGAGGCACTGGAACGGGTGCAGAGGAGGCTTACCAGGATGTTGCCTGGTATGGTAGGAAAATCGTATGAGGAAAGGCTGAGGCACTTGGGGCTGTTTTCATTGGAGAAAAGAAGGTTTAGGGGTGACTTGATAGAGGTGTACAAGATGATTAGGGGTTTAGATAGGGTTGACCATGAGAACCTTTTTCCACGTATGGAGTCAGCTATTACGAGGGGGCATAGCTTTAAATTAAGGGGTGGTAGGTATAGGACAGATGTTAGGGGTAGATTCTTTACTCAGCGAGTCGTGAGTTCATGGAATGCCCTGCCAGTAGCAGTGGTGGACTCTCCCTCTTTATGGGCATTTAAGCGGGCATTGGATAGGCATATGGAGGATAATGGGCTAGTGAAGCTTAGGTGGGCTTGGATCGGCGCAACATCGAGGGCCAAAGGGCCTGTACTGCGCTGTATTCTTCTATGTTCTATGTTCTAACTCTCAATAACCATCTTTGCGAATGATCCAAAGTTTCTCCAGCTTCAGTTCCCTAACACAGTTCGCGAGGAGCTGGTGTTGGGTGCACTTCCCACAATTGAAGTCAGCGGAGACACTAGAGGTGACCCTTACCTCCCACATACTGCAGGAGGAATGTTCAACTGCCCTAACCTCCATTCCCGCTATTCTAAATTCGCAAATAGGCCGCTGAAAAAAACATGTAACATGACCGAAAACACTTATCACCATACACAGTGACGTACAGAACTATTTTTTTGGTTAGAGGAGAAGGATGGGTGGGAGACACTACCCGGGTAGTGTTTCGGGTTAGGCAACGGCCCAAATATGTAACCTCGTGACCTCTCTGACTGCCTCCAGGAACTGAAGAAAACCGGAACTAAAAGCTAATTTAAACTGTACACTCACGTATCCCAACAGGCTCTGCTGTTCCCTGGTGACCTCGTGACCTCTCCAATTACCTCCAGACCTTTATCACTGTGGTAGCCCCCATCAATGTTTGGAAAATTAAAATTCCCCATTATTACAACCTTATTGTGCATTTATATATGAGATCTCCCATATATTTGTTTTTCATTTTCTCTCTTAATATTGGGAGTCCTACAGTACAATCCCATCAAAGTGATCTTTCCATTTTTATTTTCAATTTCTATCCATATATTTTCGCTTGATGATTTTTCAGAAATATCTTCCCCAGTTCCATGTTATTGATGGTTATGTCTGCAGGAAGTGGATTTGGTTGTGAATCCTATCAGATCGCATGGATCAGTTGTAGCAGCAGTTAGAGGCAATGAGGAATTTACAGGAGTTAAGGGTGTGATGGATGGCAGTTATAGGCAGGGAGAAAAAACCGCAGATACAGTCAGGTAGATGGGTTAGTTCCAAGAAAGGTAGGAGAAGGAGGCAGGTGATGCAGGAGTCTCCTGTAGCTAGTCCTATCTCAAACATGTATGCTGTTGTTGAAAAGGTCGGGGGTGACAGACTCTCAGTAGAATGTAGCATGAACAGCCAGGTTTCTGGTACCGAGACTGGCTTGCATGTAATGAGGGGTACGTCAGGTTCCAAGTGATCGATTGTGATCGGGGACACTTCAGTCAGAGGCATAGCCAGACATTTCTGTGGCCAAGATAGAGACATCAGTTGCCTCCCTGGTGCCAGGATCAAGGATATCTCAGAGAAGGGGCAGAATATTCTCAAAGGAGAGAGAGAGAGAGAGACCAGCAGGGGGTCATTGGACACATTGGGACTAACGACATAGGAAGACAAGTAGATGAAATTCTGAGAAGAGAATATAGGAAATGAGGCAGGAATTTAAAACATAGGCCCTTAAGGGTAATATTAGCTGGATAGTCCTAGTGAGAGAAGGAATAGAATGGCTGAGGAGCTGGTACGGGGAGAAGGGTTCACATTTTTGGATCATTGTAATTTTTTCTGGGATAGAGGTTACTGTGTAAGAAGGACAGATTGCACCTGAATTAGAAGGGGACTAATATATTGGCGGGGAGACTTGCTGAAGCTGCCCGGGAGGAGTAAAGTGGGGTCACATGGGACCAAGGGAGACAGTGAGAAAGCAGATCAGTCTGAAACTGGTACAGTTGAGCAAAGGAGTGAGTCAAACAGACAGGGCAGGCAGGAACAAAACAGAAAATGAGGTAGGACTGATAAATTAAACTGCATTTATTTCAATGCAAGAGGCCTAAGGCTGATGAACTCAGGGTGTGGTTAGGAACATGGGACTGGGATACCATAGCAATTACAGAGATGTGGCTGAGGGATGGACAGGACTGACAGCTTAATGTTCCTGGATACAAATCCAATGGGAAGGATAGCAAGGGGGGCCAAGAGAGGAGGGGGAGTGGCATTTTTGGTTAGGGATAATGTTACGGCTGTACTTTGGGAGGATATTCCTGGGAGTACGTCCAGGGAAGTTATTTGGGTGGAACTGAGAAATAAGAAAGGGATGATCACCTTAGACCCTCCAATAATTGGCGGAAAATTGAGGAACAAATTTGTAAGGAGATCTCAGTTATCTGTAAGAATAATGGAGTGGTAATGGAAGGGGAATTTAACTTTCCAAATATAGACTGGGACTGCCATAGTGTTAAGGGCTTGGATGGAGAGGAATCTGTTGAGTGTGAACAAAAAAAGTTTCTGATTCAGTATGAGAATGTACCCACTAGAGAAGGAGCAAAACATGACCTACTCTTGGGATATAAGGCAGGGCAGGTCACTGAGGTGTCAGTGGGGTAGTATTTTGATTTGATTTGACTTATTTATTATCACATGTACCTAAGTACAATGAAATGCTTTGAGTACAAGTAATACAAACAGAGGAGAAAGTGAGGTCTGCAGATGCTGGAGATCAGAGCTGAAAATGTGTTGCTGGAAAAGCGCAGCAGGTCAGGCAGCATCCAGGGAACAGGAGAATCGACGTTTCGGGCATAAGCCCTTCTTCAGGATTCCTGAAGAAGGGCTTATGCCCGAAACGTCGATTCTCTTGTTCCCTGGATGCTGCCTGACCTGCTGCGCTAATACAGACAGATCACAGTAAGCAAAGACATACAGATCATAGCGATAAAAAAAACTTGAATAGAAGCATACAGGTTAAATGACACAGGGCGTATACCAGGCAAGATTAACATTAGCAAGCTCAGCATGATTTGAAGGTAGTGAGTCCATTCATCAGTCTAATAACAGCAGTGCAGATGCTGTTCCTGGTCCGGTGGTGCCTGTGTTTAAGCTTCTGTATCTTCTGCCTGATGGAAGAGGTTGGAGGAGAGCATTGCTGGGGTGTGATGGGTCTTTGATGATGTTGGAAGCCTTTCCGTGGCAACAAGCCGTGTAAATGGATGGAAGATTGGTTTCTGTTTTCGGGCCAGTGACCATAATCCTATCAGTTTTAAACCACTGATGGAAAAGAATAAAGTGGATCTAAAAGAATTGGAGGAAGGCCAATTTTGATGACATTGAGCAAGTACTTTTAAAAGTTGATTGGAAGCGGATGTTTGCAGGTAAAGTGGCTGGAAAATAGAAATCCTTCAAAGATGAGAAAACAAGGGTCCAGAGACAGTATGTTCCTGTTCGGGTGAAGGGCAAGGCTGGTATGTGCAGGGAATGCTGGATAACTAGAGAAATTGAGGCTCTGGTCAAGAAAAAAAGGAAGCATATATCAGGTAAAGGCAGCAGGGATTGAGTGAATCCCTAAGGGAGTATAAAGGCAGTACAACTATACACAAGGGGTCAATCAGGAGGGCAAAAAGAGGGTTTGAGACAGCAACTAGGGTAAAGGAGAATCCAAAGGGATTCTACAAACACAGTTAATGGTAAGGTACTGGGGAGTGTTGCTGAACAAAGAGACCTTGGAGTGTAGGTTCATAATTCCTTGAAAATGAAGTCGCAGGTAGATAGGATAGTGAAGAAGGTGTTTGCTATGCTTGCTTTTCTTGGTCAGTGCGTTGAGAACAGGAGTTGGGAAGTCATGTTGTGGCTGTACAGGACATTAGTTCGGCCACTATTGGAATGTTGCATGCAATTCTGATCTCCCTGCTATAGGAACGATTGTGTGAAACGTAAACGGGTTCAGAAAAGATTAACAAGGACGTTGCCAAGGTTGGAGGCTTTGAGCTATAGGGAGACGCTGACTAGGCTGGGGCTGTTTTCCCTGGAGCGTCAGCGGCTGAGGGGTGACCTTAGAGAGGTTTATAAAATCATGAGGGGCATGGTTGGGTGAATAGCCATGGTCTTTTACTGGAGTCAAAAACAGAGGGCATAGGTTTAAGGTGAGAGGAGGAAGATTTAAAAGGGCCCCAAGGGGCAACTTTTTCACACAGAGTGGTGCATGTGTGGAATGAGCTGCCAAAGGAAGTGGTGGAGGCTGGTACAATTACAGCAATTAAAAGGCATCTGGATGGATATATAAATGGGAAGGGTTTAGAGGGTGTTCTGTACGAGGCGTCTTGCAAAATTCAACTACATCCTTGTGTAGTCCAGGCCAGTAAAAATATCTTAGTCTGTGTTTCCCTCACCCCGAAATGGGCCTCCAAGTGGTAACTCATGCGCCACTTGCAGCATTTCCTTCCTATACCCTGCTGGCAAAACAATTTGATGAATGTCTGCCCACTTCTCATCTGCTTGAATGTGTGATGGTCTGCATTTCCTTCATTAAGACGTCATTTGTTAAGTAATAACACACAGTGATGCATTCATTCTCCTCTGTAAATGTCTTTTGACATAACTGTTTTAAGTTCTCATCTTTCTGCTGAAACTTGATCAGCCTAGCAGGGCAAAAGATACTTGCATGTTTACCTATTTGTCCTGCTCTGTCCCACTTATCTAATCAAAAAAGGTCTCAGATAAAGCTATGTCAGCGTCCTTAGCTGTGCCTTTTGATCTCTCCTGTTTCCAAACATGTGCCTCCGTGACCTCGTTAAGACACAATCTGGGACATTTCCAAATAAGACTCCTGCAGGGCTTCAGTTGCTTGAGTCTCCACTGGTTTTTCAATGAGAGTATGCAGCACACCTACCGGTGAATCAGTTATGTCAGTTGCAAGGACAAATTGTATTCCTGGAGCTGAGAGTTTGCCCAGTACTCCTACCACAAATTCTCCACCCTTCTCTGGACTCTCTCGCCTCACTTTACATAACTGAGCACTTTTTCTCTCAACATGAATTCCTGCAACCAGTACCTTTTCTGGCAATAGTCTCTCAGGAGTACATTTCTCCTCATCCTTCAGCATTACACACTGAAAGCATCCTGTGTCCCTTAATATTGTAACCTCCTGACCGAGTTCTCCTGTCCAATGTGAATAAACTTTACCCTTGCATGTATATTTTTTAAGCAGATCTGGCACTTCCTCCTTAATCAATCTCTGATCATCTTGTCCACTCTGAGGCAGTTGTCTAACTTCCCTTGTGCTTTTTGTTACTAGTCCAACAAAACTCCCAGGCTTGTCTGGTTTTCCTGCATCTGGCTTTCTCCTCGCCCACCAACTCTGTGATTTTGTGTGGCCCACTTTATTACAATGAAAACACCAGAGCTTTTATACTTCTTTGTCCCCCTCAAGGGTTTCTTTTTTACCCTGTGGTAAGTTATCCTTATAACCTTCACGGAGATCTACCTTTCCCTTTCCACGTGTGGATTTCTTTTTGTCCCAGTTTCTATCCTTCATGGACTGAAATTGATTCTGGAAACCAAACTGAGTTTTATGAAGCAGCTCATAATCATCAGCCACTTCAGCTGCTAACCTTACCATTTTAACTCTCTGCTCTTTCTCATGAGTTCGCACTACTTCAGGTAATGAATTTTTGAATTCCTCCAAAATAATTACCTCTCTCAGGGCACCATAGATTTGCTTCATATTTAAAGCTCTTACCAATCTATTAAAATTACTCTGTTTGAGCCTTTCAAACTCAATATAGGTTTGACCAGGGTCCCTCCTTAGATTCCTGAAACGTTGTCTATCGGCTTCTGGTACAAGCTCAGATGCACTTAAAATGGTTTTTTTCACCTCCTCATACTCCCCAGATCCCTCCTCTGATCGTGATGTGAATACCTCACATGCTCTACTTACATGTTTCATTTGGATCAACAAAACCCACATTGCCACTGGCCACTGCATTTGTTTAGCCATTTTTTCAATTGAGGTGAAAAAGGCTTCCACATCCTTCTCATCAAATTTAAGCAATGCTTGAACATACTTAAACGTTTTCTCACTAGGCTTCTGACCACCAGGGGCTTGCTCCTCCTCACTCTCTTCCTCACTGAGCCTACCCTCAGCCTTTATCTCCAGCCTTTTAAGCTGACTTCCCTTTTTAAGTGTCAGGTTTTGAAGTTCAAAATTTCTCTCTTTTTCTCTCTGTTCTGCTGCTCTCTCTTCTTCCCTCTCTTCTCCTTTTAATCATAACTCAAACTGTCCCATTTCTGCTGCCCTTTCCTTATCTCTTGCCTCTCGCTCAAGCTGCTTCAATTGCAATTGAATTCTGGCCATCTCTGTAGATTCTGATGGTCTCTCCAGCAAGTTTAAATTCTGAGCTACTGCTGTAATTCTCGCTCCTTTCCTCACAGAAGCAGGCAGTTCCAATTCCAGCTTGTCTGCAAATTCCTGCAGCTTGGTCTTATTCACCTTTTGCAAAAACTTCCAAAGTCACCACATTCACATCCAGAAAACCTTTGGTGACTGAACGAGCCATTACTATCCCAAGCTGTGTCTCCCCAACCAAACCACCACCAGGAATAAAGACACTAGTGCTGACCACTCGCTGTTTAAAATCCCACAAAGAGCCCCTAATCTGTTATGGACTAGACCAGACCACTCAAAACATTCTTAAGCAGGCAGCCCAGACCACAACTTTACAATTTGTTTTGGTAGGTGTACAGTGAAAATTACCCAGAGTGAGGTAGCTAGGTTGACTACCAGGTTTTAAAACAGATAAAAATTCATTCACAAGATTATACAATGAAACACAAAGAACAGAGTAAAGGACCCCTACAGAACTCAGTCTATCCAAAATAGACTTAATTATGTGGCTCCGAATATTCACAACAGTCCTAATAAACAAACCCCCTTAAAACACTGTACAAAAATGAAACAAGTGATTACAGGTTGAAGTTAGAAGGGCAGAAAAAGAGAGAGAGCCTGTTCACACAGTCCCCTGCTGAACTCCCAACTAGTTCTGGACTGATCTCAACTGCTCAGTGAGAGGAAGCCCATTCCTGATGAAGGCGATTTGCCTGAAATGTCAATTTCCCTGCTGCTCAGATGCTGCCTGAGGACCTATTGTACATGTCCAGCACCACACTCTCGACTCTGCTCAGTTCGAGAGCTGACCACTCCCCTTCCATTATACAGGTCACTTCTGAAACATGACCACTTTGGCCTAAAGTCTCATCTGTTTGTATATAAACAAAAAGGCCTCGCAATACCACTTGATCACTGTACCAAACCAGTTTAATCAGCACCGGAAGCGTTTAAAAAACCAAAAACATAGTATCCTTGAGAAAAGGAACAGCTTTTAACAAAAGGGAACCAGCTTTGTGACAAGGGATATGGGCCAAATGTTGGCAAATGGGACGAGATTAGTTTAGGATATCTGGTTGGCATGGAAGGGTCTATTTCTACACTGTACAGCTCTGTGACTATAATAGTGGCCCCTCCAGCTGTGAAGTCATCCAGGGGGCTCACTATTATTTTTGTCACTGATCTGACTGTCTTTGAGCAATTTATTGCTGCGTTTTCATAAGATATGAGGTCTGTGTGAAGCAGGATAAACTGTTTATCATGTCCATTGCCTTCAAACCTGTTGACTGCCTTGAATGGCTGACCTCTTTACAGAGTTCTGTTATTGTGAACTGTTCAGATTTCTTTCAGTGGTTTTGAGTTAGCTTCACTTGGCCATTCTCCTTCCCAGCATGCATCAGAAACTTCCCTGACCAGCCATTTTAGGCTATGAACAGTTCAAGAAGGAAGTCCACCTTCTCAACAGCAACAAGGAATGGGCAATGAACAGTCTCCCAGCCAGCCACACCCACATCCTGGGAGTGAACTAAAAATAACTCCTGATGTAACCACAGGATTCTCACTGTTTGTGTAAAGCAAACTCTGTCCCTGTCAATCTCACTTTAATGCAGCACTTCTCAATGGTTTAATCTGCTCTCCCAGTCTTTCCAGTACAACGGCACCCCCTGGTGTTTGTACTGCTTCAGATAAAAATTCCAATCACAAGAACCAGACATTAACCACAGCTTGTATCTCAAGACCATGACCTTATTAACATTGAACCCTTTTGTGACTGTGTTCCCTCCTCTGTCACCAGGGCCTGGGCAGCATCCTTCTCATTTGTAAAGACAGATGCAAAGTGTTCATTTCACACCTCAGCCATACCTCCTGCCTCTGTGTAAATCCCCTTGTAGGTCCCTAATCAGTCCTGCTCCTCTGTTAATCACTCAATTATTATTTATATGTCTACAGAAGACTTTGGGATTCCCTTTCATGTTAGATTAGATTAGATTACCTACAGTGTGGAAACAGGCCCTTCGGCCCAACAAGTCCACACCGACCCTCCGAAGAGCAACCCATCCAGATCCATCCCCCTACACCTAACACTATGGGCAATTTAGCATGGCCAATTCACCTAACCTACACATTTTTGGACTGTGGGAGGAAACCGGAGTACCCGGAGGAAATCCACGCAGACATGGGGAGAATGTGCAAACTCCACACAGACAATTGCCTGAGGCGGGAATTGAACCTGGGCCTCTGGCGCAGTGAGGCAGCAGTGCTACCCACTGTGTCACCGTGCTGCCTGTTGCTGGTCTGTTCTCATAATTCCTCTTCACTTCAGTTATTTACTTATTCCCCTCACATCTGAACCTTCAATATTCATACAGGTTCACAATTGTATTTTCTGCCTTGCACCTTGTCAGCGTGCAGTCCATATACACATCCATTCCCCACAGGAAAGGCCTGAGGCCCTCTGCTTCTTCCTCTCCCACAGACACAACCAGTCTCCCTTCACCAACACCCTCCTCCGCCTCACTGAGCCAGTCCTCACCCTCAACAACTTTTCCGTTAACTCTCCTATTTCCTCCAAACCCCAGGGGGTGGCCATGAGCACCCAGATGGGCCCCAGCTATGCCTGCCTCTTTGTTGGCAATGTCAAACAGTCCGTCTTCAGTACGTACTCAGACACTGTGCACCAACTCTTCCGCCGTTACATCGATGACTGAATTGGTGCAGCATCGTGCTCCCAGGATGAACAGGAGCAGTTCATCAACTTCACCCACAACTTCCACCCCGCTCTCAAATTCACTTGGTCCATCTCGGACACCTCCCTCTTCATTTTTGACCCAACTATTTCCATCTCCGGTGACAGTCTCCAGACAGATGTTTACAACAAACCCACACACTCCCATAACGACCTGGACGACACCTCCTCCCACCCAGTATCCTGCAAGAACTCCATCCCATTCTCCCAACTCCTCCACCTCCACCGCATCTGCTTGGACGAGGAGATATTCCACTCATGAGCATCTCAGACGTCCACCTATTCCAAACCCGGTGCCTTTCCTCCTTCTGTCATCCAGACAGCCCTCCACCACACCACCCCCATTCCCCACTACACTGCTCTAAACCACCCCCTCAACACAATAAAGACAGAGGCCCCCTTGTCCTCACCTACCACCCCGCCAGTCTCTGCATCCAATGCATCATCCTTAAATATTTCTGCCAACTTCAACTAGACCCCGTCACCAAGAACACCTTCCCCTCCCCCATCCCTCTCTGCCTTCTGCAAGGACTGTTCCCTTCGACAATTCTTGGTTTACGCCACTTTCCCCACCAACACTCCCCCGCACCCCCAGGTACCTTCCCATCCAACCGGAAAAGATGCAAAAACTGTCGGCACACCACTCCCCTCACGTCCATCCAAGGTCCCAAACAGTCCTTCCAGGTGAGACAGAGGTTCACCTGCCTCTCCTCCAGCCTAGTTTACTACATCAGGTGCTCCCGGTGTGGTCCTCTCTCCATTGGGGCGACCGAGCGTAAACTGAGGGTACATTCACCGAGCATCGCAGCTGGCCCTGCAGGGGCTGACTGGACTTCCCAGTAACCTCCTATTTCACTTCGTCCTAACCACTCCCTTTCTGACATGACCATCCTTGGCCTCCTCCATTGTCACAATGAACCACACCGCAAATTGGAGGAACAGCACCTTATCTTCCGCTTGGTCAGCCTACAGCCCAGAGTTCTCCAATTTCAAATAACCCCACTTCCCATTCCCCAACTCTCTTCCCAGCCCCTTCCCGTCCCTTCCACTGCTCCCCAGCCACCAACCAGATTCATTCCTCCCATTGACCAACCAGGTCGTACCCTCTGCCTGCCTTCACCTCTCCCCACTTCACCACCCTGCCCCTCGCCACCCCCTTTATCTGCAGCTCCCCTTACACCCACCCCCTGTCCTGAAGAAGGGATACACCCGAAACGTCGTCATCTCCATTTCCTGATGCTGCCTGGTTTGCTGTGTTCCTCCAGCCTCCTGCCTGTCTCCTTTAGCTCCTCCCATGGGGGCAACTGTCTGTGTGGAGTTTATGCATTCTCCCTGTATTTGTGTGAATTTCCTCTGGGTTACCCAGTTTCCTCCCACAGTCCAAAGGTGAATAGTTTAAATTGCCCAGAGTGCCCAGGGATGTGCAGGTGAGGTAGATGAGCCATGTTAAATGGAGGGTTACAGGGGTAGGTAGGGGGTGTGTCTGGGTGGGATACTGTTCAGGGGGTTGTTGTGGTCTCAGTGGGCTAAAAGGCCTGCTTCCACACTGTAGGGATTCTGTGGTACTTCTGATAGACAACTTGTCACAGTATCCTCTCACCTGTTTCATTTATTACCTCCACCTTTATGGATTCTACATCTTCTGATTCCAGATCATTTTGTACTATCCTTACTATTCTATCACACGCCAACAATGCTACCCCATCATATTCCCCCTCACCCCTTGCCTGAGGCCTGCTGACCCTCCGGTATAACTCTGCACCAGCAGCCACCTCTGTCTAATGGGAGAGAACAGCCTCTGGGACGATGGTGACTTTCCCTGTAACTACAATACCATGGGAAATAGGAACAGGAGTGGGCCATTCAGCCCATCGAGCCTGCTCTCCCATTCCAAAGGATCAGGGATTTGTCGATGACATGACAATTGATGGGAAAGTAGGCTGTAATGAAAAAAAATAGAAATTTACAAATGAATGGCTAAAATTTCACAGATTGGAATTTACCTTGGATTAGTGAGAGGTTACTCACCGTGATTGGATGAATAGAAAGGCAAGTCATCGACTAAATGGGAAGAAAGATCAGTGAGCTTCATTGCAGAGGGATCTGGGTGTCCTAATGCATGAATTACAGGAACGAGTGTGTAGATACAAGAAAAGGAATTTTGGCATTAATTCCAGGAGAAAGGCAGGATGAAAGGAGGTGATGAAACTTTACGAGGCATCAGGGAGACTGCACCTGGAGTGTTGTGAAACTGAAAGCCATTCCACACACATTAATCATTGAACCACACATGTAACTCCATGATTTTATATCCCCAATCTCACCTTGCCCATGGCTCATGCACACAGTGGGCCAAATGCCCTCCATTAATGTGGGCTCATTTTCTGAAATAGAATTATTACTTTTAATCTTCAATACTTTGACACATTCATTTCACTGAAATGTGGAAGGCTGTATCTAATGTTAAAATTGTGATGTGAGCAGTGACCCTGATTTCCCTCAGAGTGAGAATTGAACAGGAGACTGAGTGTTGTGATGCATCACCCTCTTTATTTCACAGTGAGAATACATTCCCAGCAGTTAGAAATACACAGACGAACTTAACTCGAAGACAATGGCTTCTTCATTCCACACGAGAAGCCTGTGAATGAACGGCCTGTTAACAGGAATCATATTGGAATAGATCATTTCTCCAATCACACATTCAGTCAGTCTATATATGGGTGGGAGCTCCCAGTGTGGGGTGAGGAGATCTGAAGCTGAATTTTATTATCTCATTGGTCTCTGGATTCTGATTTCACTTGGGATTCTTTCTCCTTTTTAGGGACCAGTTTGAAGCTGCTTCATTCTTTCCTCCAGGCTCCACTCTACATCCCGTTTCCTCCTCTCACTGAACCCTCCTAGACCTGAGCCTCAATGAAAGCTCCCACTCTCCTGCCCCCTTCCCTTGTGCTGCAGAGTTCAACAAGTGAAACTTCTGACCCCAGACACCATAGCACAAAGCT
This sequence comes from Chiloscyllium plagiosum, assembly GCF_037043375.1. Lineage (NCBI taxonomy): Eukaryota > Metazoa > Chordata > Chondrichthyes > Orectolobiformes > Hemiscylliidae > Chiloscyllium > Chiloscyllium plagiosum. The sequence continues at coordinate 127,758,453 of NW_028270141.1, read as the reverse complement.
GACTGATTCTCATGTGTCACTAACTTTCAGATGAAGGTGGGACATCATTCCAAAAGGGTCACAACAATGAGTATTGATGGAATACAAATCCATTCCATGTAGGAATACTCCACAGGGCAGTTCCAGCACTGACCAACCTCAAACAACCAGGCTCTGTAATCCCTCCCACTGTCAATGAGCTCTGACCACATCAACGTGAAACATTCTGACCCAGCATGACTGAGATTAAACAGAAGTATAATCCATCACCAGGACCATCCCTGTCTCAGGCTGTACACGATTCATTCATTTCAAACAAGATTAGAGAAAAGAACATTTAATCCCTGCTTCCCAGTGAAGGACCCAGCTCCCCATCTACAATTGAATTTAACCCTCTGTATGTGCTGGAAGAAGTCTTTAAACTGATGTCACCAATGCCCAAATGAATCTGAAACATGGAGCAATAATTTAGTTTTGAAGAGAAATCCTCACTATAAAGGATATTAAAAGGAACATGAGCATCCAGGACAGCTCTGTCAGGGACAGTCAGAGCGACCAGAGCTGGAACCTGATGTCTGGTTAATGTGTGGCAGGAAGACCACATGGTTCCTCCAAATGGGTTTGAGGGAGGGGGCAGGAACTGGGCAGATGGGATAGAATTTGGGGAAATGTGATGGTAGCCAAATATGGAAAAAATATCCCAGGGCAATGTTTAGAATTGGTGAGTGACTGGAAAATGGTAGCATTCAGAATGACCTGGATGTTCTTCAAACATCAAACACAGAGCGTTAACGGACAGGTTCAGCAAGCTACTGGAGAAACAAACAGTATCTTATCCTTTATTACAAAGGGAGTGAAGAGTACAAAAATCTCACTTCAGTTGTAGCAGTGGATGACGTCAGTTGTTTTACTCTCCGTACCCAAGAGTGAATTACAGTGAGTGCAATGACATCTTTGGACAGATTATCCAATCGAGGGACAGTGTGGGAAAGTGGGTTTGAAGGAGAAGATCAGCAATGATCTCATTGAATGGTGGATCTTCTTTTTTATGACCCGGGGGAAAGACAAGATGGTACAGCCCCCAGGACAGCTGAAAACCATCGTGCGGAGGTGAGAGTGGACGGAAGTGTGGAGGGTGAATGATGGGCAGGAGGGGGTGGGGCTGCAGGTGGGTGAGGAAGGTAGAGGACCAGGGTAGTGGGAAAGAATGGTGCCAGGGTGGAGGGGTATATTGTCAGGTAAGTGAGAGAACCTTTGGGGTCTGACAAGAGATCAGGTTGGTGTAGAGGGGGCATGTTGGTTTTGCTGGGATCAGAATGGAGTGGAATGGGATTAATGGATCTGCTGGGATTGTATGGAGGGTGGGGATATGCCAGGTCCTGATGGTTTAGGGATGGGGTGCGGGGCTACCTGGTCAGGACGGAGGGTCGCTTCCACCTGGGTCACTTTGGGTGGGGTTTGAGGTTCGTGAGGCAGGGGCTGGGTGGGTGTTGGGTGGTGATGGGTGATTGCAGTTGGCTGTCAGTCCCAATCCCATTGGCAGGAGCAGGGGGTGTCTGTTCAGGGGCAGCTTTCCAGTCCAGTGTGGTTGGGCTGAATGGGGTGTGAAGGCTGGTGAAAGGGAGGGGCTGTTGTTTTGCTGGTAATGGGGTGGTTGGGGCGAAGGGGAGTAGTGGGTCAGTGATGGGGTTCTGTAGAATCCCGGGGTTGGTGAGGAGGTGAGGGAGTTTCGGGACCAACTGGGTCATGGGTGTCAGGTGGAGGGGGTTTGTCCAGTCTGACACGGTCATGTCGGGTGTGTTGTCGGGTCAGGGGGAATGGGGGAAGTGTGTCGGTGACGACGACTGAACCTGATCAGAACTCCGGGGCCAATGAAGTGTAACTTGGATAATTCCATTGATTGGAATCATTGGACTAAAGAACCATTGGAAACAGTGACTGTAAATGGGGAACAAAATACTCCCTTTTGATGTTAATGCAGCTGAATAATTTTGAATTAAGAATAAATGCTTGTATTCTTAATTGGAAATACAATAACTGACTGCCAGTAGAGGGCAGTATTTATAAACAGGACACCGGGATTTCTGAGATAGGACATTGGTGGAATTGATCAAATTCCCAATGTGGGCACATGTCCATAATATGTCTAAGGAACAGTCACTACATTCACTGGAAGTGAGGGAGAAGGGTATATCTTTCTCGAGATACGGAGACCAGAGTTATGCACAGCAGTCTAGGTTAATGCAATGTGTAGTTTGGGGAAGACAAAACAGTTTTAGAATTAAGCACATCTCACTGTTCAGAATGTATAAAGGTAACAGAACCTTCTAGAAAAGTTTCATTTCAATTCCTTTTCTAAAGCTATTTGTGTTAGTCCATCTTTCTTATACCAAACAATAACAAATTTCCCATTAAGTATTCTCTTGTCTTCTTCCAAGTCTCTCAGGAAATCAAGGATCAGTTCTTCATATTGTTTCCCATCAGTTATGTTGGGAATAGTCCTGCAATGGAATTAAGAATATAAACAAAACCTGTCTGAATCAGAGTAGGTTACAGGGCAATAGCAACAGGAGTCAGGCTTTCAGCCCATTGGGAACCCTCCATCATTCCGTTCCATCATGATTACAGGAACAGAATCGAAAAGCAATCAGAATGGACAGTCCCGTGGCCGATAAGGGGATACAGTTTTGGTGAGGAATTCTGAGAGTCAACATAAACTTAACAGCACTGTTCAAAACATTGCATGGCAGAGGGACAGGGAAATCTTGGTGCACTGATCTTTTTTGAGAGAGTGAATAGCAAAGCAAACAGGGCCTTGAGTTTATAACGAGATGATTGATTCCTCAATCGAGGAAGTTTTGCTGAACCCCTATGAAATTCTGTTATGACCATTGTGGCCATTGATGATCACATTTTAGGGAATACATGAGTCTCCTTAAGAGGTTGCAGAGAGTCCTCACTAGAATGGTTCCACAAAGGAGGACCATGAAACTTGTAAGGAACAGGAGAATTGAATATGAATGTAATCCATAAAAATCAAAATCGGACTGCAAAAGCTTCCACTGGTGACGATTTGGCTAAAATGGATGTGGGTCCATTCCAGACAGAGTGGGACGGATTTATTTTCAGGAATAGAGAAGTGGTCGAGAAGCTGAATGAATATGTTGTGTCTGTTTTCACTGAAGTGGTGGATCCAGTGACTGTGATGCCATTGAATGTCAGTGGGTGATGTTTACCTTCTCTCTTGTTGGAGATGGTCAGTGCCTGACAGTTATGTGGTGCAAACCAAATTGGTGCAGTTATGGACAGTGAGGAAGGTTGTCAACGGATACAGCAACAAATAGAGATCGCTTGGAAAGATGGGCAATGAAATGGCATGTGGTGTTTAATCCAGGCTATGATGCACTTTGGAAGGTCAAATGGAAGAATTCAAAATTATACAATAAATGGCAAGAATTGATCTGCAGAGGGATCTTGGTTCAAGTCAATAGCTCCCTGAAAGTGGCAATACAAGTGGAGAAGGTTGTAAAGAAGACATGTGGCATGTTTGCCTTCATCAATCTGGGGCTTGAGAATAAAAGTTGCAATGTCGAGCTGCAGATTACAGGAAGGATGTGGGGGCCTCGGACATGGTGCTAAAGAGATTTATCAGGATGTTGCCTGGATTGGCATGTATTCACTATAAGGAGAGTTTGGGCACACTCGGATTGTTTTCACGAGAACATCAGAGGCTGAGGGGGGGCCTGATGGAAGGATATTAAACAATGAGATGCATGGAGAGGGTGGATAGTCAGAGTCTTTATCCCAGGGTGGAAATCTCAAACACTAATGGGCATAGGTTTATGGTGAGAGGAGAGTGTGCGAGGGGAGGTTTTTATACACAGTGTGGTCGGTGCCTGGAATGTGCTACCCAGGGCACTGGAAAAGTAGATAAGGGAGTAAAGTTTAAGAGACGTTTAAGGGAACAGAGGCATATTGACCTTGTGCAGACATATAGGATTAGTTTAGAATGGCAGCATGGTCAGCACAGCTATGTTGGGCTGAAGGGCCTGTTTCTGTGCTGCACTCTTGTATGTTCTATGTTCTCCATTCTAAATGTCACCTACCACCTGTCAGCCCAATCCCAGATATTGTCCAGGTCTTGCTGAATCTCTGGAGACAGAAGCAGAGTTAGTGATTCATGTTCAGTGGGACTCTTCTTCAGAGATTTATTTGGGCTGGTGTTCCTTAACACCTGAAAGGGACAGAAAATATTTCTCAGGAGGGGTCAATTGAGATGAAGAATGAAATGAAACTGATAACAGAGACAGCTTCGAGACGGATTCAGTTAGTCCCATTGAAGAGGGAGGTGGTTCGTGAGCATGTGCCAGGTATGACTCCAACCAGTGGAAATTCTTCCCAGTTCCCATTGATTCCAGTTTTGCTGGAACTCCTTAATATCACATTTGTTCAGACACAGCCTCGATGACAGGGTGGTCTCTCCCACCTCAGCCCCGGAAATCAGCTCCTTTGGAAATATCTCCTCCCACCATCAACACACAAAGTTAACAATGTGTACCATCTACAAGATACACTGCAGTATCTCACTGAACCCTGTCCACCATCGACAAGGCACGGGTCAGGAGTGGGATAGACTATACACCATTTGCCTGTATAGGGAAGGCTGGAAAATCCCTCAGATTGTATTGCTGTCTTCCTGTTTGTCCTATATAGTGTTTTGTGCAGTCCTTACATGGGATTTTGTGCACTACATTAGTTTTGCTCATGCTGGGTATCAGGTCCTTCGTTCTGGTGAGTTGTTGTCTGAGTGTGGCTGTTGGTTTGTGTGCTGTTATAAGTCCTAATGGTCGCAGTAGTCTGGCTGTCAGTTCAGAGATGTTCTTGATGTATGGTAGTGTGGCTAGTCCTTTGGGACCCAATATACCGGCCACTACAGTGGACAGCTGAAACTGACAACCAGAAGCGGCAGGGACAGGCCACTATAAATGCCGGAGGAAACACCACAGAAGCGCTTCACAGGAGGCTCCCAAGCACTGAAGATGTCACCTAGACAGGGGACGAAACGTTTGCAACAAAAACTTCCAGCTCGGCGAACAGAACCACAGCAATCCATATCAGGATTTTTGATTAGGTTAAGACAACTGGTAACATTGGTTTAACCTTTAATGAGATGCTGAGACACTCATTAATGATGATGTAACTATGCAAAAACACCTACTATTTAAAGCCCAATTGGACTTCAAACAGGGACTACAACTGGCTTTATCGTTGGCAAATGTGGTGAGTGGAGCATATAAGTTGCGGGATATTCCGATGGAAGTGGACATCCTCACCAGTCTAAGTGAGTTTGGGGAACACCACTTGAGTGAAGGCAATTGCAAAGTCTCACTCAGGACATACACTGAACAGAGAGCCACCAGGTCAGATCACATCAAAACCCCAACACATAGACAAGCCTTGACCAAAGGGTTAAAATTTTCTTCGGGATCCGGGCCAGCAAGCAATTGTAGTTGCTTCCGGTATTAGGACTTGTGACAGCAAAAGTATCCCACTCGACCGAAATTGAATAAGGAAAATTATCGGTCAGTATCCAGGCGAGTGCACACCCTGGAAAGTCCACTCACATCTGGTTTGGAACAGTTACATTTTTTAACAACTTCCAAATTCGAAGGAATTAAAATAAACATGCAGTTAAATGGGCACCTGGTTCTAATGGAGGTTGAAACCAGCCTGGCCATTTCAGTGATCACAGATCGCAAAATTGACTCAGAACTCCAACACTTGTTTACTCAAGACCTCGGCTAGATTGAGGACCCACAGCACAGAACATTTACAGATTACCGATCCAACTTTGGTTGTGTCTCTTATAAGCTGGTTCAGGTACCGCTGATTGTGCTAAAAGGCTTGGGCCCAAGCTTGATGGGGCAAACCTTTTTGACTAGAAAATGGCTACCTGAGTGAAGTTCTAATTAAATACCTAGAAGTTTTTCAGGAAGGTCTAGGGATTATCAAGGGATAGTTGGCCAGGAAGCAATTCCACAATCTTGGAAAGCTCTCCCACAGCCATTTGCCTTACGGGCAAAAGTCGAGGCAGAAATCAGGAGGCTGGAATGTGATGGAATCATCAGAGCGGTCCAGTTTGGGAAATTGGCAGCACCAATCGGGCTGATTGTGAAACTAGATTGTGAAACTAGATGGGTTGGTTCACCTTTGTGGGGATTTTAAACAAATGGTAAACCGCTTCTTGCGGCTGGATAAATACCCAATCCCTCACCCAGGTGGTTTATATGCAAAGCTGGCAGGAGCCAGTCCTTCACAAAGCTGGGCATGAGCCACCTATACTTGCAATTGGAGTTAGATGAGCATTCCCAGAAGTATACTACAGTCAATACCCATTTGGGATTGTACCAGTATATGGGACTGCCATTTGGGTATTGTCAGCCTGTGTAACTTTTCAGCGGATGATGGAGAACATTTTCCACCATGGCACGCTAATAGCAGGGAAGACCAATACAGAACTCTTCGAGAACTTTAGCATATTCTTTAGACATTTCTCCCAGGTGGGTATACAACTTAGAGTGGAAACAAAAGTGTGTTCAGGCACCCCCAAGTGACCTACTTGGGACACAGCGTTGACAAGACCAGGTTACACCTGTTGGAAGATAAAATGAGGGCGATCAAAGGTGCCCCGGCTCCCATGTCTGTATGGGAGCTTAGGTCCTTGCTTGAGCTGGTGAATTATTACGGAATGCTCGTGTATAACCGAGCCTCCTTCCCAGCACTTTGCATCAATTCTTAGAAAAGGGTTAGCTTGGAAATGAGAATGTAGCCAAGGCACAGTTTTCAGGGAAGTGAAGAAACAGCTATCATCCCAAGTGAGATTTGCTATTGACATGTGATAGCAATCAGGCTCCCATTGGCTGGTAGGTGGCACAATGGAGAGCAACGCCCAATAGCGTACGCATCCAGGACACTGGCTAATGTAAGGCGTAAACATGCCCAGATAGAGAAGGAAGGTTTGATGGTCATAGTTTGGAGTCAGGAAGTTCCACCAATACCTTTCTGGATGTAAATGTGTAATAAGAATAGACCCCCAAACCCCTTCTGGTCTCCTTAAAGAGGACAAGGCAGTGCCGGCCCTAGCTTCAGGCTGACTCCCATGGTGGGCTATGATACTAAGTGTGTATAATTACAAGTTGGAACACCATCAGGAAGGCCAAGTAACAAATGCAGATAGATTGAGCCGCCTCCTAATGGCAGATACACCACTGGTGGTAGTACCACTGGAAGAGTCCGTCGTGGTTTGAAATGTTATGGACACACTTCACAGCTGATCATATTAGACTTTAGACACAGAAAAATCTGGTCCTGGCAGAACTAAAACAGCTGGTGGTGATGGGTGAAACCAAAGGACCATCACAACCAGACCTGAAACCTTTGTGGACCTGGCCGGACCAGATCACAGTAGACAATGGCGATTTGTTATGGGGAGCAAAGGTCACCACCAGATACTGGCTGAACTCCATCAGGGTCATCCAGGGGTTTTCAAAATGAAGATTTTGGCAAGAACTTACATCGGATGGCCAGGATTAGATGCAGACATCACCACATTTGTGGGGCAGTGCCCAGAGTGCCAAAAAGGGCAACAATTACAACCAGCAGCTCCCCCACATTCTTGGGAATGGCCGGTATACCCTGGACTCGGTTACACATTGATTCTGCAGGCTCCTTTCACAGGCTCAATGTTCTTAGTCATTGTAGGCGCCCACAAAAAGTGGATGGATGTGCATAGAGTACATTCATCAAACATGGGGACGACAATAGAAAAGCTGCATCTTTTGCACTACACGCCCTCCCAGTACTGTTGGTCACAGATAAAGGGCCATCAGTTACCAGCAGAGAATTGGAGAATTACTTAAAGTCAAATGGCATTTTACATCATGACAGCTCCACACCATCCACCATCCAATAGTGTGGCAGAAAGAACAGTACAAGCTTTGAAGACATGCTTAACGAACAGCCAATGGCTTCATTAGTTACCAAACTGTTATGGCTCCTATTTGAGTACAGGACCACCCCGCTTACAACTATAGGGATACATCCAACAGAGTTACTAATGGGGAGAAGATGCCACACCAGGTTAAACCTGATCTTCCCAGACCTGCATGGGGTGGCGTGGCGTGGGGTGGGGGTGAGGGGGGGATGTCAGTGGCATTGGGATCGTCAATGCCGGACACAAGACTCTGCTCAACAAAAGACACTTTACTTCAGGGGACAATGTTTAGTGTAGGAACCACAGGATGAGCCCTGAATGGGTAAGAGGCATGGTCAGTGCAAGGTCAGGTCCAGTGATGTATAATGTTCATGTTGGTCCGACATTCCTGAACAAGCACATGGTCCACATGAAAGCTGCAAATACGCAAACAGTGCGGAATCCAAACTGACCCGAGAAACCAGACACATCAGAAGGGCTGACAGAGGCCGTGGGTTCTCCCTGTCCATCAAGCGATGAAGAGACCTCGGAATCTGAGATGGACATGGCGGGTGTCACCACCTTGATGCCATTGTCACCTGAAGATCAGAATGAACGTCTTCAGAGATGCTCCAGGGGTAAGAGGCAAGTTACTGCCAATCACAAGCTGCCCCTCTCAGGGGCAGTGTTAAAGGTACCTGACCCGATGCTCAAACACCCCAGGAGCAGCTACAAAAGAAAAAGGCCAGGCCTCTGGTCTCGGATTCAGAGAGGGCAGGATGCAGTGATTGTAATGAGGTCAGCCAGGTAGACCTCATATGAGTTATGCAATATACGTGCGGCATGGTGGCTCAGTGGTTAGCACTGCAGCCTCACAGCACCAGGGATCCGCGTTCGATTCCAGCCTCGGGTGACTGTCTGTATGAGTTTGCACATTCTCCCCCTGTCTGCATGGGTTTCCCCCCACAATCCAAAGATATGCAGGTCAGGTGAATTGACCATGCTAAATTACACCATAGTGTTAGGTGCTTTAGTCAGAGGGAAATGGGTCTGGGTGGGTTACTCTTAGGAGGGGCAGTGTGGACTTGTTGGGCCGAAGGGCCTGTTTTCACTCTGTAGGGAATTTAATCAATTAAAAGTAGAGTCTTTTGTAATGTTGTACAACAGGGTGACCCAATGGTTCAGATACATAATTCCTTGAAGTTTGCATCAAATGTAGACAGAGTGGTTAAGAAGGCGTTGAGCACACTTGCCTTCATTGCTCAGATGTTTGAGTATCAGAGTTGGGACACTGTTTTGAGGTTGCACAGGAGATTGGTGAGGCCTCTTCTAGAGTAATGTGTCCAGTTCTGGTCACTCTGTTATAGGATGGGCATTTTTAAAGCTGGAGAGAAGTTTCAGAAGAGATTGCCGAGGATGTTTCTGGGAATGAAGGATTTGAGCGAAAAGGAGAGGTTGGATAGGCTGGGATGTCTTTCACTGGAGCAGAGGAGGTTGAAGGGTGACCTTACAGAGGTTTATAAAATCGTGAGGGATATAAATATGGTGAATGGCAGGTGTCTCTTCCCTCGATTGGGGAATTAAGACAAGGGGGAATATGTTGAAGGCGAAAGGAGAAAGATTTAAAAAAGACATGAGGGGCGACTTTTCGACACAGACTGATTTGTGTGTGGAATGAACATCCAAAGAAAGTGGTGAATATGGGTACAGTTACAATGTTTAAGGGACATTTGGATAAGAACATGAATAAGAAATGTTTGGAGGGACATGGGCCAAGCCCAAGCAGGTGGAACTAGTTTAGTGTGGGATTATGGTCAGCATGGACTGGTTGGACCGAACAGTCTGTTCCCGTGCTGTGTGACTCTATGACTCGACCATAACAGCATCAATAGGAATGGGAATATTGTGGGAATATTTCATTAAAGTGGATAATCTGCCATGACCTAGAAGGGTGAAGCTGACGAAAGGGTCTGCTTCAAAGACCCTTTGTTCAAATGAAGTGAAAGCCTTCTGTGAAAAATGTGAACCATGCTGCAGATGAGAATTTCAGAATCCAGAGCCAGCTCTGTGTGAACTGGAGTAATGTGAATGTGGAGGACTGGCTGTGTTCTCAGGAGGTGGAGCTGCAGATTGTGAGATATGAACCACTCCACAACACCATTCATATTGACCAATGTCCCAGTGTAACTGGATGGACCTGTTAATCTCAGTCTTACCCTGACTAGAATGATTTGGAGATGCCGGTGTTGGACTGGGGTGTACAAAGTTACAAATCACACAACACCAGGATATAGTCCCACAGGTTTAATTGCAAGCACTCGCTTTCGGAGCACCGTTCCTTCATCAGGTGGTTGTGGAGTACACAATTGTCAGACACAGAATTTATAGCAAAAGTTTACAGTGTGATGTAACCGAAATTATATATGGAAAAATACCTTGATTCTTTTTTAAGTCTCTCATCTGTTAGAATGACCATGATAGTTTCACTTCTTTCATATGCAAATCACAAATTTTTTTTAACAAGTTACATTCTCAGGTTAACTGTAACAATTGGTGTCAGCCCAAATAAGATGTTGAGATATTGAAGGTGTTAGCCCCCTGTGGTCCCTGTCTGTGTCGTCGTGTTTAGACTGATTCGATCCTAAAAAGTGAGCTAACAGAGTCTTACATGGATTCATGCAGTTTTTTTAGCAAAGTACAATGTAACTCTGCAAGTACAAATTCACCCCCAAACGTGTATGTGTGCATGTGTGTGTCTGTGTGTGTGTCTGTGTGTGTGTATATAAAGTGGTCTAAGTCTGTAAGAGGGTGCATGTGTGAGTGTGGGAGTGTGTGTGTGTGTGTCTGTGCGTGTCTTCTCCTGATGAAGGAGCGGTGCTCCGAAAGCTAGTGCTTCCAATTAAACCTGTTGGACTATTACCTGGTGTTGTGTGATTTGTAATGTTGTACACCCCACACTGGAATGATGGTGACATAAAGTCATAGAGTTGTAGAGATATACTGCATGTAAACAGACCCTTCGATCCAACCCGTCCATTCCGACCAGATATCCCAACCCAATCTAGTCCCACCTGCCAGCACCCATATCCCTCCGAACCCTTCCTATTCATATACCCATCCAGATGCCTCTTAAATATTGCCCCCACCACTTCCTCTGCCAGCTCATTCCATACACGTACCACCCTCTGTGTCAAAAAGTTGCCCCTCAGGTCTCTTTTACATCATTCCACTCTCACCCTAAACCTATGCCCTCTAGTTCTGGACTCCCCGACCCCAGGGAAAAGACTTTGTCTATTTATCCAATCCATGCCCCTCATAATTTTGTAAACCTCTATAAGGTCACCTCTCAGCCTCCGAAGCTATAGGGAAAACAGCCCCAGCCTGTTCAGCCTCTCCCTATAGCTCAAATCCTCCAACCCTGGCAACATCCTTGTAACTCTTTTCTGAACCCTTTCAAGTTTCACAACATCTTTCTGATAGAAAGGAGACCAGAATTGCATGCAATATTCCAACAGTGGCCTAACCAATGTCCTGTACAGCCACAATATGACCTCCCAACACCTGTACTCAATACTCTGACCAATAAAGGAAAGCATACCAAATGCCTTCTTCACTATCATATCTACTTGCGACTCCACTTTCAAGGAGCTATGAACCTGTACTCCAAGGTCTCTTTGTTCAGCAACACTCCCCAGGACCTTACCATAAAGTGAATAAGTCCTGCTAAGATTTGCTTTCCCAAAATGTAGCACCTCACATTTATCTGATTAAACTCCATCTGCCACTTCTCAGCCCATTGGCCCATCTGGTCAAGATCCTGTTGCAATCTGAGGTAACCCTTTTCGCTGTCCACTACACCTCCAATTTTGGAGTCATCTGCAAACTTGCTAACGTACCTCTTATGCTCGCATCCAAATCATTTATATAAATGACAAAAAGTAGAGTGCCCAACACCGATCCTTGTAGCACTCCACTGGTCACAGGCCTCCATCTGAAAAACAATGCTCTGCCACTACCCTCTGTCTTCTACCTTTGAGCCAGTTCTGTATCCAAATGGTTAGCTCTCCCTGTATTCCATGAGATCGAACCTTGCTAATCAGTCTCCCATGGGGAACCTTGTCGACCGCCTTACTGAAGTCCATATAGATCACATCTACTGTTCTGCCCTCATCAATCCTCTTTGTTACTTCCTCAAAAAACTCAATCAGGCTGTGAGACATGATTTCCAATACAAAAAGCCATGTTGACTATCCCTAATGAGTGTTTGCCTTTCCAAATACATGTACATCCTGTCCCTCAGGATTCCCTCCAACAACTTGCCCACCACCGATGTCAGGCTCATTGGTCTATAGTTCCCTGGCTTGTCCTTACTGCCCTTCTTAAACAGTGGCACCACATTAGCCAACCTCCAGCCTTCTGGCACCTCACCTGTGACTATCGATGGTACAGATATCTCAGCAAGAGGCCCAGCAATCACTTCTCTAGCTTCCCACAGAGTTCTAGGGTACACCTGATCAGGTCCTGGGGATTTATCCACCTTTATCCATTTCAAGACATCCAGCACTTCCTCCTCTGCAACATGGACATTTCGCAAGATGTCACCATCTATTTCCCTACAATCTATACCTTCCATAACCTTTTCCACAGTAAATACTGATGCAAAATATTCATTCAGTATCTCCCCCTTTTTCAGCAGCTCCACACAAAGGCTGCCCTGCTGATCTTTGAGGGGCCCTATTCTCTCCCTAGTTAGCCTTTTGTCCTGTATGTATTTGCAAAAACTCTTTGGATTCTCTTTAATTCTATTTGCCAAAGCTTTCTCATGTCTCCTTTTTTCCCTCCTGATTTCCCTCTTAAGTACACTCCTACTTCCTTTATACTCTTCTAAGGATTCACTCGATCTATCCTGTCTATACCTTACATATGGTTCCTTCTTTTTCTTAACCAAACACTCAATTTCTTTAGTCATCCAGCATTCCCTATACCTACCAGTCTTTCCTTTCACCCGAACAGGAATATACATAAAGAAACATTAATCACAATATTGCAACATCAAAACTCACCTCACAAAGAACCGACCCAAAAAGAACGATCTTGGTTTAATTGTTTGATCTGTAGGTGTGGGCGGACTGTTAACTTCAGGAACAATGGCCACACCTACATTGAATCTCTGTGGAAATGTTCCATTTACCAAGTATCCAGTGAGGACCCAAGGTGCAGTGATAGGAACTATTGTTTCTGTAGAAAGGGAAAAACTCTGTTATAACATTTTACTCGGTGATCATTTGTGGTGTCACTGACAGTGAGTCAGAGGTTACAGGTGAGGGGTCAGGGTGACATTGCTGAAGTGGGGCAGACACTGATGTGACAGATTGAATAATAGCCTCACAGAGTGATACAGCGCTGGGGGAGGGGACTCCTGTGCTGGCTGTTTGGTTGATGTAACCAGCTCATTACACTGACCTGCTCTCTTTCCAAACATCCACATCTTTTCTCTCATTATTTAGATGTTCATCTTTGAATGCTGTGATTGAAGTTGCTTCCTTCCCTATTCCAGGCAGTGAATTCCACATCACACAGGAACACACGTGGACACAAACATACAAACGGAGAGCAGGAAAAGGCCATTCAACTCCTCACACCTGAACCACTGATCCCACAGCATTTCCTTCTCTTTTGCAAATTTGACAATTTTTAATTAGGGGCTCTGCTGACGCCTCAGCTAAAAAATGTAATTGTACAGACCTGTAAATAGGAATGATTACTTTGTTTCGGTATGCAAAGAAATGGAATGTTTACATATGTATGGCATGTCCAACTGTACAGGCCACCAAATTATTTTATGAATAAAGTATATTTTTGAAATTAAAAAAATTAGGTTTCTTCCTTGCGATCCTAAATGTTAATTGCGAAGCTTCAGGAACAATCTCCTAAATATTGAGCACTGTGTCTTTGACTGTGTTGTACTCTGCAGTTCTACTCCGCTTGTCCCTCTGACAATCTGACACACTCAGTCAGAGCTGTACCTGCCAAAACACACTTTCCTGTTCAGGTCCAGATCTCTTGAAGCCACATCCTCTGTTCAACAACCTTTTCAGATGAGGCACAAGACCTTTTGACTCCATTGTCAGTAAATGTAAGGATTCTGAGTAGATCCTTTAAGGAAATCCCTGATTGGAACCAGAATCATCCTCCAAGCTCCTCCCTCTTTCTTTCTTCATTTTCCCACTGAAGCTTTTCTTTCACTCCTCCAGTTCTCAGAGTTCCTGGCTCTTTAGAATTCAAGTTATCTTTCTTTCAGATTCCTTGGTTTCACCTTGCTTCCATTTTAATTTTTCTTACCTTTTCCTCCCATTCTATTACAACTTTCTCTGAACTCTCTTTCCCTTATTTCTGTTCGTCTCCAAACTGAAAGCCTGTCATTTCTATCTCTAGCTGAGTTACTTTCACCTGTGACATCATACTTTCATTTTCCTTTCTTCACCTGGGGGGACGTCATGGTCTCATGGTATTATTGCTCATGTATTAATCCAGAGAGCTCGGTAATGTCCTGGGGACGCTGGTTCAGATCCTGTCAGGATAGAATTTGAGTTCAAAGGTGAACAAAAATCTGGAATTAAGTATCCGCTGATAGCCATGTAACCATTGTTAGGGATAAAGCACCATTCTGGTTCAGTAACATCCCTTTGGAGACAGAAACTGCTGCCCTTGCCTGGACTGGTCTATATGTGACACTAAAACTGCAGAAAAGTGGTTGACTTTTAACAGCCGTCTAGACAGGGAGGGATGGGTAATAAAGGCTGGTGTAGCCAGCAATGCCAACACCCCAGGAATGAATGAAACACATTCTCATTGTTGGATCATTACTTGAACAATCTCATCTGCATGAGATCCTACTTTGCATTGTACCTTCCATTTATCTGATAATTCCCTAGTTTTAATTTTGATCAAATAACCCACTGTTATTACTTTAACTCCCACAAAGCTGTCAGCAACATTAAACTGTGCAACAAACATCACCACAATGCTGCTGTTTTAGGTCCCGAGGCACCGCCAAGTTGTGACTTTAAAAAGAAAGACATAGATCTTTCTTAAATGCAGTAATTTTTTAAAAAATTATGTCCAGAAATCCAAACATTATGATCTCAGCTGATGGTATTACAGCCCAAATCAGATCCCAGATGGGACTGTGACTTGATCGATCATATTTTGAAATGTTCTTATTTCAGAGAGAGACCAGTCACAAAAACCACAAGCACTCAAACGTGCAGATTGCTTTGAACAATAAAGCAGACAATGTTTATAAGGAGTGAAAATAAAACAGATTGAAGTGAATTATTTTCATAGATCGTACATTTAAAGATTTCAAAACACAACCCAAAAGTATTTGTATTCCAAAAACACCTTTGACATTCTCTATCATCTCCTACAGAGCTTCAGCAAACTTTAGTTTCTCTTTCTATCTTGAGCAACTGTTTTACACATCTGCCATCAGTGAAGGACACTGCAGAAAATCCCCAAATAGAAGCTAAATCATAAGACCATAAACCAACCCCATTTTTTCCCAAATGACAGGGGTTTTGGCCCACCAGCAAAATCCATCCTTGATCTTCTAAGCGAGAGCACAATACACATCTGTTTCCCCTGTTCACTCATAAAAGTTTCCCAATGTGACCAAAAACTCATTTGTGCAGAAATTAAATTCGATGCTGAAAGGGGAGAATGTGCTGAGCTATGAGGAGAAGGTGGAGAAGTGGCATTTTGTGAGTGGTCCTTCAGAGAGCTGGCACAGGCATGATGGGCTGAATGGCCTCTTACAATGTAGTAAACAGGTTTTCTCTCTGTTCGATTTCCCCACCGTCAAATAGATCACATTGTGAGAGGCAGAACAAAGAAATTATGTTTTACACTTTGGTTCACAACAGCTGTTTCAGGAAAGAATTAGGCCTTCCCTAAATGGTGAAATAATCGATTTGCAGTGGTTACAATGCTGAGATTACTTTTGTCATCTTTAGAAGGAGAGCCCAGAGACCACAAGGAAACTGTTCACAAGACAAATACCGTACCAACAGGACAGCAGTATAGTTTTGGACAGTGTCCAAGCCATCAGAGCTGGAAAGAGGACCTCAGCTGTTTTAATTGTCTTAAAACATTCAATGTTAAAGACATGTCAGTGAGTGACGCTGTTTGTGGGTCTTTGGGAGATTTGGAGGGAATCGCAGATGGTGAATGTGCAGTGTGTCACCTTCCACAAGGACTCCAACAGTGGGTTTCATGCCTGGCAGGGAGCCTTTATTTGTGTGAGGACAATTCAGCGATCATGGCTGAAGTCAGACAGTGAGATTGAAATCCCACTCCCACCACAAGAGGGAAACCTTCCCAGATTCTGGGATCATAAAGTCAAATATCAAAAGAGGGTGACACTTTGACTAAATAGCAGCATGTGACCAAGGGATCCCCAGGGATTGACAATTGTGGAATGTTTTGTCAATGTGTTTGTCAATGTAGAAAGTATTAAGCAAGAAATGTGAAAGAGTGAACAGTCACTATATTCTGTTGTTACTTTGATGGGATATCTGACATACCTTCAGTATTGCCAAAATGTGAATAATTGAACAGTTTGTCCAGACCGAGCTCCACTACTTGCTCCAAATCCGTTCCATGAACCTCTGTTTCAACCCATTGTGCGTTTACGTATGTCACCTCATCATAATTCTGAAATGAGAGTAAAAAATGTCACTGTATGATATAAACTGAACTCCCACCAAAGTACATCAATGCTGAGAGAACTGTCCCAAGTGTCCAGGTGTGGAAGAGCCTTCATGTTCTGGAGGGACTGAGTCTGAAACAGAGTTTGGAGTTTTTAATGGGATTCCTGACAGCAGCACTTCCTGATTCATTCCCTTTCTCTCTCACTCTCTCATCTTTCGTGTTGTCCTGTTCTGTCCCTTTGGGTTATCAATAACAACATTGAGATAATGTTATTGAAATGCTTCTACATTGAGCCAATGTTAATGCCCACATGTCCCGGTGTTGTGCATCTCTCTGTATGTCTTAACACATTATTGAAACAGAGAAATTCTTTGAGGTATGAGGAATGATCACCAAATGGGATTTATCACAAGAGTATTAATCCAGAGACCCAGGTCATGTTCTGGAGACCTGGACTGAACCCCACCAGGGCAGATGATAGAATTTGAATTCATTGAAACAAATATGTGGAATTAAGGGGCAATCCAGGGTTGGGGTTGAGGGGATTCCACTCACAACCAGACTTGGCCTCTTCCACATTGAACACAGAGACCTTCAGCCTGTGATCAGCTGCCTTTCAGAAACAGGGTTAGATTGAGTGAAGACAGGAGCAGTAGGAGAGCTCCCTGACTCTACAGTCCTTGTGTTGTCCCCCACCAGCCCCCTCTCTGTGAGCACACTGACCCCTCCCTTCACCTGCTGCTGGAGATGGAAGCCCTGATATTCTTCTTACTGCACAAGCTGGCAGTGGAAGCCAGGCAGGCGATGGCAGCTCATGTAGAAAGTGTTAATGAGGCCCGAGGAGTAATTTCAGTCCAGCCTCATGGTTCAGGGTTGGGATGTGCACTGTCGATGCACTGCAGGTTAGGGGTTAAAAACAACATGGAATAATTTCCACTGGTTCAAACATGACAGAACAGAGGAAACTCTCAGCTGTACTGACCTTGTCCTGGGTGACTTGATCTGGCCCGACACAGTCAACACCCTTACAGAGGTCGATCACCTCCTGCTCTGGGTCCTGTGCAGCAATTTGATGCCCTAAGAGGACAGACACAGTGAAGAAGATTCTCAGCATCTTGGTGTTCTCTCAGATCACTGGTGAAAGCACTGACTGACTCTCAGCACCTTCAGGTGGATCTGCAGTTTGAGCACAGAGTTACACTCGTTATATATTCTTTGATGAAGATGGTTTTGAATACAGCGTATCCTTAGGTAGGAACGTCATGGTGGAGAAACATGCCAGCTGATTTTTTATGGAAATTTCTCTTAGCTCTGACATTACAATGGATTCACAAATAATTAACTCTCTGTGTGCTGGCTCCTGGGAACACTGTTTTTGTAATTGCTACCCACTCACATGGTCAGGGTTGTCACTCTACCCGGTTTGGGAATGCACTGGATTGGAAGATTGATCTCCCAGTCACTGGTGATGAGGAGAAAACAATTTCACCTTCGGGGTTCAGTTTTGTACATCTTCATTTCCTGGGTTTCCTGCAGCTTTCCCTGCAGTCAGTTTGAACACGGGGGCTATTCTGCTCCCTGACCATGGACAGACCACTGTTTACTCACAGTAGCAGGGTAAGGCCGGTGGGGTGTTCACTGCCCTATGATTGCAGCATCTCATAAAGATCCTGTTTGTGTCTTTCCCTCCTTCCCTGAGATATACTGAGACTGGCTGAATGATTCCCACACCCCCTTCAAAACTACTCCCACTGATATCCAGCTCCTGACACAACCTGTCACTGGAGTACACCTCCCCTGGCACTGTTTATCACTGCATTAGTGTTCACATGGCATTGGCTCCGGTGGGGTCACTCTTTCATTGACATTGTCTCTCACTGAATCAGCATTTTCCTGGCACTGACATTCATTGCAT
Source organism: Chiloscyllium plagiosum (assembly GCF_037043375.1). NCBI lineage: Eukaryota > Metazoa > Chordata > Chondrichthyes > Orectolobiformes > Hemiscylliidae > Chiloscyllium > Chiloscyllium plagiosum. Next base: position 127,739,875 of record NW_028270141.1, on the reverse strand, counting down.
TACCATTTCCCTGACACTGACTCGCACTGGATTACCATTTCCCTGGCATGGAATCTCACTGGATCACTGTTGTCCTGGCACTGACTGTGATTGGAAGAATGCTTCCCAGGCACTGACTGTCACTGGGTCACCACTGCCATGGCATTTACTCTCCAATGTTTCCTGATTCTGGCAAATGGCCTAATTATGATCTTAATTCATATGTTTGTAAATAATTGTTTACAAGTAATCAAGGGCTACAGGGAAAAGGCAGGAGGATGGTGTTGAGAAACTTATCAGCCATGATGGAATAGCAGAATAAACTCAATGGGCTGAATGGACAAATTCTGCTCCAATGCATTATGGACTTACAATTTAATTCCTTGGAAGAAGGGGTAGAATGTGTTGTATCTGTACTGGCTGATGGCCCGAAAGATAGTCGGAAAAGCAAATGAGGTGGAAGTCATAGCCACGTGAATGCAGCTGTAAAATTCAGTGATGGAGAAACAGAATTTGGTCACATTCTTCCAATATCTCACTTTTCAAATATCCATAAAACCAGCTGCTTTCAGCAACTTGAGGTTATGCAGTAAAGCCCTCTGTATTCCTGAACAGCTCCCGAGGGGATCAGAACACTGCTCACAGACTAGATCACTGAACTGCTTCTTAAACATCATGTAATTTCACCATTGAGTGCTTAAAGTAGCACTGATTATCAATGCATTTATCAATTTATTCCAGAAGAGGTTTACCAGGATGTTCCCAGGAATGGAGAATTTGGGTTATAATGAAATGCTAGACAGGCTGAGAATGTTTTCACTGGGGTGTCGGAGGGTGAGAGAGGACCTTATAGAAGTTTATAAAATCATGAGGGGTATAGACAAGGTGAATGGCAGGTGCCTGTTCCTTCGGGTGGGTGATTTCAAGACAAGAGGACATATGTTTCGGATGAGAGGAGAAAAAATTAATGACGACATGAGATGCAAGTTTTTTACACAGAGTGGTTCATGTGTGGAATGAACTTCCAAAGGAAGTGGTGGATGCAGCTACAGTTACAACATTTAAAAGACGTTGTGATAACCACATGAATAAGAATTGTTTGGAGGGATATGGGCCAAGCGCAGTCAGGTGGGATGAGTTTAGTTTGGGATGATGGTCAGCATGAACTGGTTTGACCAAAGGGTCTGTTTCCGTGCTGCATGACTTGATGACTCTCATCCCAGTTTCAGAAACAACTATCCAGGTTTGGTGGTGTGAAACAGTTTTCTTCAAGATCAGACACCCAAGAGATTGGAGTCAGTTTCAGGTTCTCCCATTTACAAACACTTTGTCTCAGAAGATAACACATGTCTTGGCTGGTCAAGGCCAAGTCTCTAACAGGCAAATCCCAATGGGACGTCTGTAAATTTCCATTAATACACATTTAGAGATATGGAAGGTGTCTGGGGGAATTGAAAGGAAGCTGCCAGCAGAAAGAGTTAACTCACTGTGGGTCTGAGACAGGGGGGTGGGGCCAACTCACTGAGTGATGTTGTTGTAATTATACTTTGTTCAGGAAAACTGCTGCAATCTGCTGTTCATTAACTTTTTCAAAAGCTGAGTTCAGTTTGATATTTGCCAAATGATAGTTTATCGAGATTGTGAGAACAACCTGAGGGTGTAAAGCACAAAATCTTGTTTTTAATTAGAATCAAAAACATACACTTCACTCTATTCCCAAAGATTTGAAATTCATTATTAATCCAATTTTGAATCTTTGATGTTGTGCATGAACAACAGCCTAATTTTCAGTGAGCCCTCTTTAACTATGGGGTGAGTTCCCACCTCCGTGCAGTGTAGTGAGGTACACAGCTGTGATTCAGTATACGGGGTGTCCCTGTCTACTGCCCATTTTTCAGCTGTTTCTACCTTATCCTCATCGACACCTGCTGCAGCCACTGACTCACCGTTTCTTCTTGTTTCAGTATTAACTCATCTACACAACTGTAAATATCAAGTGGTGATGATCACTTCCCCTTTCTGATCTTTATCATTCTTCAAACCATCCATGAGCATTTTCCCCTGGGGTGGGGATGGCCCGATGGGTTGAACCCATCTCTCAGCATTCCCTTCATCAATTTTGACTGTTGTTCTGCTGTAAACCCGGTGACGGAGCCCTCTGACATTCAATCAAAGTTTACAGCCTTTTCCTCATTCCCCTCCCTGACTGCATTTTTCAATCTACACCAACGAAATGTTTTTCCTCCCTACAGATGTGATTATAACCACTGACACAGGCAGTGAGACTGTGACTCCTCTTGTGAGATCTGTCAGCTCAAACCTGATGTATTTTCACATTTTGGTGAGTGAAGCCCAGCTAAAGGTTAGGATTTAATGTTTGAAATTTATTTCCTGAGTAAAGATGGCAGAATAGGATATTCAACCCCTCGAGACTGTCCCTCCATTCCCACCCTCTGGTCTGTCCAAGTGTCACTCCAGCTCCCACTCCCATCTCTTCACCATTCCGTGCTCCAGGCTTCTCTTCCCCTTCCCCAGTTGTAATCTCTCCCAGACCTTTTCCTGGACCACTTTCCCAATGCCAGGGATCATTCCCTCCAGTCTCAGGTGGTGTCCCCGTGCCGTGTGGTATCACTCTCCCACCCACCACCCACCTCCTCGTTCCTGCTTGGTTCAGGTTTTACCACAAGGTTTGTCACTGTTCCAGGGAGTAAAGAGCCTGCGAGAATTACAGGTACATTTTGTGTCTCATATTGTCCAATTTGCAGTTCGTCAAATTCAGGGATTTGGATGGTCCTGGTGTGGGTGAAGTCACTTTATGTCTCGTAACAATATTTCTTTGCATGTCTCATGGTTCAATGTTAAAATGTTGTATCGCCATGGAGACATTATTGTGAAATGGGCCAAATGGTGACTTGCGTGTCTGTTTATGCAAAGTAATAAAATTAGCTCAGTATCTCACTCATGAACAGCAATGGTGTAAATGTTGGTCAAATCAGGACCACACAATATTCACTGAAAGAAAGACAGACCCAAACGGCAGACCTGAGGCGAAGTTTCAATTGTCCATCTGTACATTTACAGGGTCTGTATTTCAGAGCAATGGGTGAAGCTGGCATTTATCTTTATATGAGTGGTTCAAGTGCTCTTCATTCACATTAAGAAATAAAAAATGTCAAACAAAGTCAGAACCCGCAACAGTACTTCAGTTCAGTCATTTCACTTTGCAGACACACAGTATTTCCTGTTGCCTCCCGGTGTGCAGGAGATTCTGACAAGGTGGGTTTTTATTGCTCATTCCTTCTTGCCCGAAGATGGTGGTGAGCCCTGTTTTTGAGTTGCTACAGTCCATGTCTTTTATCTAGTAATGTGTGTTTCTAAGAGCCTGCAGACTCCTCGACCAGTGTTCACAATATTTATTTACCCAGGATCCTTAGCGTGTATCAGGTAAGGACAACACAGCATGAGACTGCAGTCAGTCAGCCAAGTCCCAACTTTATTTGAGACAACAAAGGGAAAAACTACACTCAACAATTTTACCAACTCTATTTCTAACGATCCAATTCTTTTGAATATTAAAACACTTCCCAGACCTTTTGCTGCTCTGTTGAATTGTTCCATCTGTACCTCTCTTCATGAGTTGATTCTCTCTCTGGTCGGAGGGTGAGCTGCTCTGCCCACTGCTGTATCCTGACCTGCCTGTAGGTCGGCTGGAGAGTGGAGTCCGGTAAAGTTCTGCCAGGCCGGTTCTTATACCCTCCTGGCTACATTCTGGAACCTTCCAAGGACTTGCTAATCAGGGGAATCAAACTCATTGGTTTTATCACCTTGAAATGCTGCTAATGGTTCTCGATGGCTTGCTAACAGTGACCCGTTCGATGTGTCTGCCTTGGGCCTGGAAGTCTGGTTTCGTCCCCGAATACACACCTGGTCTTGTGCCTCACTGAGGCATGTACCATGCATCTTGTGATGTTGTTTGACACACTTTGTAATGTGCTCTGTTGCCTCTCCAGTTTTCAATTGTCCGGGCGGAAATCTTGCAAGGACTTTCCCTGGGCAGAATTGTCTCTTGTGTGTCTGTCTTGGCTCAGGATTCCCAGCATACTTTGCTTTTTGGCCAATTTTTGTGCCCTGTTTATTCCAGTTGCTGTTCCTGTATTTCTGCCCTCCCTTCTGAATGGTTTTTATTTCACCTGAGCAGTCGCAGGCATTTACAATGCTCCACCGCCAAACCCTGGTCACCCGACTCCTGGAGAAAGAACGCCTCATCTTTCACCTTGGAACCCTCCAACCACACGGGATCAATGTGAATTTCATCAGCTTCCTCATTTCCCCTCTCCCCACCTTATCCCAGATCCAACCTTCCAACTAGGCACCACCCTCTTGAACTGTCCTGCCTGTCCATCTTCCTACCTACCTATCTGCTCCACATTCCTCTCTGTCCTACCACCTTCACCCCCACCTTTCACAATCGCAGCTACCTTCACCCACACCTCATCCCCCTCCCATTTATCTCTCAGCCCCCTTAGGCCACAAGCCTCAATTCTGATGGAGGGCTTATGCCTGAAATGTCGATTCTCCCACTCCTGGGATGCTGCCTGACCGGCTGAGCTTTTCCAGCACCACACTCTTTGACTCTGATCTCTAGTATCTGCAGTCCTCACTTTCTCCTCCCTGCTACAATGTGGTGTCAGTACCCCAGCATTGTTCAGTGGGCAGTTCCAGGATTTGAAGACAGTGACGGTCACACAATGGAGAGGGGGCTCTGAGGTGATGGCGTTCCCATCCACGTGCTGCCCTTCTCCTTCCAGTGGCCCTTATCCTTCCAGTAAGTTGATGTTTGGATATAACAATGTTAATAAGATGGAAACAACAAAGAACAATTCATCACAGGAAGTAGCCCTATGGCCCACCAAGCCTGTGCCAACAGATGATACATTTCTAAACTAAAAGCCTTTTGTCTCTGTGCAGTCCATGCCCCTGTTTTCCTGTCCATTCATGTTTCTGACAATATGCTTCTTAAATGTTGCTGTTGTATTCTCTGACAGCACACTCCGGGCATTTACCACCCTCTGGGTAAAAATCTTCCCTCTCACATCTGCTTTAAAAGTTCACCTTTTCACCTGAAATCTATCTCCTCTAGTGAGTGACATTTTTATCCTGAGATAAAGATTCCATCTGTGCATTCTCTCCATGCCTCTCATAAATTTGAAAATTTCTGTCAGGTAGCCCCTCAGCCTCTGACATTAGTTGAAAATAGAACCTAGAAGAATACAGTACAGGAACGGGCCCTTCGGCTCACGATGTTGTGGTGAAAATGACGTCAATTTAAATGAATCCCTTTTGCCTGCCCCTTGTCCATATCCCTCCATCCCTTACATAACCATGTGCTTATCTAAAAGTCTCTTGCACGCCCCGATTGTATCTGCTCCCTCCACCATCCTTGGCAGTGCCTTCCAGACCCCTATCACTCTTGGTGTAAAATACTTACACCTCACAACTCCTTTGAACTTTGTCCCTTTCACCTTAAATGCATGCTCCCTGACTTTAGATATTTCATCTCTGGGTAAAACCCTATCTATGAATCTCACAATTTTATAAACTTCTATCAAATCTCCCTTCAGTCTCCTCCACCCCAGAGAAAACAACCCTAATTTTTGTCGTCTCTTCTTATAGCTCATACCCTCTAATCCAGGCAACATCCTGGTAAACCACTTGCAACCTCTGCAAAGCCTCCACATCCTTCCTGTGAAGTGGTGACCAGAACTGAACGCAATACCCTCAGTGTGGCAAGACCAAAGTCTTATAAAGCTGCAACATGAAATCCTGACTCTTGTACTTAATTCCTCAACCAATAAAGGCAAGCATACCATACACCTTCCTTACCATCCGATCTACTGGTGTGGCCACTTCAAGGAAGCTATCGAATTGAACCCCAAAATCCCTTTGTACAGCAATACTGTTCAGGGTCCTGCTATTAACTGTATACATTTCCTTAACATTTGAATTCCCAAATGCAGCACCTCACACTTACCCAGATTAAACTCCATCTATCATTTCTCCACCCATATCTGCACTGATCTATATCCTGCCGAATCTTTTGACAACATTCCACACTATCCACAACTCCACAGATCCTTGTATCATCTGCAGACTTACTAAACCACACATCTACATTTTCATCCAAGTCATTTTATAGATATCCCAACCAGCAGAGATCCCAGTACAGATCCCTGTGGAACACCATTAAGTCACGGAACTCCAGCTTGAAAACACCCTTCTACCACTACCCTCTGCCTTCTATGGGCAAGGCAATACTGAATCCATGTGGCCAAGTCACCGGGGATCCCATCCTACTGAGATCTTAATCTTCTGGATGAGCCTACCATGAGGAACCTTACTGAAAGACTTACAAAAATCCATGTAGCCAACATCCGCTGCTCTACCCTCATCAGTCACCATTGTCACCTTTTTGAAAAATGCAATCACTTTCGTCAGGCACGATCCGTGCTTCACAAAGCCATGCTGACCGTCCCAAATTAGGCCTGGCTTTTCCAAATGTGTGTAAATCCTATCCTATTTCCTATCCCAACCATTAATGTGAGACACACCGGTCTATAGTTTCCTGGATTATCCCTATTTCCCTTCTTGAACAGAGGAACAACATTAGCTACTCGCTAGTCCTCCAGGACCTCTCTGGTGGCTAATGAGGACACAAACATCTTGGTCAAGACCCAAACAATCTCTTCTCCTGCCTCTCTCAGTAACCTGGGGTGGATAGCATCATGCCCTGGGGACTTATCCATCTTAATGCTCTTTAAGAGACCCAACACCACTTCTTTCCTGATCTCAAAATACCGTAGCATGTTAGCATGCTCCACCCAAATCTCACTATCCTCCATATCCTTCTCCTGGGGGAATACTGATACAAAGTACTCATTTAGGATCTCACCCACATCCTCAGTCTCCAAGCACAAGTTCCCTCCTTCCTTGAGTGGTCCTACTTTCTCCCTAGTTAGCCTCTTGTTTGTAATGTATGTATAGAATGCCTTCGGATTCTCTTTAACCCGACTTGCCAAGGTCATTTCATGTCCTCTTCTTGCTGTCCTCATTCCCTGCTTGACTTCTTCCTGCTTTTTTAACATTCCTCACAGGCCCTGTCCGATTTTAGCTTCCTGAACCTTAAATATGCTTCTTTTTGCCCCAGTCAATAAGCCCTCCAGTATGTCCTCTCTGAGTACCGATGTACCATCCTCGCTGATTAGTAACCCTGCACCAGCTCCTTAGCCACACATTCATCTCTCCGATCTTTCTATTCCTTGCCTCACTAGTACATGATACTGGCAATATCCTTGAGGGTCGTAAACAAAACAAGTTTGTTCAATCTCTACTCATAGCTAATCCCCTCGAAACCAGGTGACATCCTGGTAAACCTTTTCTGTTCATTGTCCAAAGCCTTCAAATCTTTCTAGTTTTGTGGTGATGAGAACTAAATTCAACATTCCAAATGTGGCCTAACTAAAATTCAATACAACTGCAACATAAATTGTAAAGTTTTACACTTTGTGCCCGATCGATGAAGGCAGGGATGGCATACACCTTCGTGACCACCTTAACTATTTGTGCTGCCACTTTCAGGGAACTGTGGGCCTGTGTACCTTGACCCTCTGCACGTCAATGCTTCCAAATATTCTGCCATTTATTGTACACTTCCTTCAGACATGACAATGTCATTAATGCATCACCTCACATTTGTCTGGATTAAATTCAATCTGCTATTTCTGCACCCATGTCACCACCATATCGAAATCCTGCTGCATCCTCTGGCAATCCCACTTACTATCCACAGCTCCCCCAATCTTTGCGTCATCCACAAACTTACAAATCAGACCTAATTTTATAAGATGCCATCAGGTACTATTCTGGAAATTATATGGAAATCAAATTTGAACAAATGTGTGAGGGAGGGCATTAGATATGTGGATCATTGGGATACCTTGTGAGGAAAGTGGGACCTGTACAAGGAGGACGGGTTTCACCTGAACTGGAGGGGTACCAATATCCTGGGTGGGAGGTTTACAAGAGTTCTTCCAGAGGGTTTAAACTAGTTTGGCAGAGGGATGGAACCAGAGCTACTGATCAGAGAATGGGGTAGCTAGTGAACAAGTGCATATAGTATGCAGAGAGTGTGTGAGGAAAGATTGACAGTTGATAGGGCAAAGCTGCAGTCAGGGTGCTGGGTTGAAGAGTGTCTATTTTAAGTCAAGAAGTGTCAAGAATAATCGTGATGAACTTAGAGCATGGTTCAGTGCCTGGAGCTACGATGTTGTGGCCATTACAGAGACTTGGATAACACAGGGATAGGAATGGTTATTGGATGTTCCAGGGTTTAGATGTTTCAAACGGAATAGGGAGGGAGGTAAAAGAGATGGGGGAGTGGATCACCAATCAGGGATATATCACAGCTGCAGAAAGGGAGGTCATTGAGGAAAGTTTGTCCACTGAGTTAGTATGGATGGAAATCAGAAACAGGAAAGGAGCAGTCACTTTATTGGGAGTTTTCTCTAGCCTCCCCCCAATAGCAACAGAAACACGGAGGAGCAGATTGGGTGGCAGATTTTGGAAAGGTGCAGTAGTAACAGGGTTGTTATCATGGGTGACTTCAACTTCCCTCATATTTATTGAAGCTTCCTCAAGCAGATTTTGTCAGCTGTGTCCAGGAAGGATTCCTAACTTAATATGTAGATAGGCTGAATGTGAGGAGGCCATATTGGATTTGGTCTTAAAAATGTGTTGCTAGACAAACGCAGCAGGTCAGGCAGCATCCAAGGAGAAGGAGAATCAACATTTCGGGCATAAGCCCTTATGCCCAAAATGTCGATTCTCCTTCTCCTAGAATGCTGCCTGACCTGCTGCGCTTTTCCAGCAACACATTTTTAAGCTCTGATCTCCAGCATCTGCAGTCCTCACTTTCTCCTATATTGGATTTGGTGCTTAGCAATGAACCAGGTCAGGGTTCAAATCTCTTGGTGATCACAATTCCCTGACCTTGACTATAGTCATCGAGCAGAATAGGAGCAGACGGTATGGGAAAGTATTTAACTGGGCAGGGGGTATTACAATGCTATTAGGCAGGAACTATGGAGAATACATTGGGAATAGATGTTCTCAGGGAAATGCAGGACAGAATGTAGAGGTTGTTTAGGGAGCACTTGTTGCAAGTGCTGGATAGGTTTGTCCCAGTGAAGCAAGGAAGGGATGGTAGGGTGAGGGAACCTTAGATGTCAAGAGATGTGGAAGAGGGAAGGGAGGCCCTCAAGGAATACTTTGCTTCAGTATTCACCTGTGAGAGGGACTTTGTCGTTTGTGAAGACAGCATGAAACAGACTGATATGCTCAAACAGATTGATGTTAAGAAGGAGGATGTGCTGGACGTTTTGAAAAACATGAGGAATGATAAGTCCCCTGGGCCCCAGATGGGATTTATGCATCAGGTTGCTACGGGAAGCGAGGGAAGAGATTGCTGCGACTTTGGTGATGATCTTTGCGTCCTCACTGTCCACTGGAGTACTACCAGATGGTTGGAGGGTGGCAAAAGTTGTTCCCTTGTGCAAGAAAGGGAATAGTGATAACCCTGGGGATTATAGGGCAGTCAGTCTTGCACCAGTGGTGGGTAAAAGTATTGGAGAGGATTCTGAGAGACAGGATTTATGATTATTTGGAAAAGCATAATTTGATTAGAGATAATCAACATGGCAGCTTGTCTGCAAATTCCTGCAGCTTGGTCTTATTCACCTTTTGCAAAACATCCAAAATCCCCACATCCACATTCAGAAAACCTTTGGCGACTGAATGAGCCATTACTATCCCAAGCTGTGTCTCCCCAACCAAACCACCAGCAGGTTATGCCACATAAGCCTTATTGAATTCTTTGAGGATGTAGGGAAAGCTGGATGATGAGAGAAATTGAGGGTTTGGTGAAGAAAAAGAAGGAAGCATGTCAGGTACACACAGGATGGATGGAGTGGATCCTTAGAAGAGTATAAAAGGCAATAGGAGTATAGTTAAGAGGGAAATCAGGAGGCAAAAGGGGGACATGAGAGAGCTCTGGCAAATAGGGTTAAAGAGAATGCAAAGGGATTTTACAAACACCTTAAGGACAAAAGGGTGACTAGGGAGAGAATAGAGCCCCTCAAAGGTCAGCAAGGTGGCCTTTGTGTGGAGCCGCAGGAGATGGAGGGGGGAGATACTAAACATGTATTTTGCAACAGTATTTACTGTGGAGAAGGAGATGGAAGATATAGAATGTGGGGAAATAGATGGTGATATCTTGAAAAACATTACTATTACAGAGAAGGAAGTGTTGGACATCTTGAAACGCAAAAAGGTGGATAAATCCTCAGGACCTGATCAGGTGTACCCGAGAACACTGTGTGAAGCTGAGAAGTGATTGCTGGGTCCCTTGCTGAGATATTTGTATAATTGTTAGTCACAGGTGAGGTGCTGGAAAACTGGCAGTTGGCTAACGTGGTGCCACTATATTAGAAAGGTGATAAGGACAATCCAGGGAACTATGGACTGGTGAGCCTGACGTGGGTTGTGGCAAGTTATTGGAGGGAATCCTGAGGGATAGGATGTACATGTATTTGGAAAGGCAAAGACTGATTAGGAATAGTGAACATGGCTCTGTGCGTGGGAAATCATGCCTCACAAACTTGATTGAGTTTTTTGAAGAAGCAACAAAGAGGATTGATGAGGGCAGAGTGGTGGACGTGATCTATATGGACTCCAGTAAGGCATTCAACAAGGTTTCTCATGGGAGACTGATTAGCAAGGTTAGATCTCATGGAATACAGTGAGAACTAGCCAGTTGGATACAGAACTGGCTCGTAGGCAGAAAACAGAAGGTGGTGGTGCAGGATTGTTTTTCAGACTGGAGTCCTGTGACCAGTGGAATGCCACAAGGATTGGTGCTGGGTCCACACTTTCTGTCATTTATATAAATGATTTGGATGTGAGCATAAGAGGTAGAGTTAGTAAGTTTGCAGATGACACCAAAATTGGAGGTGTAGCGGACAGCAAAGAAGGTTACCTCAGATTACAACGGGATTTTGATCAGATGGGTCAATGGGTTGAGAAGTGGCAGATGGAGTTTAATTCAGATAAATGTGAGGTGCTGCATTTTGGGGAAGCAAATCTTAGCAGGACTTATACACTTAATGGTAAGGTCTCAGGGAGTGTGGCTGAACAAAGAGACCTTGGAGTGCAGCTCCTTGAAAGAAGACTCGCAGGTAGATAGCATTTTGAAGAAGGTGTTTGGTATGCTTTCCTTTATTGTTCAGAGTATTGAGTACAGTAGTTGGAAGGTCATGTTGTGGCTGTACAAGATGTTGGTTCGGCCATGTTTGAAATATTGCGCGCAATTCTGGTCTCCGTCCTATCGGAAAGATGTTGTGAAAGTTGAAAGGGTTCAGAAAAGATTTACAAGGATGTTGCCAGGGTTGGAGGTTTTGAGATATAGGGAGAGGTTAAATAGGGTGGGGCTATTTTCTCTGGAGTGTCAAGGGCTGAGGGGTGACAATAATGAGGTTTATAAAGTCATAAGGGTTGTGGATAGGATAAATAGACAAAGTCTTCTGGCCTCCCCCACCCCAGGGAAAACTGGAGAGCATTGGTTTAGGTTGAGAGGGCAAAGATATAAAAGAGACCTAAGGGGCAGCATTTTCACACAATGGGTGGTGCATGTGTGGAATGAGCTGCCAGAGGAAGTACAATTGCAACATTTAAAAGGCATCTGGATGGGTATATGAATGGGAAGGGTTCAGAGGGATATGGGCCATGTGCTGTCAACTGGGACTAGATTAGGTTCATATATCTGGTTGGCATGAACGAGTTGGACCGAAGGGTCTGTTTCCATGCTGTACATCTCTATAACTCTGTGTGACTAAGCACAGTGTTGTAGATAGAGCAGTGAATCATAGAATCTCTACAGTGTGCAAACAGGCCCTTCAGCCCAACAAGTCCACACTGACCCTCTGAAGGCTAACCCACCCAGACCCATCCCCATACCAATTATGCTATATTTTCCCCTGACTAATGCATTGAACCTACACATCCCTGAATGGATTATGGGTAATTTCCCATGGCCAAATCACCTAACCTGCACATCGTTGTATTGTGCGAGGAAACCAGAAAACCCAGAGGAAACCCACGCAAACAAGGAAAGATTGTTCAAACTCCACACAGACAGTTGCCTGAGGCTGGAATCAAACCCAGGTCCCTGGCACTGTGAAGCAGCAGTGCTAACCACTTGAGCCACCATGCCACCCCATGGATGTGTTTATATGGATTTTAGCAAGGCTTTTGATAAGGTTCCGCACGGTAGGTTCATTTAGAAAGTAAGGATTCGTGGGATCCAGGGAAGTTTGGCTGTTTGGATACAGAATTAGCTGGCTCATCGAAGGCAGAGGGTGGTAACAGGTGGAAAGTATTCAGTCTGGCACTCGGTGACCAGTGTGTTACGCAGAGTTCTGTTCTTGGACCTCTGCTCTTTGTGATTCTTACAAATGTCTTGGATGAGGAAGTGGAAGGGTCGGTTAGTACATTTGCTGATGTCACAAAAGTTGGTAGAGTTGTGAATAGTGTGGAGGGCTGTTGAAGATTGCAACAGAACATTGACAGGATGCAGAGTTGGGCTGAAAGTGGCAGATGGAGTTTAACCTGGAGAAGTGTGAAATTCATTTTGGAAGGTAGAATTTGAATGCAGATTACAGGGATAAAGGCAGGAATCTTGGCAGTGTGGAGGAACAGAGGGATTTTTGGGGTCATGTCCATATATCCCTCAAAGTTGCCAAGCAAGTTGATAGGATTGTGAAGAATGCGTATGGTATGTTGACTTTCATTAGCAGGGAGATTGAGTTGAAGAGCCGTAGGGTTATATTGTAGCTCTGTAATGCCCTGGTTAGACCACACTTGGAATATTATTTCAGGTCTGGTTTCCTCATCATAGGAAGGATGTGGAAGCTTTGGAGAGGGTGCAGAGGAGATTTATTAGGATGCTGCCTGGAGTCAAGGGCATGTCTTATGAAGAAAGGTTGAGGGAACTTGTTCATTTCTCATTGGAATGAAGAAAGATGAGAGATGACTTGATACAAGATGATGCAAGTCAGAGGTAAAGTGGATAGCCAGAGACTTTTTCCCAGGGTGGAAATGGCTATCACGAGGGGGCATAATTTTAAGGTGATTGGAGGAAGGTTTAGGGGAGATGTCAGAGATAGGTTCTTTACACAGAGAGTGCTGGGTGTGTGGAATACACTGCCAGCAGTGGGAGGAGAGTCAGATACATTACAGACATTTAGTGAGTATTGGATCAGCACTTGGATGGCAGCAAAATGAGCAGTATGTAAATTAGTGTGATCTCAGAGTTGAACAATTGATTCTGGAAAGAATCATCATCAAACACACCCTGACAAGCTGCCTCTCTCTGACACGAGTGATAATGAACTGGCCCAAAACAGGGCAGCAAACAGTGAGCTCCTGACGAGACTGAATTTGAATGAAATGTGCCCCAAGGACTGAAGGCAGGAAACTTCATGACAGAAATCAGCTGCCTCTTGATCAGCTCCTGTTCCTACAATTATCATCCTGAGGACGACAGACAGAATGAAGCAAAAACTCAAAATATCGATGTCCCCTCAGATCGGTGAATTCACGGCTGGATTCTCAGCATCTTCAGGTGGATCTGCAGTTTGAGCAGTGAGCTCAGATATTTACATACTGTTTTTGGACCTGTTTTTGGAATAAATTACTCAAACATGAAACACAGGAGGCAAATAGCAATTTGCTTCTGGAACAGTTTCCTTCATTCCAACTTTGAGGCGGATTTTGAAATAATTAACTCACTGAGTGCTGGCTCCAGGGAGGTCTGAAGGTCCCCAGCAGCATTTGCTTTCAGCTCCCACAGTGTCAGGCTGAGAGTTTCCCTGGTAATACAGAAAGTACAGCGTTGTCAGAGTAGTTTGTCAGAGTAGATGAGATAAATCAACTTTACTCAACAACCTTCCCTTGCTCTCAATGCTCCCATTAAGGAAGTCACACTCCAGGGTATTTAAATGGCTGGTAATCTACAGTCTGTGCTGGGTTAGACAATCTCACCCAGGTTGCAGGAAGGTCAGAACAGGAAGTTTAACCTCCTGGTGTCAGGAAGGTGAGAAACCACACGAGTTACCGGGAGAGACACCCTGATGTCTCGGTGAAATACAGGGCCAGCTCCTTCCTGCAGTGACGAGTGTTACAGTCTGGTATGGCAGGAGCACTTACTCTGTCAATGTCTTTCTGAATTCTGCTTCCTCAATGGCGAACACAGAGTTAAATAATCCCCTCAGTGGGGCTGTTCTCTGCTGACTGGGGTCTTCAGATTCTTTCTTTATTCCTCAGATTCTGAAGCAGTTCATGCACACACACAGCAATTCAGAGTGTGACAACATTGATGCCCAGATGGCAAGTGAAATCCATGCGGTGAAAGTGCCAGGCAGTGGCCATGTCTGATCATATTAACATTATTGGGTCCAAGTTTCAAACTCCTGGTCATGCTCATTGGCCAGAAAGTGAACTGGACCACCCACATCAAGGAGGAGAATGTGAGGACTGCAGATGCTGGAGATCAGAGCTGAAAAATGTGTTGCTGGAAAAGCGCAGAATGTCAGGCAGCATCCAAGGAGCAGGAGAATCGACATTTCGGGCATAAGCCCTTCTTCAGGAATGGGGAGGGTGTGCCAAGCAGGCTAAGATAAAAGGTAGGGAGGAGGGACTTGGGGGAGGGGCATTGGGAATGCGATAGGTGGAAGGAGGTTATACAGGCCAGATTCAAGACTGCACTGACTCACCCTCTGCACAAACAAACCTCAATAAACATCACAATTCTGGTGTGTAATGGAATATTCCCAATCTCCTGGGTGTGTGTTCCCACTCCAGAAAGTTGACACAACAGACCTCAATAAATCAATCCCCTTGACCAGAATCCCATCCATTATCTTCAGTACTCCATTTTCTCCTCTGTTGGTATATTGCACATCAGTCTGTTCTTGCTATAGGATGGACTGCAGTGAGGTACTGCAGCTTCTTCAGCTGCTCATTCTCATTCCATAACGTTCACACTCAAAGGACAAATGCAGCAGGTAGATGGGAACGCCATCACCTCCAAGTCCCCCTCTGAGACATTCCTCTCCATTGTGTCACCATCACTGGCTTCATATCCTGGAACTGCCACCTTAACAATGCTGGTGTACAGACCCCAGATAGAATCCTGGAGATGTACAGCATGGAAACTGTCCCTTCGGTCCCTTCGGTCCATCTTGTCCATGCTCACCAGATATCCCATTCCGGTCTAGTCCCACCTGCTAGCAACCTGCCCAGATCGCTCCAAATCCTTCCAATTCATGTACCCATCCAGGTGCCTTTTAAATGTTGCGACTGTACCAGCCTCCACTACTTCCTCTCGCTGCTCATTCCATACACGTCCACCCTCTACATGAAAAAGTTCCCCCTTAGGTCTCTTTTATACCTTTCCCCTCTCACCCTCAAACTATGTCCTCTAGTTCTGGACTCCCCCAACACACGGAAAGGACTGTGTCTATTTATTCTATCCATGCCCCTCATGATTTTATAAACCTTTATAAGGTTGCCCCTCAGCTTCTGACTCTCCAGGGAAAAAAGCCCCAGCCTGTTCAACCTCTCCTTTTAGCTCAAATCCTCCAATCCTGGCAACATCCTTGTAAATCTTTTCTAACTCCTTTCAAGTTTCACAACATCCTTCCGATAGGAAGGAAACCAGAATTGCGTGCGATATTCCAAAAGTGCCAAAGCAATGTCCTGTACAGCCGTAACATGATCTCCCAACTACGGTACTCAATATCCTACCTGCGACTCTACTTTCAAGGAGCTATGAACCTGCACTCTAAGGTCTCTTTGTTCAGCAACACTCTCTAGGACATTACCATGAAGTATATAAGTCCTGCTTCGATTTGCTTTCCCAAAATGCAGCACCTCACAATTATCTAAATTAAATTCCATCTGCCACTCCTCAGCCCTTTGGCCCGTCTGATCAAGATCCTGTTGTAATCTGAGGTAACCTTCTTCGCTGTCCACTACATGTCCAATTTAGGTGTCATCTGCAAACTTACTAACTATACCTCTTATGCTCACATCCAAATCATTTATATAAATGACAGAAAGTAGTGGACCCAGCACTGATCCATGTGGCATTCCCTGGTCACAGGCCTCCAGTCTGAAAAGCTCCACTACCACCCTCTATCTTCTACCTTCGAGCCAGTTCTGTATCCAAATGGCTAGTTCTCCCTGTATTCCATGAGATCTAACCTTGCTAATCAGTCTCCCATGAGAAACCTTGTCGAATGCTTTACTGAAGTCCATATCGATTACATCTTCTGCTCTGCCCTCATCAATCTTCTTTGTTACTTCTTCAAAACACTCAATAAAGTTTGTGAGACATGATTTCCCTCACACCAAGCCATGTTGACTATACCGAATCAGTCCTTACGTTTCCAAGTACATGTACATCTTGTCACTCAGAATTCCCTCCAACCACTTTCCCACCACCGACGTCACGCTCACCAGTCTATAGTTCCCTGGCTTGTCCTTACCACCTTTCTGAAATAGTGGTACCACATTAACCAACCTCCAGTCTTCCAGCACCTCACCTGTGATTATTGTTGGTACAAATATCTCAACGAGTGTCCCAGCAATCACTTCCGTAGCTTCCCACAGAGTTCTAGAGTACACCTGATCAGGTCCTGGGGATTTATCCACTTTTATGTGTTTCAAGACATCCAGCATTTCCTGCCCTGTAATGTATTAACATTTATCAAGATGTCACCACCTATTTCCCCACATTCCATATCTTCCATGTCCTTTTCCATAGTAAACACTTCTGCAAAATACTCCTTTAGTATCTCTCCACATCTCCTGTGACTCCACACTAAGGCCACCTTGTTGATCTTTGAAGGGCCCTATTCTCTCCTGAGTTATCCTTTTATCCTTAATGTATTTGTAAAAACCCTTTGGATTCTCCTGAACCCTATTTGCCAAAGCTACCTCATGTCCCCTTTTTGCACTCCTGACTTCCCTCTTAGGTATACTCCTACTGCCTTTATTCTCTTCTAAGGATTCACTCCATCTATCCTGTCTATACCTGACATATGCTTCCTTCTTTTTCTTAACCAAACCCTCAAATTCTGTAGTTATCCAACATTCCCGATGCCTACCAGCCTTCCTTTCACCCGAACAGGAATACACTGTCTCTGGACCCGCGTTATCTCATTTCTGAAGGCTTCCCATTTTCCGGCGGTCTCTTTACCTGCGATCATCTGCCCCCAATCAGCTTTTGAAAGTACTTGCCTCATACCATCAAAATTAGACTTCTTCTAATTTAGAACTTCAACTTTTAGATCTAGTCTATCCTTTTCTATCACTATTTTAAAACTAATAGAATTATGGTCGCTGCCACAAATGCTTCCCCACAGACAGCTCAGGTGCTTGCCCTGCCTTATTTCCCAAGATTAGGTCAAGGTTTCGCAGTTTCTCTTGTAGGTGAATCAGAAAATTTTCTTGTACACACTTAACAAATTCCTCTCCATCTAAACCCTTAACACTATGGCAGTCCCAGTTGGACGACAGCAATTCATACAGAGGACTGACCACCATCTTTGGGCATCAAGGAATGGTCAATAAAAAAACAATCTTATCAGAATCTCTCACACCCCAAGAAGGAATAAACAACACTGAGTGTCTGCAATGTGAAATTCCTAAACCAATCATGTTTCTGTTCATGTGTTTTCCAGCTTCATTTTTTTGATGTCAATGAGGAGCACCTGAACTACCTCTAAAGATGAACATCAGCTCCAGCCATTGCTCTGAAAGGCAGACCCTGTAAATGTCTGATGGACGTGTGGAATTTAGCTTCAGGTCTGCCTTTTGAGTTTGACTTTACTTCAGTGAATATTGGGTGGTCCAGATTTGACCAACATTTACACCATTGCTGTTCATGAGCGAGATACTGAGCTAACTTTATTACTTTGCACCAACAGACACACAAGCCACCAATTGGCCACGTTTCTCGTTAATGTCTCCATGGTGACAGAACATTTTAATGTTGAATCATGATCGATGCAGAAAAACATCATTCCGAGCCCTAAACTGACTTCATCCACACCCAGACCATCCAAATCCCTGAATTTGACTAACTGCAAATTTTACAACATGAGACACAAAATGTACCTGTCATTCTCCCAGGCTCTTTACTCCCTGGAACAGTGACAAATCTTGTGGTAAAACCTGAACCAAGCAGGAACGAGGAGGTGGGTGGTGGGTGGGAGAGTGATACCACACGACATGGGGACACCATCTGAGACTGGAGGGAATGATCCCTGGCATCAGGAAAGTGATCCAGGAAAAGGTCTGGGAGAGATTACAACTGGGGAAGGGGAAGGGAAACCTGGAGCAGGGAGTGGGGAAGAGATGGGAGTGGGAGCTGGAGTGACACTTGGACAGACCAGTGGGTGAGAATAGAGGGACAGTCTCGAGGGGTTAAATACTCTCTTCTACCATTTCTACCCAGGAAAAATATTTTAAAACACTAAAGCCTTACATTTAACTGGGCTTCTTCTAAACAAAATGCAAAACCACGTCAGGTTTGTGCCGATAGATCTCACAAGAGGAGTCACAGTCTCAATGTCTCTTCCAATGGTTAAAACCACATCTAAAGGAGAAAAGTATCATCATAGAATGTGTAACAATGCAGTCAGGGAGGGGAATGAGGGAAGGGCTGTAAACTTTGATTGAATGTCAGAGTGCTCCATCACCGGGTTTACAGCAGAACAACAGTCAAAATTGACAAAGGGAATGTTGAGAGATGGGTTCAACCCACAGGGCACCACGTCCCCAGGGGAAAATATTCATGGATGGTTTGAAGAATGATAAGGGTCATAAAAGGGGAGTGATCATCACCACTTTATATTTACAGTTGTGTAGATGAGTTAATACCAATACAAGAAGAAACGGTGAGTCAGTGGCTGCAGCAGGTGTCGATGAGGATAAGGTAGAAACAGCTGGAAAATGGGCAGTAGACAGGGACACCCCGTATACTGAATCACAGCTGTGTACCTCACTACACTGCACGGAGGTGGGAACTCACCCCATAGTTAAAGAGGGCTCACCGAAAATTAGGCTGTTGTTCATGCACAACATCAAAGATTCAATATTGGATTAATAATGAATTTCAAACCTTTGGGAATAGAGTGAAGTGAACTTTTTTGATTCTAATTAAAAACACATTTTGTGCTGTACACCCTCCGGGTTGTCACACCATCTAGATAAACTATAATTTGGCAAATTTCAGACTTAACTCAGCCTTTGAGAAATGTTGAAGAGAAACATGGAAAATGTAAAGGTGA
Source organism: Chiloscyllium plagiosum (assembly GCF_037043375.1). NCBI lineage: Eukaryota > Metazoa > Chordata > Chondrichthyes > Orectolobiformes > Hemiscylliidae > Chiloscyllium > Chiloscyllium plagiosum. The sequence goes on along the minus strand of NW_028270141.1, from coordinate 127,720,430 downwards.
GAGATAAATGCTTCTGCTGTGAAGTTGATCTTAAAAATAGGAAAGGGATCAGAGACAATTGAAGGCAAAGTGTAAAACTAAAGGAAGGATTATCAAATTCATAAGGTCAGTTTGAAATGGACAGCAAATTTCAGCAGTGTTCTTGAACATAGACCCATTCAGATGCCTTTTAAATGTTGCAATTGTACCAGCCTCCACCACTTTCTCTGGCAGCTCATTCCACACACGGAACACCCTTGGCATGAAAAAATTGCCCCGTAGGTCTTTATTATATCTTTCCCCTCTCATCCTAAACCTATCCACTCTAATTCTGGACTTCCCCACCTCGGGAAAAGACTTTGTCTATTTATCCTATCCAAGCCCCTCATGATTTTATAAAGCTCTATAAGGTCACCCCTCAGCCTTCGAAGTTCCAGGGAAAACAACCCCAGCCTATTCAGACTCGCCCTGTACCTCAAATCCTCCAACTCTGACAACATTCTTGTAAATCTGTTCTGAACCCTTTCAGATTCACAACATCCTTCTGAGAAGAAGGAGAACAGAATTGCACATGTTCCAAAAGTGGCCTAACTAACATCCTGTACAGCCGCAATATGACATCCCAGCTCTGATACTCAGTGCTCTGATCAACAAAGGAAAGCATACCAAATGCCTTCTTCACTATCCTATCTACCTGTGACTCTATTTTCAAGGAGCTATGAACCTGCACTTCAAGGTCTCTTTGTTCAGCAACACTCCCTAGTACCACTCAGTGTGTAAGACCTGCTAAGATTTGCTTTCCCAAAATGCAGAGCCTCACATTTATCTGAAATAAACTCCATCTGCCACTCCTCAGCCCATTGGCCCATCTGATCAAGATCCTGTTGTAATCTGAGGTAACCTTCTTCGCTGTGCACTACACCTCCAATTTTGGTGTTAATTGCAAACTTACTAAGTATACCTCCTATGTTCATATTCAAATGATGAAACGTGGTGAACTCAGCACGAATCCTTGTGGTACTCCTCTAGTCACAGGCCTCCAGTCTGAAAAACAACCTTCCACCACCACCCTCTGTCTTCTACCTTTGAGCCAGTTTGGAATGAAAAAAAATGACTAGTTCTCTCTCTATTCCATGGGATCTAACCTTGCTAACCAGTCTCCCATAAGAAACCTTGTTGAATGCCTTCCTGAAGTCCATATAGACCAGGTCTACCACTCTGCCCTCATCAATCCTCTTTGTTACTTTTTCAAAAAACTAAATCAAGCTCGTGAGACATGATTTCCAATGCACAAAGCCATGTTGACTATCCCTAATCAGTCCTTGCCTTTCCAAATATATGTAAATCCTGTCCCTCTGGATTCCCTCGAACAACTTGCCCACCAATGCCGTCAGGCTCACGGATTTATAGATTCTTTGCTTGTCTTTACTACCTGTCTTAAATAATGGCACCACATTAGCCAGCCTCCAGTATTCTGGCACCTCACCTGTGACTATCGATGTTACAGATATGTCAGCTAGGCGCCCAGCAATCACTTCCCATCTTCCCACAGAGTTCTAGGGTACACCTTATCAGGTCCTGGGGATTTATCGACCTTTATGCATTTCAAGACATCCAGCATTTCCTCCTCTGTAATATGGACATTTTTCAAGATGTGACCATCTCTGTCCCCACATTCTATATCTTCCATGTCCTTCTCCACAGTAACCACTGCTGCAAAATACTCATTTAGTATCTCCCCCATCTCATGTAGCTTCACACAATGGCCACCTTGCTGATCTTTGAGGGGCTGCATTCACTCTCTAGTTACCCTTTTGTCCTTAATGTATTTGTAAAGACCCTTTGGAATCTCTTTAACCCTATTTGCCAAAGCTATTTCTTGTCCCTTTTTGCCCTCCTGATTTCCTTCTCTTTCTTAACCAAAACCTCAATTTCTCCAGTCATCCAGCATTCCCTACACCTACCAGCCTTTCCTCTCACCCTTAAAGGAATACACTGTCTCCGGACTCTCGTTATCTCATTTCTGAAGCCTTCCTATTTTCCAGTGGTCCCTTTACCCATGAACATCTGCCCCCAATTAGCTTTTGAAAGTTATTTCCTATTGAGGTCAAAATTAGCCTTCCTCCAATTTAGAACTTCGACTGTTAGACCTGGTCTATCCCTTTCCATCACTATTTTAAAGCTAATAGAATTATGGTCGCTGACACCAAAGTGTCCACACACTGACACCTCAGCCCCCTTCATGCCTTATTTCCCAAGAGTAGGTCAAGTTTTGCACCTTCTCTAGTTGGTACATCCACACACTGACTCAGAACATTTTCTTGGACACTCTTAACAAACTCTCTCCATCGAAACCCTGAACACTATGGCAGTCCCAGACTTTGTTTGGAAAGTTAAAATCCACTTCCATAACCACCCTATTATTCTTACAGATAATTGAAATCTCCTTACAAATTTGTTTTTCAATTTCCCACTGACTATTAGGGGGTCTATAATACAATCCCAATAAGGTAGCCATGCCTTTCTTATTTCTCAGTTCCACTGAAATAATTTCCTGGATGTATTTCCAGGAATATCTTCCTTAAGCACAGCTGTCATGCTAATCCTTTATCAAAACCTCCACTCCCCTTCCTCTCTTGCCTCCCTTTCTATCCTCCCTATAGTATTTGTGTTCTGGAACATTAAGCTGCCAGTCCTGTCCATCCCTGAGCCATGTTTCTGTAATTGCTATGATATCCTAGTCCCATGTTCCTAACCATGCCCTGAGTTCATCTGCCTGCCCTGTTAGACCTCTTGCATTGAAATAAATGCAGTTTAATTTATCAGTCTTACCTTGTTCTCTGCTTTGTTCCTGCCTGCCCTGACTGTTTGACTTGCTTCTTTTCTCCACTGTACCAGTTTCAGATTGATCTCTTCCCTCGCTATCTCCTTGAGTCCCACCCCACTTCTTCCCTCTACTGGTTTAAATCCTCCTGAGGAGGTCTCGCAAATCTCCCTGCCAGTATATTAGTCCCCTTCCAATTCAGGCACAATCCATCCTTGTTGTACAAGTCACTTCTGCCCCAGAAGAGATTCCAATGATCCAAAACTGTGAATTCTTTTCTCATACACCAGCACCTGAGCCACGCATTCACCTGCTCTATCCTCCTATTCCTGCCCTCATTAGCTCATAGTACTGAGAGTATTCCCGATAGTACTACCCTCGAGCATCAACATGAAAATAAGCCAGTACCAATGAAAAATATTGCCAACTTTATAGAAACAAAGTTACAATAACCTTTAATACTAAACACACAACGTCAAATCCTATTTGGCTCCTAAGGTTCCAATAATTCCCGAGTTTCTTGGAGATTTACACAATTGCTGTCTCTCTCTCTGGGTGTGTGAAGCTGCTTTCTTCCTCTCTCTCTCTCTCTCTCTCTCTGTATGGTCAGTTGGTCTTTGCCTCTTACCATGCTGGTCTCCTCAGGAGGCCTCCAGAAGATTCCAAGAGCAACGTCTGTAGGTGAAGCCTGTTTTTATATCTTTTAGATGGTTTTCTGGAACTTTCTATTGTTCTGGCCAATCAGGGAGATACACTTAGTAGTTTGAAACAGAGTCAATCATTTGGATGGATTGCTGATGTTAGTTTATTTTTGTGTAGAAGGGCCCGGCACTGTACCTTGCTGTCAAGGTCCTCCTTTGTTCAGTAAATAAGTTGTTGGGAGTATGTCTGTTCTGCATAAATGTTGCCTTTTACATTAGCAAATGTCATTAGCACCTGACTGCTGTGTTTGCACTGTGTTTGGTGTGTGACTTTGTGATTTTAGATCTTTACTTGGCCAATGTACCCAGCATCCCTTGCTGTTTGGACAAGTTAGCAATCTATCTGCGTTTTAGCAGCAGGAGGCTGCTGAGGTACACACTGTATTAATCTAGAGTACTGTGCATATTTCTGATCTCTTTAAAAGAAAGATATATCCTTATACCTACCTTCCAGTAATACAATGACTGTTTATGAGTTTGGTTATGTATACGTGCCCATATTGGAAATTTGACCAATTCCATCAAAGTCCCATTTTAGGAATTCTGGGATCCTGTTTATTAACACTGCTCTCTACTAGCAGCCAATAATTTTAGCTCCAACCAAGAATACTGTACAGCATTTATTCTCAGTTGAAAATTATTCAGCTGCATTAACATCAGCAGGAAGCATTTCATTCCCCATTTACACTCACTGTTCCCACTGGTTCATTAGTTCAATGATTCTAATCAATGGCTTTATCCAAGTTTCTTACTTCTTTGGCCCTAGAATTCTGATCAGGAGTCAGTCATTGTCACCGACACACTTCTCCCGTTTCCCCTGACCTGACACCGTCCCTGTAATGACCATGTCAGACCGGATAGACCCCCTCAACCTGACAACCATGACCTGGATTGACCCAAAACTCCCTCACTTTCTCACCAAACCCAGGAGCCTACAGAACCCTCATCACTGACCCACTACTCCCCTTCTCCCCAAACACAACCCCATTGGAATGGTCACCTCCCCCCACCCCATCACCAGCAAAACAACAACCCCGCCCTTTCATTAGACTTAATACCCCATTTGACCCAATTGTGGCCCCTGCTCCTGCCAACAGGATTGGAACTACAACCACCTGCATCACCCATTGCCACCCAACACCCACCCAGCCCCTCTCTCACTGACCTTAAACCCCACCCTAAGTGACCCAGGTGGTACTGACCCCTCCTTCCAGATCTGGTAGCACCACACCCCATCCCTAAAGCCTCTGGACCTGACACTGCCCCTTCAACACAGAGAATCACAGAGTCATACAGCATAGAAACAGACCCTTCGTTCCAACTATAATCCCAAACTAACCCGTCCCACCTGCCTGCTCCTGACCCATATCCCTCCCAACCTTTCCTGTTCGTGTACTTATCCAAATGTCTTTTAAACACTGTAATTGTTCCCACATCCACCACTTCCTCTGGAAGTTCAGTCCACACATACAAACCACCCTCTATGTGAAAAAGTTTTTAAAACCATTTTCTCTAACTTTAAAAATGTACCTCCTTGTCTTGAAATCCTCCATCATAGGGAAAAGACAACTATCTATTCTTCTCATTATTTTCTAAACGTCTATCAGATCACTGCTCAACCTTCTACGCTTCAGTGAAAAACATCCCAGTTTATCTCACCTTTCTTTATAACTCAAACCGTCCATACCCAGCACCATCCTGGTCAATCTCTTCTGAGCCCTCTCCAGCTTGATAATACCCTTCCTATAACAGGGCAACCAGAACTGCTCACAGTTTCCCAGAAGAGGTCTCACCAATGTCCTGCACAACCTCAACATGAGGTTCCCAACTCCTATACTCAAAGGACTGGGCAATGAAGGCAAGCGTGCCAATGCCTATTTAACCACCCTGTCTATATGTGACACAAACTTCAAAGAATTATGTACCTGGAGCTGTAGTCCCTCTACTCTACAACATTACCCAAGTGAAAAAGTGAGGACTGTAGATGCTGGAGATCAGAGCTGAAAATGTGTTGCTGGAAAAGCGCAGCAGGTCAGGCAGCATTCCTGAATCATTCCTGAAGAAGGGCTCATGCCCAAAACGTCAATTCTCCTGCTCCTTGGATTCTGCCTGACCTGCTGCGCTTTTCCAGCAACACATTTTCAGCACTACCCAAAGCCCTACCAATTGAATTGAATAAGCCCTACCCTTGTTTGTTGCACCAAAATACAATGCCTCACATTTATCCAAATTGAACTCCATCTGCCATTTTTCAGCACATTGGCCCATCTGATCAAGATCTCTTTGTGATCTTAGAAAGCCTTCTTTACTGTCTGCTATGTCACCAATTTTGGTGTCATCCACAAAACTACTAATCACACCTTCTATATTCTCATCCAAATCATTTCTAGTAATGACAAACAAAAGAGGACCCACAACCAATCCTGTGGCAACACCGCTGGTCACAGGCCTCCAGTCTGAAAAGCATTACTCTCCACCATTACTCTCTGTGTCCTGCCATTAAGCCAATTCTGTATCCAATTGGCAAGCCAATTGGCAATCCCATGTGACCTAACTTTACTCATTAATCTACCATGGAGAAGCTTGTCATAGGCTTTACTAAAACCCAAATAAACAACGTTTAATGCTCTGCCATCATCAATCATGAAACTACTCGACCAAGTTTGTGAGACACGATTTTCCTCACATACCATACCAACTATCTTTAATCAATTTGTCCCTCTCTAAATGTCCATAAATCCTATCTTTTATAATCACTTCCAACAATTTACCCACAACCACAGTCAGACTCACAGGTCTATCATTACCCAGTTTCTCTTTACACCCTTTGTTAATCCAAGGTACAACATCAGCCACTCTCCAGTCATCAGGCACCTCGCCCATAGTTACAGATGTTGCAAATATTTCTGCAAGGGGTCTTGTAATTTCCTCTCTTACTTCTCACAGCAGTCTGAGATTCATTAGATCAGTCCCCAGAGATTTATCCACCTTTATGTTCTCTAAGACCTCCCGAACTATCTCCTCGAACATAGAACATAGAACATTACAGCGCAGTACAGGCCCTTCGGCCCTCAATGTTGCACCAACCTGTGAAATTAATCTGATGTCCATCTAACCTACACCATTCCATTATTATCCATATGTATGTCCAATGCCCATCTAAATGCCCTTAATGTCGGTGAGTCTACTACAGTTGCAGGCAGGCTATTCCATGCGCTTACTACTCTCTGAGTGAGGAGACTACCCCAATATCTGTCTTAAATCTATCACTCCTCAATTTAAAGCTATGACCCCTCGTGTTAGTCTTCATCATCTAAAGAAACAGGCTCTCCCTGTCCACCCTATCTAACCATCTGATTATTTTCTATGTCTCGATTAAGTCACCTCTCAACCTTCTTCTCTCCAACGAAAGCAGCCTCAGTTCCCTCAAACCTTCCTCATAAAACCTTCCCTCCATACCAGACAACATCCTAGTAAATCTCCTCTGAACCCTTTCTAAAGCTTCCACATCCTTCCTATAATGTGGTGACCAGAAATACACGCAATACTCCAGGTGCAGCCTTACCAGTGGCTTGTACAGCTGAAGCATGTCCCCATGGCTCTGAAACTCAATCCCCCTGCCAATAAATACCAATACACCATATGCCTTCTTAACAACCCTATCAACCTAGATGACAACTTTAAGGGATTTATGCACCTGGACACCGAGATCTCTCTGTTTATCTACACTGCCAAAATTTTTACCATAATCCCAGCGCTGTATTCCTGTTACTTCTTCCAAAGTGAAGTACTTCACACTTTTCTGCATTTAACTCCATTTGCCACTTCTCAGCCCAACTCTGCATGTTATCTGTGTCCCTCAGTAACCCTTAACATCCTTCGGTATGATCCACATCTCTGTCTACCCTCATGTTGTCTGCAAATTTACTAACCCATCCTTCTACACCCTCCTCCAGATCATTTATAAAAATGACAAACAGCAGTTGCCCCAAAACAGATCCTTGTGGCACACCACTGGTAGCTGATCTCCAGAATGAACATTTCCCATCAACCACCACCCTCTGTCTTCTTTCAGTGAGCCAATTTCTGATCCAAACCGCTAAATCACCTTCAATCCTAACACTTCGTATTTTGTGCAATAGCCTACGGCATAGAACCTTATCAAAGCCTTACTGAAGTCCATATGCACCACATCAACCACCTTACCTTCATCCACCTGTGCCACTTTCTTGAAGAATTCAATAAGGTTAGTGAGGCATGACCTACCCTTGACAAAACCTAATCAAATGAATCCTTTCCAGATGATTATAAATCCTATCTCTTTTAATCTTTTCCAACATCTTACCCACCACCGAAGTAATGCTCATGGCCTATAATTACCAGGGTTGTCCCGACTCCCCTTCTAAAACAAGGGAACAGCATTTGCTATCCTCCAATCTCTGGCACTACTCCTGATGACAATAATGACATAAAGATCAAAGCCAAAGGCTCAGCAATCTCCTCCCTGGCTACCCGGAGAATGTGAGGATAAATCCCATCCGGCCCAGGGGTCTTAACTATTTCCAGATTTTCCAAAATTGTTAAAACTTCCTCTTTGTCAACCGCAATCCCATTTAATCCCCATGTTCTCATTAACATTGCCCTTTTCCAATGTGGATACTGTTGAGATGTATTCATTAAGTGCTTCCACTATGTCCTCAGATTCCACACACAACTTTCCACTACTCTCTTTGATTGGCCATAGTCTTACTCTAGTCATTCTTTTATTCTTGATATACCTGTAGAAGACCTTAGGGTTTTCCTTGATCCTATCAGCCAATGACTTTTCATGTTCCCTCCTGGCTCTTCTTAGCCCTCTCTTTAGATCTGTTCTGGCTAACTTGTAACTCTCAAGCCCCCTAACTGAGCCCTCTCGCCTCATCCTCACATAAGCTGCCTTCTTCCTCTTGATAAGAGATTCAACTTCTTTGATAAATCATGGCTCCCTCTCTCAACAACTACCTCCCTGCCTGACAGGGATATACTTATCAGGGGCCTGCAGTTGCTGTTCCTTGAATAAGCTCCACATTTCAAGACTGTCTATCCCCTGCAGTTTCCTTCTCCAAACTATGCATCCTAAATCTTGCCTAATCGCATCCTAATTGCCTTTTACTCCAGTTATACCTCTTTCACTGCGGTATGTACCCATCTCTGCCCATTGTTATTGTAAACATAACCAAATTATGGTCACTATCACCAAACTGCTCAACTGCCTCCAAATCTAACACCTGGCCAGGTTCATTCCCCAGTACCAAATCCAATATGGCATCGCCCCTTGTTGGCCTGTCTACACACTGTGTCAGAAAACCCTCCTGCACACATTGAACAAAATCTGGCCCATCTAAACGACTCGAATTATAGCATTCCCAGTCAATATTGGGAAGTTAAAGTCCCCCAAACCGACTACCCATTTACTCTCGCTCCTATTGAGAATCATCTTTGTTATCCTTTTCTCTACATCCCTGGAACAATTCAGAGACCTATAGAAAACTCCCAAAGGGGTGACCTCTCCTCTCCTGTTTCTAACCTCAGCCCAAACTACCGCAGTGGATGAGTCCTCGAACGTTATCTCAGCTATTGTAATAGTACCCTTGATTAACAATGCCACACCCCCGCCTCTTTTACCATCTTCTCTGATCTTGCTGAAACATCTAAATCCCGGAATCTGCACCAACCATTCCTGTTCCTCCTCTAGCCATGTCTCTGAAATGGCCACAACATTGAAATCCCAGGTACCAACCCATGCTGCAAGGTCATCCACCTTATTCCGGATGCTCCTGGCGTTGAAGTTCATACATTTCAAACCAACACCCTGCTTGCTGGTGCCCTCCCACGACATTGTAAACCCATCCCTGACCTCACTACCCTTAACCTCCTGTATTTTGTAACTACAATTCAGCTTCCCATCTCTCTGCTGTATTAGTTTAAACCCCCCCTCCCCCCAGAGAGAATTAGCAAATTTTCTCCCCCGGGATATTGGTACTCCTCTGGTTCAGGTGAAGACCATTGTGTGTGTACAGGTCCCACCTTCCCCAGAAAGAGCTCCAATTATCCAAGAATCCAAAACCCTCCCTCCTGCACCATTCCTGCAGCCAAGTGTTCAGCTCCACTCTCTCCCTTCACTAGCACGTGGCACAGGCAACAAACCAGAGCTAACAACTCTGTTTGTTCTAGCTCTGAGCTTCCACCCACGCTCCCTGAATTTCTGCCTTAGATCCCCACCTTTCCTCCTACCTATGTCGCTGGTGCCTATGTGAACCACAACTTGGGGCTGTGCCCCCTCTCCCTCAAGGATCCCGAAAACTGAGACATCACAATCCCTGGCACCTGGGAAGCAACACACCAATCATGAATTGCTCTTGTTCCCACCAAACCTCCTCTCTGTCCCCCTAGCTGTGGAGTCACGAATGACTAAAGCTCTGCTCTTCTACCCGCCTCTCCTCTGAGCAACAGGGACAGACTTTGTGCCAGAGACCTGTGCCCCATTGCTCACCCATGGTAAGGAGTCGCTCTTCAACAGTATCCAAAACGGTATATTGTTGTTGAGGGGAACCACCACAGGAGATCCCTGCACTGACTACCGGCTCCCTTTCCTGCTCCTGACAGTAACCCCTTTACCTTCTTCTCACAGCTGCGGAGTAACTATCTCTCTGTAACAAGTCTCAATAACCCTCTTTGTGAATGATCTGAAGTTTCTCCAGCTCCAGTTCCCTAACATGGTTCGCGAGGAGCTGGTGTTGGGGGCACTTCCCACAATTGAAGTCAGCGGAGACACTAGAGGTGACCCTTACCTCCCACATTCTGCAGGAAGAACCTTCAACTGCCCTAACCTCCATTCCCACTATTCTAAATTCCCAAATAAGCCGCTGGAAAAAACATGTAACATGACCGAGAACACTTATCACCAGACACAGTGACGCACAGAACTTTTGTGTTGGTTAGAGGAGAAGGATGGGTGGGAGACACTACCCAGGTAGTGTTTTGGGTTAGGCAACAGCCCAAATATGTAACCTCGTGACCTCTCTGACTGCCTCCAGGAACTGAAGAAAACCGGAACTAAAAACTAATTTAAACTGTACACTCACATATCCCAACAGGCTCTGCTGCTCCCTGGTGATCTCGTGACCTCTCCAACTACCTCCAGACCTTTAGCACTGTGGTAGCCCCCATCAATGTTTGGAAAATTAAAATTCCCCATGATTACAAACTTATTGTGCATGTATACATGAGATCTCCCATATATTTGTTTTTCATTTTCTCTCTTAATATTGGGGGGCCTACAAAACAATCCCATCAAAGTGATCTTTCCATTTTTATTTTCAATTTCTATCCATATATTTTCGCTTGATGATTTTTCAGAAATATCTTCCCCAGTTCCATGTTATTGATGGTTATGTCTGCAGGAAGTGGGTTTGGTTGTGAATCCTATCAGATCGCATGGATCAGTTGTGGCAGCAGTTAGAGGCAATGAGGAATTTACAGGAGTTAGGGGTGTGATGGATGGCAGTTATAGGCAGGGAGAAAAAACCGCAGATACTGTCAGGTAGATGGGTTAGTTCCAAGAAAGGTAGGAGAAGGAGGCAGGTGATGCAGGAGTCTCCTGTAGCTAGTTCCATCTCAAACACATATGCTGTTGTTGAAAAGGTCGGGGGTGACAGACTCTCAGTAGAATGTAGCATGAACAGCCAGGTTTCTGGTACCGAGACTGGCTCGCATGTAATAGGGGTACGTCAGGTTCCAAGTGATCGATTGTGATTGGGGACATTCCAGTCAGAGGCATAGCCAGACATTTCTGTGGCCAAGATAGAGACATCAGTTGCCTCCCTGGTGCCAGGATCAAGGATATCTCAGAGAAGGGGCAGAATATTCTCAAAGGAGAGAGAGAGACCAGTAGGAGGTCATTGTACACATTGGGACTAACGACATAGGAAGACAAATAGACGAGATTCTGAGAAGAGAATACAGGAAGTTGGGCAGGAATTTAAAACATAGGTCCTTGAGGGTAGTAATATCTGGATACTCCTGGTGCCACACCCTGGTGAGAGAAGGAATAGCATGGCTGAGGAGCTGGTGCAGGGGAGAAGGGTTCACATTTTTGGATCATTGTAATTTTTTCTGGGATAGAGGTTACTGTGTCGAAGGACAGATTGCACCTGAATTAGAAGGGGACTAACATATTGGCGGGGTGACTTGCAAAACATGACCTACTCTTGGGATAAGGCAGGGCAGGTCACTGAGGGGCCAGTGGGGTGGCATTTTGATTTGATTTGACTTATTTATTTTCACATGTACCTGAGTGCAGTGAAACGCTTTGAGTACAAGTAATACAGACAGATCATAGTAAGCAAGGGCATACAGATCATAGCGATAAAAAAATACTTGAATAGAAGCATACAGGTTAAATGACACAGAGTGTGCGCCAGGCAAGATTAACATTAGCAAGCTCAGCGGTATTTGAAGGTAGTGAGTCCATTCATCAGTCTAATAACAGCAGTGCAGATGCTGTTCCTGATCCGGTTGGTGCCTGTGTTTAAGCTTCTGTATCTTCTGCCTGATGGAAGAGGTTGGAGGAGAGCATTGCTGGGGTGTGATGGGTGTTTGATGATGTTGGAAGCCTTTCCGTGGCAACAAGCCGTGTCAATGGATGGAAGATTGGCTTCCGTTTTCGGGCCAGTGACCATAATGCTATTAGTTTTAATACACTGATGGAAAAGAATAAAGTGGATGTAAAAGAATTGGAGGAAGGCCAATTTTGATGACATTGAGCAAGTACTTTTAAAAGTTGATTGGAAGCGGATGTTTGCAGGTAAAGTGGCTGGAAAATAGAAATCCTTCAAAGATGAGAAAACAAGGGTCCAGAGACAGTATGTTCCTGTTCGGGTGAAGGGCAAGGCTGGTATGTGCAGGGAATGCTGGATAACTAGAGAAATTGAGGCTCTGGTCAAGAAAAGAAGGAAGCATATATCAGGTAAAGGCAGCAGGGATTGAGTGAATCCCTAAGGGAGTATAAAGGCTGTAGAAATATACACAAGAGGTCAATCAGGAGGGTAAAAAGAGGGTTTGAGACAGCAACGAGGGTAAAGGAGAATCCAAAGGGATTCTACAAACACAGTTAATGGTAAGGTACTGGGGAGTGTTGCTGAACAAAGAGACCTTGGAGTGTAGGTTCATAATTCCTTGAAAGTGAAGTCGCAGGTAGATAGGATAGTGAAGAAGGTGTTTGCTATGCTTGCTTTTCTTGGTCAGTGCGTTGAGAACAGGAGTTGGGAAGTCATGTTGTGGCTGCACAGGAATTGGTTCGGCCATTATTGGAATGTTGCATGCAATTCTGATCTCCCTGCGATAGGAACGATTGTGTGAAACTTAAACGGGATCAGAAAAGATTAACAAGGATGTTGCCAGGGTTGGAGGCTTTGAGCTATAAGGAGAGGCTGACTAGGCTGGGGCTGTTTTCCCTGGAGCATCAGCGGCTGAGGGGTGACCTTAGAGAGGTTTATAAAATCATGAGGGGCATGGTTGGGTGAATAGCCATGGTCTTTTACTGGAGTCAAAAACAGAGGGCATAGGTTTAAGGTGAGAGGAGGAAGATTTAAAAGGGCCCCAAGGGGCAACTTTTTCACACAGAGTGGTGCATGTGTGGAATGAGCTGCCAAAGGATGTGGTGGAGGCTGGTACAATTACAGCAATTAAAAGGCATCTGGATGGATATATAAATAGGAAGGGTTTAGCGGGTGTTCTGTACGAGGCGTCTTGCAAAATTCAACTACATCCTTGTGTAGTCCAGGCCAGTAAAAATATCTTAGCCTGTGTTTCCCTCACCCCGAAATGGGCCTCCAAGTGGTAACTCATGCGCCACTTGCAGCATTTCCTTCCTATACCCTGCTGGCAAAACAATTTGATGAATGTCTGCCCACTTCTCATCTGCTTGAATGTGTGATGGTCTGCATTTCCTTCAATAAGACATCATTTGTTAAGTAATAACACACAGTGATGCATTCATTCTCCTCTGTAAATGTCTTTTGACATAACTGTTTTAAGTTCTCATCTTTCTGCTGAAACTTGATCAGCCTAGCAGGGCGAAAGATACTTGCATGTTTACCTATTTGTCCTGCTCTGTCCCACTTATCTAATCAAAAAAGGTCTCAGATAAAGTTATGCCAGCTTCCTTAGCTGTGCCTTTTGATCTCTCCTGTTTCCAAACATGTGCCTCCGTGACCTCGTTAAGACACAATCTGGGACATTTCCAAATAAGACTCCTGCAGGGCTTCAGTTGCTTGAGTATCCACTGGTTTTTCAATGAGAGTATGCAACACACCTACCGGTGAATCAGTTATGTCAGTTGCAAGGACAAATTGTATTCCTGGAGCTGAGAGTTTGTCCAGTACTCCTACCACAAATTCTCCACCCTTCTCTGGACTCTCTAGCCTCACTTTACATAACTGAGCACTTTTTCTCTCAGCATGAATTCCTGCAACCAGTACCTTTTCTGGCAATAGTCTCTCAGGAGTACATATCTCCTCATCCTTCAGCATTACAGACTGAAAGCATCTTGTGTCCCTTAATATTGTAACCTCCTGACCGAGTACTCCTGTCCTATGTGAATAAACTTTACCCTTGCATGTATATTTTTTAAGCAGATCTGACACTTCCTCCTTAATCAATCTCTGATCATCTTGTCCACTCTGAGGCAGTTGTCTAACTTCCCTTGTGCTTTTTGTTACTAGTCCAACAAAACTCCCAGGCTTGTCTGGTTTTCCTACATCTGGCTTTCTCCTCGCCCACCAACTCTGTGATTTTGTGTGGCCCACTTTATTACAATGAAAACACCAGAGCTTTTATACTTCTTTGTCCCCCTCAAGGTTTTTTTTTTACCCTGTGGTAAGTTATCCTTATAACCTTCACGGAGATCTACCTTTCCCTTTCCACGTGTGGATTTCTTTTTGTCCCAGTTTCTATCCCTCATGGACTGAAATTGATTCTGGAAACCAAACTGAGTTTTATGAAGCAGCTCATAATCATCAGCCACTTCAGCTGCTAACCTTACCATTTTAACTCTCTGCTCTTCCACATGAGTTTGCATGACTTCAGGTAATGAATTTTTCAATTCCTCCAAAATAACTACCTCTCTCAGGACACCATAGGTTTGCTCGATATTTAAAGCTCTTATCCATCTGTTAAAATTACTCTGTTTGATCCTTTCAAACTCAATATAGGTTTGACCAGGGTCCCTCCTTAGATTCCTGAAACGTTGTCTATCGGCTTCTGGTACAAGCTCAGATACCCTTAAAATGGCTTTTTTCACCTCCTCATGCTCCCCAGATCCCTCCTCTGATCGTGATGTGAATACCTCACATGCTCTACTGACATGTTTCATTTGGATCAACAAAACCCACATTGCCACTGGCCACTGCATTTGTTTAGCCACTTTTTCAATTGAGATGAAAAAGGCTTCCACATTCTTCTCATGAAATTTAAGCAATGCTTGAACATACTTAAACATTTTCTCACTTGGCTTCTGACCACCAGTGGCTTGCTCCTCCTCACTCTCTTCCTCACTGAGCGTAGCCTCAGCCTTTGTCTCCAGCCTTTTTAAGTGTCAGGTTTTGAAGTTCAAACATTTTCTCTTTTTCTCTCTGTTCTGCTGCTCTCTCTTCTTCCCTCTCTTCTGCTTTTAATCATAACTCAAACTGTCCCATTTCTGCTGCCCTTTCCTTATCTCTTGCCTCTTGCTCAATCTGTTTCATTTGCAATTGAATTCTTGCCATCTCTGTAGATTCTGATAATTTCTCCAGCAAGTTTAAACACTGAGCTACTGCTGTAATTCTCTCTCCTTTCCTCACAGAAGCAGGCAGTTCCAATTCCAGCTTGTCTGCGAATTCCTGCAGCTTGGTCTTATTCACCTTTTGCAAAAACTTCCAAAGTCACCACGTCCACATCCAGAATACCTTTGGCGACTGAACGAGCCATTACTATCCCAAGCTGTGTCTCCCCAACCAAACCACCACCAGGAATAAAGGCACTAGCGCCGACCACGCGCTGTTTAAAATCCCACAAAGAGCCCGATATCTGTTATGGACTACACCAGCCCACTCAAAACATTCTTAAACAGGCAGCCCAGACCACAACTTTACAATTTGTTTTGGTAGGTGTACAGTGAAAGTTACCCAGAGTGAGGTAGCTAGGTTGACAAACAGGTTTTAAAACAGACAAAAATTTATTCACAAGATTATAAATGAAACACAAAGAACAGAATTTAAAAACCCCTACAGAACGCAATCTATCCAAACTAGACTTAATTATGCGGCTCCGAATATACACAACAGTCCCAATAAGCAAACCACCTTAAAACACAGTGCAAAAAATGGAACAGATGCTTACATGTTGAAGTTAGAAGGGCAGAAAGAGAGAGAAAGTCTGTTCACACAGTCCCCTGCTGAACTCCCAACTAGTTCTGGACTGAACTCAACTACTCGGCTAGAGGAAGCCCATTCCTGATGAAGGCCTTTTGCCTGAAATGTTGATTTTCCTGCTGCTCAGATGTTGTCTGAGGACCTGCTGAACATTTCCAGCACCAAACTCTCGACTCTGCTCAGTTAGAGAGCTGACCACTCCCCTTCCATTATACGGGTCTCTTCTGAAACATGACCACTTTGGCCTGAAGTCTCACCTGTTTGCATATGAACAAAAAGGCCTCTCAATACCGTTTAATCTCTGTACCAAACCAGTCTAATCAGCACCGGGAGCATTTACGGCCCCTCTTTAAAAAACCAAGGACATAGTATCCTTGAGAAAAGGTACAGCCTTTAGAAAAAAGGAACCAGCTTTGTGACAAGGGATATGGGCCAAATGTTGGCAAATGGGACGAGATTAGTTTAGGCTATCTGGTTGGCATGGAAGAGTTGGACGGAAGGGTCTATTTCCATACTGTACAGCTCTGTGACTGTAATCGTGTCCCCTCCAGCTGTGAAGTCATCCATGGGGCTCACTAGTAATTTTGTCACTGATTTGACTGTCTTTGATGAATTTAATGCTGTGTTTTCACAAGATGTGTGTCCTGTGTGAAGCAGGATAAACTGTTTATCACGTCCATTGCCTCCGAACCTGTCAACTGCCTTGAATGGCTGATCTCTTTACAGAGTTCTGTTGTTGTGAACTGTTCAGATTTCTTTCAGTGGTTTTGAGTTAGCTTCACTTGGCCATTCTCCTTCCCAGCATGCATCAGAAACTTCCCTGACCAGCCATTTTAGGCTATGAACAGTTCAAGAAGGAAGTTCACCTTCTCAACGGCAACAAGGAATGGGCAATGAACAGTCTCCCAGCCAGCCACACCCACATCCTGGGAGTGAACTAAAAATAACTCCTGATGTAACCACAGGATTCTCACTGTTTGTGTAAAGCAAACTCTGTCCCTGTCAATCTCACTTTAATGCAGCACTTCTCGATGGTTTGATCTTCCCAGTCTTTCCAGTACAACGGCACCCCCTGGTGTTTGTACTGCTTCAGATAAAAAATCCAATCACAAGAACCAGGCATTAACCACAGCTTGTATCTCAAGACCATGGCCTTATTAACATTGAACCCTTTTGTGACCGTGTTCCCTCCTCTGTCACCAGGGCCTGGGCAGCATCCTCCTCATTTGTAAAGACAGATGCAAAGTGTTCATTTCACACCTCAGCCATACCTCCTGCCTCTGTGTAAATCCCCTTGTCAGTCCCTAATCAGTCCTGCTCCTCCATTAATCACTCAGTTGTTATTTATATGTCTACAGAAGACTTTGGGATTCCCTTTCACGTTAGATTAGATTAGATTACCTACAGTGTGGAAACAGGCCCTTCGGCCCAACAAGTCCACACCGACCCTCCGAAGAGCAACCCATCCAGACCCATTCCCCTACACCTAATACGATGGGCAATTTAGCATGGCCAATTCACCTAACCTGCACATTTTTGGACTATGGGAGGAAACCGGAGCACCCGGAGGAAACTCACACAGAAACAGGGAGAATGTGCAAACTCCACACAGACAATTGCCTGAGGCGGGAATTGAACCCGCGTCTCTGGCACTGTGAAGCAGCAGTGCTAACCACTTTGCCACCGTGCTGCCTGTTGCTGGTCTTTTCTCATAATTCCTCTTTGCTTCAGTTATTTACTTATTCCCCTCACGTCTGAACCTTCAATATTCATACAGGTTCACAACTGTATTTTCTGCCTTGCACCTTGTCAGCGTGCAGTCCTTATACACATCCATTCCCCACAAGAATGGCCTGAGGCCCTCTGCTTCTTCCTCTCCCACAGACCAATCCAGTCTCCCTCCACCAACACCCTCCTCCGCCTCACTGAGCCAGTCCTCACCCTCAACAACCTTTCCGTTAACTCTCCCATTTCCTCTAAATCCCAGGGGTTGGCCATGGGCACCCAGATGGGCCCCAGCTATGCCTGCCTCTTTGTTGGCAATGTCAAACAGTTGGTCTTCAGTACGTACTCAGACACTGTGCACCAACTCTTCTGCCGTTACATCGATGACTGAACAGGTGCAGTGTCCTGCTCCCAGGATGAACTGGAGCAGTTCATCAACTTCACCCACAACTTCCACCCCGCTCTCAAATTCACTTGGTCCATCTCGGACACCTCCCTCTCCTTTCTTGACCCAACCATTTCCATCTCCGGTGACAGTCTCCAGACAGATGTTTACTACAAACCCACAGACTCCCATAACTACCTGGACTACACCTCCTCCCACCCAGTATCCTGCAAGAACTCCATCCCATTCTCCCAACTCCTCCACCTCCACTGCATCTGCTCGGACGAGGAAACATTCCGCTCGCGAGCATCCCAGATGTCCACCTATTCCAAACCCGGTGCCTTTCCTCCTTCTGTCATCCAGACAGCCCTCCACCACACCACCCCCATTCCCCACTACACTGCTCTAAACCACCCCCTCAACATAATAAAGACAGAGGCCCCCTTGTCCTCACCTACCACCCCACCAGTCTCCGCATCCGACACATCATCCTTAAATATTTCTGCCAACTTCAACTAGACCCCACCACCAAGAACACCTTCCCCTCCCCCATCCCTCTCTGCCTTCTGCAAGGACTGTTCCCTTCGACAGTTCTTCGTTTACACCACTTTCCCCACCAACAACCCCCGCACCCCCAGGTACCTTCCGATCCAACCGGAAAAGATGCAAAAACTGTCGGCACACCACTTCCCTCACATCCATCCAGGGCCCAAAATAATCCTTCCAGGTGAGACAGAGGGTCACCTGCCTCTCCTCCAGCCGAGTTTACTACATCAGGTGCTCACAGTGTGGTCTTCTCTACATCGGGAAGACCGAGCGTAAACTGAGGGTACATTCACCGAGCATCGCCGCTGGCCCTGCTGGGGCTGACTGGACTTCCTAGTAACCTCCTATTTCATTTCGTCCTAACCACTTCCTTTCTGACATGACCATCCTTGGCCTCCTCCATTGTCACAATGAACCACACCGCAAATTGGAGGAACAACACCTCATCTTCTGCCTGGTCAGCCTACAGCACAGAGGACTCAATGTTGAGTTCTCCAATTTCAATTACCCTCACTTCCCATTCCCCAACTCCCTTCCCAGCCCCTCCCCATCCCGTCCACTGCTCCCCAGCCACCAACCAGATTCATTCCTCCCATTGACCAACCAGGTCATACCCTCTGCCTGCCTTCACCTCTCCCCACTTCACCACCTTGCCCCTGCCACCCCCTTTAGCTGCAGCTCCCCTTACACCCACCCCCTGTCTTGAAGAAGGGCTGCACCCGAAACATCGACATCTCCACTTCCTGATGCTGCCTGGTTTGCTGTGTTCCTCCAGCCTCCTGCCTGTCTTCTTTAGCTCCACCCATGGGAGCAACTGTCTGTGTGGAGTTTACGCATTCTCCCTGTATTTGTGTGAATTTCCTCCGGTAACCCAGTTTCCTCCCACAGTCCAAAGGTGAATAGTTTAAATTGCCCAGAGTGACCAGGGATGTGCAGGTGAGGTAGATGAGCCATGCGGATAGAAGAGGGACAGGAATGGTTGTTGGAGGTTCCTGGTTACAGATGTTTCAGTAAGATTAGGGAGGGTGATAAAAAAGGGGGGGTGGCGTTGCTAATTAGAAATGGTATAATGGCTGCAGGAAGGCAGTTCAAGGGGGATCTGCCTTTGGAGGTAGTATGGGCTGAAGTCAGAAATAGGAAAGGTGCAGTCACCTTGTTGGGTGTTTACTATAGGCCCCCCAATAGCAGCAGAGATGTGGAGAAACAGATTGGGAAACAGATTTTGGAAAGGTGCAGAAGCCACAGGGTAGTAGTCATGGGTGATTTCAACTTCCCAAACATTGATTGGAAGCTCTTTAGATCAAGTAGATTGGATGGGGCGGTGTTTGTGCAGTGTGTACAGGAAGCTTTTCTAACACAATATGTAGATTGCCCGACCAGAGGGGAGGCCATATTGGATTTGGTACTTGGTAACGAACCGGGACAAGTGATGGGCTTGTTAGTGAGTGAACATTTTGGTGATGGTGACCACAATTCTGTGACTTTCACCTTGGTTATGGAGAGAGATAGGTGCATGCAACAGGGTAGGTTTTACAATTGGGGGAAGGGTAAATACGATGCTGTAAGACAGGATCTGAGGAGCATAAGTTGGGAGCATAGACTGTCAGGGAAGGATGTTGTGGAAATGTGGAACTTTTTCAAGGAACAGATACGACGTGTCCTTGATATGTATGTACCTGTCAGGCAGGAAAGAGATGGTTGTGTGAGGGAATCTTGGCTGACGAGGGAGGTTGAATGTCTTGTAAAGAGGAAGAAGGAGGCTTACATAAGGTTGAGGAAACAAGGTTCAGACAGAGCATTGGAGGGATACAGGATTGCCAGAAGGGAGCTGAAGAAAGGGATTAGGAGAGCTAAGAGAGGGCATGAAAAATCTTTGGCGGATAGGATCAAGGATAACCCAAAGGCATTTTATGCGTATGTGAGAAACATGAGAATGACGAGAACGAGGGTAGGTCCGATCAAGGACAGTAGTGGGAGACTGTGTATTGAGTCGGAAGAGATAGGAGAGGTCTTGAATGAATACTTTTCTTTAGTATTTACAAACAAGAGGGACCGTATTGTTGAAGAGGAGAGAGTGAAACGGACTGGTAAGCTGGAGGAGATACTTGTTAGGAAGGAAGATGTGTTGGGCATTTTGAATAACTTGAGGATAGACAAGTTGTGGATAGTGAGGAGGGCTGTTGTCGGCTGCAAAGGGACTTAGATATGATGCAGAGCTGGGCTGAGGAGTGGCAGATGGAGTTCAACCCTGCCAAGTGTGAAGTTGTCCATTTTGGAAGGACAAATAAGAATGCGGAATACAGGGTTAACGGTAGGGTTCTTAGTAAGGTGGAGGAGCAGAGGGATCTTGGGGTCTATGTTCATAGATCTTTGAAAGTTGCCACTCAGGTGGATAGAGCTTGTAAGAAGGCCTATGGTGTATTAGCGTTCATTAGCAGAGGGATTGAATTCAAGAGTCGTGAAGTGATGTTACAGCTGTACAGGACTTTGGTTAGGCCACATTTGGAGTACTGTGTGCAGTTCTGGTCACCTCACTTTAGGAAAGATGTGGAAGCTTTGGAGAGGGTGCAGAGGAGATTTACCAGGATGTTGCCTGGAATGGAGAATAGGTTGAGAGTGCTAGGCCTTTTCTCATTGGAACGGAGAAGGATGAGGGGTGACTTGATAGAGGTTTATAAGATGATCCGAGGAATAGATAGAGTAGACAGTCAGAAACTTTTCCCCCGGGTACAACAGAGTGTTGCACGGGGACATAAATTTAAGGAGAAAGTGAGGTCTGCAGATGCTGGAGATCAGAGCTGAAAGTGTGTTGCTGGAAAAGCGCAGCAGGTCAGGCAGCATCCAGGGAACAGGAGAATCGACGTTTCGGGCATAAGCCCTTCTTCAGGACATAAATTTAAGGTGAAGGGTGGAAGGTATAGAGGAGATGTCAGGGGTAGGTTCTTTACCCAGAGAATGGTGGGGGCATGGAATGCACTGCCTGTGGGAGTGGCAGAGTCAGAATCATTGGCGAACTTTAAGCGGCAATTGGATAGGTACATGGATGGGTGCTTAAGCTCGGACAAATGTTCGGCACAACATGGTGGGCCGAAGGGCCTGTTCTGTGCTGTATTGTTCTATGTTCTATGTTAAATGGAGGGTTACAGGGGTAGGTAGGGGGTGTGACTGGGTGGGATACTGTTCAGGGGGTTGTTGTGGTCTCAGTGGGCTAAAAGGCCTGCTTCCACACTGTAGGGATTCTGTGGTACTTCTGATAGACAACTTGTCACAGTATCCTCTCACCTGTTTCATTTATTACCTCCACCTTTATGGATTCTACATCTTCTGATTCCAGATCATTTCGTACTATCCTTGCTATTCTATCACACACCAACAATGCTACCCCATCATATTCCCCCTCACCCCTTGCCTGAGGCCTGCTGACCCTCAGGTATAACTCTACACCAGCAGCCACCTCTGTCTAACGGGACAGAACAGCCTCTGGGAAGATAGTGACTTTCACTGTAACTGCAATACCATGGGAAATAGGAACAGAAGTGGGCCATTCAGCCCCTCGAGCCTGCTCTCCCATTCCAAAGGATCAGGGATTTGTCGATGACATGACAATTGATGGGAAAGTAGGCTGTAATGAAAAAAATTAGAAATTTACAAATGAATGGCTAAAATTTCACAGATTGGAATTTACCTTGGATTAGTGAGAGGTTACTCACCATGATTGGACGAATAGAAAGGCAAGTCATCGACTAAATGGGAAGAAAGATCAGTGAGCTTCATTGCAGAGGGATCTGGGTGTCCTAATGCATGAATTACAGGAACTAGTGTGTAGATACAGGAAAAGGAATTTTGGCATTAATTCCAGGAGAAAGGCAGGATGAAAGGAGGTGATGAAACTGTACGAGGCATCAGGGAGACTACACCTGGAGTGTTGTGAAACTGAAAGCCATTCCACACACGTCAGTCATTGAACCACACATGTAACTCCATGATTTTATATCCCTAATCTCACCTTGCCCATGGCTCATGCACACAGTGGGCCAAATGCCCTCCATTAATGTGGGATCATTTTCTGAAATAGAATTATTACTTTTAATCTTCAATACTTTGACACATTCATTTCACTGAAATGTGGAAGGCTGTATATAATGTTAAAATTGTGATGTGATGAGTGACCCGGATTTCCCTCAGAGTGAGAATTGAACAGGAGACGGAGTGTTGTGATGCATCACCCTCTTTATTTCACAGTGAGAATACATTCCCAGCAGTTAGAAAAACACAGACAAACACTGACTCGAAGACAATGGCTTCTTCACTCCACACGAGAAGCCTGTGAATGAACGGCCTGTTAACAGGAATCATATTGGAATAGATCATTTCTTCAATCACACATTCAGTCAGTCTATATGTGAGTGGGAGCTACCAGTGTGGGGCGAGAGATCTGAAGCTGAATTTTATTCTATCATCAGACTCTGGATTCTGATTTCACGTTGGGATTCTATTGCCATTTTAGAGATCAGTTTGAAGCTGCTTCATTCCTTCCTCTAGGCTCCACTCCACATCCCTCTTCCTCCTCTCACTGACCCCTCCTGGTCCTGAGCCTCAATGAAAGCTCCCACTCTCCTGCCCCCTCCCCTTGTGCTGCAGAGTTCAACAAATGAAACCTCTGACCTCAGACACCACAGCACAAAGCTGACTGATTCTCATGTGTCACTAACTTTCAGATGAAGGTGGGACATCATTCCAAAAGGGTCACAAAAATGAGTATTGATGGAATACAAATCCATTCCATGTAGGAATACTCCACAGGGCAGTTCCAGCACCAACCAACCTCAAACAACCAGGCTCTGTAATCCCTCCCACTGTCAATGAGCTCTGACCACATCAACGTGAAACATTCTGACCCAGCATGACTGAGATTAAACAGAAGAATAATCCATCACCAGGACCATCCCTGTCTCAGGCCGTGCACAATTCATTCATTTCAAACAAGATTAGAGAAAAGAACATTTAATCCCTGCTTCCCAGTGAAGGACCCAGCTCCCCATCTACAATTGAATTTAACCCTCTGTACGTGCTGGAAGAAGTCTTTAAACTGATGTCCCCAATGCCCAAATGAATCTGAAACATGGAGCAATAATTTAGTTTTGAAGAGAAATCCTCACTATAAAGGATATTAAAAGGAACACGAGCATCCAGGACAGCTCTGTCAGGGACAGTCAGAGCGACCAGAGCTGGAACCTGATGTCTGGTTCATGTGTGGCTGGAAGACCACATGGTTCCTCCATATGGGTTTGAGGGTGGGGGCAGGAACTGGGCAGATGGGATAGAATTTGGGGAAATGTGATGGTAGCCAAATATGGAAAAAATATCCCAGTGGAATGTTTAGAATTGGTGAGTGACTGGAAAATGGTAACATTCAGAATGACCTGGATGTCCTTCTACGACAAGCACAGAGCGTTAATGGACAGGTTCAGCAAGCTACTGGAGAAACAAACAGTATCTTATCCTTTATTACAAAGGGAGTGAAGAGTACAAAAATCTCACTTCAGTTGTAGCAGTGGATGACATCAGTAGTTTTACTCTCCGTACCCAAGAGTGAATTACAGTGAGTGCAATGATATCATTGGACAGATTACCCAATCAAGGGACAGTGTGGGAAAGCGGATTGGAAGGAGAAGATCAGCAATGATCTCATTGAATGGTGGACCTTCTTTTTTATGACCCAGGGGAAAGACAAGATGGTACAGCCCCGAGGACAGCTGAAAACCATCGTGCGGAGGTGAGAGTGGAAGGAAGTGTGGAGGGTGAATGATGGACAGGAGCGGGAGGGGCTGCAGTTGGTGAGAGGCTGGGAAGGAGGATGGACAGAGTGGCAGGTGGGTGAGGGGTTTTAATGGAATGTGTGTGAGGAAGGTAGAGGACCAGGATAGTGGGAGAAAATGGTGCCAGGGCGGAGGGGTATATTGTCAGGTAAGTGAGAGAACCTTTGGGGTCTGACAAGAGATCAGGTTGGTGTAGAGGGGGCATGTTGGTTTTGCTGGGATCAGAATGGAGTGGAATGGGATTAATGGATCTGCTGGGATTGTATGGAGGGTTGGGATATGCCAGGTCCTGATGGTTTAGGGATGGGGTGCGGGGCTACCTGGTCAGGACGGAGGGTCATTTCTACCTGGGTCACTATGGGTGGGGTTTCAGGTTAGTGAGGTAGGGGCTGGGTGGGTATTGGGTAGTGATGGGGGAATGCAGTTAGCTGTCAGTCCCAATCCCATTGGCAGGGGCAGGGGGTGTGTGTTCAGGGGCAGCTTTCCGGTCTAGTGGGGTTGGACTGAGTAGGGTGTGAAGGCTGGTGAAGTGGAGGAGCTGTTGTTTTGCTGGTAATGGGGTGGGTGGGGGGAGGTGTCCTGTTCCAATGGGGCTGTGGTTGGGGTGAAGGGGAGTTGTGGGTCAGTGATGAGGGATCTGTAGACTCCGGGGGTTGGTGAGAAGGTGATGGAGTTTCGGGACCAGCTAGGTCATGGGTGTCTGGTGGAGGGGGTTTGTCTGGTCTCACATGGTCATGTCGGGGGTGTTGTCAGGTCAGGGGGAATGGGGGAAGTGTGTCGGTGACAACGACTGAACCTGATCAGAATTCCGGGGCCAATGCAGTATAACTTGGATAATTCCATTGATTGGAATCATTGGACTAAAGAACCAATGGGAACAGTGACAAATGGGGAACAAAATACTCCCTTTTAATGTTAATGCAACTGAATAATTTTGAATGAAGAATAAGTGCTTGTATTCTTGATTGGAAATACAATAACTGACTGCCAGTAGAGGGCAGTGTTTATAAACAGGACACCGGGATTTCTGAGATAGGACATTGGTGGAATTGCTTAAAAATGTGTTGCTGGAAAAGCGCAGCAGGTCAGGCAGCATCAAAGGAGCAGGAGAATCAACGTTTCGGGCATAAGCCCAAAGTGGGCACATGTCCCTAATATGTCTAAGGAACAGTCACTACATTCACTGGAAGTGATGGAGAAGGGTATATCTTTCTCGAGATACGGAGACCAGAGTTAGGCACAGTAGTCTAGGTTAATGCAATGTGTAGTTTGGGGAAGACAAAACAGTTTTAGAATTAAGCACATCTCACTGTTCAAAATGAATAAAGGTAACAGAACCTTCTAGAAAGGTTTCATTTCAATTCCTTTTCTAAAGCTATTTGTGTTAGTCCATGTTTCTTATACCAAAAGATAAGAAACATCCCATGAAATATTCTCTTGTCTTTTTCCAAGTCTTTCAGGAAATCAAGGACCAGTTCTTCATATTGTTTCCCATCAGTTATGTTGGGAATAGTCCTGCAACAGAATTAAGAATATAGACATTTAATTCTCATTCCTCGCGACAAAACCTGTCTGAATCAGAGTAGGTTACAGGGCAACAGCAACAGGAGTCAGGCTTTCAGCCCATTGGGAACCCTCCATCATTCCGTCCCATCATGATTACAGGAACAGAATCGAAACGCTCTCAGAATGGACAGTCCCGTGGCCGATAAGGGGATACAGTTTTGGTGAGGAATTCTGAGAGTCGACATAAACATAACGGCACTGTTCGAAACATTGCATGGCAGAGGGACAGGGAAATCTTGGTGCACCGATCTTTATTGAGAGAGTGAATAGCAAAGCAAACAGGGCCTTGAGTTTATAACGAGATGATTGATTCCTCAATCGAGGAAGTTTTGCTGAACCCCTATGAAATTCTGTTATGACCATTGTGGCCATTGATGATCACATTTTAGGGAATACATGAGTCTCCTTAAGAGGTTGCAGAGAGTCCTCACAAGAATGGTTCCGCAAAGGAGGACCATGAAACTTGTAAGAAACAGGAGAATTGAATATGAATATAATCCATAAAAATCAAAATCGGACTGCAAAAGCTTCCATTGGTGATGATTTGGCTAAAATGGATGTGGGTCCATTCCAGCCAGAGTTGGATGGATTTATTTTCAGGAATAGAGAAGTGGTCGAGGAGCTGAATGAATATGTTGTGTCTGTTTTCACTGAAGTGGATCCAGTGACTGTGATGCCATTGAATGTCAGTGGGTGATGTTTACCTTCTCTCTTGTTGGAGATGGTCAGTGCCTGACAGTTCTGTGGTGCAAACCAAATTGGTGCAGTTATGGACAGTGAGGAAGATTGTCAACGGATACAGCAACAAATAGAGATCACTTGGAAAGATGGGCAATGAAATGGCATGTGGTGTTTTCCCGGTTCCCACTGATTCCAGTTTTGCTGGAACTCCTTAATATCACATTTGTTCAGACACAGCCTCGATGACAAGGGCGGTCTCTCTCACCTCAGCCCCGGAAATCAGCTCCATTCGATATGTCTCCTCCCACCATCAACACACAAAGTTAACAACGTGTACCATCTACAAGATACACTGCAGTATCTCACTGAACCCTGTCCACCATTGACAAGGTTCAGGTCAGGAGTGGGATAGACTACACACCACTTGCCTGTACAGGGAAGGCTGGAAAATCACTCAGATTGTATTGCAACCAATCAGCTTGCTCCTTTGGCATCAACATCCAAATCTGTGCTCTCTGCTCCCTAGAAGGACTAAGGGCAGTAATTACATGAGAACACCACCTCCTGCAAGATCCCCTCCAAACCACACACAACCCTGACTTGAAAATATATCACCGTTCCTTCAGTGTCACTGGATCAAATACCTGGAACTCCCTTTCTGACAGCATTGTGGATGCCCAAGGACCCAAAGGATGCCAGCAGTTCATGAACTCAGCTCACCGTCGCCATCTCCAGGGCAATTAGGGATGGGTCAAACCCAAATCTCATGAATGAAGAAGAAAATAAACCAACATCAGGATCTGGCCATTAGAGGGACCCACACTCCTGCCCTTTCTACTGACCCACCTCACCCACACCACATCCCCATGACAGTGTCCTGTGATCCTCTACCTGGTATCACACACCTATCAGCCTGAGAGTCAGTGCTGATGCTAGGTCTCTCAGGTACAGTGCCATCAGCAGCCAGGAGCCAGCAGTGCTTGAGGGTCATTGAATGCAGCAAGCTTTCCCTGAGAGGGCTGATGTGGGGCCCTTATCAGCTCTCCAGTCAGTGGGCGAGACACTGATCACCTCCATTCAATTACCGCCTGTGAACTACCGACTCACAATCGCATCTATTAGAACTACACCCTTTGGGATAAAGAATCCCTCAGCTGTATCCTTTCTGTTACAAAATCTGATTTACAAAGGGATATTATCAGACATTTATTTGAAATCAAACAAAATTCCCACAGGACTCACTGTTTTCTTCCCGGGTTATAGAGAGTTTTCTGGGAACTGAGAGGGTGTTCCTCATGGGACTGACATCTCAAACTCTGACATCACCCTCTGTCCTTATAACGGGTACATTTTCACTTCCTCAGATATCAGACATCTCAAAGAAGTAAGATGTTTGGGGTTGTCCACTGAAGTTAAATAACAATTATGCTGTGTCTGCATTCAGAAAGGGAGATAAAATAATCTCTCGAAAATAACAGAAACCCAAGGGACTGGTGAGAATAGGGAGTTGGAGAAGATTAGTCTTAGTGAACAAATAGTATTGCACAAATTGATCGGATGAAATCTGACACAACTCTGGACCTGACTATCCATATCCCATCATATTGATAGAGTTGGCTAGAGAGATGTGGATGTATTGGGTTTTACTCTGAAATCTTCACAGTTTTATTAATTCTGGAAGGCTGCCTGCTGAACTGTGGAAGCTCAGTCACTGAGTCTGATCAGACAGATATTGATACAGTTTGAAATAATATAGAGGGCATGGTTAGTAAGTTTGTGGATAGCAGTAAAATTGGTGGTGTAGTGGACAGTGAAGAGGTTTATGTAAGATTGCAAAGAGTTATAGATCGATTGGGTCAATAGGCTGAGGAGAGGCGTATCAAGTTTAATTTGGATAAATTATGCTGTTGCATTTTGGTAAAACAAGCAAAAGCAGGACTTAGATCATAGAACATACAACATAGAACATTGCAGCGCAGTACAGGCCCTTCAGCCCTCGATGTTGCATCAGCCTGGGAAACCAATCTGAAGCCCATCTAACCCACACTATTTCATTCTCGTCCATATGCCTATCCAATTACCATTAAATACCCTTAAATTCGGCGAGTCTACTTCTGTTGCAGTCAGTGCGTTCAACGCCCCTACTACCCTCTGAGTCAAGAAACAATCTCTGACATCTGTCCTATATCTGTCACCCCTCAATTTAAAGCTACACACCCTCATGCTAGTCATCACCATCTGAGGAAAAAGGCTCTCAGTATCTCTCTATCTAAACCTCTGATTATCTTGTCCGTCTCAATTAAGTCACCTCTCAATCTTCTTCTCTCATTAAAAACAGCCTCAAGTCCCTCAGCCTTTCCTTGTAAGACCTCCCCTCCATACCAGGCAGCATCCTAGTAAATCCCCTCTGAACCCTTTCCAAAGCTTCCACATCCTTCCTATAACGCGGTGACCAGTGCTGTATGCAATACTCCAAATGGGGCCATAACAGCTTTGTACAGCTGCAGTATGATCTCATGGTTCAGAAATTCAAATTGATGAACAGATGAATAGGCAGAGAACAAAGGAATACTGACAGTGGAGAAGCAAAATGGTTTTAGTTTAGAAAGGCATCTCGTGGTAGCACAGTCTGGTGGGCTAAAGGGCTGTACTTCTCTTGGTTCACTCCAAACTTGCCTCATTAACTGGGTAATAGTCCCCTCTCGTCTGATGCTAGCCCAATTCTCTCTGTAGACAGAAGTACCCTCCACTGTGGAGATATCCTGGGATCCCGAGCACAGGCACCATATTTAAAGGCCATTATGCATCTGGACAAGCGCAGTCAGTCCCTGACTGCCCACTTCCATATATTTGGCATGGAATCAGACAAGGAGAAATCAGCACCTCACTTTATAGACAGCGACCTTGAGATCCTTGTGGATCGGGCAGAGCAGAGGAGGGACATCCTGTTCAGAAGGGAAGGGTGGAGAAGAGCAGAGCAATAGTTATTGGGGACTCGATAGTCCGGGGCACAGATAGGCGGTTTTGTGGGGGCGAGAAAGACTCACGTTTGGTATGTTGCGTTCCAGGTGCAAGGGTACGTGACGTCTCTGATCGTGTTTTCCGGGTCCTTAAGGGGGAAGGGGAGCCGCCCGAAGTCGTGGTCCACATTGGCACCAACGACATAGGTAGGAAGAGGGCTGAGGATGTTAGGCAGGCTTTCAGGGAGCTAGGTTGGAAGCTCAGAGTTAGAACAAACAGAGTTGTTGTCTCTGGTTTGTTACCCGTGCCACGTGATAGAGAGTCGAGGAATAGGGTGAGAGAACAATTAAATGCGAGGCTACAGGGATGGTGCAGGAGGGAGGGATTCCAGTATTTGGATAACTGGGGTTCTTTCTGGGGAAGGTGGGACCTCTATAAACAGGATGGTCTACACCTGAACCTGAGGGGCACCAGTATCCTTGGTGGGAGGTTTGCTAGTGCTCTTGGGGGGGGTTTAAACTAACTCTGCAGGGGCATGGGAACTTAGACTGTAGCTTTAGGATGCAGGACCTGGAGTGTAGGGAGGTTAGGAACATGGCATCAATCTCAAAGGAGGGTGCCTGTAAACAGGGAAGTGGCTTGAAATGTGTATACTTCAATGCAAGAAGTATACGAATTAAGGTCGGTGAACTTGCAGCGTGGGTTGGTAACTGGGACTTCGATGTTGTGGCTATTACGGAGACATGGGTAGCACAGGGACAGGATTGGCTGTTGCAGGTTCCAGGGTTTAAATGTTTTAGTAGGGTCAGAGGTGGGGGTGAAAGAGGGGGAGGTGTAATTGCTTCTCAAAGATAGTATTACAGCGGTGGAAAGGACGATGGATGAAGACTCGCCATCAGAGGTAGTTTGGGCTGAGGTTAGGAATAGGAAAGGTGAGCTCACCCTGATGGGAGTTTTCTACAGGCCTCTTAATAGTCCTAGAGATGTAGAAGAAAGGATTGCGAGGATGATTCAGGAGAAGAGTGAAAGTAATAGGGTGGTTGTTGTGGGGGCTTTAACTTTCCAGATATTGACTGGGAAAGCTATAGCTCGAGTTCGTTAGATGGGTTGGTGTTTGTCCAATGTATGCAGGAGGGTTTTCTGACACAATATGTAGACAGGCCAACAAGAGGTGAGGCCATACTGGATTTGGTTCTGGGTAATGAACCAGGCCAGGTGTTAGAATTGGAGGTAGGTGAGCACTTTGGGGACAGTGACCACAATTCGGTGACTTTTACTCTAGTGATGGAGATGGATAAGTGTGCACTGCAGGGCAAGAGTTATAGCTGGGGGCAGGGAAATTATGATGCGGTGAGGCACGACTTAGGATGCGTGGCTTGGAAAAGTAGGCTTCAAGGGAAGGGCGCAATTGATATGTGGAGCTTGTTCAAGGAGCAACTATTGAGTGTCCTTGATAAATACGTACCTGTCAGGCAGGGAGGAAAGGGTCGTGTGAGGGACCCGTGGTTTAATAAGGAATTGGAATCCCTTGTTAAACGGAAGAGGGCGGCCTATGTAAAGATGAGGCGTGAAGGTTCAATTGGGGCGATTGAGATATAAGGTAGCCAGGAAGGATCTGAAGAGAGAGATAAGAGCAGCAAGGAGGGGGCATGAAAAGTCCTTGGTTGGTAGGATTAGGGAAAACCCTAAGGCTTTCTATAGGTTTGTCAGGAATAAAAGAATGACTAGGGTAGGAATAGGTCCAGTCAAGGATAGTAGTGGGAAGATTCGTGTGGAGGCTGAAGAGATTGGGGAGACACTGAATGAATACTTTTCGTCAGTATTCACTCAGGAACAGGACATTGTTATCAATGTGAGTACTGAGTCACAATTAAGTAGAATGGATGGCTTTGAGGTATGTAGGGAAGAGGTGTTGGAAATTCTGGAAAGGGTGAAAATAGTTAAGTCCCCTGGGCCTGATGGCATTTATCCTAGGATTCTCTGGGAAGCAAGGGAGGAGATTGCAGAGCCACTGGCCTTGATTTTTATGTCCTCGTTGTCTACAGGAATAGTGCCAGAAGACTGAAGGATAGCAAATGTGGTTCCCTTGTTCAAGAAGGGGAGTAGGGATAACCCTAGTAACTATAGGCCGGTGAGTCTCACTTCTGTTGTGGGCAAAGTCTTAGAGAGAATTGTAAGGGATAGGATTTATGAACATCTGGATAGGAATAATGTGATCAAGGATAGTCAGCATGGTTTTGTGAAGTGCAGGTCGTGCCTCATAAACCTTATTGAATTCTTTGAGATGGTGACTAAGGAGGTGGACGAGGGTAAAGCAGTAGATGTGGTGTATATGGATTTTAGTAAGGCGTTTGATAAGGTTCCCCATATTGCATAAAATACGGAGGTATGGCATTGAGGGTGAGTTGGAGGTTTGGATTAAGAATTGGCTGGCTGGAAGAAGACAGAGGGTAGTAGTTGATGGTAAAGGTTCATCTTGGAGTGCAGTTACTAGCGGTGTTCCGCAAGGATCTGTTTTGGGACCATTGCTGTTTGTCATTTTTATAAATGACCTGGAGGAGGGGCTAGAAGGTTGGGTGAGCAAGTTTGTGGATGATACGACAGTCGGTGGAGTTGTTGACAGTGCGGAGGGATGTGGCAGGTTACAGCGGGATATAAGTAAGCTGCAGAGCTGGGCAGAAAGGTGGCAAATGGAGTTCAATGTAGGTAAGTGTGAAGTGATTCACTTTGGTAAGAGTAACAAGAAGATGGGGTACTGTGCTAATGGTCAGATACTTGGCAGTGTGGATGAGCAGAGGGATCTTGGTGTCCATGTACATAGATCTCCGAAAGTTGCCACCCAGGTAAATAGTGCTGTGAAGAAGGCGTATGGCGTACTGGCTTTTATTGGTAAAGGAATTGAGTTCCGGAGTCCTGAGGTCATGTTGCAGTTGCATAAGACTCTGGTGTGGCCGCATCTGGAGTATTGTGTGCAGTTTTGGTGGCCATACTATAGGAAGGATGTGGAGGCACTGGAACGGGTGCAGAGGAGGTTTACCAGGATGTTGCCTGGTATGGTAGGAAGATCGTATGAGGAAAGGCTGAGGCACTTGGGGCTGTTTTCATTGGAGAAAAGAAGGTTTAGGGGTGACTTGATAGAGGTGTACAAGATGATTAGGGGTTTAGATAAGGTTGACCATGAGAACCTTTTTCCATGTATGGAGTCAGCTATTACAAGGGGGCATAGCTTTAAATTAAGGGGTGGTAGGTATAGGACAGATGTTAGGGGTAGATTCTTTACTCAGCGAGTCGTGAGTTCATGGAATGCCCTGCCAGTAGCAGTGGTGGACTCTCCCTCTTTATGGGCATTTAAGCGGGCATTGCATAGGCATATGGAGGATAGTGGGCGAGTGTAGGTTAGGTGGGCTTTGATCGACACAACATCGAGGGCCAAAGAGCCTGTACTACGCTGTATTTTTCTATGTTCTATGTTCTCATGGCACTGCCAGAGGAAGGCACAACACCTGACCTTGCCAGCCTGGTCAGTGGCAGACACTGGGTTAGTGTAGAGGAAGGTCAATGACCTTTGCTGCTCCACCAGGTTAAATGCCACCCTCTTCTCACTGATCCTTCACACAGGGTGGTCAGGATCAGAGGTTCTGTATCTCTTCAATCTGAGGTGTGGACCATATGCTGCGCTTTGGATTCAGTCCTCACAAGACTGGAGAGATCATGTCATCAACACCCCTTCAGAATGTGTTCAGGTCGGGAATTCTGAGATGGTTCGGTGATCAGTGACAAATGGCCAAGTCAGAATGATGCATGAGTAGGAGAGGAATTTGGAGGTGAAAGTGAAGTGAGTGGGTTCTGTTTATAAAATCATGAGAGGCATAGATATGGAAAATAGCCAAGGTTTTCTCCCCACAGTGGGGGAGTCCAAAACTAGAGGGCATAGGTTGAAAGGTGAGAGGGGAAAGCTTTAAAAGGGACCTGAGGGGCAACATTTTCTTAGATGGTGGTGTGTGCATGGAATGACCTGCCAGAGGAAGTGGTAGAACTGACTACCATTACAATATTTAAAAAACATTTCCATGGGTACATGGATAGGAAAGGTTTAGCGGGACACGCAGGCAAATCGGACTAGTTCAGTTTAGGACACCTGGCTGGCATGGACGAGTTGGACTAAAGGCCTGTCTCCATGCTGTACAATTCTATTATGATATCACTGCTCATGTGACTCTCAGTAGTAAAGGTCATTGGGAGTGTTGGTATCAGGCACAAAGTCAATTTGGCAAACAATATCCTTATAAGTTATACATTAATGCAGTCTTGATGTGCCAGTGACTGAGAGGATGGACTTCACTGGTGGTAACAGCGACACTGTTCCAATGCAGTGCTGAGTCCTGGCTAGCACTGAGCTTCATGAATCTTGTTGCACCTGTCCAGCTGGGTAGTAGACCACATTTCTGACTGGCCATGTAAATAACGGTGAGGTTTGGAGGATTTACCAAAATGGTGAACTGATCATTAAAGAGTACCTGACCTCTGCATTGGCCCCAAGCATTTCTGAACATCCGACAAACTGAATCAGGAGTTTTCATATTAAAGAGAAAGGCACAAGATACCTATGAATGTACAGTAAAAGAAATTGGTAAAATGAGGGAATCAACCCAAGTTCAGAGCTGCTGAAACAAATAGCTTACACTGATTGTTTTTCTTTTCCAGTGAATTCAGTGGAACCCTGACTTGTTCTGCTCAAAACACACCTTAATGAATGACTACATGCTATATTTGTGTACTCGTAACAAGCTGCACATTTTAGAATTTACTACCTCTCAGAATCTTTATCAGGCAACAACCTTTAGCAAGCAAGTCCATTTACTGGCTGCTGTGCTGGGGAAGGATTGCAGAGGGGAGGATATCTATCAGGATTGTAACAAGGTCAGCCAGATAGAGTTCAGAGAATAGGAGTTCCTTGATTGGACCAGATTAACATCCTCCAATTAGGGAGCCCTGGCTGACAGACAAGGACAAGAGTATCAGACATTCTCACACTCTGGGATGGTTCTGAGGAAGCTGGATCAGTGTCAAAGGACTTTCCATGATTAAATAAAGGGTGACTTGGTGACGGGATACTGGCCTGGATGAAGTTGAGTGGTGACGAGAGCAAAGTGTGCTCCTGGAGAAGTTTGCTTGCAACAGGTGCCTTTGAGCTGGGGTGAGCATTTCTGGCATCATGCTGTTATTTGGAAAGTTTGATTTGTTCGATCTTGCCAATGACTGGACCCAGTATGTGGACAGAATGTGTCCTTGTTTTATTTTTAAATGGGCAAATGACATTGGGACAGATGTAAAGCTATGACTAATTCTCCTGACAGCTTTTGGACCTGCCGCTTTTTCAGATATTAGGAGCCTAACCCGGCCTGAAGAACCAGATACTAAAACCTTTCACGAGTTGATGGATTTAGTTAAGGAATATTACAAAGCCAAGCCTCATCTAATTCTGAATTGCTATCGTTTTTACTCAGCAATTTGAGAACTGGGGAATCCATATCAGTATTTTTGATTAGGTTAAGACAACTGGCAGAGGCAGGTCACCTTGGTTTAACCCTTAATGAGATGCTGAGACACTCATTAATGATGATGTAACTATGCAAAAACACCTAATATTTAAAGCCCAATTGGACTTCAAACAGGGACTACAACTGGCTTTATCGTTGGCAAATGTGGTGAGCGGGGCATATAAGTTGTGGGATATTCCGATGGAAGTGGATATCCTCACCAGTCTAAGTGAGTCTGGGGAACACCACTTGAGTGAAGGCAATTGCAAAGCCTCACTCAGGACATACACTGAACAGAGAGCCACCAGGTCAGATCACATCAAAACCCCAAGACATAGACAAGCCTTGACCAAAGGGTTAAAATTTTCTTCGGGATCCAGGCCAGCAAGCAATTGTAGTTGCTTCCGGTTTTAGGACTTGTGACAGCAAAAGTATCCCACTCGACCTAAATTGAATGAGGAAAATTATAGGTCAGTATCCAGGCGAGTGCACACCCTGGGAAGTCCACTCACATCTGGTTTGGAACAGTTACATTTTTTAACAACTTCCAAATTCGAAGGAATTAAAATAAACATGTAGTTAAATGGGCACCTGGTTCTAATGGAGGTTGAAACCAGCCTGGCCATTTCAGTGATCACAGATCGCAAAATTGACTTGGAATTCCAACACTTGTTTACTCAAGACCTCGGCTAGATTGAGGACCCACAGCACAGAACATTTACAGATTACCGATCCAACTTTGGTTGTGTCTCTTATAAGCTGGTTCAGGTACATGCTGATTGTGCTAAAAGGCTTGGGCCCAAGCTTGATGGGGCAAACCTTTTTGATTAGAAAATGGCTGCCTGAGTGAAGTTCTAATTAAATACCTAGAAGTTTTTCAGGAAGGTCTAGGGACTATCAAGGGATAGTTGGCCAGGAAGCAATTCCACGATCTTGGAAAGCTCGCCCACAGCCAACTGCCTTACGGGCAAAAGTCGAGGCAGAAATCAGGAGGCTGGAATGTGATGGAATCATCAGAGCAGTCCAGTTTGGGAAATTGGCAGCACCAATCGGACTGATTGTGAAACTAGATTGTGAAACTAGATGGGTTGGTTCACCTTTGTGGGGATTTTAAACCAATGGTAAACCGGTTCTTGCAGCTGGATAAATACCCAATCCCTCACGCAGGTGGTTTATATGCAAAGCTGGCAGGAGCCAGTCCTTCACAAAGCTGGACATGAGCCACCTATACTTGCAATTGGAGTTAGATGAGCATTCCCAGAAATATACTACAGTAAATACCCATTTGGGATTGTACCAGTGTATGGGACTGCCATTTGGGCATTGTCAGCCTGTGTAACCTTTCAGCGGATGATGGAGAACATTTTCCACCATGGCACGCTAATAGCAGGGAAGACCAATACAGAACTCTTCGAGAACTTTAACATATTCTTTAGACATTTCTCCCAGGTGGGTATACACCTTAGAGTGGAAACAAAAGTGTGTTCAGGCACCCCCAAGTGACCTACTTGGGACACAGCGTTGACAAGGCCAGGTTACTCCTGTTGGAAGATAAAATGAGGGCGATCAAAGGTGCCCCGGCTCCCATGTCTGTATGGGAGCTTAGGTCCTTGCTTGGGCTGGTGAATTATTACGGAATGCTCGTGTATAACCGAGCCTCCTTCCCAGCACTTTGCATCAATTCTTAGAAAAGGGTTAGCTTGGAAATGAGAATGTAGCCAAGGCACAGCTTTCAGGGAAGTGAAGAAACAGCTATCATCCCAAGTGAGATCTGCTATTGACATGTGATGCCTCCCCATATAGCAATCAGGCTCCCATTGGCTGGTAGGTGGCACAATGGAGAGCAACGCCCGCTTGTGTACGCATCCAGGACACTGGCTAATGTAAGGCGTAAACATGCCCAGATAGAGAAGGAAGGTTTGATGGTCATACTTTGGAGTCAGGAAGTTCCACCAATACCTTTCTGGATGTAAATGTGTAATAAGAATAGACCCCCAAACCCCTTCTGGTCTCCTTAAAGAGGATAAGGCAATGCCGGCCCTAGCTTCGGGCTCACTCCCATGGTGGGCTATGATACTAAGTGTGTATAATTACAAGTTGGAACACCATCAGGAAGGCCAAGTAACAAATGCAGATGCATTGAGCCGCCTCCTAATGGCAGATACACCACTGGTGGTAGTACCACAGGAAGAGTCCGTCGTGGTTTGAAATGGACACACTTCACAGCTGATCATATCAGACTTTAGACACAGAAAAATCTGGTCCTGGCAGAACTAAAACAGCTGGTGGTGATGGGTGAAACCAAAGGACCATCACAACCAGACCTGAAACCTTTTTGGACCTGGAGACAATGGCGATTTGTTATGGGGAGCAAAGGTCACCACCAGATACTGGCTGAACTCCATCAGGGTCATCCAGGGGTTTTCAAAATGAAGATTTTGGCAAGAACTTACATCGGATGGCCAGGATTAGATGCAGACATAACCACATTTGTGGGGCAGTGCCTAGAGTGCCAAAAAGGGCAACAATTACAACCAG
This sequence comes from Chiloscyllium plagiosum, assembly GCF_037043375.1. Lineage (NCBI taxonomy): Eukaryota > Metazoa > Chordata > Chondrichthyes > Orectolobiformes > Hemiscylliidae > Chiloscyllium > Chiloscyllium plagiosum. The sequence continues at coordinate 127,682,716 of NW_028270141.1, read as the reverse complement.
CAGCTCCCCCACATTCTTGGGAATGGCCGGTATACCCTGGACTCAGTTACACATTGATTCTGCAGGCTCCTTTCACAGGCTCAATGTTCTTAGTCATTGTAGGTGCCCACAAAAAGTGGATGGATGTGCATAGAGTACATTCATCAAACATGGGGACGACAATAGAAAAGCTGCATCTTTTGCACTACACGCCCTCCCAGTACTGTTGGTCACAGATAAAGGGCCATCAGTTACCAGCAGAGAATTGGAGAATTGCTTAAAGTCAAATGGCATTTTACATAATGACAGCTCCACACCATCCACCATCCAATAGATGAAAGAACAGTACAAGCTTTGAAGACATGCTTAACGAACAGCCAATGGCTTCATTAGATACCAAACTGTTATGGCTCCTATTTGAGTACAGGACCACCCCACTTACAATTATAGTGATATATCCAATAGAGTTGCGAATGGGGAGAAGATGCCACACCAGGTTAAACCTGATCTTCCCAGACCTGCGTGGGGTGGGGTGGGGTTGGGGGGTTGGTGGGGATGGGGGGGGTGTCAGTGGCATTGGGAATGTCGATGCCAGACACAAGACTCTGCTCAACGAAAGACATTTTACTTCAGGGGACAATGTTTAGTGTAGGAACCACAGGATGAGCCCTGAATGGGTAAGAGGCATGGTCAGGCAAGGTCAGGTCCAGTGATGTATAATGTTCATGTTGGTCCGACATTCCTGAACAAGCACATGGTCCACATGAAAGCTGCAAACGCGCAAACAGTGCGGAATCCAAACTGACCCGAGAAGCCAGACACATCAGAAGGGCTGCCAGAAGCCGTGGGTTCTCCCTGTCCATCAAGCGATGAAGAGACCTTGGAATCTGAGATGGGCATGGCGGGTGTCACCACCTTGATGCCATTGTCACCTGAAGATCTGAATGAACGTCTTCAGAGATGCTCCAGGGGTAAGAGGCAAGTTACTGCCAATCACAAGCTGCCCCTCTCAGGGGCAGTGTTAAAGGAACCTGACCCGATGCTCAAACACCCCAGGAGCAGCGACAAAAGAAAAAGGCCAAGCCTCTATTCTTGGATTCAGAGAAGGCAGGATGCAGTGATTGTAATGAGGTCAGCCAGGGAGACCTCATATGAGTTATGCAATGTACATGCGGCATGGTGGCTCAGTGGTTAGCACTGCAGCCTCACAGCGCCAGGGATCCGGGTTCGATTCCAGCCTCGGGTGACTGTCTGTATGAGTTTGCACATTCTCCCCCTGTCTGCATGGGTTTCCCCCCACAATCCAAAGATATGCAGGTCAGGTGAATTGACCATGCTAAATTACACCATAGTGTTAGATGCTTTAGTCAGAGGGAAATGGGTCTGGGTGGGTTACTCTTCGGAGGGGCAGTGTGGACTCGTTGGGCCGAAGGACCTGTTTTCACTCTGTAGGGAATTTAATCAATTAAAAGTAGGGTCTTTTGTGATGTTGTACAACAGGGTGACACAATGGTTCAGATCCATAATTCCTTGAAGTTTGCATCAAATGTAGACAGAGTGGTTAAGAAGGCATTGAGCACACTTGCCTTCATTGCTCAGCTGTTTGAGTATCAGAGTTGGGACACAGTGTTGAGGTTTTACAGGAGGTTGGTGAAGTCTCTTCTGGAGTAATGTGTCCAGTTCTGGTCACTCTGTTATAGGATGGGCATTATTAAAGCTGGAGAGAAGTTTCAGAAGAGATTACCGAGGATGTTTCCGGGAATGAAGGATTTGAGCGAAAGGAGAGGCTGGATAGGCTGGGACGTCTTTCATTGGAGCATAGGAGCTTGAAAGGTGACCTTACAGAGGTTTATAAAATCGTGAGGGATATAAATATGGTGAATGGCAGGTGTCTCTTCCCTCAATTGGGGAATTAAGACAAGGGGGAATATATTGAAGTGAAAGGAGACAGATTTAAAAAAGACATGAGGGGCGACTTTTAGACACAGACTGATTTGTGTGTGGAATGAACATCCAAAGAAAGTGGTGAATATGGGTACAGTTACAATGTTTAAGGGACATTTGGATAAGAACATGAATAAGAAATGTTTGGAGGGACATGGGCCTAGTCCAAGCAGGTGGAACTAGTTTAGTGTGGGATTATGGTCAGCATGGACTGGTTGGACCGAACAGTCTGTTCCCGTGCTGTGTGACTCTATGACTCAACAATAACAGCATCAATAGGAATGGGAATATTGTGGGAATATTTCATTAAAGTGGATGATCTGCCATTACCTAGAAGGGTGAAGCTGACTAAAGGGTCTGCTTCAAAGACCCTTTGTTCAAATGAAGTGAAAGTGTTCTGTGAAAAATGTGAACCATGCTGCAGATGAGAATTTCAGAACTCAGGAGCCAGCTCTGTGTGAACTGGAGTAATGTGAATGTGGAGGACTGGCTGTGTTCTCAGGAGGTGGAGCTGCAGATTGTGAGATATGAACCACTCCACAACACCATTCATATTGACCAATGTCCCAGTGTAACTGGATGGACCTGTTAATCTCAGCCTTACCCTGACGAGAATGATTTGGAGATGCCGGTGTTGGACTGGGGTGTACAAAGTTACAAATCACACAACACCAGGGTATAGTCCCACAGGTTTAATTGGAAGCACTCGCTTTCGGAGCAATGCTCCTTCATCAGGTGGTTGTGGAGTACACAATTGTCAGACACAGAATTTACAGCAAAAGTTAACAGTGTGATGTAACTGAAATTATATATGGAAAAATACCTTGATTCTTTGTTAAGTCTCTCATCTGTTAGAATGACCATGATAGTTTCACTTCTTTCATATGTAAATCACAAAATCTTTTTAAAAAGTTACATTCTCAGGTTAACTGTAACAATTGGTGTCAGCCCAGATAAGATGTTGAGATATTGAAGGTGTTAGCCCCCTGTGGTCCCTGTCTGTGTCGTCATGTGATTCTATCTTAAAAAGTGAGCTAACAGAGTCTTACATGTTTGCACGTTCTCCCCGTGTCTGCGTGGGTTTCCTCCGGGTGCTCCGGTTTCCTCCCACAGTCCAAAGATGTGCAGGTCAGGTGAATTGGCCACGCTAAATTGCCCGTAGTGTTAGGTAAGGGGTAAATGTAGGGGTATGGGTGGGTTGCGCTTCGGCGGGTCGGTGTGGACTTGTTGGGCCGAAGGGCCTGTTTCCACACTGTAATGTAATGTAATCTACATGGATTCATGCAGTTTTTGAGCAAAGTACAATGTAACTCTGCAAGTACAAATTCACCCCACATACATATATGTGTATGTGTGCATGTGGGTTAAGTCTGTGAGAGAGTGCATGTGTGAGTGTGAGAGTGTGTGTGTGTCTGTGTGTCTGTGTGTGTCTTCACCTGATGAAGGAGCGGCGCTCCGAAAGCTAGTGCTTACAATTAAACCTGTTGGACTATTACCTGGTGTTGTGTGATTTGTAACATTGTACACCCCACACTGGAATGATGGTGACATCAAGTCATAGAGTCATAGAGATATACAGCATGCAAACAGACCCTTCGGTCCAACCCGTCCATTCCGACCAGATATCCCAACCCAATCGAGTCCCACCTGCCACCACCCGGCCCATATTCCTCCAAACCCTTCCTATTCATATACCCATCCAAATGCTGCAATTCTACCAGCCTCCACCACATCCTCTGGCAGCTCATTCCATACACGTACCACCCTCTGTGTCAAAACGTTGCCCCTCAGGTCTCTTTTACATCATTCCCCTCTCACCCTAAACCTATGCCCTCTAGTTCTGGACTACCTGATCCCAGGGAAAAGACTTTGCCTATTTACCCTATCCATGCCCCTCATAATTTTGTAAACCTCTACAAGGTCACCTCTCAGCCTCCGAGGGTCCAGGGAAAACAGCCCCAGCCTGTTCAGCCTCTCTCTGTAGCTCAAATCCTCCAACCCTGGCAACATCCATGTAAACCTTTTTTGAACCCTTTCAAGTTTCACAACATCTTTCTGATAGGAAGGAGACCAAATTGTACGCAATATTCCAACAGTGGCCTAACCAATGTCCTGTACAGCCATAATATGACCTCCCAACACCTGTACTCAATACGCTGACCAATAAAGGAAAGCATACCAAATGCCTTCTTCACTATCCTATCTACCTGTGACTGCACTTTCAAGGAGCTATGAACCTGTACTCCAAGGTTTCTTTGTTCAGCAACACTCCCCAGGACCTTACCATTAAGTGTACAAGTCCTGCTAAGATTTGCTTTCCCAAAATGCAGCACCTCGCATTTATCTGAATTAAACTCCATCTGCCACTTCTCAGCCTCTTGGCCCATCTGGTCCAGATCCTGTTGTAATCTGAGGTAGCCCTCTTCTCTGTCCACTACACCTCCAATTTTGGTGTCATCTGCAAACTTACTAACTGTACCTCTTATGCTCGCATCCAAATTATTTATGTAAATGACAAAAAGTAGAGGACCCAGCACCGATCCTTGTGGCACTCCACTGGTCACAGGCCTCCAGTCTGAAAAACAACCCTCCGCCACTACCCTCTGTCTTCTACCTTTGAGCTAGTTCCGTATCCAAATGGCTCGTTCTCCCTGTATTCCGTGAGATCTAACCTTACTAATCAGTCTCCCATGGGGAACCTTGTCGACCGCCTTACTGAAGTCCATATAGATCACACCTACTGCTCTGCCCTTATCAATCCTCTTTGTTACTTCCTCAAAAAACTCAATCAGGTTTGTGAGACGTGATTGCCCATGCAAAAAGCCATGTTGACTATCCCTAATAAGTGTTTGCCTTTCCAAATAAATGTACATCCTGTCCCTCAGGATTGCCTCCAACAACGTGCCCACCACCGACGTCAGGCTCACGGGTCTATAGTTCCCTGGCTTGTTCTTACCACCCTTCTTCAAACAGTGGCACCACGTTTGCCAACCTCCAGCCTTCCGACACCTCACCTGTGACTATCGATGATACAAATATCTCAGCAAGAGGCCCAGCAATCACTTCTCTAGCTTCGCACAGAGTTCTAGGGTACACCTGATCAGGTCCTGGGGATTTATCCACCTTTACCCATTTCAAGACATCCAGCACTTCCTCCTCTGCAACATGGACATTTTGCATGATGTCACCATCTATTTCCCTACAATCTATACCGTTCATATCCTTTTCCACATTAAATACTGATGGGAAATACTCATTTAGTATCTCCCCCTTTTTCAGCAGCTCCACACAAAGGCTGCCTTGCTGATCTTTGAGGGGCCCTATTCTCTCCCTCGTTACCCTTTTGTCCTGTATGTTTTTGCAAAAACTCTTTGGATTCTCCTTAATTCTATTTGCCAAAGCTTTCTCATGTCTCCTTTTTTCCCTCCTGATTTCCCTCTTAAGTACACTCCTACTTCCTTTATACTCTTCTAAGGATTCACTTGATCTATCCTGTCTATACCTGACATATGGTTCCTTCTTTTTCTTAATCAAACACTCAATTTCTTTAGTCATCCAGCATTCCCTATACCTACCAGTCTTTCCTTTCACCCAATCAGGAATATACATAAAGAAACATTAATCACAATATTGCAACATCAAAACTCACCTCACAAAGAACTGACCCAAAAAGAACGATCTTTGTTTAATTGTTTGATCTGTAGGTGTGGGCGGACTGTTAACTTCAGGAACGATGGTCACACATACATTGAATCTCTGTGGAAATGTTCCATTTACCAAGTATCCAGTGAGTACCCAAGGTGCAGTGATAGGAACTATTGTTTCTGCAGATAGAGAAAAACCCTGTTATAACATTTTATTCGGTGATCATTTGTGGTGTCACTGACAGTGAGTCAGAGGTTACAGGTGAGGGGTCAGGGTGACATTGCTGAGTGGGGCAGACACTGATGTGACAGATTGAATAATAGCCTCACAGTGAGACACAGCGCTGGGGGAGGGGACACCTGTGCTGGCTGTTTGGTTGATGTAACCAGCTCATTACACTGACCTGCTCTCTTTCCAAACATCCACATCTTTTCTCTCATTATTTAGAGGTTCATCTGTGAATGCTGTGATTGAAGTTACTTCCTGCACTATTCCAGGCAGTGAATTCCACATCATACAGGAACACACGTGGACACAAACATACAAACGGAGAGCAGAAGAAGGTCATTCAACCCCTCACACCTGAACCACTGATCTCACAGCATTTCCTTCTCTTTTGCAAATTTGACAATTTTTAATTAGGTTTCTTCCTTGCGATCCTAATTGTTAATTGCGAAGCTTCAGGCATAATCTCCTAAATATTGAGCACTGTGTCTTTGACTGTGTTGTACTCTGCAGTTCTACTCCGCTTGTCCCTCTGACAATCTGACAAACACAGTCAGAGCTGTACCTGCCAAAACACACTGTCCTGTTCAGGTCCAGACCTCTCGAAGCCACATCCTCTGTTCAACAACCTTTTCAGATGAGGCACAAGACCTTTTGACTCCATTGTCAGTAAATGTAAGGATTCTGTGTAGATTCTTGGTTTAAGGAAATCCCTGATTGGAACCAGAATCATCCTCCAAGCTCCTCCCTCCTTCTTTCTTCATTTTCTCACTGAAGCTTTTCTTTCACTCCTCCAGTTCTCAGAGTTCCCTGGCTCTTTAGAATTCAAGTTATCTTTCTTTCAGATTCCTTGGTTTCACCTTGCCTCCATTTTAATTTTTCTTACCTTTTCCTCCCATTCTATTTCAACTTTCTCTGAACTCTCTTTCCCTTATTTCTGTTCTTCTCCAAACTGAAAGCCTGTCATTTCTATCTCTAGCTGTGTTACTTTCACCTGTGACATCATACTTTCATTTTCCTTTCTTCAACTGGGGAGACGTCATGGTCTCATGGTATTATTGCTCATGTATTAATCCAGAGAGCTTGGTAATGTCCTGGGGACTCCGGTTCATATCCAGTCAGGGTAGAATTTGAGTTCAAAGGTGAACAAAAATCTGGAGCTGATAGCCATGTAACCATTGTTGGGGATAAAACACCATTCTGGTTCAGTCACACCCCTTTGGAGACAGAAACTGCTGGCCTTGCCTGGACTGGTCTATATGTGACACCAAACGTGCGGAAAAGTGGTTGACTTTTAACAGCCGTCGAGACAGGGAGGGATGGGTAATAAAGGCTGGTGTAGCCAGCAATGCCAACACCCCAGGAATGAATGAAACACATTCTCATTGTTGGATCATTACTTGAACAATCTCATCTGCATGAGATCCTACTTTGCATTGTACCTTCCATTTATCTGATAATTCCCTAGTTTTAATTTTGATCAAATAACCCACTGTTATTACTTTAACTCCCACAAAGCTGTCAGCAACATTAAACTGTGCAACAAACATCACCACAATGCTGCTGTTTTAGGTCCCGAACCACCGCCAAGTTGTGACTTCAAAAAGAAAGACATAGATCTTTCTTAAATGCAGTAATTTAAAAAAATCATGTCCAGAAATCCAAACATTATGATCCCAGCTGATGGTATTACAGCCCAAATCAGATCCCAGATGGGCCTGTGGCTGGATCGATCAGATTGTGAATTGTTCTTAGTTCAGAGAGAGACCAGTCACAAAAACCACAAGCACTCAAACGTGCAGATTGCTTTGAACAGTAAAGCAGGTAATATTTATCAGGAGTGAAAATAAAACAGATTGAAGTGGATTATTTTCATAGAGCGTACATTTAAAGATTTCAAAACACACCCCAAAATTATTTGAATTCCAAAAACACCTTTGACATTCTCTATCATCCCCTACAGAGCTTCAGCAAACTTTAGTTTCTCTTTCTGTCTTGAGCAACTGTTTGACACATCTGCCATCAGCGAAGAACACTACAGAAAATCCCCAAATAGAAGCTAAATCATAAGACCATAAACCAATCCCATGTTTTCCCAAATGACAGGGGTTTTGGCCCACCAACAAAATCCATCCTTGACCTCATAAACGAGAGCACAATACACATCTGTTTTCCCTGTTCACACATAAAAGTTTCCCAATGTGACCAAAATCCGCTTTGTGCAGAAATTGAATTCGATGCTGAAAGGGGAGAATGTGCTGAGCTATGAGGAGAAGGTGGAGAAGTGGCATTTTGTGAGTGGTCCTTCAGAGAGCTGGCACAGGCATGATGGGCTGAATGGCCTCTTACAATGCAATAAACAGGTTTTCCCTCTGCTCGATTTCCCCTGCGTGAAATAGATCACATTGTGAGAAGCAGAACAAAGAAATTATGTTTTAAACTTTGGTTCACAACAGCTGTTCCAAGAAAGAATTAGACCTTCCCTAAATGGTGAAATAATCGATTTGCAGTGTTTACAATGCTGAGATTACTTTTGTCATCTTTAGAAGGAGAGTCCAGAGACCACAAGGAGACAAGACAAATACTGTACCAACAGGACAGCAGTATAGTTTTGGACAGTGTCCAAGCCATCAGAGCTATTTTAATTGTATTACAACATTCAACGTTAAAGAGATGTCAGTGAGTGAGACTGTTTGTGGGTCTTTGGGAGAGATGGAGGGAATCGCAGATGGTGAATGTGCGGTGTGTCACCTTCCACAAGGACTCCAACAGTGGGCTTCATGCCTGGCAGGGAGCCTTTATTTGTGTGAGGACAATTCAGCGATCATGGCTGAAGTCAGACAGTGAGATTGAATTCCCACTCCCACCATAAGAGGGAAACCTTCCCAGATTCTGGGACCATAAAGCCATGTATCAAAAGAGGGTGACACTTTGACTAAATAGAAGCATGTGACCAAGGGATCCCCAGGGATTGACAATTGTGGAATGTTTTGTCAATGTGTTTGTCAATGTAGAAAGTATTAAGCAAGAAATGTGAAAGAGTGAACAGTCACTATATTCTGTTGTTACTTTGATGGGATATCTGATATACCTTCAGCATTGCCAAAACGTGAATACTTGAACAGATTGTCCAGACCGAGCTCCACTACTTGCTCCAAATCCGTTCCATGAACCTCTGTCGCAACATATTTTACATTTATGTATGCCACCTCATCATAATTCTGAAATGAGAGCAAAAAATGTCACTGTTAGGTATAAACTGTACTCCCACCAAAGTACGTCAATGCTGAGAGAACTGTCCCAAGTGTCCAGGTGTGGAAGAGCCTTCATGTTCTGGAGGGACTGAGTCTGAAACAGAGTTTGGAGTTTTTAATGGGATTCCTGACAGCAGCACCTCCTGATTCACTCCCTTTCTCTCTCACTCTCTCATCTTTCGTGTTGTCCTGTTCTATCCCTTTGGGTTATCAATAACAACATTGAGATAATGTTATTGAAATGCTTCTACATTGAGCCAATGTTAATGCCCACATGTCCCGGTGTTGTGCATCTCTCTGTCTGTTTTAACACATTATTTAAACAGAGAAATTCTTTGAGGTATGAGGAATGATCACCAAATGGGATTTATCACAAGGATATTAATCCAGAGACCCATGTCATGTTCTGGGGACCTGGACTGAACCCCACCAGGGCAGATGATAGAATTTGAATTCATTGAAACAAATATGTGGAATTAAGGGGCAATCCAGAGTTGGGGTTGAGGGGATTCCACTCACAACCAGACTTGGCCTCTTCCACATTGAACACAGAGTCCATCAGCGTATGAACAGCTGCCTTTCAGAAACAGGGTTAGATTGAGTGAAGACAGGAGCAGTAGGAGAGCTCCCTGACTCTACAGTCCTTGTGTTGTCCCCCACCAGCCCCCTCTCTGTGAGCACACTGACCCCTCCCTTCACCTGCTGCTGGAGATGGAAGCCCTGATATTCTTCTTACTGCACAAGCTGGCAGTGGGAGCCAGGCAGGTGATGGCAGCTCATGTAGAAAGTGTGAATGAGGCCCGAGGAGTAATTTCAGTCCAGCCTCATGGTTCAGGGTTGGGATGTGCACTGTCGGTGCACTGCAGGTTAGGGACTAAAAACAACATGGAATAATTTCCACTGGTACAAACATGACAGAACAGAGGAAACTCTCAGCTATACTGACCGTGTCCTGGATGACTTGATCTGGCCCGACACAGTCAACACCCTTACAGAGGTCGATCACCTCCTGCTCTGGGTCCTGTGCAGCAATTTGATGCCCAAAAAGGACAGACACAGTTAAGAAGATTCTCAGCATCTTGGTGTTCTCTCAGATCACTGGTGAACGCACTGACTGACTCTCAGCACCTTCAGGTGGATCTGCAGTTTGAGCACTCTTTATATACTCTTTGATAAAGATGATTTTGAATACAGCTTATCCTTAGGTCGGAACGTCATGGTGGAAAAACATTCCAGCTGATTAGTTATGGAAATTTCTCTTAGCTCTGACATTACAATGGATTCACAAATAATTAACTCTCTGTGTGCTGGCTCCTGGGAACACTGAACACTTGGGAAAGCTGTGTTTGTAATTGCTGCCCACTCACATGGTCAGGGTTGTCACTCTTCCCGGTTTGGGAATGCACTGGATTGGAAGATTGATCTCCCAGTCACTGGTGATGAGGAGAAAACAATTTCACCTTTGGGGTTCAATTTTGTACATCTTCATTTCCTGGGTTTCCTGCAGCTTTCCCTGCAGTCAGTTTGGACACGGGGGCTATTCTGCTCCCTGACCATGGACAGAACACTGTTTACTCACAGTAGCAGGGTAAGGCCGGTGGGGTGTTCACTGCCCAATGATTGCAGCATCTCATAAAGATCCTGTTTGTGTCTTTCCCTCCTTCCCTGAGATATGCTGAGACTGGCTGAATGATTTCCCCCCCAACTTCAAAACTACTCCCATTGATATCCAGCTCCTGACACAGCCTGTCACTGGGGTACACATCCCCTGGCACTGTTTATCACTGCATTAGTGTTCACATGGCATTGGCTCCGGTGGGGTCACTCTTTCACTGACATTGTCTCTCACTGAATCAGCATTTTCCTGGCACTGGTTCTCATGGGATCACCATTTCCCTGACACTGACTCACACTGGATCACCATTTCCCTGACACTAACTCGCACTGGATTGCCATTTCCCTGGCATGGAATCTCACTGGATCACTGTTGTCCTGGCACTGACTGTGATTGGATCAATACTTCCCAGGCACTGACCGTCACTGGGTCACCACTGCCTTGGCATTTACTTTCCAATGTTTCCTGATTCTGGCAAATGGCCTAATTATGATCTTAATTCATATATTTGTAAATCATTGTTTACAAGTAATCAAGGGCTACAGGGAAAAGGCAGGAGGATGGTTTTGAGAAACCTATCAGCCATGATGGAATAGCAGAGTAGACTCAATGGGCTGAATGGACAAATTCTCCTCCAATGCATTATGGACTTACAATTTAATTCCTTGGAAGGAGAGGTAGAATGTGTTGTATCTGTACTGGCTGTTGGCCCGAAATATAGTTGGAAAAGCAAATGAGGTGGAAGTCATAGCCACGTGAATGCAGCTGTAAAATTCAGTGATGGAGAAACAGAATTTGCTCAATTTCTTCCAATATTTCACTTTTCAAATATCAATAAAACCAGCTGCTTTCAGCAACTTGAGGATATGCAGTAAAGCCCTCTGTATTCCTGAACAGCTCCCGAGGGGATCAGAACGCTGCTCACAGACGAGATCACTGAACTGCTTCTTAAACATCATGCAATTTCACCATTGAGTGCATAAAATAGCACTGATTATCAATGCATTTATCAATTTATTCCAGAAGAGGTTTACCAGGATGTTCCCAGGAATGGAGGATTCGGGTTATAATGAAATGCTAGATAGGCTGAGAATGTTTTCACTGGGGTTTCGGAGGGTGAGAGATGACCTTATAGAAGTTTATAAAATCATGAGGGGTATAGACAAGGCGAATGGCAGGTGCCTGTTCCTTCGGGTGGGTGATTTCAAGACAAGAGGGTAAATGTTTAGGATGAGAGGAGAAAGATTTAATAACGACATGAGATGCAAGTTTTTTACACAGAGTGGTTCATGTGTGGAATGAGCTTCCAAAGGAAGTGGTGGATGCAGCTACAGTTACAACATTTAAAAGACGTTGCGATAACCACATGAATAAGAATTGTTTGGAGGGATATGGGCCAAGCGCAGGCAGGTGGGATGAGTTTAGTTTGGGATGATGGTCAGCATGAACTGGATTGACCAAAGGGTCTGTTTCCGTACTGCATGACTTGGTGACTCTCATCCCAGTTTCAGAAACAACTCTCCAGGTTTGGTGGTGTGAAACAGTTTTCTTCAAGATCAGACACCCAAGAGATTGGAGTCAGTTTCAGGTTCTCCCATTCACAAACACTTTGTCTCAGAAGATAACACATGTCTTGGCTGGTCAAGGCCAAGTCTCTTACAGGCAAATCCCAATGGGATGTCTGTAAATTTCCATTAATACACATTTAGAGATATGGAAGGTGTCTGGGGGATTTGAATGGAAGCTGCCAGCAGAAAGAGTTAACTCACTGTGGGTCTGAGACAGGGGGGTGGGGCCAACTCACTGAGTGATGTTGTTGTAATTATACTTTGTTCAGGAAAACTGCTGCAATCTGCTGTTCATTAACTTTTTCAAAAACTGAGTTCAGTTTGATATTTGCCAAACGATAGTTTATCGAGATTGTGAGAATAACCTAAGGGTGTAAAGCACAAAATCTTGTTTTTAATTAGAATCAAAAACACACAGTTCACTCTATTCCCAAAGGTTTGAAATTCATTATTAAACCAATTTTGAATCTTTGATGTTGTGCATGACCAACATCCTAATTTTCAGTGAACCCTCTTTAACGATGGGGTGAGTTCCCACCTCCGTGCAGTGTAGTGAGGTACACAGCTGTGATTCAGTATACGGGGTGTCCCTGTCTACTGCCCATTTTTCAGCTGTTTCTACCTTATCCTCATCGACACCTGCTGCAGCCACTGACTCACCGTTTCTTCTTGTATTCGTATTAACTCATCTACACAACTGTAAATATAAAGTGGCGATGATCACTCCCCCTTTCTGATCTTTATCATTCTTCGAAACCATCCATGAACATTTTCCCCTGGGGTGGGGGTGGCCCGATGGGTTGAGCCCATCTCTCAGCATTCCCTTCATCAATTTTGACTGTTGTTCTGCTGTAAACCCGGTGATGGAGCCCTCTGACATTCAAGCAAAGTTTACAGCCTTTTCCTCATTCACCTCCCTGACTGCATCTTTAAAAGTTTGTTTCATACTCAGTGCAGATCCCACCGGCATGGTCCTTCTTCAGCCCCTACACAGATTCTTCCTGCTTGGATTTTGTCTCCCTCCTGGCTCCTGCACAGCTTCGTCCAGTCCGGATACAGCCGACTTTATTCTTGGTCCCTCATTCACCTCCCTGACTGCATTTTTCAATTTCCTCAAACGAAATGTTTTTCCTCCCTACAGATGTGATTATAACCACTGACACAGGCAGTGAGACTGTGGGATCTGTCAGCTCAAACCTGATGTATTTTCACATTTTAGTTGGGGAAGCCCAGCGAAAGGTTAGGATTTAATGTTTTGAAATTTATTTCCTGAGTAAAGATGACAGAATAGGATATTCAACCCATCGAGACTGTCCCTCCATTCCCACCCTCTGGACTGTCCAAGTGTCACTCCTGCTCCCACTCCCATCTCTTCCCCACTCCCTGCTCCAGGCTTCTCTTCCCCTTCCCCAGTTGTAATCTCTCCTAGACCTTTTCCCGGACCACTTTCCCAATGCCAGGGATCATTCCCTCCAGTCTCAGGTGGTGTCCCCATGCCGTGTGGTATCACTGTCCCACCCACCACCCACCTCCTCGTTCCTGCTTGGTTCAGGTTTTACCACAAGATGTGTCACTGTTCCAGGGAGTAAAGATCCTGCGAGGATTACAGGTACATTTTGTGTCTCATGTTGTAAAATGTGCAGTTCGTCAAATTCAGGGATTTGGATGGTCCTGGTGTGGGCGATGTCACTTTATGCCTCGTAACAATATTTCTTTGCATGTCTCATGGTTCAACATTAAAATTTTGTATCGCCATGGAGATATTATTGTGAAATGGGCCAAATGGTGACGTGTATGTCTCTTTATGCAAAGCAATAAAGTTAGCTCAGTATCTCACTCATGAACAGCAATGGTGTAAATGTTGGTCAAATCTGGACCACACAATATTCACTGAAAGAAAGACAGACCCAAACGGCAGACCTGAGGCTAAGTTTCAATTGTCCATCTGTACATTTACAGGGTCTGTATTTCAGAGCAATGGGTGGAGCTGACATTTATCTTTATATGAGTGGTTCAAGTGCTCTTCATTCACATTGAAGAAATGAAAAATGTAAAATAAAACCTGAACCCGCAACAGTACTTCAGTTCAGTCATTTCACTTTGCAGACACACAGTATTTCCTGTTGCCTCCCGGTGTGCAGGAGATTCTGACAAGGTGGGTTTTTATTGCACATTCCTTCTTGCCCGAAGATGGTGGTGAGCCCTGTTTTTGAGTTGCTACAGTCCATGTCTTTTACCTAGTAATGAATGTTTCTAAGAGCCTGCAGACTCTTTGACCAGTGTACACAATATTTATTTACCCAGGATCCTTAGCGTGTATCAGGTAAGGACAACACAGCATGAGACTGCAGTCAGTCAGCCAAGTCCCAACTTTATTGGAGACAACAAAGGGAAAAACTACACTCGACAATTTTACCAACTCTATTTCTAACGATCCGATTCTTTTGAATATTAAAACACTTCCCAGACCTTTTGCTACTCTGTTGAATTGTTCCATCTGTACCTCTCTTCATGAGTTGATTCTCTCTCTGGTCAGAGAGTGAGCTGCTCTGCTCACTGCTGTATCCTGACCTGCCTGGAGGTCAGCTGGAGAGTGTGGTCCAGTCAAGTCCTGCCAGGCCTGGGTTCTTATACCCTCCTGGCTACATTCTGGAACCTTCCAAGGACTTGGCTAATCAGGGGAATCAAACTAATTGGTCTTATCACATTGAAATGCTGCTAATGGTTCTCGATGGCTAGCTAACAGTGACCCGTTCGATGTGTCTGCCTTGGGCCTGGAAGTCTGGTTTCATCCTCGAATACACACCTGGTCTTGTGCCTTACTGAGGCATGTCCCATGCATCTTGTGATGCTTGTTTGACACACTTTGTAATGTGCTCTGGTGCCTCTTCAGTTTTCAATTATCCGGGCGTAAATCTAGCAAGGACTTGTCCCTGGGCAGAATTGTCTCTTGTGTGTCTGTCTTGGCTCAGGATTCCCAGCATACTTTGCTTTTTGGCCAATTTTTGTGCCCTGTTTATTCCAGTTGCTGTTCCTGTATTTCTGCCCTCCCTTCTTAATGGTTTTTATTTCACCTGAGCAGTCGCAGGCATTTACAATGCTCCACCGCCAAACCCTGGTCACCCGACTCCTGGAGAAAGAACGCCTCATCTTTCACCTTGGAACCCTCCAACCCTCTCCCCACCTTACCCCAGATCCAACCTTCCAACTCAGCACCACCCTCTTGAACTGTCCTCCCTGTCCATCTTCCTTCCTACCTATCAGCTCCACCCTCTTCCCTGCCCTATCCCCTTCACCCCCACCTTCACCTACCTATCACAATCCCAGCCATCTTCCCCCCCATCTCATCCCCCTCCCATTTATCTCTCAGCCCCCTTGGGCCACTAGCCTCAATTCTGAAGAAGGGCTTATGCCTGAAATGTTGATTCTCCCACTCCTGGGATGTTGCCTGACCGGCTGAGCTTTTCCAGCACCACACTCTTTGACTCTGATCTCCTGTACCTGCAATCCTCACTTTCTCCTCCCTGCTACAATGTGGTGTCAGTACCCCAGCATTGTTCAGTGGGCAGTTCCAGGATTTGAAGACAGTGACGGTCACACAATGGAGAGGGGGCTCTGAGGTGATGGCGTTCCCATCCACGTGCTGCCCTTATCCTTCCAGTAAGTCGATGCTTGGATATAACAATGTTAACAAGATGGGAACAACAAAGAACAGTACATCACAGGAAGTAGCCCTTTGGCCCACCAAGCCTGTGCCAACACATGATACATTTCTAAACTAAAAACCTTTTGTCTCTGTGCAGTCCATATCCCTTTTTTCCCGTCTATTCATGTTTCTGACAATTTGCTGCTTAAATGTTGCTGTTGTATTCTCTGTCAGCACATTCCAGGCATTTACCACCGGCTGGGAAAAAATCTTCCCTCTCACCTCTGCTTTAAAAGTTCACCTTTTCACCTGAAATCTATCTCCTCTAGTGAGTGACATTTTTATCCTGAGGTAAAGATTCCATCTGTACATTCTCTCCACGCCTCTCATAATTTTGAAAATTTCTATCAGGTAACCCCTCAGACTCTGACGTTAGTTGAAAATAGAACCTAGAAGAATACAGTACAGGAACGGGCCTTTCGGCCCAGGATGTTGTGGTGAAAATGACGCCAATTTAAATGAATCCCTTCTGCCTGCTCCTTGTCCATATCCCTCCATCCCTTACATAACCATGTGCTTATCTAAAAGTCTCTTACACATCTCTATTGTATCTGCTCCCTCCACCATCCTTGGCAGTGCATTCCAGACCCCTATCACTCTCTGTGTAAAATACTTACACCTCACATCTCCTTTGAACTTTGCCCCTTTCACCTTAAATGCATGCTCCCTTACTTTAGATATTTCATCTCTGGGTAAAACCCTGTCTATTTATCTCACAATTTTATAAACTTTTATCAAATCTCCCTTCAGCCTCCTCTCCCTTCCCCAGAGAAAACAACCCTAATTTTTGTCAACGCTTCTTATAGCTCATACCCTCTAATCCAGGCAACATCCTGGTGAACCACTTGCAACCTCTGCAAAGCCTCCACATCCTTCCTGTGAAGTGGTGACCAGAGCTGAATGCAATACCCTCAGTGTGGCCAGACCAGAGTCTTATAAAGCTGCAACATGAAATCCTGACTCTTGTACTTAATTCCTCAACCAATATCCTGCCGAATCCTTTGACAACCTTCTACATTATGCCCAACTCCACAATATCATCTGCAGACTTACTAAACCTCCCATCTACATTTTTATCCAAATCGTTTTTATAAATATCACAAACAGCAGAGATCCCAGTACAGATCCCTGTGGAACACCATTAAATCACGGACCTCCAGCTTGTAAAACACCCTTCTACCACTACCCTCTGCCTTCTATGGGCAAGCCAATTCTGAATCCATGTGGCCAAGTCACCGGGGATCCCATCCTACTGAGATCTTAATCTAATAGATGAGCCTACCATGAGGAACCTTATTGAAAGCCTTACAAAAACCTATGTAGCCAACATCCACTGCTCTACCCTCATCAGTCACATTTTTAAAAAATGCAATCACTTTAGTCAGGCATGATCCGTGCTTCACAAAGCCATGCTGACCGTCCGTAATTAGGCCTGGCTTTTCCAAATGTAAATCCTATCCTCTTCCCTATCCCAACCATTAATGTGAGACACACCCGTCTATAGTTTCCTGGGTTATCCCTATTTCCCTTCTTGAACAGAGGAACAACATTAGCTACTCGCCAATCCTCCAGGACCTCTCTGGTGGCTAATGAGGACACAAACATCTTGGTCAAGACCCAAACAATCTCTTCCCCTGCCTCTCTCAATAACCTGGGGTGGATAGCATTATGCCCTGGGGACTTATCCATCTTAAAGCTCTTTAAAAGACCCAACACCACTTCTTTCTTGATCTCAAAATACCGTAGCATGTTAGTATGCTCCACCCAAATCTCAGTATCCTCCATGTCCTTCTCCTGGGTAAATACTGATACAAAGTACTCATTTAGGATCTCACCCACATCCTCAGTCTCCAAGCACAAGTTCCCTCCTTCCTTGAGTGGTCCTACTTTCTCCCTAGTTAGCCTCTTGTTTGTAATGTATGTATAGAATGCCTTCGGATTCTCTTTAACCCGACTTGCCAAGGTCATTTCATGTCCTCTTCTTGCTGTCCTCATTCCCTGCTTGAGTTCTTTCCTGCTTTTTTGACATTCCTCTCAGGACCTGTCCAATTTTAGCTTCCTAAACTTTACATATGCTTCTTTTTCTCTTTTGACTAAATTCATAACCTCCCTTATTATTCAAGGGTCCCTGACCTTGCCATCCTTGTCCTTCTTCCTTACGAGAACATGCAGGTCCTGAACTCTCATCAGCAGGTCTTTAAACAATTCCCACATGTCAAATGTGGACTTGTCTGATAACAGTCATTCCAATTAACACTTTCTCACTCCTGCCTAATACTGACATAATTTTCCCATCTCCAATTTATCAGCTTGCCACAAGGTCCTGACTAATCCTTACTCATTGCTATCTTAAAACTGAAGGAATTGTGATCACTGTTTCCAAGCTGCTCTCCCATTGAAAGGTCAGTCACTTTGCCAGGGTCATTTGCCAGCACAAGGTCCAGTATCGCGCCCCCATCCTCTAATTGGACTATCCACAAACTGTTTCAAGAAGCCCTCTCTGATATACTTCACAAATTCTGCCCAATCTAAACCTTTTGCTGCAAGGGAGTCCCTGTTGATATTGGGGGAAGTTAAAGTCACCCAGTGTGAAAACACTTTTTATTGCATATTTCCATAATCTGCCTTATATTTGTTTCTCTGTGTTTCGTTGGCTGTTAGGGGGCCTATAGTATAATCCTGTCAGCGTGATTACACCCATCTTATGTTTGAGATTTTCCATATTGCCCTCATAGATAAGCCCTCCAGTATGTCCTCTCTGAGTATGGATGTAATGCAACTCCTCCACCTCTTTTAACTTCCTCTCCATCTCATCTAAAACAATGAAACCCTGGAATGTTAAGCAGCCAGCCCTGTCCCTCTCTCAATCAACTCTGTAATAGCTGCAACATCACAGTTCCATGTAGGTCCAGGCTGTATGCTCATCTGCCTTACCTTTAATACCTCTTGCATTGAAATAAACACACTTCAGCCCATTCGTACCATCGTGTATATTTACCTGTCTCTGCCTATCGTTTCTTTCTGATTTACTGGTCCTAACATGTATCTTCCCCTTAATCCTTGAGGAGAAAGTGAGGTCTGCAGATGCTGGAGATCAGAGCTGGAAATGTGTTGCTGGAAAAGCGCAGCAGGTCAGGCAGCATCCAGGGAACAGGAGAATCGACGTTTCGGGCGGTCCTGAAGAAGGGCTAATGCCCGAAACGTCGATTCTCCTGTTCCCTGGATGCTGCCTGACCTGCTGCGCTTTTCCAGCAACACATTTCCAGCTCTTCCCCTTAATCCTTCCACTTGGTGACCTGCTGCTCTGGTTTCCATCCTCCTGCCACCCTAGTTTAACCTAACCGAGTAGCACCACCTATGAGGATATCAGTTCCCCTCCAGTTTAGGTGCAAACTGTCCCTCTTGTACAGGTCACCCCTTCTCCAGAAGAGATCCCATTGATCCAAGAACCTGAAACCCTGCCACCTGCACCAGCTCCTTAGCCACACATTCATCTCTCCGACCTTTCTATTCCTTGCCTCACTAGCACGTGGCACTGGTAATAACCCAGAGGTTACTATCCTTGAGGGTCGTAAATAAACAAAGTTTGTCCAATCTCTCCTCATAGCTAATACCCTCCAAACCAGGTGACATCCTGGTAAACCTAGTTTTGTGGTGACCAGAACTAAATTCAAAATTCCAAATGTGGCCTAACTAAAATTCAAGGTAAAAACAATGACTGCAGATGCTGGAAACCAGAGTCTAGATTAGAATGGTGCTGGAAAAGCACAGCAGTTTAGGCAGCATCCGAGGAGCAGTAAAATCAACGTTTCAGGCAGAAACCCTTCATCAGGAATACAGGCAGAGAGCCTGAAGGATGGAGAGATAAATGAGAGGAGGGTGGGGGTGGGGAGAAAGTAGCATAGAGTACAATAGGTGAGTTGGGGAGGGGATGAAGGTGATAGGTCAGCAAGCGGGGGTGGAGTGGATAGATGGAAAAGAAGATAGACAAGTAGGACAAGCCATGGGGACAGTGCTGAGCTGGAAGTTTGGAATTGGGGTGAGGTGGGGGAAGGGGAAATAAGGAAACTGTTGAAGTCCACATTGATGCCCTGGGATTGAAGTGTTCCGAGGCGGAAGATGAGACGTTCTTCCTCCAGGCATCTGGTGGTGAGGGAGCAGCGGTGAAAGAGGCCCAGGACCTCCATGTCCTCGGCAGAGTGGGAGGGGGAGTTGAAATGTTGAGCCACAGGGCGGTGTGGTGGATTTGTGTGGGTGTCCCAGAGATGTTCCCTAAAGCACTCGGCTAGGAGGCGTCCAGTCTCCCCAATGTAGAGGAGACCGCATCGGGAGCAATGGATACAATAAATGATATTAGTGGATGTGCAAGTAAAACTTTGATGGATGTGGAAGGCTCCTTTAGGGCCTTGGATGGAGGTGAGGGAGGAGGTGTGGGCGCAGGTTTTACAGTTCCTGTGGTGGCAGGAGAAGATGCCAGGATGGGAGGGTGGGTTGTAGGGGGGCGTGGACCTGACCAAGTAGTCACGGAGGGAACGGTCTTTGCGGAAGGCGGGAAGCGGTGGGGAGGGAAATATATCCCTGGTGGTGGGGTCCGTTTGGAGGTGGCGGAAATGTCGGCGAATGATTTGGTTTATGCGAAGGTTGGTAGGATGAAAGGTGAGCACCAGGCTCAAACAGATTGATGTTGAGAAGGAGGATGTGCTGGACATTTTGAAAAACATGAGGATGGATAAGTCCCCTGGGCCCAGACGGGATATATGCAAGGTTGCTACGGGAAGCAAGGGAAGAGATTGCTGCGACTTTAGTGATGATCTTTGCGTCCTCACTGTCCATTGGAGTACTACCAGATGGTTGGAGGGTGGCAAAAGTTGTTCCCTTGTGCAAGAAAGGGAATAGTGATAACCCTGGGAATTATGGGGCAGTCAGTCTTGTGTCAGTAGTGGGTAAAATTATTGGAGAGGATTCTGAGAGACAGGATTTATGATTATTTGGAAAAGCCTAATTTGATTAGAGATCGTCAGCATGGCTTTGTGAGGGGCAGGTTATGCCACATAAGCCTCATTGAATTATTTGAGGATGAAGGAAGCATGTCAGGTATAGACAGGAAAGATTGAGTGAATTCTTAGAATAGGATAAAGGCAGTAAGGGTATACTTACATTGGAAATCAGGAAGATAAAAAGGGGGCATGAGATAGCTTTGGCAAATAGGGCTAAAGAGAATCCAAAGGGATTTTACAAAAAAGTTAAGGACAAAAGGGTAACTCGGGAGAGAATAGGGCCCCTCAAAGATCAGCAAGGTGGCCTTTGTGTGGAGCCATAGGAGATGGGGGGAGATACTAAAGGAGTATTTTGCAGCAGTGTTTGCTATGGAGAAGGACCTGGAAGATGTAGAATGTGGGGAAATAGATGGTGACATCTTGAAAAATGTTAATATTACAGAGGAGGATGTGCTGGATGTCTTGAAACACATAAAGATGGATAAATCCCCAGGGCCTGATCAGGTGTACCCTCAAACTCTGTGAGAAGCTAGTGAAGTGATTGCTGGGCCCCTTGCTGAGATATCTGTATCATCGATAGTCACAGGTGAGGTGCTGGAAGACTGGAGGTTGGCTGCCGTGGTGCCACTATTTAAGCAAGGTGGTAAGGAAAAGCCAGGGAACTATAGACCAGCGAGCCTGACGTCAGTTGTGGGCAAGTTGATGGAGGGAATCCTGAGGGACAGGATGTACATGTATTTGGAAAGGACTGATTAGGGATAGTCAACATGGCTGTGTGCATGGGAAATCATGTCTCACAAACTTTATTGAGTTTTTTGAAGAAGTAACAAAGAGGATTGATGAGGGCAGAGCAGTAGATGTGATCTGTATGGACTTCAGTAAAGCATTCGACAAGGTTCCTCATGGAAGACTGGTTAGCAAGGTTAGATCTCATGGAATACACGGAGAACTAGCCATTTGGATACAGAACTGGCTCAAAGGTAGAAGACAGAGGTGGTAGTGGAGAGTTGTTTTTCAGACTGGGGGCCTGTGACCAGTGGGTGCCACAAGGATCGGTGCTGGGTCCACTGCTTTTTGTCATTTATATGAATGATTTGGATGTAAGCATAAGAGGTATGGTCAGTAAGTTTGCAGATGAACCAAAATTGGAGGTGTAGTGGACAGTGAAGAAGGTTACCTCAGATTACAGTGGGATCTTGATCAGATGGGCCAATGGGCTGAGGAGTGGCAGATTGAGTTTAATTTAGATAAATGCAAGGTGCTACATTTTGGGAAAGCAAATCTTAGCAGGACTTATACACTTAATGGTAAGGTGTGTTGCGGGAGTGTTAATGGTAAGGGAGTGTTGCTGAACAAAGAAACCTTGGAGTGCAGGTTCATAACTCCTTGAAAGTAGAGTCGCAGGTAGATAGGATAGTGAAGAAGGCATTTAGTATGCTTTCCTTTATTGGTCAGAGTATTGAGTACAGGAGTTGGGAGGTCATGTTGCGAATGTACAGGATTTTGGTTAGGCCACTTTTGAAACACTGCCTGCAATTCTGGTCTCCTTCCTAGCGGAAGAATGTTGTGAAACCTGAAAGGGTTTAGAAAAGATTTACAAGGATGTTGCCAGGGTTGGAGGATTTGAGATGTCGGCAAAAGGTTGAAAGGTGTTAGGTGAATTTATAATTGTAGAGTTACATTGTACTTTGCTCAAAAACTGCAAAAATTCATATAAGACTCTGTTAACTCATTTTTTAGGTTAAAATCAGTCTAAACATTATGGCACAGACTGAGAGCACAGGGGGCTAACACCTTCAACATAGGTAAAAACAATGACTGCAGATGCTGGAAACCAGATTCTGGATTAGTGGTGCTGGAAGAGCACAGCAGTTCAGGCGGCATCCAAGGAGCTTTGAAATCGACGTTTCGGGCAAAAGCCCTTCATCAGGAATAAAGGCAGTGAGCCTGAAGCGTGGAGAGATAAGCTGGAGGAGGGTGGAGGTGGGGAGAAAGTAGCATAGAGTACAATGGGTGAGTGGGGGAGGGGATGAAGGTGATAGGTCAGGAAGGAGAGGGTGGAGTGGATAGGTGGAAAAGGAGATAGGCAGGTAGGACAAGTCCGGACAAGTCATGGGGACAGTGCTGAGCTGGAAGTTTGGAACTAGGGTGAGGTGGGGGAAGGGGAAATGAGGAAACTGTTGAAGTCCACATTGATGCCCTGGGGTTGAAGTGTTCCAAGGCGGAAGATGAGGCGTTCTTCCTCCAGGCGTCTGGTGGTGAGGGAGCGGCGGTGAAAGAGGCCCAGGACCTCCATGTCCTCGGCAGAGTGGGAGGGGGAGTTGAAATGTTGAGCCACAGGGCAGTGTGGTGGATTGGTGCGAGTGTCCCGGAGATGTTCCCTAAAGCGCTCTGCTAGGAGGCGCCCAATCTCCCCAATATACAGGAGACCGCATCGGGACCCACGGATATTAGTGGATGTGCAAGTAAAACTTTGATGGATTTGGAAGGCTCCTTTAGGGCCTTGGATAAAGGTGAGGGAGGAGTGTCGGCGCAGGTTTTACAGTTCCTGCGGTGGCAGGGGAAAGTGCCAGGATGGGAGGGTGGGTTGTCGGGGGGCGTGGACCTGACCAGGTAGTCATGGAGGGAACGGTCTTTGCGGAAGGCGGAAAGGGGTGGGGAGGGAAATATATTCCTGGTGGTGGGGTCTGTTTGGAGGTGGCGGAAATGTCGGCGGATGATTTGGTTTATGCGAAGGTTGGTCGGGTCGAAGGTGAGCACCAGGAGTGTTCTGTCCTTGTTACGGTTGGAGGAGTGGGGTATGAGGGCGGAGGTGCGGATGTGGACGAGATGCGTTGGAGGGCATCTTTAACCACGTGGGAAGGGAAATTGTGGTCTCTAAAGATGGAGGCCATCTGGTGTGTTCTGTGGTGGAACTGGTCCTCCTGGGAGCAGATACGGTGGAGGTGGAGAAATTGGGAATTGGGAATACGGGATGGCATTTTCGCAAGAGGTAGGGTGGGAAGAGGTGTAATCCAGGTAGCTGTGGGAGTCGGTGGGTTTGTAAAAAATGTCGGTGTCAAGTCGGTCGTCATTAATGGAGATGGAGAGGTCCAGGAAGGGGAGGGAGGTGTCAGAGATGGTCCAGGTAAATTTAAGGTCAGGGTGGAATGTGTTGGTGAAGTTGATGAATTGCTCAACCTCCTCGCGGGAGCACGAGGTGGCGCCAATGCACTCATCAATGTAGCGGAGGAAGAGGTGGGGAGTGGTGCCGGTGTAATTACGGAAGATCAACTGCTCGACGTAGCCAACAAAGAGACAGGCATAGCTGGGGCCCATACGTGTGCCCAAGGCTACCCCTTTGGTCTGGAGGAAGTGGGAGGATTGAAAGGAGAAATTGTTAAGGGTGAGGACCAGTTCGGCCAAACGAATGAGAGTGTCGGTGGAAGGGTACGTCTGGATAGGCAAAAACGGAGGGCTTGGAGGCCCTGGTCATGGCGGATGGAGGTGTAGAAGGATTGGATATCCATGGTGAAGATGAGGCGCTGGGGGCCAGGGAAACGGAAGTCTTGGAGGAGGTGGAGGGTGTGGGTGGTGTCTCGAATGAATGTGGGGAGTTCCTGGACTAGGGGGGATAGGACAGTGTCGAGGTAGGTAGAGAAGAGTTCAGTGGGGCAGGAGCATGCTGAGACAATTGGTCGGCCAGGGTGGTCAGGCTTGTGGATCTTGGGAAGGAGGTAGAACCGGGCAGTGTGGGGTTCCCGGACTATGAGGTTGGAAGCTGTGGGTGGGAGATCTCCTGAGGTGATGAGGTTCTGTATGGTCTGGGAGATGATGGTTTGGTGATGGGAGTGGGGTCATGGTCGAGGGAGCAGTAGGAAGAGGTGTCCTCAAGTTGGCGTTTGGCTTCAGCAGTGTAGAGGTCAGTGCGCCAGACTACCACTGCACCCCCTTTATCCGCTGGCTTGATGGTGAGGTTGGGATTGGAGCAGAGGGATTGGAGGGCTGCGCATTGTGAGGGTGAGAGGTTGGAGTGGGGGAGGGGGGGTAGACAGGTTGAGGCAGTTAATGTCCTGGCAGCAATTGGAAATGAAGAGGTCGAGGGCAGTTAATAGGCCAGCGCGGGGTGTCCAGGTGGATGCAGTGTGTTGGAGGTGGGCGAAGGGGTCCTCGGAAGGTGGGCGGGAATCATAATTGTGAAATTAAGCTCAGAGGCGGAGGTGACGGAAGAATTGTTCGACGTCACGGCGTGTATTAAATTCATTGATGTGTGGACGGAGGGGGATGAAGGTGAGTCCTTTGCTGAGGACTGATCGTTCGTCCTCAGTGAGGGGGACGTCAGGAGGGATGGTGAAAACTAGGCAGGGCTGGGAGCTGGGATCTGGTGTGGGTGTAGAGCTGGGAGTGGGGGCAGAACCTGTAACTGGAGTGGGTGTGATGGTGGGGGGGATGGGGGTGGAGTCATGAGCAGGGGTAGTGTTCCCCTCGGGGTTCTGGGGGCTGGGGATAGTGACAGTGGGATCTTTAGGGGGCATGTCAGCAGAATGCAGGTGAGTGGCGCTGGTGGGGGCAGAAGTGGTGGTGACCACGGCAGTAGGGGTGGTGGAAGTCACTGAGCATGTGGCATCAGCGATGATATGAGAGGCGGAGTGATGTCACGTGTGATGCATGAGGAATTGTGAGGGGTGGAAGTGGTTGTGGGAGTGGCCATGATGGGGGCAGAAGTGACATCATCAATCAGCGTGGGGGTGGCAGCTGCATCAGCCGCATGGCTAAAGGCATCTGAGTAAACTCCGAGGCCAGGGGAATCTTCTGGAATGTTTGAGGAGCGCTGGTTATGGAGGTGGGTAGATAAAAGTTTGTTGTTCTTACAGTTTTTGATGTTTGAGATGGAGTTGAAATACTGTTGTTGAGAGTATGAATTCTCCTGAGGATGTAGTACAGAGTGGGTCCTTTGCAATTCTGAGAGAGTGTGGCCCTCAGCTGAGGCAGGGCTGAGTATCTGGCCAACACCAATTGTTACAGTTAACCTGAGAATGTAACTTTTAAAAAAAGTTTTGTGATTTACATATGAAAGAAATGAAACTATCCTGGGCATTCCAGCAGATGAAAGATTCAACAAACAGTCAAAGTATTTTTCAATGTATAATTTCAGTTACATCACACTGTAAACTTTTGCTCTGAATTCTGTGTCTTCCAATTGTATCCTCCACAACCACCTGATGGAGCAGCGCTCCGAATGCTAGTGCTTCCAATTAAACCGGTTGGACTATAACCTGGTGTTGTGTGATTTTTAAAAATGAGGGGTATATAGATTAGTTTGATCTCAGAGTAGGATAAAAAGGTTGGCACAACATCAAGGACTGAAGGATCTGTAGTGTGCTATACTGTTCTACGTTCTATGGGGCTTGGTGTATTAAGTCAAGAAACCCAATGAATATTATTTCCTGATTAATTAAATATGAACTTTATCCATATTGCTAATTATGTCTCGCTAACTTGTTGTTGTATCTGTCCCAAATCTCTCCTTTGATGGATAAACTGCAATTGAACAATCAGCTGAAACATCCCTCTTGGAAAAGGGGTTAAATTTTAACGTAATTTCTTAAAGTAGGAATTCTCCCTCTGTGAAAAACATGCTTCACATTTTCCCACAGGACTCAGGAACAAAGATGATCAGCAAACTGATTGTCATCCTTCCATCTGTGAGAGATGGTGGGAAAGCAGCCTCAGTATTTGCTGAGATTATCTGCTGCCCTCCGAATGTCTGAACAATTGATTCTGGAAAGAATCATCATCAAACACACCCTGACAAGCTGTCTCTCTCTGATACAAGTGATAATGAACTGGCCCAAAACAGGGCAGCAAACAGTGAGCTCCTGACCAGACTGAATTTGAATGAAATGTGCCCCAAGGACTGAAGGCAGGAAACTTCATGACAGAAATCAGCTGCCTCTTGATCAGCTCCTGTTCCTACAATTATCATCCTGAGGACGACAGACAGAATGAAGCAAAAACTCAAAATATCGATGTCCCCTCAGATCGGTGAATTCACGGTTCGATTCTCAGCATCTTCAGGTGGATCTGCAGTTTGAGCAGTGAGCTCAGATATTTACATACTGTTTTTGGACCTGTTTTTGGAATAAATTATTCAAACATGAAACACAGGAGGCAAATAGCAGCAATTTGCTTCTGGAACAGTTTCCTTCATTCCAACTTTGAGATGGATTTTGAAATGATTAACTCACTGAGTGCTGGCTCCAGGGAGGTCTGAAGGTCCCCAGCAGCATTTGCTTTCAGCTCCCACAGTGTCAGGCTGAGAGTTTCCCTGGTAATACAGAAAGTACAGCGTTGTCAGAGTAGTTTGTCAGAGTAGATGAGATAAATCAACTTCACTCAACAAACTTCCCTTGCTCTCAATGCTCCCATTAAGGAAGTCACACTCCAGGGTATTTAAACGGCTGGTGTAATCTGCAGTCTGTGCTGGGTTAGACAATCTCACCCAGGTGGCAGGAAGGTCACAACAGGAAGTTTAACCTCCTGATGTCAGGATGGTGACTAGCATCGTTCCAGTTGAGGGAAATAGCCAGTGAGCTCTGCTGCATTGGTGCTGAGTGAGAACAGTGATGTTTAAACAGCTCATCACTTCTAGTGGGATCAGAAATATCTTAGGTGAGAAACCACACGAGTTAACACTTTGGCAGTCCCAGTTGGACGACAGCAATTCAAACAGAGGACTGACCACCATCTTTGGGCATCAAGGAATGGGCAATAAAAACCAATCTTGTCAGAATCTCCAACACCCCAAGACGCAACAATAAACACTGTGTGTCTGCAATGTGAAATTCCTACACCAATCATGTTTCTGTTCAAGTGTTTTCCAGCTTCATTTTTTTGATGTAAATGAGGAGCACCTGACCTATTTCTAAAGATGAACAGCAGCTCCAGCCATTGCTCTGAAAGGCAGACCCTGTAAATGTCTGATGGACGTGTGGAATTTAGCTTCAGGTCTGCCTTTTGAGTTTGACTTTACTTCAGTGAATATTGGGTGGTCCAGATTTGACCAACATTTACACCATTGCTGTTCATGAGCGAGATACTGAGCTAACTTTATTACTTTGCCTAACGAGACACGCAAGTCGCCATTTGGCCACGTTTCTCATTAACGTCTCCATGGTGACAGAACATTTTAATGTTGAATCATGAGCAATGCAGAAAAACATCATTCCGAGCCCGAAACAGACTTCATCCACACCCAGACCATCCGAATTCCTGAATTTGACTAAATGCAGATTTTACGACATGAGACACAAAATGTACCTGTCATTCTCGCAGGCTCTTTACTCCCTGGAACAGTGACAAATCTTGTGGTAAAACCTGAACCAAGCAGGAACGAGGAGGTGGGTGGTGGGTGGGAGAGTGACACCACACGGCATGGGGACACCACCTGAGACTGGAGGGAATGATCCCTGGCATTGGGAAAGTGGTCCGGGAAAAGGTCTGGAAGAGATTGCAACTGGGGGAGTGGAAGAGAAACCTGGAGCAGGGAGTGGTGACGAGATGGGAGTGGGAGCTGGAGTGTCATAGTCATAGAGTCATAGAGATGTACAGCACGGAAACAGGCCCTTCGGTCCAACCAGTCCATGCTGACCAGGTATCCCAACCCAATCTCGTCCCACCTGCCAGCACCCGGCCCATATCCCTCCAAACCCTTCCTGTTCATATACCCATCCAGATGCCTTTTTAGATGAGATTAGATTACCTACAGTGTGGAAACAGGCTCTTCGTCCCAACAAGTCCACACTGACCCTCGGAAGAGCAATCCACCCCCCTACATTCACCCCATTACTAATGTGCTCAACACTACTGGTAATTTAGCATGGCCAATTCACCTAACCTGCACATCTTTGTACTGTGGGAGGAAGCCAGAGCACCCAGAGGAAACCCATACAGACATGGGGAGAATGTACAAAGTCCACACAGACAGTTGCTCGAGCCGGGGAGTGAACCCGGGTCCCTGGCGCTGTGAGGCAGCAGTTCATACACTGAGCCACTGTGCCATTTTAAATGTTGCAATTGTACCAGCCTCCACCACTTCCTCTGGCAGCTCATTCCATACACATACCACCCTCTGAGTGAAAAAGTTGCCCCTTAGGTATCTTTTATATCTTTGCCCTCTCACCCTAAATCTATGCTCTCTAGTTCTGGACTCCCTGACCACAGGGAAAAGACTTTGTCTATTTATCCTCTCCATACCCCTAATAAGTTTGTAAACCTCTGTAAGGTCACCCCTCAGCCTCCGACGCTCCAGGGAAAACAGCTCCAGCCTGTTCAGCCTCTCCCCAGAGCTCAAATCCTCCAATCCTGGCAACATCCTTGTAAATCCAGTCTGAACCCTTTCAAGTTCCATAACATCTTTCTGATAGGAAGGAGACCAGAATTGCATGCAACAGCCACAACATGACCTCCCAACTCCTGTACTCAATACTCTGACCAATAAAGGAAAGCATACCTAACGCCTTCTTCGCTGTCCTATCTACCTGTGACTCCATTTTCAAGTAGCTAAGACCACAGGATGGGAATGGAGGGACAGTCTTGAGGGGTTGAATACTCTATTCTGCTATTTTTACCCAGGAAAAATAATTCAAAACATTACAGCCTTATATTTAACTGGGCTTCTTCTAAACAAAATGCAAAACCATGACAGATCTCACAAGTGGAGTCACAGTCTCAGTGCTTCTTCCAATGGTTAAAATCACATCTAAAGGGGAAAAGTATCATTATAGAATGTGTAAAAATGCAGTCAGGGGGGTGAATGAGGGAAAGGTTGTAAACTTTGATTAAATGTGAGAGGGTTCCATCACCGGGTTTATAGCAGAACAACAGTCAAACTTGACGAAGGGAATGCTGAGAGATGGGTTCAACCCACAGGGCACCACGTCCCCAGAGGAAAATGTTCAAGGTTGGTTCAAAGAATGACAAAGGTCAGAAAGGGGAGTGATCATCACCACTTGATATTTACAGCTGTGTAGATGAGTTAATACTAAAACAAGAAGAAACGGTGAGTCAGTGGCTGCAGCAGGTGTCGATGAGGATAAGGTAGAAACAGCTGAAAAATGGGCAGTAGACAGGGACACCCCGTATACTGAATCACAGCTGTGTACCTCACTACACTGCACGGAGGTGGGAACTCACCCCATAGTTAAAGAGGGCTCACTGAAAATTAGGGTGTTGTTCATGCACAACATCAAAGATTCAAAATTGGTTTAATAATGAATTTCAAATCTTTGGGAATAGAGTGAACTTTTTTTTTATTCTAATTAAAATCACATTTTTGTGCTATGCACACTCTGCGTCGTCTTACAATCTAAATAAACTGTCATTTGGCAAATTTCAAACTGAACTCAGCTTTTGAAAAATGTTTTAGAGAAACATAGAAAGTGTAAAGATGAGAAATAAATGTTTCTCCTGTGAAGTTGATCTTAAAAGTGTAAAAGGGATTGGAGACAATTGAAGGCAAATTGTAAAATTAAAGAAAGGATTATCAAATCCATAAAGTCAGTTTGAAATGGACAGCGGATTTCAGCAGTTTTCCTGAACAAAGTAAAATTACAACAAAATCACTCAGTGACTTGGGCCCCACCCTGTGTATCAGACCCGCAGTGAGTTAATTCTTTCTGCTAGCAGCTTCCTTCTAATTTCCCCAGACACCTTCCATATTGTTATATATTTATCATTCTATATCAACATGGAAGTGGTACCAGCCTGCAGGTGAGACTGAAATTATGCGGTTACAAGTTCCCCCCTCTTCAAGCTATTGAAAACAAAATGGATGAACTCAGATCCAGCTTGGGGAACTGAGAGACTGCTGTGTGCTCTGCTTTACAGAGACATGGCCTACTCCTGCTCTACCTGACTGTGCCTTGGCAGCTGATGGTTTCTCCATGCATCGTATGGACCACATAGCATTCCCGAGATTGCTTTCTAACCAACACCTCCTTGGTGCTTAGATGTAGTGACCCCAGCGAGATATTGCTCCCCGGACCTAGAATATTTTACAGTGAAATGCTGTCCCTACTGCGTGAGTTTACCTCCGCCATCCTGACAGCAGTGGGTGGCACGGTGGCACAGTGGTGTGGGTGGCACGGTGGCACAGTGGTTAGCATTGCTGCCTCACAGCGCCAGAGACCCGGGTTCAATTCCCGCCTCAGGCGACTGACTGTGTGGAGTTTGCACATTCTCCCCGTGTCTGCGTGGGTTTCCTCCGGGTGCTCCGGTTTCCTCCCACAGTCCAAAAATGTGTGATTAGATTAGATTACTTAGATTAGATTACTTATAGTGTGGAAACAGGCCCTTCGGCCCAACAAGTCCACGCCGACCCGCCGAAGCGCAACCCACCCAGACACATTCCCCTACATTTACCCCTTCACCTAACACTACGGGCAATTTGGCATGGCCAATTCACCTAACCTGCACATCTTTGGACAGTGTGGGTTAGGTGAATTGGCCATGCTAAATTGTTCATAGTGTTAGGTGAAGGAGTAAATGTAGGGGAATGGGTCCGGGTGGGTTGCGCTTTGGCGGGTCGGTGTGGAATTGTTGGGCCGAAGGGCCTGTTTCCACACTATAAGTAATCTAATCTAATCTAATCAGTCTACATACTCCCCCTTTCAGATGTGAAGAATGCTCTGGATGAAGTTTACAAATGCACTCCAGATGAAATTCCCCGAAGCCTTATTCATTGTGGCCAGTGACTTCAACCAGGCCAACCCTCAAAATAGGACGACCTAAATACCACCATCACATCCCCTGCCCAACCAGAGGACCGAACATCATTGATCACTGATACACAACCATAAAAAATGCCTATCGCTCCCCCCCCCCCAAATCCATTCACAGCGCTGTTGCGTGTTGGACTGCGTGCCAAAGAAGTCAATCCAGGTGCTTCCCAACCAGGAACCTTGCATGAACCAGGAGATCCACTGCCTCCTGAAGACCAGGCGTGTGGCCTTCAATTCAGGCGATCCAGAACTTTACAGGAAATCCAGATGTGACCTCCACAAGGCCAGTCATGTAGACGCACTGATTACAAAGGCCCAACAATGTCACTTCTTCCTGAGGCAGCTGAGGAAATTTGGCATGATGGCGAATACCCTTGCCAATTCTTATAGGTGTGCCATCGAGAACATTCTGTCTGGATGTATCACTACCAGGTTAGGCAACTGTACCATTCAAGATCTGAGATGGTTACAGAGAGTGGTGAATTCGGCCCGGACAATCACAAAGGCCAACCTCCCAACTATAGAATCCATCTACCAGGCCCACTGTCAAGGAAAGGCCCACGGCATTCTCAAAGATCCATCCTGCCCTGGCAATGTTTTTCTACAACCTCGACCATCAGGGAGAAGGTACAAAAGCCTGAACATACGCACCAGCCGGTTTCGAAACATTTTTAACCCTACTGTTGTTCGAATACTGAATGGACTCACAAACTCTTAATGTTTGCCTGTACCTGTGTTTTTGTTTTTACCGCTGTATACCTATGATATACTTATCTATGCTACTTAACTCTGTGATCTGCCTGTATTGCTCGCAAGACAAAGCTTTTCACTGTGCCTTGGTACACATGACAGTCATTTCCATTTTATTCAATTCAACTCAATTCAATTCATTAGAGATGTCAAGAGATAGTACCAGACCACGTTATGAGCCCAAACTAACCAACCAGACACTCACCACCTGTGGCAAGGCCTACATGACAGAACAGAATACAAAATGAAGCAGAACAAAACAGGAGATAAACCCCATACCTCCCTGATGCACTTAATACTTTCTGTACTCGGTTCAAACAGAATGCTCGCGGTGCGGTGTCACCTGTCCCGACAGCCCTGGATGCACCTGTCCCCTCAGTCACCACTGCAGGTGTTAGGTTGGCTTTCTTCAGAGTAAACCCGAGGAAAGCAACTGGCCCAGACGGCGTCCTCGGCTGTGCACTCAGATCCTGTGCAGACCAGCTGGTGGAAGTATTCACTGACAGTTGTAATCTCTCCTTGCTACGATCTGAAGTCCCCACCAGCATGACCCCAGTACCAGAGAAAACATAAGCAACATGCCCGAATGACTACCGCCTGGTGGCTCTGATCTCCACAATCATGAAGAGCTTTGAGAGGTTAGTGATGGCCTACATCAGGCACCTACTTATCCAATACAGCTCTGCCTTCAACACTATAATCCCAACACTACCATTATAGGGTGGCACGGTGGCACAGTGGTTAGCACTGCTGCCTCACAGCGCCAGAGACCCAGGTTCAATTCCCGTCTGGGCGACTCTCTGTGTGGAGTTTGCACATTCTCCCCGTGTCTGCGTGGGTTTCCTCTGGGTGCTCCGGTTTCCTCCCACAGTCCAAAAATGTGCAGGTTAGGTGAATTGGCCATGTTTCCACATTGTAAGTAATCTAATCTAATCTAAAGCCAAACAGAGAACAGCCAGGGAATTCCTAGAGGCATTCCACAGACTCTATCAACAAACACATCGACCTGGACCCAATATACCGGCCACTACAGCGGACAGCTGGAACTGACAACCGGAAGCGGCAGAGACAGGCCACTATAAATGCCGGAGGAAACAGCACAGAAGCACTTCACAGGAGGCTCCCAAGCACTGAGGATGTCACCTAGACAGGGGACGAAACATTTGCAAGACAAATTCCCAGCTCGGCGAACAGAACCACAACAACTATAATCCCAACCAAACTAATCTCAAAACCCCAAGTCCTAGGTCTCTGCTTGGCCCACAGCTTCCTGACCCAGAGACCGCAATCAGTGAAGATAGACAACAGCACCTCCTCCACAATAATCCTCAACACTGGCGCCCAGTCAGGATGCATACTCAGCCCTCTGCTGTACACCCTGTACACCCACCTCTGTGTGGCCAAATTCCAAACAAACACCCTCTACAGGTTAGCTGACAACACGACCAAATAGACCAGATATCAAACAATGATAAGTGGGAATATAGGAAGGAGATAGAGTGCTTTGTGTTGTGGTGCAATGATAACAGCCTCTCTCTCAATGTCGGCAAAACAGAAGAACTGATTCTTGACTTCAGGAAGAAAGGAGGAGGACATGCCCTATCGACCTCGACGGAGCTGAGGTGGAGAGGGTCGAGAGCATCAAGTTCCTTGGAGTGACAATAAACAACAATCTGTTCTGGATCTCCCACGTAGATGTGACGGTTAAGAAGGCACAATATCACCTCTTATTCCTCAGGAGACTACTCGCAAAACAAAACTTTTCACTGTACTTAGGTACATGTGACAACAATAAGTCAAATCGAATCATGAGTTGTGCGGTTTTGCATATTTAAGACATCCCATCTGGATTTGCATTTTGGAGGCCTGACCTTATCCAGCCTAGACATGTGTTATCTTCAGAGACAATGTGTTTGTGAATTGACTAAACAGGGAGGGGGCTGCTGAAGGAGTTATACATGAGAAATTCATTAAGTATCAAATATTTCGTTCAGAGTTCAAATGATTCCACACAGAGGGAATTCCAGAGTGCTGACAAGTATCAAAGGGAACATATTTGAATTTGGAATATTTTAAGAATGAAATGTCTGAACAAATGTACCAATTGATCTTTAGAAACCTGCGATTCCTAATTGTAAACAAGGAAATTGAAGAACTGGTAGTCACAGAGACATAGAGATGTACAACATGGAAACAGACCCTTCAGTCTAACTCGTCCATGCAGACCAGATATCCCAACCTAATCTAGTCCCACTTGCCAGGCCCATATCCCTCCAAACCCTTCCTATTCACATACCCATCCAGATGCCTCGCCTCCACACTTCCTCTGGCAGCTCATTCCATACACGGACCACCCTTTGCGTGAAAACGTTGCCCCTTAAGTCTCTTTTATATCTTTCCTCTTTCACCCATAACCTATGCTCTCTAGTTCTGGACTCTCCGACCCCAGGGAAAAGATTTTGTCTATTTATCCTATCCTGGTCCCTCATGGTTTTATAAACCTCTATGTGGTCACCCCTCAGCCTCCGACGCTCCAAGGAAAACAGCCCCAGCCTATTCAGCCTCTCCCAGTAGCTCAAATCGTCCAACCCTGGCAACATCCTTGTAAATCTTTTCTGAACCCTTTCAGGTTTCACAACATCCTTCCGATAGGAAGGAGACCAGAATTGCACAATATTCCAAACATGCCTAAACAAGGTCCTGTCCAGCCACAACGTTACCTCTCACCTCCAGTACTCAATAGTCTGACCAATAAAGGAAAGCATACCAAACGCCTTCTTCACTATCCTATTTACCTGCGACTCCACTTTCAAGGAGCTATGAACCTGCACTCCAAGGTCTCTTTGTTCAGCAACACTCCCTAGGACCTTACCATTAAGTGTATACGTCCTGCTAAGATTGCTTTCCCAAAATGCAGCACCTCACATTTATCTTAATTAAACTCCATCTGCCACTTCTCCATTGGCCCATCTGATCAAAATCCCGTTGTAATCTGAGGTAACCTTCTTCGCTGTCCACTACACCTCCAATTTTGGTGTCATCTGCAAATTTACTAACTATACCACTTATGCTCGCATCCAAATCATTTATATAAATGATGAAAAGTAATGGACCCAACACTGATCTTATGGCACTCCACTGGTCACAAGCCTCCCGCCTAAAAAACAACCCTCCAGCACCACCTCACCCTCTGTCTTCTACCTTTGAGCCAGTTCTGTATCCAAATGGCTAGTTCTTGCTGTATTCCATGAGATCTAACCTTGCTAACCAGTCTCCCATGGGAATCTTGTTGAATGCCTTATTGAAGTACATATTGATCACGTCTACCGCTCTGCCCTCATCAATCCTCTTGGCTACCTTTTCAGGAAACTCAATGACGTTCGTGAGACATGATTTCCCATGCACAGAGTCATGTTGACTATCCCTAATCAGTCCTTGCCTTTCCAAATACATGTACATCCTGTCCCTCAGGATTCCCTCCAACAACGTGCCCACCACTGACGTCAGCCTCACTGGTCTCTCGTTCCCTGGCTTGTCCTTACCACCTTTCTTAATAGTGGCACCATGTTAGCCAACCTCCAGTCTTCCAGCACCTCACTTGTGACTATCGATGAAACAGATATGCCAGCAATCACTTCCCTAGCTTTCCACAGAGTTCTTGGGTACACCTGATCAGGTCCTGGGGATTTATCTACCTTGATGTATTTCAAGACATCCAGCACTTTCACCTCTTTAAGTTGACATTTTTCAAGATGTAACCATCTATTTCCCCACATTCTATATCTTTCTTGTCCTTCTCCACAGTAAACACTGATGCAAAATACTCATTTAGTATCACCCCTATCTCCTGCGGCTCCATGCAAAGGCCACCTTGCTGATCTTTGAGGGCAGAAAATGTGTTGCTGGAAAAGCGCAGCAGGTCAGGCAGCATCAAAGGAGCAGGAGAATCGATGTTTCGGGCATGAGCCCTTCTTCAGGAATGAGGAAAGTGTGCCCAGCAGGCTAAGATAAAAGGTAGGGAGGAGGGACTTGGGGGAGGGGCGTTGGAAATGCTAGGTGGAAGGAGGTTAAGGTGAGGGTGATAGGCCGGAGTGGGTGTGGGTGGGGGGGGTGGGGGCAGGGGCGACGAGGTCAGGAAGAAGATTGCAGGTCAAGAAGGTGGTGCTGAGTTCGAGGGTTGGGACTGAGACAAGGTGGGGGGAGGGGAAATGAGGAAACGAGAAATCTGAGTTCATCCCTTGTGGTTGGAGGGTTCCTAGGTGGAAGATGAGGCACTCTTCCTCCAGCCATCGTGTTGCTATGGTCTGGCGATGGAGGAGTCCAAGGACCTGCATGTCCTTGGTGGAGTGGGAGGGGGAGTTGAAGTGTTGAGCCACGGGGTGGTTAGGTTGGTTGGTCCGGGTGTCCCAGAGGTGTTCTCTGAAACGTTCTGCAAGAAAGCGGCCTGTCTCCCCAATATAGAGGAGGCCACATCGGGTGCAGCGGATGCAGTAAATGATGTATGTAGAGGTGCAATTGAATTTGTGGTGCATATGGAAGGATCCCTTGGGGCCTTGGAGAGAAGTAAGGGGGGAGGTGTGGGTGCAAGTTTTGCATTTCTTGCGGTTGCAGGGGAAGGTGCCGGGAGTGGAGGTTGGGTTGGTGGGGGGTGTAGACCTGACGAGGGAGTCGCGGAGGGAGTGATCTTTTTGGAATGCTGATAGGGGGTGGGAGGGAACTATATCCCTGGTGGTGGGGTCCGTTTGGAGGTGGCGGAAATGATGACGGATGATATGATGTATATGGAGGTTGGTGGGGTGGTAGGTGAGGACCAGTGGGTTCTGTCCTGGTGATGATTGGAGGAGCGGGGCTCAAGGACGGAGGAGCGGGAAGTGGAGGAGATGCGGTGGAGAGCATCGTCGATCACGTCTGGGGGGAATTTGCGGTCTTTGAAGAAGGAAGCCATCTGGGTTGTACGGTATTGGAACTGGTCCTCCTGCGAGCAGATGTGGCGGAGACGAAGGAATTGGGAGTATGGGATTGCGTTTTTACAAGGGGCAAGGTGGGAGGAGGTGTAGTCTAGGTAGCTGTGGGAGTCGGTCGGTTTATAGTAAATGTCCGTGTTGATTTGGTCGCCCGAGATAGAAATGGAGAGATCTAGGAAGGGGAGGGAGGAGTCTGAGACGGTCCAGGTAAATTTGAGGCCGGGGCGAAAGGTGTTGGTAAAGTGGATGAACTGTTCAACCTCCTCGTGGGAGCACGAGGAAACGCCGATACAGTCATTGATGTAGCGGAGGAAAAGGTGGGGGGTGGTGCCAGTGTAGCTGCGGAAGATGGACTGTTCCACATATCCTACGAAGAGGCAGGCATAGCTGGGGTCCATGCGGGTGCTCATGGCTACTCCTTTGTTTGGAGGAAGTGGGAGGATTGGAAAGAGAAGTTGTTCAGGGTGAGGACCAGTTCAGTCAGTCGAAGGAGGGTGTCAGTGGAAGGGTACTGGTTGGTACGGCGGGAAAGGAAGAAGCGGAGGGCTTTGAGTCTTTTGTGATGGGGATGGAGCTGTACAGGGACTGGATGTCCATGGTGAAGATAAGGCGTTGGGGACCGGGGAAGCGAAAATCATGGAGGAGGTGGAGGGCATGGGTGGTGTCCCGAACTTAGGTGGGGAGTTCTTGGACTAAGGAGGACTGGACGATGTCAAGGTATGCAGAGATGACGGTGGGGCAGGAGCAGGCTGAGACAATGGGACGGCGGGGCAGTCAGGTTTGTGGATTTTGGGCAGGAGGTAGAAACAGGCGGTGCGGAGTTGTGGGACTGTGAGGTTGGAGGTGGTGGATGGGTGATCCCCTGAGGTGATGAGGTTATGGATGGTCTGGGAGATCTTTGAGGGGCCGATTTGCTCACTAGTTACCCTTTTGTCCCAAATGTATTTGTAAAAACCCTTTGGATTCTCCTTAACCCTATTTGCCAAAGCTATCTTATGTCCCCTTTTTGCCCTCCTGATTGCCCTCTTAAGTCTACTTCTACTACCTTTATATCTTCTAATGATTCTCTCGATCTCTGCTGTGTATACCTGATGTATGCTTCCTTCTCTTTCTTAAGAAATCCCTCAGTTTCTCGAGTCATCCAGTGTTCCCTGCACCGACCTGCCTTTCCTTTCACCCTAACAGGAATACACTGTCTCTGGACTCTCGTTATCTCATTTCAGAAGTCTTACCATTTTCCAGCCGTTCCTTTACCCGAGAACATCTTCCCTCAATCAGCTTTTAAAGGTTCTTGCCTAATACAGGTACAGAATCCTTCATCTGAAACGTTCTAGACCAACTGGTTTTCAGAATGTTTTGAATTTCGGAATAAGTGATGGTTTGACGGTGAAATGTTTTAAAAATCTTACTGAACAGCAGAATCACTGGGAGTACTGTGGGCCCTGAGACAGAATTGAGGCCTGCCAGTACTGGGCCACGCCCATCCACGTTGCATCTGAGTGACATGCATCAAGTGGGTGTGGAGTTGGGTTAACTCTGCCCAAACAGCCTTGTTCATGAGATAAAAAACTTCACAAAAAAAATCTTCGGATTTTGGAGCTTTTCAGATTTCGGGATTTCAGACAAACTGTTAGATCTGGTCTATCCTTTTCCATCACTATTTTAAAACTAATAGAATTATGGTCGCTGGTCCCAAAGTGCTCCCCCACTGACAACTCAGTTACTTGCCCTGCCCTTATTTCCCAAGAGTAGGTCAAGTTTTGCACCTTCTCTGGTCGGTTCATTCACATACTGAATCAGATTTTCTTGTACACTTTTCAAAATGCCTCTCCATCTAAACCCTTAACACTATGGCAGTCAACTCCCCCTCCTCTCTTGCCTCCCTTTCTATCCTTCCTATAGTATTTGTATTCTGGAACATTAAGCTGCCATTCCTGAGTTATGTTTCTGTAATTGCTTTGATATCCCAGTCCCATGTTCCTAACCATGCCCTGAGTTTATCTGCCTTCCCTGTTAGGCCTCTTGCATTGAAATAAATGCAGTTTAATTTATCAGTACTACCTTGTTCTCTGCTTTGTTCCTGCCTGCCCTGAGTGTTTGACTTGCTTCTTTTCTCCACTGTACCAGACTCCGATTGATCTCTTTCCTCACTATCTACCTGGGTCCCCCTCCTTTGCTGGTTTAAATCCTCCTGAGCAGCTCTAGCAAATCTCCCTGCCAGTATATTAATCCCTTTCCAATTCAGGTGCAATCCATCCTTCTTGTACAAGTCACTTCTATCCCAAAAGAGATTCCAATGATCCAACACTGTGAATTATTTTCCCATACACCAGCTCCTCAGCCACGCATTCATCTGCTCTATCCTCCTATTCTTACCCTCACTAGTTCGTAGCACCGGGAGTATTCCAGATATTAATACCCATGAAGATCAATATGAACATAAACCAGTATGAATGAAAAATATTCCCAACTTTATTAGAAACAAAATTACAAAAACCTTTAATACTAAACACACAATCTCAAATCCTATTTGGCTCCTAAGGTTCCAATAATTCCCGAGTTTCTTGGAGATTTACACAATTGCTCTCTCTCTCCCTGGGTGTGTGAAACTGCTTTCTCTCTGTTTCAGCCAGATGGTACTGACCCCTCCTTCCAGACCTGGTAGCACCACACCCCATCCCTTAAACCTCTGGACCTGACACTGCCTCTTCATCACATAGAATCATAGAGTCATACAGCATAGAAACAGATCCTTCGTTCCAACTATAATCCCAAACTAACCCGTCCCACCTGCCTGCTCCTGACCCATATCCCTCCCAACCTTTCCTATTCATGTACTTATCCAAATGTCTTTTAAACACTGTAATTGTACCCGCATCCACCACTTCCTCTGGAAGTTATTTCTGCACACACAAACCACACTCTATGTGAAAAAGATTGTGAAATTCTCTCCTCTAACTTTAAAAATGTGACCCCAAGTCTTGAAGTCCTCCATCCTTGGGAAAAGACAACTACCATTGACTCTATCTATACCTCTCACTATTTTATAAACTTCTTTCAGATCACTGCTCAACCTTCGACACTTCAGTGAAAAACATCCCAGTTTATCTCACCTTTCTTTATAACTCAAACCGTCCAGACCCAGCAACATCCTGGTCAATCTCTTCTGAGCCCTCTCCAGCTTGATAATTCCCTTCCTATAACAGGGCAACCAGAACTGCTCACAGTTTCCCAGAAGAGGTCGCACCAATGTCCTGCATAACCTCAACATGAGGTTCCCAACTCCTATACTCAAAGGACTGAGCAATGAAGGCAAACTTTGCTAAACGTCTTTTTAACCACCCTCTCTATATGTGATGCAAAGTTCAAAGAATTATGTACTTGCACCTCAGCTCTACAACACTACCCAAGGCCCTACCATCAATTGAATAAGCCCTACCCTTGTT
The DNA here is from genome assembly GCF_037043375.1 of Chiloscyllium plagiosum. Classification (NCBI taxonomy): domain Eukaryota; kingdom Metazoa; phylum Chordata; class Chondrichthyes; order Orectolobiformes; family Hemiscylliidae; genus Chiloscyllium; species Chiloscyllium plagiosum. Next base: position 127,641,863 of record NW_028270141.1, on the reverse strand, counting down.
TGTTGTACCAAAATGCAATGCCTCGCATTTATCCAAATTGAACTACATCTGCTATTTTTCTGTCCATTGGCCCATCTGATCAAGATCCCTTTGTGATCTTAGAAAACCTTCTTTCCTGTCTGTTATGCTACCGATTTTTGTGTCATCCGTAAACTGACTAACCATTCCTTTTATATTCTCATCCAAATCATTTATATAAATGACAAGCAGAAGAGCGCCCACAACCAATCCCAGGTCACAGGCCTCCAGTCTGAAAAGCATTACTCTCCACCGTTACTCTCTGTCTCCTGCCATTAAGCCAATCTTGTATCCAATTGGCAAGCTCACCCTGAATCCCATGTGACTTAACTTTACTAAATAGTCTACCATGGAGAAACTTGTCATAGGCTTTACTAAAATCCAAAAAAAACAACATCTAATGCTCTGCCATCATCAATCCTCATGGTAACTTCCTGAAAGAACTTAAGCAATTTTGTGAGAAACGATTTTCCTCAGACAACACCATGCCAACTATCTTTAATCATTTGTGCCTCTCTGAAAGTCCACAAATCCCATCTTTGATAGTCACTTCATTAGCTCAGTTCCTGGAGATTTATCCACCTTTGTATTCTCTAAGAACTCCTGAACCTCCTCTTAGAACATAGAACATAGAATGTTACAAGCCCTTCGGCCCTTGGTGTTGCGCCAACTTGTAAAATAATCTGATGCCCATCTAACCTAGACTGTTCCAGTATTAACAATATGTATGTCCAATGCCCATTTAAATGCCCTTAATGTCAGCTAGTCTACTACTATTGCAGATACTGCATTCCACGCCCTCTACTACTTTCTGAGTGAAGAATCTACCCCTGATATCTGTTTTAAATCTATCACCCCTCAATTTACAGCTATGTCCCCTCATGTCAGCCTTCACCATCCAAGGAAAAAGGCTCTCACTTTCCACCCTATCTAACCCTCTGATTAAGTCACCTCTCAACCTTCTTCTCTTCAACCAAAACAGCCTCAGTTCCCTCAATCTTTCCTCATAAGACCTTCCTGCCATACCAGACAACATCCCAGTAACTCTCCTCTGAACCCTTTCCAAAGTTTTCACATCCTTCCCATAATGTGGTGACCAGAACTGCACGCAATACTCCAGGTGTGGCCTTACCAGTGTCTTGTGTAGCTGAAGCATGACCTCGTGGCTCCGAAACCCAATCTCCCGATCAATAAACGCCCACACACCATATGCCTTCTTAACAACTCTATCAACCTGGGTGGCAACTTTCAGGGATTTATGCACCCAGACACCGAGATCTCTCTGTTCATCTACACTGCCAAGAATTTTACAATTAGCCCAGTACTCTGCATTCCTGTTATTTCTTCCAAAGTGAACTACCTCACACTTGTCCTCATTAAACTCCATTTGCCACTTCTCAGCCCAGTTCTGCATCTTATCTTTGTCCTTCAGTAACCCACAACATTCTTCGACAATATCCACAACTCTGTCTACCTGAGTGTCATCTGCAAATTTACTAACCCAGCCTTCTACGCTCACCTCCAGATCATTTATAAAAGTGACAAACAGCAGTGGCCTCCAAGCAGATCCTTGTGGCACACCACTCGTGACTGAGCTCCAGGATGAACATTTCCCATCAACCACCACCCTCTGTCTTCGTTCAGCTAACCAATTTCTGATCCAAACCACTAAAACACCTTCAATCCCAAAACTCCGAATATTGTACAATAGCCTACCGTGTGGAACCTTATCAAACACCTTACTGAAGTCCGTATACACCACATCAATCACCTTACCTTCATCCACCTGTTTTGTCACCGTCTTGAAGAATTCAATAAGGTTAGTGAGGCACGACCTACCCTTCACAAAACCTAATCAAATTAATCCTTTCCAGATGATTGTAAATCCTATCTCTTTTAATCTTTTCCAACATCTTACCCACCACTGAAGTAAGGCTCACTGGCCTATAATTACCAGGGTTGTTCCGACTCCCCTTCTTAAACAAGGAAACAGCATTTGCTATCCTCCAATCTTCGGGCAATACCCCTGTCAACAATGATGACATAAAGATCAAAGCCAAAGACTCAGCAATCTCCTCCCTGGCTTCCTCGAGAATCCGAGGATAAAGCCCAGAGGTCTTATTTTCAGATCTTCCAAAATTGCTTTGTCATCTTCTTTGTCAACCTCAATCCCATCTAATCTTGTAGCCTGTATCTCTGTGTTCTCACTAACATTGCCCTTTTCCAATGTGGATACTGTCAAAACGTATTCATAAGTGCTTCCACTATGTCCTCAGATTTCACACACAACTTTCCACTACTATCTTTCATTGGCCCTAATCTTACTCTTGTCATTCTTTTATTCCTGATATACCTATAGAAGGCTTTAGGGTTTTTCTTGATCCTATCACCAACAACTTCTCATGCCCACCTCCACATCCCTCCCTCCTCACGCCCGAACACCCCCTACCCCCTCCCCAACACTGACTCTTCTTAGCCCTCTCTGTCTATTTTTTCTGGCTAACTTAACAAAGTGACCACCGACCTCCAAATCTAGCACCTGGCCAGGTTCATTCCCAGTACAAAATCCAATATGGCTTCATCCCTTCTTGGCCTGTCTACATACTGTGTCAGAAAACCCTCCTGCACACATTGAACAAAAACTGTCCCATCTAAACTACTTGAACTATAATATTCCCAGGAGAAAGTGAGGACTGCAGATGCTGGAGATCAGAGCTGAAAATGCGTTGCTGGAAAAGCGCAGCAGGTCAGGCAGCATCCAAGGAGCAGGAGAATCGAAGTTTCGGGCATGAGCCCTTCTTCAGGAATGAGGAAAGTGTGTTCAGCAGGCTAAGATAAAAGGTAGGGAGGAGGGACTTGGGGGAGGGGCGTTGGAAATGCGATAGGTGGAAGGAGGTTAAGGTGAGTGTGATAGACCGGAGTGGGGGTGGGGGCGGAGAGGTCAGGAAGAAGATTGCAGGTTAGGAAGGCGGTGCTGAGTTCGAGGGATTTGACTGAGACAAGGTGGGGGGAGGGGAAACGAGGAAACTGGAGAAATCTGAGTTCATCCCTTGTGGTTGGAGGGTTCCTAGGCGGAAGATGAGGCGCTCTTCCTCCAACCGTCGTGTTGCTATGGTCTGGCAATGGAGGAGTCCAAGGACCTGCATGTCCTTGGTGGAGTGGGAGGGGGAGTTGAAGTGTTGAGCCACGGGGTGGTTGGGGTTGGTTGGTCCGGGTATCCCAGAGGTGTTCTCTGAAACATTCCGCAAGTAGGCGGCCTGTCTCCCCAATATAGAGGAAACCACATCCGGTGCAGCGGATGCAATAAATGATGTGTGTGGAGGTGCAGGTGAATTTGTGGCGGATATGGAAGGATCCCTTGGGGCCTTGGAGGGAAGTAAGGGGGTAGGTGTGGGCGCAAGTTTTACATTTCTTGCAGTTGCAGGGGAAGGAGCCGGGAGTGGAGGTTGGGTTGGTGGGGGGTGTGGACCTGACGAGGGAGTTACGGAGGGAGTGGTCTTTTCGGAACGCTGATAGGGGAGGGGAGGGAAATATATCCCTGGTGGTGGGGTCCGTTTGGAGGTGGCGGAAATGACGACGGATGATACGATGTATATGGAGGTTGGTGGGGTGGTAAGTGAGGACCAATGGGGTTCTGTCCTGGTGGCGATTGGAGGGGCGGGCTCAAGGGCGGAGGAGCGGGAAGTGGAGGAGATGCAGTGGAGGGCATCATCGATCATGTCTGGGGGGAAATTGCGGTCTTTGAAAAAGGAGCCCATCTGGGTTGTATGATATTGAAACTGGTCGTCCTGGGAGCAGATGCAGCGGAAACGAACGAATTGGGAAGATGGGATGGCGTTTTTACAGGAGGCAGGGTGGGAGGAGATGTAGTCTAGGGAGCTGTGGTTGGTTTATAGTAAATGTCCGTGTTGATTTGGTCGCCCGAGATAGAAATGGAGAGGTCTAGGAAGGGGAGGGAGGAGTCTGACAGGTTGACCTCTCCTTTCCTGCTTCTAACGTCAGCCCAAACTATCTCAGTGGATGAGTCCTCAAACATTATCTCAGCTGCTGTAATACTACCCTTGATTAACAATGCCACACCCCCGCCTCTTTTACCATCTTGTTTGATCTTGCTGAAACATCTAAATCCTGGTCTCTGCAACAACCATTCCTGGTCCTCCTCTACCATGTCTCTGAAATGGCCACAACATCGAAATCACAGATACCAACCCATGTTGCAAGGTCATCCTCCTTATTCTGGATGCTCCTGGCATTGAAGCACACACATTTCAAACTAACAAACTGCTTGCTGGCGCCCTCTTGTGATCTTGTAGACCTAACCCTGACCTCACTCCCCTCAACCTCCTGTACACTGGAACTATAATTCAGGTTCCCATCCCTCTGCTCCGTTAGTTTAATTCCCTGCCCCTCCACACTCCACCCCCGGAGGGCATTAGCAAATTTCCCTCCCCCAGGATATTGGGTGGAGACCATTGTGTGTGTACAGGTCCCACCTTCCCCAGAAAGAGCTCCAATTATCCAAGAATCCAAAACCCTCCCTCCTGCACCATTCCTGCAGCCAAGTGTTCAGCTCTGCGCTCTCCCTGTTCCTCCCTTCACTAGCACATGGCACAGGCAACAAACCAGAGCTAACAACTCTGTTTGTTCTAGCTCTGAGCTTCCACCCTAACTCCCTGAATTTCTGTCTTCGATCCCCACCTTTCCTCATACCTATGTCGCTGGTGTCTATGTGGACCACAACTTGGGGCTGTGCCCTCTCCCCCTCAAGAATTCTGAAAACACGATCAGAGACATCACAATCCCTGGTACCTGGGAGGCAACATACCAATCGTGAATCGCTCTTGTTCCCACCAAACCTCCTCTCTGTCCCCCTAACTATGGAGTCCCTAATGACTAAAGCTCTGCTCTTGTTCCTCCTTCCCCTCTGAGCAACAGGGACAGACTTTGTGCCAGAGACCTGTGGCCCATTGCTCACCCATGGTAAGTAGTCCCCCCTCAACAGTATCCTAAATGGTATATTTATCGTTGAGGGGAACCACCACAGGATGGTTGCCAGTTCCCTTTCCTATCCCTGACAGTTACCTATTTACCTTCTTCTCGTGGCTGTGGAGTAACTATCTCCCTGTAACAACTCTCAATAACCCTCTTTGCGAATGATCTGAAGTTCCTCCAGCTCCAGTTCGCGAGGAGCTGGTGTTGGGGACTCTTCCCACAATTGAAGTCAGCGGAGACACTAGAGGTGACCCTTACCTCCCACATACTGCAGGAGGAACATTGGTGGGCGGCACGGTGGCACAGTGGTTAGCACTGTTGCCTCGCGCGCCAGAGACCCGGGTTCAATTCCCGCCTCAGGCGACTGACTGTGTGGAGTTTGCACATTCTTCCCGTGTCTGCGTGGGTTTCCTCCGGGTGCTCCGGTTTCCTCCCACAGTCCAAAGATGTGCAGGTCAGGTGAATTGGCCATGCTAAATTATCCGTAGTGTTAGGTAAGGGGTAAATGTAGGGGTATGGGTGGTTTGCGCTTCGGCGGGTCGGTGTGGACTTGTTGGGCCGAAGGGCCTGTTTCCACACTGTAAAAAGTAATCTAATCTAATCTAAAAAAAAAACTGCCCTAACCTCCATTCCCACTATTCTAAATTCCCAAATACACCGCAGGAAAAAACATGTAACATGACCGAAAACACTTATCACCGTACACACTGATGCACAGAACTTTTGTTTTGCTTCGAGGAGAAGGATGGGTGGGAGACACTACCCAGGTAGTGTTTCAGGTTAAGCAACAGCCCAAATATGTAACCTCGTGACTTCTCTGACTGCCTCCAGGAACTGAAGAAAACTGGAAAGATAAAGAAATTTAAACTGTACACTCATGTATCCCAACAGGCTCCGCTACTCCCTGGTGACCTCGTGACCTCTCCAACTACCTCCAGGAACTGAAGAAATGGAGTCCAGAGAATGCAGAGAAATTCTGCTGTTTTAAAAGCGTCAAAGTTTATTTCTCTGCATTCTCTATTTCTTTCTCCACAGCAAAAACTGATGCAAAATATTCATTTATTATCCTTCCCATCTCCTGGGATTCAGCACAAAGACAACCTCCTTGATCTTTAAGAGGCCCTACCCTCTCTGTAGTTACACTCTTGCTCTTAATGTATTTGTAGAATCTCTTCGGATAATCCTTAACCTTATCTGCCAGTGTTACCTCATATCCTCTCTTTGCCTTCCTGATTTCTCTCTTAAGAATGCCCCTATCACTCCTTATATTGCTTAAGAGATTCAGTTGAACCAAGTTGTCCTTCTCTAAAATAAGATTCTCTTTTATTCTTGCCTAGAACCTCAATACCTTTATCCGTCCATTGTTCCTTCATCTTACCCACCTTACTCTTCACTCTAACAGGTACAAAATGTCTCTGAACTTTCATCATCACCCTCTTGAATGCCTGTCACTTGTCAGTCATCCTTTCACCTGTCAACAGTCTACTCCAATCAACGTTTGAAAGTTCTTATCTCTTAGCATTAAAATTTGCCTCAGTCCAATTCAAATCTTTAACCTTTATGGAAGGCGTATAACCATTTTGAAGCTATTAGAAATGTGATGACTAGACCCAAAGTGTTCCCCGACGTTTACTTCAGTTTTCTGCCCAGCCTTATTGCCCGAAAGAAGCTCCAATTTTGCTCCTTCTCTCGTAGGAGCAACTGCATATTTATGAAGAAAATTCTTCACCATCCAGTCCTTTAACACTGTGGTAGCCCCCATCAATATTTGGAAAATTAAAATTCCCCATTATTGCAACCTTATGATGCATACATTTATCTGAGATCTCCCTACATATTCATTTTTCAATTTCTGTTTTAATATTGGGGGGATGTACAGTACAATCCCATCAAAGTGATCTTTCCATTCTTATTTTCAATTTCTACTCATATATTTTCATTGGATGATTTTTCAGAAATATCTTCCCCAGTTCCATGGTTATGTCTGCAGGAAATGTGTTTGGTTACAAATCCTATCAGACCGCATGGATCAACTGGAGCAGCAGTTAGAGGCAATGAGGAATTTACAGGAGCTAGAAGGTGTGATGGATAGCAGTTGTAGGAAGGGAGAAAAAAATCACAGATACAGTTACGTCGATGGGTTACCTCCAGGAAAGGTAGAAGAAGACGGCAGGTCGTGCAGAAGTCTCCTGTAGCTAGTTCCATCTCAAACACATATGCTGTTGTTGAAAAGGTCAGGGGTGACAGACTCTCAGTAGAATGTAGCATGAATAGCCAGGTTTCTGGTACCGAGACTGGCTCGCATGTAATAGGGGTACGTCAGGTTCCAAATGATCGATTGTGATCGGGGACACTCCAGTCAGAGGCATAGCCAAACATTTCTGTGGCCAAGATAGAGACATCAATTGAGGAGAAAGTGAGGTCTGCAGATGCTGGAGATCAGAGCTGGAGATGTGTTGCTGGAAAAGCGCAGCAGGTCAGGCAGCATCCAGGGAACAGGAGAATCGACGTTTCGGGCATAAGCCCGATTCCTGAAGAAGGGCTTATGCCCGAAACGTCGATTCTCCTGTTCCCTGGATGCTGCCTGACCTGCTGCGCTTTTCCAGCAACACATCTCCGGCTAGAGACATCAATTGCCTCTCTGGTGCCAGGAGCAAGGATATCTCAGAAAAGGGGCAGAATATTCTCAAAGGAGAGAGAGACCAGTAGGAGGTCATTGTACATATTTGAACTAACGACTTAGGAAGACAAATAGACGAGATTCTGAGAAGAATTTAAAACATAGGTCCTTGAGGGTAGTAATATCTGGATACTCCTGGTGCCACACCCTGGTGAGAGAAGGAATAGCATGGCTGAGGAGCTGGTGCAGGGGAGAAGGGTTCACATTTTTGGATCATTGTAATTTTTTCTGGGATGGAGCTTACTGTGTCGAAGGACAGATTGCACCTGAATTAGAAGGAGACTAATATATTGGGGGGAGACTTGCTAGAGCTGCTCGGGAGGAGTAAGGTGGGGTCACATGGGACCAAGGGAGACAGTGAGAAAGCAGATTAGTGCAGTTGGGCAAAGGAGTGAGTCAAACAGACAGGGCAGGCAGGAATAAAACAGAAAATGAGGTAGGACTGATAAATTAAACAGCATTTATTTCAATGCAAGAGGCCTAAGGCTGATGAACTCAGGGTGTGGTTAGCAACATGGGACTGGGATATCATAACAATTACAGAGATGTGGCTGAGGAATGGATAGGACTGGCAGCTTAATGTTCCAGGATACCAATCCTTTGGGAAGGATAGAAAGGGGGGGGGGAGGGCAAGAGAGGAGGGGGAGTGGCATTTTTGATTAGGGATAATATTACACTGTACTTTGGGAGGATATTCCTGGGAGTACGTCCAGGGAAGTTATTTGGGTGGAACTGAGAAATAGGAAAGGGATGATCACCTTCAACTCTCAATTAGCAGAAAATTGAGGAACAAATTTTTAAGGAGATCTCCGTTATCTGTCAGAATAATGGAGTGGTAATGGAAGGGGAATTTAACTTTCCAAATATAGACTGGGACTGCCATAGTGTTAAGGGCTTGGATGGAGAGGAATTTGTTGAGTGTGAACAAGAAAAGTTTCTGATTCAGTATGAGAATGTACCCACGAGAGAAGGAGCAAAACATGACCTACTCTTGGGAAATAAGGCAGGGCAGGTCATTGAGGTGTCAGTGGGGGAGCATTTTGATTTGATTTGACTTATTTATTATCACATGTACCTGAGTACAGTGAAATGTTTTGTTTACGAGCCATACAGACAGATCATAGTAAGCAAGGACATACAGATCATTGGGTGAAAAAAATCTTGGACAGAAGTATACAGGTTACATGACATAGGGTGTGCGCCAGGCAAGATTAACATTAGCAAGTTCTGCATCATTTGAAGTGAGAGAATCCATTCATCAGTCTAATAACGGCAGTGCAAATGCTGTTCCTGATCCGGATGGTGCCTGTATTTAAGCTTCTGTACCTTCTGTCTGTAGAAGAGGTTGTAGGAGAGCATTACTGGGTTGTGATGGGTCAGACTGAGAGGATCCTGTGTTCCTTAATATTGTAACCTCCTAACCTACTGCTCCTGTCCAATGTGAATAAACTTTGCCCTTGCATGTATATTTTTTAAGCAGATCTGGCACTTCCTCCTTAATCAACCTCTGATCATCTTGTCCACTCTGAGGCAGTTGTCTAACTTCCCTTGTGCTTTTTGTTACTAGTCCAACAAAACTCCCAGGCTTGTCTGGTTTTCCTACATCTGGCTTTCTCCTCGCCCACTAACTCTGTGATTTTGTGTGGCCCACCTCATTACAATGAAAACACCAGAGCTTTTATACTTCTTTGTCCCCCTCAAGGGTTTCTTTTTTACCCTGTGGTAGGTTATCCTTATGATCTTCACGGAGATCTACCTTTCCCTTTCCACGTGTGGATTTCTTTTTGTCCCAGTTTCTATTCCTCATGGACTGAAATTGATTCTGGAAACCAAACTGAGTTTTATGAAGCAGCTCATAATCATCAGCCACTTCAGCTGCTAACCTTACCATTTTAACTCTCTGCTCTTCCACATGAGTTCGCACAACTTCAAAATAAATACCTCTCTCAGGGCACCACAGGTTTGCTTGATAATTAAAGCTCTTATCCATCTCTTAAAATTACTCTGTTTGATCCTTTCAAACTCAATATAGGTTTGACCAGGGTCTCTCCTTCGATTCCTGAAACGTTGTCTATAGGCTTCTGGTACAAGCTCAGATGCACTTAAAATGGCTTTTTTCACCTCCTCATACTCCCCAGATCCCTCCTCTGATCGTGATGTGAATAACTCACATGCTCTAGTTACATGTTTCATTTGGATCAACAAAACCCACATTGCCACTGGCCACTGCATTTGTTTAGCCACTTTTTGGGCTTGAATACCCTTGAGTTTAGAAGACTGAGAGGGGATCTGATTGAGACCTTTAAGATTATGAAATGATTGGACACTCTGGCAGCAGGAAATATGTTTCCGCTGATGGGTGAGTGCCGAACCAGAGGACACAGCTTAAAAATACGGGGTAGACCATTTAGGACAGAGCTCAGGAGAAACTTCTTCACCCAGAGAGTGGTGGCTGTATGGAATGCTCTGCCCCAGAGGGCAGTGGAGTCCCAGTCTCTGGATTCATTTAAGAAAGAGTTGGATAGAGCTCTCAAAGATAGTGGAATCAATGGTTATGGAGATAAGACAGGAAGAGGATACTGATTAAGGATGATCAGCCATGATCATATTGAATGGCGGTGCAGGCTCGAAGGGCAGAATGGCCTACTCCTGCACCTATTGTCTATTGTCTATTGTTTTTCAAATGAGATGAAAAAGGCTTCCACATCCTTCTCATCAAATTTAGGCAATGCTTGAACATACTTAAACATTTTCTCACTAGGCTTCTGACCACCAGGGGCTTGCTCCTCCTCAGTCTCTTCCTCACTGAGCCTACCCTCAGCCTTTATCTCCAGCCTTTTAAGCTGACTGCACTTTTTAAGTATCAATTTTTGAAGTTCAAAAGCTCTCTCTTTTTCTGTCTCTGCTCTCTCTTTTCCCTCTCTTCTGCTGCTCTCTCTTTTTCTCTCTGTTCTGCTTTTAATCGTAACCCAAACTGTCCCATTTCTGCTGCCCTTTCCTTATCTCTTGCCTCTCACTCAATCTGCTTCATTTGCAATTGAATTCTTGCCATCTCTGTAGATTCTGATAATTTCTCCAGCAAGTTTAAACATTGAGCTACTGCTGTAATTCTCTCTCCTTTCCTCACAGAAGCAGGCAGTTCCAATTCCAGCTTGTCTGCAAAGTCCTGCGGCTTGGTCTTATTCACCTTTCGCAAAACTTCCAAAATCCCCACATCCATATCCCGAAAACCTTTGGTGACTGAAAGAGCCATTACCATCCCAAGCTGTGTCTCCCCAACCAAACCACCACCAGGAATAAAGACACTAGCGTCGACTGCTCACTGTTTAAAATTCCACAAAGTGCCGCTAATCTGTTATGGACTACACCAGACCACTCAAAGCATTCTGAAGCAGGCAGCCCAGATCATAACTTTGCAATTTGTTTTGGTCGGTGTACAGTGAAAGTTACCCAGTGTGAGGTAGTTAGGTTGACTATCGGGTTTTAAAACAGACAAAAATTTATTCACAAGATTCACAAAGATTAAATAAAGAACCCCTACAGAATGCAGTCTATCCAAACTAGACTTAATTATGTGGTTCCCAATATATACAACAGTCCCAGTAAGCAAACCCCTTTAAAACACAGTTTAAAAAAAGGAACAGATGCTTACAGGTTGAAGTTAGAAGGGCAGAAAAAGAGAGAGAGCCTGTTCACACAGTCCCCTGCTGAGGTCCCAACTCGTTCTGGACTGATCTCAACTGCTCAGCTCGAGGAAGCCCATTCCTGATTAAGAGCATTTGCCCAAAACGTCAATTTTCCTGTTCCTCAGATGCTGCCTGAGGACCTGCTGTGCTTTTCCAGCACCACACTCTTGACTCTGCTCAGTTAGAGAGCAGACCACTCTTCTTCCATTGTACAGATCACTTCTGATACATGACCACTTTGCCCTGAAGTCGCACCTGTTTGTATATAAACAAAAAGGCCTCTCAATACCGTTTAATCTCTGTACCAAACCAGTCTAATCAGCAAGGGGAGCGTTTACGGCCCCTCTTTAAAAAGCCAAGAACATAGTATCCTTGAGAAAAGGAACAGCTTTTAGAAAAAAGGAACCAGTTTTGTGACATGGGAAATGGGCCAAATGTTGGCAAATGGGATGAGATTAGTTTAGAATATCTGGTTGGCATGGAAGGGTTGGACGGAAGGGTCTATTTCCATACTGTACAGCTCTGTGACTGTAATAGTGTCTCCTCCAGCTGTGAAGTCATCCATGGGGCTCACTATTATTTTTGTTACTGATCTGACTGTCTTTGAGCAACTTAATGCTATGTTTTCACAAGATATGAGTTCTGTGTGAAACAGGATTAATTGTTTATCACGTCCATTGCCTTCGAACCAGTCGACTGCCTTGAATGGCTGATCTCTTTACAGAGTTCTGTTGTTGTGAACTGTTTACAATGGAACTAATTCAGATTTCTTTTAGTGGTTTTGAGTTAGCTTCACTTGGCCATTCTCCTTCCCAGCATGCATCAGAAACTGCCCTGACCAAACACTTTAAGAAAGAAGTTCAACTTCTCAACAGCAACAAGGAATGAATACTCTCCCAGCCAGCCACACCCACATCCTGGGAGTGAATTAAAAATAACTCCTGATGTAACCACAGGATTCTCACTGTTTCTGTAAAGCAAACTCTGTCCCTGTCAATCTCACTTTAATCCAGCACTTCTCGATGGTTTAATCCGCTCTCCCAGTCTTTCCAGTACAATGGCACCCTCTGGTGTTTGTACTGTTTCAGATAAAAAATCCAATCACAAGAACCAGACATTAACCACAGCTTGTATCTCAAGACCATGACCTTATTAACATTGAACCCTTTTGTGACTGTGTTCCCTCCTCTGTCACCAGGGCCTGGGCAGCATCCTCCTCATTTATAAAGACAGATGCTTCCGTGTACATCCCCTTGTCGGTCCCGAATCAGTCCTGCTCCTCCTTGAATCACTCAGTTATTATTTATATGTCTACAGAATACTTTGGGATTCCCCTTCATGTTAATTGCTGGTCTTCTCACAATTCCCCTTCGCTTCAGTTATTTGCTTTTTCCCCTCCCCTCTGAACTTTCAGTATTCCTACAAGTTCACATTTGTATTTTCTTCTCTGCAAATTCCTGCGGCTTGGTCTTATTCACCTTTCGCAAAACTTCCAAAGTCCCCACATCCACATCCAGAAAACCTTTGGTGACTGAAAGAGCCATTACCAGCCCAAGCTATGTCTCCCCAACCAAATCACCACCAGGAATAAAGACACTAGCATCGACTGCTCGCTGTTTAAAATCCCACAAAGACCCCCTAATCTGTTATGGAGTACACCAGACCACTCAAGTCCTTATACGCTTCCATTCCCCACAAGAATGGCCTTGAGGCGCTCTGCTTCTTCCTCTCCCGCAGATCCATCCAGTCTCCCTCCACCAACACCCTCCTCCGCCTCACTGAATCACCCTCAACAACTTTTCTGTCAATTCTCCCATTTCCTCCAAACTCCAGGGGTTGGCCATGGGTACCCAGATGGGCCCCAGCTATGCCTGCCTTTTTGTTGGTTATGTCGAACAGTTTATCCTCAGAACGTACACAGGCACTGTGCTCCAACTCTTCCGCCTTTACGACTGATGACTGAATTGGTGTTGCGTCCTGCTCCCAGACTGAACTGGAACAGTTCACCGACTTCACCCACAACTTCCACCCCGCTCTCAAATTCACTTGGTCTATCTCGGACACCTCCCTCTCCTTTCTGGACCCCACCATTTCCATCTCCGGTGACAGTCTCCAGACGGACGTTTACTACAAACCCACAGACTCCCATAGCTACCTGGACTACACCTCCTCCCACCCAGTATCCTGCAAGAAATCCATCCCACTCTCCCAATTCCTCTGCCTCCACCGCATTTGCTCCGACGAGGAGACATTCCGCTCACGAGCATCCCAGAGCTCCACCTCTTCCAAACCAAGTGCCTTTCCTCCCTCTCTGCATCCACGCATCATCCTTAAACACTTCTGCCAGCTTCAACTAAACCCCATCACCAAGAACATCTTCCCCTCCCCCGTCCTCTCTGCCTTACACAGGGATTGTTCCCTTTGACAAAAGGAGAAAGTGAGGTCTGCAGATGCTGGAGATCAAAGTTGAAACTTTATTGCTGGAACAGCACAGCAGGTCAGGCAGCATCCAGGGAACAGGAGATTCGACGTTTCGGGCACAGGCCCTTCTTCAGGATTCCTGAAGAAGGGCCTGTGCCCGAAACGTCGAATCTCCTGTTCCCTGGATGCTGCCTGACCTGCTGTGCTGTTCCAGCAATAAAGTTCCCCCTTTGACAAAAGGTCAAGGTCTTGAGATACAAGCTGTGGTTAATGTTGGTTCCTGTGATTGGAATTAATTTTTATCTGCAGCAGTGCAACACCAGAGTGTGCCATTGTACTGGAAAGACTGGGAGAGCAGATTCTTGTTTTACGCCACTTTCCCCAACACCTCCCTCCCCCACCCCAACCCACACCCCTAATACCTTCCCCTCCAACCGGAAAAGATACAAAACCTATCTGCACACCACTCGCCTCACAATTTGGCTGATGTTCCTGACTCTCACACTTGCAAGAAGTGTATCCAGCTGCAGCTCTTGTTTTACTGCATGATGGCTCTGGAACTGCGGATGGACTCACTGTGGAGCATCTGCAATGCTGAGGAGGTCGTGGAGAGCATGTTTTGCGAACTGGTCACACTGCCGTTTAGAATTGCTGAGGGAGACAGTGAATGGGTGACCAAAAGGCAGAAAAAGAGTAGGAAGGCAGTGCAGGTGTCCCCTGCGGTCCCCTCGCTCCAAAACAAGTATGCGGTTTTGGATACTGTTAGGGAAGATACCCAGGGAGGGCAGCAGTTGCCAAGATCATGGCACCGTGGCAGGCACTGTTGTTCAGAAAGGTGGGAAAAAGACTCGATTGGCCGTGGTCATAGGGGATTCTATTGTGAGGGGAGGAGATAGGCGGTTTTGTGGCCGAAAACGGGACTCCCGGATGATATGTTGCCTCCCAGGTGCTCAGGTCAGAGATGTCACCGATCGGCTACAGAGCATTCTAAAAGGAGAGGGTAAACAGCCAATTGTCTTGGTGCATATAGTCACCAACGATATAAATAAAAAATGAGATGAGGTCCTGAAAGCAGAATTCAGGGAGCTAGGAGAGAAGTTAAAAAGGAGGACTTCAAAGGTAGTGATCTCGGGATTACTACCAGTGCCACGTGCTGGCCAGCATAGAAAGGAAAGAACAGGCAGGATGAACACGTGGCTTGAGGGATGGTGTAGGGGGGAGGGGTTCAGATTTGTTGGACATTGGGACCGGTTTTGGGGAAGGTGGGACTATTACAAATTGGATGGTCTACACCTGAACGAGACTGGAATTAATGTCCTTGGCAGAGTTTTTGCTACTGCTGTTGGGGAGGTTTTAAACCAATGTGGCAGGGGACTGGGAACCAGAAGAGAAGACAAATAGACAGCAAGGTGGAAACTGGAGACTGTAAGAACACGCAAAAGAACTGGAGACTGTAAGAACACGCAAAAGAACTGAAGTGCACATACTTTAATGCAAGGGATATAGTGGGTAAGGCAGATGAACTTAGGGCTTGGATTGGTGCCTGGGAGTATGACATTATTGCAATCACAGAGACTTGGTTTAAGGAAGGGCTTGATTGGCAACTAAATGTTTCAGGATATAGACACTTCAGACAGTTCAGGGAGGGAAGTAAAAGGGGGAGGAGTTGCACTGCTGGCCAAGGATGATATTATGGCTGTGCTAAAGAGGACACTATGGAGGGCTTGAGTAGTGAGGCATTATGGGTGGAGCTGAGAAACAAGAAAGGTGCAGTTACATTGTTGGGGCTGTATTACAGGCCTGGATTAGTGGTGCTGGAAGAGCACAGCAGTTCAGGCAGTATTCGAGGAGCAGTAAAATCGACGATTTGGGCAAAAGCCCTTCATCAGGATTACAGGCAGAGAGCCTGAAGGGTGCACTGAACCTTGGATGCTGCCTGAACTGCTGTGCTCTTCCAGCACCACTAATCCAGAATCTGGTTTCCAGCATCTGCAGTCATTGTTTTTACCCTGTATTACAGGCTTCCCAACAGTGAGCATGAGGGAGAAAAACAAACAGATTATGGAAAGATGTAAAGGCAACAGAGTGGTGGTGATGGGAGATTTTAATTTTCCCAATATTGACTGGGGTACACTTGGTACCAGAGATCTGGATGGGCAGAATTTGTAAGAAGTGTCCAGGAGAGTTTTCTAGAGCAGTATGTCAATAGTCCGACAAGGGAAGGGGCCATATTGGACGTGGTGTTGGGGAATGAGCCGGGCTAGGTGGTAGAAGTTGCAGTGGGGGATTTCCTTGGGAACAGTGACCATAATTCTGTAAGTTTTAGATTACTCGTAGACAAAGATGAGAGTGGTCCTAAGGGAAGAGTACTGAACTGAGCCAAGTTCAATTATATCAAACGTAGGCAGGAGTTGGGAAATGTGGATTGGACACAGCTGTTGAAGGGAAGTCCACACTTGATATGTGGGAGACTTTCAAAGATCAATTAAAGATAGCGCAGGATAGACATGTCCTGTTGACCGCAAAAGATAGGAAAGGCAAGATTCGTGAACCATGGATGACAGGACTAGCCAAGAGGAAAAGGGAAGCGTACATAAGGTGCAGGCAGCTAAAAACAGAACAGGCCCGAGAGGAATATCGGGAGAGTAGGACCGGTCTTAAACGAGGTATCAAACAGGCGAAAATAGGTCATGAAATAGCTTGAGTGGGCAGAATTAAGGAGAATCCCAAAGTCTTTTATTCTTATATAAGCCGTAAGTGGGTAACTAGAGAAAGGATTGGTCCACTGAAGGATAAGGAAGGAAGGCTGTGTGTCGAACCTGAGAAAATGGGTGAGATTCTGAATGAGTACTTTGCATCAGCATTCACTGAGGAGAGAGACATGATGAAAGTTGAGATTAGAAGTAGAAGTTTGATTAGTCTGGATCACGTTGACATAAGTAGAGAAGATGTGTTGGGTGAGCTCGAGGTTATTAAGGTGGACAAATCCCCAGGGCGGAAAGGGATCTATCCCAGGTTGCTGAGGGAGATGAGAGAGGAAATAGCTGGGACCCTGACAGATATCTTTGTAGCATCCTTAAACACAGGTGAGGTGCCGGAGGACTGGAGCGTTGCTCATGTTGTGCCCCTGTACAAGAAGGGTAGTAGGGATATTCCGGGTAACTACAGACCAGTGAGCCTGACATCAGTGCTGGGAAAGTTGCTGGAGAAGGTACTGAGAATAAAATCTATTTATATTTGGAAAAGAATGTGCTTTTTAGTGATCGGCAGCATGGTTTTGTGTGGGGGGGAGATCGTGCCTTACCAACTTAATATTGAGGAAGTGACCAAGTTGATAGGTGAAGGAAGCACTGTGGATTAGATTAGATTCCCTACAGTGTGGAAACAGCCCCTTCAGCCCAACAAGTCCATACCGACCCTCTGAAGAGTAACACATCCAGACCCATTTCCCTCTGACTAACGCACCTAACTCTCTGGGCAATTTAACATGGCCAATTCACCTGATATGCACATCTTTGGACTGTAGGAGGAAACCCACGCAGACACGGGGAGAATGTGCAAACTCTACACAGATAGTCTGCCCAAGGCTGGAATCGAACCTGGGACCCTGGTGCTGTGAGGCAGCAGTGCTAATCACTAAGCCACCGTGCTGCTCGATGTTACATACATGGACTTTAGTAAGGCGTTTGATAAGGTTTCCCATGGTAAACTAATGGAGAAAGTGAAGTCACATGGTGGGCAGGGTGTTCTAACTAGGTGGATAAAGGACTGGTTGAGCAGGATAAAGAATAGGAGACAGAGAGTAGTAATTGAAGGGAGATTCTCAAAATGGGGAAAGGTGACCAGTGGTGTTCCATAGAGATCAGGGCTGGGGCCATTGTTGTTTGTGATATACATAAATGATCTGGAAGAGGGCACTGTTGGTGGAATAGCAGAAAGCACAGGGTACTGTCAAAGAATACAGGAGAATATAGATAGACTGGAGAGTTGGGCAGAGAAGTGGCAGATGGAGTTCAATCCAGGCAAATGTGAGGTGATGCATTTTGGGAAGTCTAATTCTTGAGCGAATTATACAGTAAATGGAAGAGCCTTGGGAAAAGTTGATGAGCAGAGAGATCTGGGAGTTCAGGTCCATTGTACCCTGAAGGTTGCTGCACAGGTGGATAGAGTGGTCAAGAAGGCATAAAGTGTGCTTGCCTTCATCGGACGGAGTATTAAATATTAGAGCTGGCAGGTCATGATAAAATTGTACAAGACATTGGTTTGGCCACATTTAGAATACTGTGTACAGTTCTGGTTACCACATTACCAAAAGGATGTGGATGCTTTGGAGAGGGTGCAGAGAAGGTTTACGAGGATGTCATCTGGTATGGAAGGTGCTAGCTATGAAGGGAGGTTGAGTAAGTTAGGTTTGTTATCATTCGAAAAAAGGAGATTAAGGAGGGGACCTGACTGAGGTTTACAAAATCATGAAGGGTATAGACAGGATGTATAGAGATAAGCTTTATTCCAGGGTGAAGGATTCACTAATGAGAGGTCACGTTTTCAAGGTGAGAGGTGGAAAGTTTAAGGGGGATACACGTGGCACGTACTTTACACAGAGGGTGATAGGTGCCTGGAATGCGTTGCCAGCAAAGGTACTAGATGCAGGCACGGTAGATTCATTTAAGATGCGTGTAGCCAGATGTATGAGTAGGTGGGGAGCAGAGGAATACAAATGCTTAGGATTTGGGTGACAGGTTTAGACAGTGGATTTGGATTGGCTCAGGCTTGGAGGGCCGAAGGGCCTGTTGCTGTGCTGTAAATTTTCTTTGTTCTGTGTTCTGTATTTGTTTCTGATTAACACCATCCACAATTCTTTCAATTTTTCTTTACTCCCTTTGTAATATGGGATAAAATGCGAATAGCTGGCTGAACGTGTACATTAACTTTCTATGCTTCATGTAGAAGGACATCCAGGTCATTCTGAATACCACCATTTTCCAGTCACTCACCAATTCTAAACATTCCCTGGGATATTTTTTCCACATTTGGTTACCATCACATTTCCCCAAATTCTATCCCACCTGCCCAGTTCCTGTCCACTCCCTCATCCCCATATGGAGGAACCATGTGGTCTTCCAGCCACAAATTAACCAGACATCAGGTTCCAGCTCTGGTTGCTCTGACTGTCCCTGACAGAGCTGTCCTGGATGCTCGAGTTCCTTTTAATATCCTTTATAGTGAGGATTTCTCTTCAAAACTAAATTATTGCTCAGTGTTTCAGATACATTTGGGCGCTGGTGACATCAGTTTAAAGTCTTCTTACAGAGGGTTAAATTCAACTGTAGATGGGGACCTGGGTCCTTCACTGGGAAACAGGGATTAATCATTGCAGCAAATTTCTGTTTGTTGTAATCTTGCTTTAAATGAATTATTCCCACATTGAGATTAAACAGGTTCTGGTGACAGATATAGTTCCAGAATGATCACTCTGTCAAGAAACTCATTATAAATGGGAGGTGTTGCAGAGCACAGATTATTGTTACATGTGAAACCATGCAATGATCAATTGTGGGTTCGTATTCAAGCTCTCGCACCCTGATTGAGTTCCAGATCGAATTACTTACAAAGTTATTGAGATGTACAGCATGGAAATAGGCCCTTCGGTCCAACTCGTCCATGCCAACCAGATATCCTCAATTAATCTAGCCCGTTTGCCAGCATTTGCCCAATATCACTCTCGCCCATTCTGATTCACATCCTCATCCAGATGCCTTTTAATTGTTATAATTGTACCTGCCTACACCACAGCTCATTCTATACATACATCATCCTGTGTGAACAAGTTGTCCCTTAGGTCTTTGTTAAATCTTTCCCCTCTCACCTTAAACCTATGCCTTCTACCCTACTCTGGGAAAAAAAACACCTTTGCTATTTACCCTGTCTGTGCTCCTCATGATTTTATACGCTTCTGTAAATTTATTCCTCAGTCTCCGATGCTCCAGGAAAAATAGCCCCACTCAATTCCTGCAACTCAAACCCCAGCAACATCCCTGTCATTCTTTACTGCACTCTTTCAAGTTTAACAACACCTTTCCTTTCATTGAGGAATCAGTATTAAATGCAGTATTCCAAAAGTGGCCTAAGCAATGTCATGAAGAGCTGCAAAATGACCTCTACATTCCTGTACTAAATGCTCTGACCATTAAAGATAAGTGTACCACATGCCTTCTTCATTACCATGTATACCTGCGACTCCACTTTCAAGGAACTATGAACCTGCACTCCAAGGTCTCTTTCTTCAGCAACTCTCCCCAGGTGCTGACCATTAAGTGTATAAGACCTGCCCTGACTTGCCTTGTATTTATCTAAATTAAGCTCCATCTGCCACTCTTTGGATCACTGGCCCATCTGATCAAGATGCTGTTGTACTCTGTGATAGGCTTCTTCAGTGTCCACTACACCTCGACTTTTGGTGTCATTCACAAATTTACTAACCATACCTCCTGTATTCACATCCAAATCATTTACAAATAAATGACAAAAAGCAGTGGACCCAGCACCAATCCTTGTGGCACACTGCTGGTCACAAGTCACCAGTCCGAAAAGCAACCCTCCACCACCACCTTTAATTTTGTATTCAGATGGCTAGCTCACCTTGGATTTTATGAGTCAAGATGTGGTGCTGGAAAAGTACAGCAGATCAGGCAGTATCCAAGGAGCAGGAAAATCGACGCTTTGGGCAAAAGCCTTTCATTATGAACAATGCCCGAAACGTCGATTTCCCTGCTCTTTGGATGCTGCCTGACCTACTGTGCTTTTCCAGCACCACACTCTCGACTCTAATCTCCAGCATCTGCAGTATTCACTTTCACCCTGGATTCTCTGTGACCTAATCTTGCCAACCAGTCTACTCCACGGAACCTTTTGCCTTACTGAAGTCCATATAGACTTTGTTAACTGCTCTGCCCTCATCAATCTTTTTCATTTCTTCAAATCAAGTTAGTGAGATATGATTTTGCACACACAAACCCATGTTAACTATCCCTAATCAATTCTTATCTTTCCAAATACATGTAAATCCCTGTCCCTTAGAAACCTCTCCAATAACTAACCCACCACTGATATCAGTCTCACTGGTCGTTCATTCCCTGGCTTTTCCTTACTCTTGTTCTTAAATAATGGCAACACTTCAGCTACCCTCCAATCTTCTGGCACTTGACACATTTGTATTAATGATACAAATATCTCAGCAAGTGGCCCAGAAATCACTTCCCTAGCTTCCCATCAACTTCTAAGATACACTGGTCTCCTTCCTATCGGAAAGATGTTGTGAAACTTGAAAGGGTTCAGAAAAGATTTACAAGGATGTTGCCAGGTTTGGAGGATCTGAGCTATAGGGAGAGGCTGAACAGGCTGGGGCCATTTTCCCTGGAGCGTCAGAGGCTGAAGGGTGACCTTATAGAGGTTTTCAAAATTATGAGGGGCATAGATAGCTTAAATAGACAAACTCTTTTCCCTGGGATTGGGGAGTCCAGAACTAGAGGGCATAGGGTTAAGGTGAGAGAGGAAAGATATAAAAGAGACCTAAGGGGCAACCTTTTCACGCAGAGGGTGTTATGTGTATGCCAGAGGATGTAGTGGAGGCTGGTAGAATTGCAACATTTAAGAGGCATTTGGATGGGTATATAAATAGGAGGGGTTTGGAGGGATATCGGCCGGGTGCTGGCAAGTGGGACTAGATTGGGTTGGGATATCTGGTCGGCATGGATGGGTTGGACCGAAGGGTCTGTTTCCATGCTGTACACCTCTATGACTCTATGACCTGATCAAATCCCAGGGATCTATCCATCTTTATGCATTTTAAGACATCCAGCATCTCCTCCTCTGTAATTTGGACACTTTTCAAGATATCACTACTTATTTCTCCAAGTTCTCCAACTTCCATATCCTTCTCTACATTAAATGCCAATGCAAAATAATTGTTTACTATCTCACACAACTATTTTAGAACTAACAGAATTATGATAACTGGTTCCACACATGGATGGCCTTGTTGATTTTGAAGAGACCTTTTTCTCCCCCAGTTACTCTTTTGTCCTTCCTCTATTTGTAGAATGCCTTTGGATTCTCCTTGACCCGAATTATGTTATGTTCCCTTTTTGCCCTCCTGATTTCCTTCTTGAGTATAGTCCTACTGCCCTTATACTCCCTTAGGGATTCACTCGATCCCAGCTGTCTATTCTTGACAAATGCTTCCTTCTTGTTCTTTACTCGAGCCACAATTTCTCTCGTTATCCAGTATTCCCTACATCTGCCAGCCTTGTCCTTTACACTAACAGGAACATATTGTCTCTGAAATCTTGTTGTCTCATTTTTGAAAGCCTCCCATTTTCCAACCGCCTGTTTACCTGTGAATAATCTTTCCCAATCAAAGAGGTTCTTGCCTAATACCATCTAAATTGGTCTTACTCCAATTTAGAACTTTAATTTTTAGATCCGGTCTATCCTTTCCCATAACTATTTTAGAACTAACAGAATTATGATAACTGGTCCAAAGTGCTCCCACACTGACATCTCAGTCACTTGTCCTGCCTTGTTTCCGAAGGGAAGGTCACATTTTACATCCACATACTGAATCAGAAAACTTTTGTGTGCACACTTAACGTGTTTGTCTACCTTCAGACCCTTAATACTATGGCAGTCACTGTCTATTGTTGGAAAGTTAAAATGCACTGCTATTACAATCCTATTGTTCTTACAGATAACTGAGATGTCCTTACAACTTTGCTTCTCAATTTCCTGCTGATTATTGGGGGCTATAGTATATCTCAACAAGGTGATCATCCCTTTCTTATTTTTCAGTTCCACCTAAATAATTTCACTGGACGATTTCCCAGGATTATCCTTCGTAAGAGTTGTAAAGTTATCCCAAACTAAAAGTGCCACACCCTCTCCTCTCTTGCCATCCTTTCTATCCTTCCGATGGCATCTGTCCCCTGGAACATTAAGCTGCCAGCCTTGCCCTTCCCTGAACCACATCTCTGTAACTGCTATCATATCCCAGTCCAATGTTCCGAACTGTGTCCTGTGTTCATTGTCTTACCTGTCAGGCATTTTGCATTGAAATAACAGTGATTTATGTTAAATTGAGTTCGAAATTTCTGTTTTTGCTTGAGTTAAATCTATTAGGTACAAATGGAAAGCTTTGCATTCAGTTTACATTTAAAATACTTGACGAGAGTACTCTAAATGCTGGCATATTGGTGCAGTTGAAGCAAGTCCTTGACTCGTTTCTGAAGTAATTCTTAATAAAAGGACGAATATTATCCAGACCTGGAAACGGTATGAGGTCCAATTGGTGACCCACCTTCGATCCCTTCACTCAACGTTCATTGTTCTTGTGCGATGGTTGGTTTGTACGATGGATGATCTGTGCAATCATTGGTCTGTGTGAAGGATGGTCTGTGCAATGGTTGGTCTGTGCAATGGTTGGTCTGTGCGATGGTTGGTCTGTGAGATGGTTGGTCTGTGCAATGGTTGGTCTGTGCAATGGTTGGTCTGTGCGATGGTTGGTCTGTGAGATGGTTGGTCTGTGCAATGGTTGGTCTGTGCAATGGTTGGTCTGTGAGATGGTTGGTCTGTGCAATGGTTGGTCTGTGAGATGGTTGGTCTGTGAGATGGTTGGTCTGTGAGATGGTTGGTCTGTGAGATGGTTGGTCTGTGCAATAGTTGGTCTGTGAGATGGTTGGTCTGTGCAATGGTTGGTCTGTGAGATGGTTGGTCTGTGAGATGGTTGGTCTGTGAGATGGTTGGTCTGTACGATGGTTGGTCTGTGAGATGGTTGGCCTGGGTGATGGTTGGTTTATGTGATGGTTGATCTGTACAGGTCTCACGGAGAAGAGGCAGTGAACCCCCATTTTTATGTTTTTCTTTAGTCCCTAAACTGTTCAAATGTCTCTCTTCCCAGATATTAGGTCATCCATCGGGCTCCTTAATGGATTTTGTCACTTACTTGTCTTTGTTTGAGAACTTTAATGCTGTGTCTGTTACCAGTTATGAATTCTGTGCAAAATAGGATAAACTTTTTTTATTATTCATTCATGGGATGAGGGTGTTACTCGCTGGGCAGGATTTATTGCCCATCTCTAATTACCCAGAGGGCAGCTAAGGCTCAACTACTTTGCTGTGGGTTTGGAGTCACATGTAGGTCAGACTAGCTAAGGATGGTAGTTTCCTGCCCTGCAGGGCATTATTGAACCTGATAGGCATTATTGAACCTGATGGGCATTATTGAATTCTGACAAACAGTAATGGAGTCATGGCCATGACTAGATTCTTAATTCCTGATTTTTTAAATTGAATTCAAATTAGGGTCCCCAGAACATTAGCTGGGTTTCTGAATTAACAGTCCAACAGTCCATTGCCTCCCCATGTGACCTTGATCACATCCATTGCCTTAGAGCCTGTCAACTGTCTTGAATGGCTGATCTCTTTACAGAGTTCTGTTGTTGGGAACTGTTTACAGCGGAACCAATTCAGATTTCTTTCAATAGTTTTGAGTTTGCTTCACTTGGCTATTCTCCTTCCCAGCATGCATCAGAAACTTCCCTGACCAGCCATTTTAGATTACAAACAGTTCAAGAAGGCAATTCACCTTCTCAATAGCAACAGGAAATGGGCAATAAATACTCTCCCAGCCAGCAGCACCTACATCACAGGAGTGAATTACAAATAATTCTTTATGTACCCACAGGATTCTCACTGTTTGTGTAAAGCAAACTCTGTCCCTGTCAATCTCACTTTAATGCAGCCCCTCCCAACGGTTTAATTTGCTCTCCCAGTCTTTCCAGTACAATGGCACCCTCTGGTGTTTGCTTCGGATAAAAATCAATTCAAATCACAAGACTTCGATATTAACCGCAGCTTGTATCGCAAAACCTCATCCGTAATAACATTGAACCCTTTTGTGACCATGTCCATTTTTAATTTGAAAAATTTGCTTTATTCTTAAAAAGATATACGCACACATAGTTACAAATGCAGTTCAGTTCTGGACAGCAGCATATCAAGGAAACAAACAAACACTGGAGTTTGACTCTTCCCAAACAAACCAAAGGTATCTCTTACTTGAACCAGATAATACTTAAATGCATTTGAGGCATTGAGTGGGTCCAATAACTGAATGACCCCCATTTACCTTCAGCAGGAAGATCTCAGACAATAGTCTTTCCCCACTGCGCTTTGGCAGCTACAACCCTCAGCACAAAGCCCTGGACCTTGGAATGTGCCAATTGGCAACACTCGTTTGGAGTCAACTCCTTGTTCTGGAAGACCAACACAAATTTCAGGCAGACCAAAGAGCTTCCTGCACCGAGTTGATGGCCCTCCAGGCGCAGTGGATGTTTTACGCACACCCTGGATCTCCCGAACCATATTTCCAGCACCTTCAGATAATCTGTCCTGATGGTGAAGGGGGTAAAGGATTGGTTGGCCCATTGCCAAAGAACATGACCTCATTTGTGCTTCTGCCTACCTTGGATCCCAAGGCCAATTCGACCTGGTCACTGATGCTCATCCGTCTGCGCACTGACAGTGGATCCAAGCAGAAAATGGCGACCGTGTTCCCTCCTCTGTCACCATGGCCTGGGCAGTATACTCTTCTTTTGTAAAGACAGATGCAAAGTGTTCATTTCACACCTTAACTGTACCCTGACCTCTGTGTGAATCCCCTTCTTGGTCTGTAATCAGTCCTAGTCCTCCTTGAATCACTCAGTCGTTATTTCCATATGTATGGAAGACTTTGGGATTCCCCTTTATGTCAGCTGCTATGTCTTTTCTCATAATTTCCCTTTGCCTCAGTTATTTGCTTTTTCTCCTCCTCTCTGAACCTTCAGTATTCGTACAGGTTTGCAATTGTATTTTCTGCCTTACACCTTGTCATAAGGTACACTTTTTCTTCCCAATGTTAATCTCTACCTCCTTTATGTAGCCAGTTGTGAAGTTCCTGGTTTTCCCAATAACCTCTTGTCCCAGTCAATCTGACCAGCTCTGCTGTTACCCCGCTGAAGTCAGCTCTCTGTCAATTGGATTGCTGCATGTCATTCTCCACCATCATCCTGGAGCTGATGATACAATGATCACTGTCTCTGGTCTCTCACTGCCAGTTCATCCAATTGGCCCACCTCACTTCCAAGGACCAGGTCCAACAATACATCTTTCCTACTACTTGGTGAACGGGCTGAGTCAGTCACATGGTGAGTAAATGTGCTATATTGAATGCTGTAATTTCAGACTGACTGATGAACACAGTTAGTTTCATCATGATCAAATAATCAAAAATGCATTATTAAACATAGGTTCCTGACAGAGTGAACTTTGTCAGGTTCCATGGTCAGGCTGCAGGGGGTTTTGAGCTGTTAAAGATCCAGATCCCAGGAGGGACCTCTCGGTTTCGCGATCGGTCAAAAGAATTATCAGGAATACAGTCTGTACAAAGCAAGGTTACCAGTTTAATAAAATAAGGCAGCCTGGCACTGTTTTGTCCAGCAACACAGAGGTTAAAGCTTCTTTATTCCGTGGAGAATTTGTGCAATTACTATCGAAAATTAAACATTATTTATATGTTTTTAAGAGACAGCACAGCCTTAATTACAAGAAAAGAGCAATCAAATGTAATAAGCTGACATGATTGACAGTAGGCTAACCCAATGATATTTCCTCCTGGGAAATAGTGTTGTCTTACGCACATTATCATCTCATACTGCAGTTCAAGGTTAGTTCGAGTGATTAGTTAATGTCTTATGATTCATTGATGAAGACTCCATTGTCTGCTTTATCTTCTAATTCTGCTAATTCAGCAAAGCAGAAATGCAAATTGACAGTGTCAAATCATAACTTGAAGTCATTTTGTTGTGTTATTTTAAGTTGAAAAGCCATTTTGTGATTAATAAAAGCCTACATATATTTGTTGCTCCTGACAACAGACTAAATTCAAATTTTAAACCCTCACTGTCACCTCAAAAACATGGAGTTCATTCTGAGTGTTGCATCTCTTACTGAAGTACTCTCGGGCTGGAATCTCCATTTTCTGTCGTGTATCCCAGTCATTTGCTGAAAACCAGCCAGACTGACTCCATGAGTTTCCGAGTAGTTTGAGGAGCAACAGCAGCAGGACCTTCCTGGAGCAGCCTGAACCTGCTGAAGTAAAATAATAGCATTAAAAAGGAACCGGCTGCAACAACCACAAATCCATAAATACAAGCACAACAACTGAAATAAACAGGACACAGAAACTGGCCAAAAAGTAAGGTATGTTGGGAATACCTCAGTCCGAGACAAAGGGACACACAGAGACAATTCTAAGAAAGATTCAAACCCCAACAATTGAAGACAACCAGAACTCATTTGCAAGTGTGAAACGGCAGTTTTTATTTTTTAAATTCATTCACAGGATGAAGGCTTCACTGGCGAGCATTTATTGTCCATCTCTAATTGCCTGGAGGGCAGTTTATGAATGGAACATGTTGGTGAGATCAGGTGAGGATGATTGTTTACTTCCCTCAAAGTTTTTTCCAACAATCGACAATGATTTCACCATCATCGCTCGAATCTTCATTACAGATATTTTTAATTGTTCAACCACCTGTCATGTTGGTGGGATAGGTTCCCAGGACATTACCTGGGTTTCTGCTTTAATAGACTCATGACTCCCCACCCCCCCCCCCCCCTCCCCCACCCCCACCCCCCCTCCACAGGGCAGACATGTGACAATAAAACAAAGGACCAGGTGCATATTTTGGATCCAAAACCAGACATCCAGGCCCTAAAGTAGACACGTCAAAGGGTTCACTATCAGCTCGCCATTGAACACTATTCTGAAAATGTGTTGCTGGAAAAGCGCAGCAGGTCAGGCAGCATCCAAGGAGCAGGATATTCGACGTTTCGGGCATGAGCCTCCTTCCTGAAGAAGGGCTCATGCCCGAAACGTCGATTCTCCTGCTCCTTGAATGCTGCCTGACCTGCTGCGCTTTTCCTGCAACACATTTTCATCTCTGATCTCCAGCATCTGCAGTCCTCGCTTTCTCCATTGAACACTATGACCAACATTTCAAGGGGATAAAACCAATTGACTTGATAGCTCCGATTGTTGAACTTCTTGGAAAAGTGGCTTCATTATCTGAGGAATGAAGAAAGAATCTGAAGACCCCAGTCAGCAGAGAACAGCCCCACTGAGGGGATTATTTAACTCTGTGTTCACCATTGAGGAAGCAGAATTCAGAAAGACATTGACAGAGCAAGTGCTCCTGCCATACCAGACTGTAACACTCGTCACTGCAGGAAGGAGCTGGCCCTGTATTTCACCGAGACATCAGGGTATCTCTCCCGGTAACTCGTGTGGTTTCTCACCTCTGAGATGTTTCTGACCCCACTGGAAGTGATGTGCTGTTTAAACATCACTGTCCTCACTCAGCACCCACACAGAGACATAATTCAGCCGAGCTCACTGGATATACCCCTCAATTGGAATGATGATGGTCACTTTCCTGACACCACCCCCCTCCTTATGTCAATGCTACCCTGGGTATTGCTTCCTTAATGGGAGCACAAAGTTAAAAATCAAACAGCACCAGGTTATATTCCAATTGGTTTATTTGGAAGCACTAGCTTTTGGAGCGCTGCTCCTTCATCAGGTAGGCATCACAGAGACGTAGTTACAGGGGGGTCAGGACTGGCAGTTAAACATCCAAGGGTTTTCAACTTATCGAAAAGACAGGAAGGTGGGCGGGGGGGGCGGGGTTGCCTTGTTAGTTAAGAACACAATTAAATCTATGGCACTGAATGACATAGCGTTGGATGATGTGGAGTCTGTGTGGGTGGAATTGAGGAACCACAAAGGCAAAAAAACCATAGTAGGAGTTATGTACAGACCTCCTAACAGTGGTCAGGACCAGGGGCGCAACATGTACCGGGAAATAGAGAAGGCATGTCAGAAAGGCAAGGTCACAGTGATCATGGGAGACTTCAATATGCAGGTGGACTGGGTAAATAATGTTGCCAGTGGATCCAAAGAAAGGGAATTCATGGAATGCTTACAGGATGGCTTTTTGGAACAGTTTGTCATGGAGCCGACAAGGGAGCAGGCTATTCTGGACCTAGTGCTATGTAATGAACCAGACTTTATAAAAATCTTAAAGTAAGGAAACACTTAGGAAGCAGCGATCATAATATGGTAGAGTTCAGTCTGCAGTTTGAAAGAGAGAAGGCAAAATCGGATGTAATGGTGTTACAGTTAAATAAAGGTAATTATGAGGGCATGAGAGAGGAACTGACGAAAATAGACTGGAAGTAGAGCCTAGCAGGGAAGACAGTAGAGCAAAAATGTCAGGAGTTTGTGGGTAAAATTGAGGACACTGTACAGAGGTTCATCCCCAAGAATAGAAAGATTATCCGGGGAGGGATTAGACAGCCATGGCTGACAAAGAAAGTCAGCAAATCTATCAAAGAAAAAGAGAGAGCCTATAAGGTGGCCAAGAGCATTGGGAAATCAGAAGATTGGGAAGGCTACAAAAACAAACACAGGATAACAAAGAGAGAAATAAGGAAGGAGAGGATCAAATTAGAAATGATAGTAATATTAGAAATGATAGTAAAAGTTTCTTTCAATACATAAAAAACAAACGACAGGCAAGAGCAGACATTGGGCCACTTCAAACTGATGCTGGAAGCCTAGTGATGGGAGATAAGGAAATAGCAGGAGAACTTAAGAAGTACTTTGCATCAGTCTTCACAGTGGAAGACATGAGTAATATCCCAACAGTTAAAGGGAGTCAGGAGGCTGAGTTGAGTATGGTTGCCATTACAAAAGAGAAAGTGCTAGAAAAGCGAAAAGGTCTTAAAATTGATAAATCTCCTGGCCCTGATGGGTTACATCCTAGAGTTTTTTTTTTTTTTAGATTACATTACAGCGTGGAAACAGGCCCTTCGGCCCAACAAGTCCACACCGACCCGCCGAAGCGCAACCCACCCATACCCCTACATTTACCCCTTACCTAACACTACGGGCAATTTTAACATGGCCAATTCACCTGACCTGCACATCTTTGGACTGTGGGAGGAAACCGGAGCACCCGGAGGAAACCCACGCAGACACGGGGAGAACGTGCAAACTCCACACAGTCAGTCGCTTGAGGCGGGAATTGAACCCGGGTCTCAGGCGCTGTGAGGCAGCAGTGCTAACCACTGTGCCACCGTGCCGCCCATAATAGTTCTGAGGGAGGTGGCTGAGGAAATAGCGGAGACGTTGGTTGAGATCTTTCAAAAGTCACTGGAGTCAGGGAATGTCCCGGATGATTGGAAGATCGCTGTTGTAACCCCCTTGTTCAAGAAAGGATCAAGGCAAAAGATGGAAAATTATAGGCCAATTAGCCTAACCTCGATTGTTGGTAAAATTCTAGAATCCATCATTAAGGATGAGGTTTCTAAATTCTTGGAAGAGCAGGGTCGGATTAGAACAAGTCAACATGGATTTAGTAAGGGGAGGTCATGCCTGACAAACCTGTTGGAGTTCTTTGAAGAGGTGACAAGTAGGTTAGACCGGGGAAACCCAGTGGATGTGGTCTACCTAGACTTCCAAAAGGCCTTTGATAAGGTGCCACACGGGAGGCTGCTGAGCAAGGTGAGGGCCCATGGTGTTCGAGGTGAGCTACTAGTATGGATTGAGGATTGGCTGTCTGACAGAAGGCAGAGAGTTGGGATAAAAGGTTCTTTTTCGGAATGGCAGCCGGTGACAAGCGGTGTCCCGCAGGGTTCAGTGTTGGGGCTGCAGCTGTTCACATTATATATTAATGATCTGGATGAAGGGACTGGGGGCATTCTAGTGAAGTTTGCTGATGATACAAAGTTAGGTGGACAGGCAGGTAGTACTGAGGAAGTGGGGAGGCTACAGAAGGATCTAGACAGGTTGGAGGAGTGCTCCAGGAAATGGCTGATGGAATTCAATGTGAGCAAATGCGAGGTCTTGCACTTTGGAAAAAAGAATAGAAGCATGGACTACTTTCTAAACAGTGAGAAAATTCATAAAGCCAAACTATAGAGGGATCTGGGAGTGCTAGTTGAGGATTCTCTAAAGGTAAACATGCAGGTTGAGTCCGTGATTAAGAAAGCGAATGCAATGTTGTCAATTATCTCAAGAGGGTTGGAATATAAAAGCACTGTTGTGCTACTGAGACTTTATAAAGCTCTGGTTAGGCCCCATTTGGAGTACTGTGTCCAGTTTTTGTCC
Source organism: Chiloscyllium plagiosum (assembly GCF_037043375.1). Lineage (NCBI taxonomy): Eukaryota > Metazoa > Chordata > Chondrichthyes > Orectolobiformes > Hemiscylliidae > Chiloscyllium > Chiloscyllium plagiosum. The sequence continues at coordinate 127,610,800 of NW_028270141.1, read as the reverse complement.
CCACATCTCAGGAAGGACATACTGGCAGCGTGTCCAACGGAGATTCACACGGATGATCCCTGGAATGGTAGGTCTAACATATGAGGAACGGCTGAGGATCCTGGGATTGTATTCATTGGAGTTCAGAAGATTAAGGGGAGATTTAATAGAAACTTACAAGATAATACATGGCTTGGAGAGGGTGGACACTAGGAAATTGTTTCCGTTAGGCGAGGAGACTAGGACCCGTGCACACAGCCTTAGGATTAGAGGGGGTAAATTCAGAACAGAAATGCGGAGACATTTCTTCAGCCAGAGAGTGGTGGGCCTGTGGAATTCATTGCCACAGAGTGCAGTGGAGGCTGTGACACTAAATGTCTTCAAGGCAGAAATTGATAAACAAGGAATTAAGGGTTACGGGGAGAATGCGGGTAAGTGGAGTTGAAATGCCCATCAGCCATGATTGAATGGCAGAATGGACTTGATGGGCCGAATGGCCTTACTTCCGCTCCCATGTCTTATGGTCTTATAGGGGGTTATGGAGAATAAGATTGTAAGATACAGAATTTCTAGCAACAGTTTACATGGTGATGTAACTGAAATTATATATTGAAAAAGACCTGGATTGTTTATTAAGTTTCACATCTTTTAGAATGACGATGTTAGTTTCAGTTCTTTCATATGTAAATTGCAAAACCTTTTTTAAAAGTCACATTCAAGTGAACTTTAACAATTGGTGCCATGTCAGTCCAGATAATGTATTGAAGGTTTTTTGTGTGAGGCTGTCTGTGCCACAATGGTCAGACTGATTCTAAAGTAAAAAACGGATTTACAGGAACACTGTGGTGCTGGGTTGGGCTTGGCTCCTGCTGGTGGTGATGCCAAGTTTCTCCAATTTCTTGTTCTTGGTGTACATGTACCTGGTGTGGTTTTGTCACCTTGCATGTTGTTTCTCTCATACACTGCAGGCAAGGATGCCCTGAGGCATGGTACATTGCAAGATCAAACAGAGGCTACGGCTACGGATGAATGGACACTGCGCAACCATCACCAGACAGGAGTGTTTCCTCCCAGTCGGAGAACACTTCAGGGGTCTGGGATATTCGACCTCAGACCTTTGGGTGACCGTCCTCCAAGGCGGACTTCAGGAGAGGCAACAACGAAAAGTGACCGAGCAGAGGCCGATAGACAAGTTCGGTACCCATGGGGATGGCCTCAACCAGGACCTTGGGTTCATGTCACACTACAGGTGACCCCATTGCACTATACAACACCAGCGTCTCCAATTAATGGGAGCATTGAGAGTAAGGAAAGGGTTTGTAGATTTATCTCATGGAACAAACTACTCTGACAACACTGTTCTTTCTGTAAGAGCAGGGAATCTATCAGCCTGATACTGTGGAAGCTGAAAGCAAAATGCTGCTGGAGATCTTCAGACTTCCCTGGAGCCAGCACTCAGTGAGTTAATCATTTCAAAATCCGCCTCAAAGTTGGAATGAAGGAAACTGTTCCAGAAACAATTTGCTGCTGTTTGCCTCCTGTGTTTCATGTTGTTGACTAGTTTATTCAAAAAAACACACACACAGCCCCAACAACATGTTGTGGCTGTGCAGGACATTGTTCAGGCCAGTTTTGAAATACTGATTTCTCCCTCTATAGGAAAGATGGTGTTAAACTTGAAAGGGTACAGAGAAGATTTACAAGGATTCTGCAGCGGTTGGAGAGTTTGAGCAATAGGGAGAGGCTGGATAAGCAGCAGGTATTTTCCATGGAGTGTCAGAGGTTGAGGAGTGACCTTATTGAGGTGTATAACATCATGAGGGGTCTGAATAGGGTGAATAGCAAAGGTCTTTTTCCAAGGCTGAAGGAGTCTAAAACTAGAGGGCATAGATTTAAGGTGAGAGGGAATAGATAAGGGGCAGGTTTTTCACAGAGCAGGTCGTGTGTGTATGGGTTGAACTGCAGAGGCAGTGGTGAAGGCTGGTACAATTATAGAATTTAAAAGGCATTTGTATGGGTACCTGAATAGGAAGGATTTAGAGGGATATTGGCCAAATGCTGGCAAATAGGACCACATTAATTGAGGATATCTGGTCGGTATGCTATACATCTCTGTGACTCTCAGAGACAGCTGATATCGGTCATGAAGTTTTCTGCCTTCAGTCCCTGGGACACATTTAATTCAAATTCAGTCTCGTCAGGAGCTCACTGTTTGCTGCCCTGTTTTGGGCCAGTTCATTATCACTCGTGTCAGAGAGAGACAGCTTGTCAGGGTGTGTTTGATGATGATTCTTTCCAGAATCAATTGTTCAGACATTTGGAGGGCAGCAGATAATCTCAGCAAATACTGAGGCTGCTTTCCCACCATCTCTCACAGATGGAAGGATGACAATCAGTTTGCTGACCATGTTTGTTCCTGAGTCCTGTGGGAAAATGTGAAGCATGTTTTACACAGCGGGAGACTTCCTGCTTTAAGAAATTATATGAAAATCCAATTCCTTTTCCAAGCATGGTATTTCAGCTGATTTTCAAATCCTCTTTATCCATCAAGAGGTTAATCCAACACAGTTGTTGACATGTCTCAAAATCCATATTTCATTGTACACAAAATAAGTTTGATTGACTTTCCTGACCTGAAACACCAATCCCAATCTTCGCACATTCACTCAAAGCTGACTTTCATTTAATTTCCAGATTATTACCTGATGATTCTTGTAAAATGTGGTCTGATTAGTAAGTTTGCAGATGACTCGAGGATTGGGGGAGCTGTGGATAGTAAATGGGATTGCCAGAGGATGCAGCAGGATATCGATCGGCTGGAGACTTGGGTGGAGAAACGGCAGATGGAATTTAATCCAGATAAATGTGAGGTGATACATTGTGGAAGTTCTCACTCAGGAAGGAGGAAAACAGTGAATGGCAGAACCTTAGAAGCAGTAACATACAGAGGGATCGAGGTATACAGAACCATAGGTCCCTAAAACGGCAACTATGTAGATAAGGTGGTGGAGAAGGCAGATGGCATGCTTGCCTTCTCTGACTAGGGCGTAAACATTGGTAAATTGTACCGTTGCTGTACAGAATTTTTGTATTACGAGAGAACACTTGAACTATTTCCAAACATAAATGTCAGCTCCACCCATTGCTCTGAAATGCAGACCTTGTAAATATACAGATAGATAATTGAAATTAGCTTTTGGGTCAGTCTTTACTTCAGTCAACATTTGGTAGTCCAGATTTGACCAACATTTACACCATTTCTGTTTTTGAGTGAGGTACTGAACTGATTTAATTACTTTTCACGAAGAGACCTACAATCACCATTTGGCCTATTTTCTCAGGAAGGTCACCATGGTGATGGAATATGTTAATACTGAACCATGAGAGATGAAGAAAAACATTGTTGCGAGACCTAATCTGCTCCTGGAACATTCAAATCCCCAAATTTGACTAAATGTAGATTTTACAACATGAGAGAGAAAATGTACCTGTAATTCTCGCAGGCTCTTTACTCCCTGGAACAGTGACACATCTTGTGGTAAAACCTGAACCAAGCAGGAACGAGGAGGTGGGTGGTGGGTGGAAGAGTGACACCACACGGCATGGGGACACCACCTGAGACTGGAGGGAATGATCCCTGGCATCAGGAAAGTGGTACGGGAAAAAGGTTTGGGAAAGATTACTGCTGGGGAAGGGGAAGGGAAGCCTGGAGCAGGGAGTGAGAGCTGTAGTGTCACTTGGATAGACCAGAGGGTGGGAATGGTGGGACAGTCTCGAGGGGTTAAATACTTTATTCTGTCATTTTCACGCAGCAAACTTTCAAAGCATTAAAGTCTGACATTTAGCTGTGTAGGACACTGGTTAGACCACTTTTGGAATACTGCGTGCAATTCTGCTCCCCCAGCTGTTGGAACAATAATGTGCAACTTGAAGGGTGAAGGAAAGATTTACAAGGATGTTGCCAGGGTTCGAGGGTTTGAGCTATAGGGAGAGGCTGAATAGGTTGGTGCTGTTTTTCCTGGAGCGTTGCAGGCTGAGGGGTGACCTTGTAAAAGTTTATAAAATTATGAGGGGAATGATAGGGTGAACAGCCAAATGTTTGATGAGGTTCCACATGATAGACTAATTAGCAAGGTTCAATCACCTGGAATTCAGAGACAGCTAGCAATTTGGATACAAAATTAGCTTGGAGATAGGAGACAGTGGATGATGTTGGAGGTTTGTTTTGCACACTGGAGGCCTGTGATTGGAAGTGTGTCACAAGGATCAGTGCTAGATCCACTGCTTGTTGTCATTTCTATAATTTCACATTTGGATGTGAAAACAAGAGAAATGGTTCGGTAAGTCTGCAGATGGCACCACCATTGCTGGTGAGGTGGGCAGTGAAGAAAGTTCCCTCAGAGTACAATGTGACCTTGATCAGATGGGCTGATGGGCCGAGGCATGGCAGATGGAGTTTAATTCAGATAAACGTGAGGTGTTGCATTTTGATAAGGCAAACCAGGGCAGGACTTCCACATGTATTGTCCGGGTCCTGGGGAGTGTTGTCAAATAAAGAGACCTTGGAGTGCAGGCCCATAGTTCCTTGAATGTAAACTCACAGCTAAACAGGGTAGTGGAGAAGGCATTTGGCACAGATCGAGGGATCAGACCTCAGCTCTGCAGTCCGGCCACATCCAGTTGTGACTGGTGGTGGTCAATTAAACAACTCACTGGAGGAGGAGGCTCCACAAATATCCCCATCCTCAATGATGAGAGCGCCCAGCACATCAGAGCAAAAGATAAGGCTGAATCTTTCTCAGCAATCTTCAGCCATAAGTGCTGAGTGGATAATCCTTCTTGGCCTCCTCCAGTGGTCCCCAGCATCACAGATACCAGTCTTCAGCCAATTCTATTCACTCCATGTGATATCAAGAAACAGTTGGAGACAGTGGATACTGCAAAGGCTATGGGCCCTGACAACATTCTGGCAATAGTACTGAAGACTTGTGCTCCAGAACTTGCCACTCCCTTAGCCAGGACAGTTACAACACAATGAGCTAGTGAGGGCAGGAATAGGAGGATAGAGCAGATGAATGCATGGCTGAGGAGCTGGTGTATGGGAGAAGGATTCACATTTTTGGATCATTGGAATCTCTTTTGGGGTAGAAGTGATCTGTATAAGAAGGACAGATTGCACCTAAATTGGAAGGGGACTAATATACTGGCAGGGAAATTTGCTCGAGCTGCTCAGGAGGATTTAAACTAGTAAGGTGTGTGGGGGCGCGGGGGGAGGTTGAGACCCAGGGAGATAGTGAGGAAAGAGATCAATCTGAGACTGGTACAGTTGAGAACAGAAGTGAGTCAAACAATCAGGGCAGGCAGGGACAAGGTAGGACTAATAATTAAACTCCATTTATTTCAATGCAAGAGGCCTTATAGGGAAGGCAGATGAACTCAGGGCATGGTTAGGAACATGGGACTGGGATGTCATAGCAATTACAGAAACATGGCTCAGGGATGGGCAGGACTGGCAGGATAATGTTCCAGGATACAAATGCTACAGGGCGGATAGAAAGGGAGGCAAGAGAGGAGGGGGAATGGCATTTTTGATAAGGGATAGCATTACAGCTGTGCTGAGGGAAGATATTCCAGGAACTACATCCAGGGAAGTTATTTGGGTGGAACTGAGAAATAAGAAAGGGATGATCACCTTATTGGGATTGTATTATAGACCCCTAATAGTCAGAGGGAAATTGAGAAACAAACTTGTAAGGAGATCTAAGCTACCTGTAAGAATAATAGGGTGGTTATGGTCAGGGATTTTAACTTTCCAAACATGGACTGAGACTGCCATAGTGTTAAAGGTTTAGATGGAGAGGAATTTATTAAGTGTGTACAGGACAATTTTCTGATTCAGTATGTGGGTGTACCTACGAGAAAAGGTGCAAAATTGACCTACTCTTGGGAAATAAGGCAAGGCAGGTGACTGAGGTGTCAGTGGCGGTGCACTTTGGGGCCAGCAACCATAATTCTATTGGTTTTAAAATAGTGATAGAAAAGGATAGACCAGATCTATAAGTTGAAGTTCTTAATTGGAGAAAGGCAAATTTTGACAGTATTTGGCAAGAATCTTCGAAAGCTGATTGGAGGTAGATGTTCGCCGGTAAAGGACGGCTGAAAAATGGGAAGCCTTCAGGGCAGCACAGTGTCTCAGTGGTTAGCACTTCTGCCTCACAGCACCAGGGTCCCAGGTTTGATTCCAGCCTTGGGCAACTGTTCGTGTGCAGTTTGCCCATTCTCCCTGTGTCTGCGTGGGTTTCCTCTGGGTGCTCCGGTTTCCTCCCACAATCCAAAGATGCGCAGGTGAGGTGAATTGGCCATGCTAAATTGCCCATGGTGTTAGATGCATTAGTCAGAGGGAAATGGGTCTGGGTGGGTTACTCTTCGGAGGGTCGGTGGACTTGTCGGGCCGAAGGGCCTGTTTCCAAACTGTAGGAATCTAATCTAATCTAAATGAGATAACGAGAATCCAGAGAAAGTATATTCCTGTTAGGGTGAAAGGAAAGGCTGGTAGGTATAGGGAATGCTGGATGGCTAAAGAAATTGAGGGTTTGGTTAAGAAAAAGAAGGAAGCATATGTAAGGTATAGACAGGATAGATCGAGTGAATCCTTAGAAGAGTATAAAGGAAGTAGGAGTATACTTAAGAGGGAAATCAGGAGGGCTAAAAGGTGACATGAGGTAGCTTTGGCAAATAGAATTAAGGAGAATCCAAAGGGTTTTTACAAATACATTAAGGACAAAAGGGAGAGAATAGGGCCCCTCAAAGATCAGCAGGGCAGCCTTTGTGTGGAGCCGCAGAAAAAGGGGGAGATACTAAATGAGTATTTTGCATCAGTATTTAATGTGGACAAGGATATGGAATACATAGACTGCAGGGAAATAAATGGTGACATCTTGCAAAATGTCCAGATTACAGAGGAGGAAGTGCTGGATGTCTTGAAATGGGTAAAGGTGGATAAATCCCCAGGACCTGATCAGGTGTACCCGAGAACTCTGTCCGAAACTAGAGAAGTGATTTCTGGGCCTCTTGCTGAGATATTTTTATCATCGATAGTCACAGGTGAGGTGCCAGAAGACTGAAGGTTGGCAAACGTGGTGCCACTGTTTAAGAATGGTGGTAAGGACAAGCCAGGGAACTATTGACCAGTGAGCCTGACCTCGGTGGTAGGCAAATTGTTGGAGGGAATCCTGAGGGACAGGATGCATGTATATTTGGAAAGGCAAGGACTGATTATGGATAGACAACATGGCTTTGTGCATTGGCAATCATGTCTCACAAACTTGATTGAGTTTTTTGAAGATGTTACAAAGAAGATTGATGAGGGCAGAGCAGTAGATGTGATCTATATGGACTTCAGTAAAGCGTACGACAAGCTTCCCCATGGGAGACTGATGAGCAAGGTTAGATCTCATGGAATACGGGGAGTACTAGCCATTTGGATACAGAACTGGCTCAAAGGTAGAAGACAGAGGGTGGTGGTGGAGGGTTGTTTTTCAGACTGGAGGCCTGTGACCAGTGGAGTGCCACAAGGATCGGTGCTGGGTCCTCTACTTTTTGTCACTTAAATAAATGATTTGGATGCGAGCATAAGGGGTACAGTTAGTAAGTTTTCAGATGACACCAAAATTGGAGGTGTAGTGGATAACAAAGAGGGTTACCTCAGATTACAACAGGATCTGGACCAGATGGGCCAATGGGCTGAGAAGTGGCAGATGGAGTTTAATTCAGATAAATGTAAGGTGCTGCATTTTAGGAAAGCAAATCTTAGCAGGACTTATGCACTTATTGGTAAGGTCCTAGGAAGTGTTGCTGAACAAAGAGACCTTGGAGTGCAGGTTCATAGCTCCTTGAAAGTGGAGTTGCAGGTAGATAGGATAGTGAAGAAGGCGTTTGATATGTTTTCCTTTATTGGTCAGAGTATTGAGTACAGGAGTCAGGAGGTCATGTTGTGGCTGTACAGGATGTTGGTTAGGCCACTGTTGGAATATTGCGTGCAATTCTGGTCTCCATCCTATCGGAAAGATATTGTGAAACTTGAAAGGGCTCAGAGAAGGATGTTGGATGTTGCCAGGGTTGGAGAGACTGAACAGGCTGGGGCTGTTTTCCCTGGAGCGTTGGAGGCTGAGAGGTGACCTTATAGAGGTTTACAAAATTATGAGGGGCATGGATAGGGTAAATAGGCAAAGTCTTTTCACTGGGGTCGGGGAGTTGCATAGGTTCAGGGTGAGAGGGGAAAGATATAAAAGAGACCAGTGGTGGAGGCTGGTACAATTGCAACATTTAAGAGACATTTGGATGGGTATATGAATAGGAAGGGTTTGGAGGGATATGGGCCAGGTGCTGGCAGGTGGGACTAGATTGGGTTGGGATATCTGGTCAGCATGGACGTGTTGGACCGAAGGGTCTGTTTCCATGTTGTACATCTCTATGACTCTATGACTCTAAGTACATTCCTGACAATACAGAAAATTGCTCAGGTTTGATTTGTGGTGATTCTTTCGAGAATCAGCTTGTTCAGTCATTCGGAGGACAGCAGATACTTTCAGGAAAGTGCTGAGGCTGCGTTCCCACCATCTCTCACAGATGGAAGGATGGCAATCAGTTTGATGATCATGTTTGTTTCTGAGTCCTGTGTGAAAAGGAATTAGATGTTCATGTAATTTCTTAAAGCAGGAATTCTCCCTCTGTGTAAAACAAGCTTCACATTTTCACACGGGACTCAGAAACAGAGGGAGAATTCCTGCTTTAAGAAATTACATGAACATCTAATTCCTTTTCACACAGATCACATAGAATCCCTGCAATGTGGAATCAGGCCATTTGGCCCAACAAGTCCACACTGACCCTCTGAAGAACAACCCACCCAGACCCATTCCCTTACCCTATTATTCTACATTTAGCCCTGACCAATGTGCCTAACCTACACATTCCTGAACACTATGGGCAATTTAGCATGGCCACTTCACCAAACCTGCACATCTTTGGACTGTGGGAGGAAACCAGAGCACCCAGAGATAACACATGCAGACATGGGGAGAAAGTGCAAACTCCATACAGACAGCTGCCCGAGACTGGGTCCCTGTGAGGCAGCAGTGCTGACCACTGAGCCACCGTGCCTCCCAACCACCGAGCCCCCGTGCCGCCCAACCACTGAGCCCCCGTGCTGCCCAACCACTGAGCCCCCATGCCTCCCAACCACTGAGCCACCGTGCCTCCCAACCACTGAGCCCCCATGCCGCCCAACCACTGAGCCACCGTGCCTCCCAACCACTGGGCCCCCGTGCCTCCCAACCACTGAGCCACCGTGCCTCCCAACCACTGAGCCCCCGTGCCGCCCAACCACTGAGCCCCCGTGCCTCCCAACCACTGAGCCCCCGTGCCTCCCAACCATTGAGCCACCGTGCCGCCCAACCACTGAGCCCCCGTGCTGCCCAAACATGGTATTTCAGCTGACTGTTCAATTCCTCTTTATGCATCAAAGGAGAGATTTGGGACAGATCCAACAAGAGGTTAATCAGACACAATTGATGACTTGTCCGAAAATTCACAGATAATTATCCATAAAATGAATCTGATTGACTTTCCTGACCTGAAACACCAATCCCAATCTTCGCATATTCACTCAAAGCTGAATTTCATTTAATTTCCAGATTATTACCTGATGGCTTCTTATAAAATGTGGTCTGATTAGTAAATTTGCAGATGACACAAGGATTGGGGGAGCTGTGGATAGTAAATGGGATTGCCAGAGGATGCAGCAGGATATCGATCGGCTGGAGACATGGGTGGAGAAACGGCAGGTGGAATTTAATCCAGACAAATGTGAGGTGATACATTGTGGAAGTTCTCACTCAGGAAGGAGGAAAACAGTGAATGGCAGAACCTCAGAAGCAGGGACATACAGAGGGATCGAGGTATACAGAACCACAGTTCCTAAAGCTCAACTATGTAGATAAGGTGTTGGAGAAGGCAGATGGCGTGCTTGCCTTCTGTGATTGGGGTAAAGAGTATAAAAATTGGTAAGTTGTATCATTGTTGTATAGAACTTTTATTATGCCAGAGAGGATCTGATCTATTTCCAAATGTAAATGTCAGCTCCACCCATTGCTCTGAAATGCAGACCCTGTAAATTTACAGATAGACAATTGGAATTTAGCTTCAGGTCTGCCTTTTGGGTCTGTCTTTGAGTGAAATTCAGTGAACATTGGGTGGTCCAGATTTGATCATTTATGTTTTTGAGTGAGATACTGAACTAATTTTATTACTTTTCATGAAGAGACATACAATCACCAATTCGCCCATTTTCTCAGGAAGGTCACCATGGTGATGGAATATGTTAATAGCGAATCATGAGAGACGAAGAAAAACATTGTTGTGAGACCTCAAGTGACCTTCATCCACACCTGGACCATTCAAATCCCTGAATTTGACTAAATGCAGATTTTACAACATGAGACTGAAAATGTACCTGTAATTCCCCCAGGCTCTTTACTCCCTGGAACAGTGACAAATCTTGTGGTAAAACCTGAACCAAGCAGGAACGAGGAGGTGGTTAGTGAGTGGGAAAATGATAACACACGGCATGAGGACTGGAGGGAATGATCCCTGGGATAAGGAAAGTGGTCTGAGAAAAGGTTTGGGAGAGATTACAACTGGGGAAGGGGAAGAGAAGCCTAGAGCAGGGAGTGGTGAAGAGATGGGAGTGGGAGCTGAAGTGACACTTGGACAGACCAGAGGGTGGGAATGGAGGGACAGTCTCGAGGGGTTAAATGCTCTTTTCTGCCATTTTCACACAGCAGAAAAGTTCCAAAACAATAAAGTCTGACATTTAGCTGGGCTTCTCCTGACTAAACTGTTAATTTGCGACAGAATTTGCTGACTGATCTTGGTCAGCGGTTAAAATTGCACCTGTCGAGGGAAACATTTTGAGTATGGGTTCTGAATATGGATTACCTCGACAGCAATTCACTGAGTGAGGAAACAATTACGATCAGTAAACGTCTTCCAGGCCAGTTAGCAGGCCCTCAGTCATTAGCAAGAATTTAGAGTCCATTATTAATGATGAGATTGTGGGATACTTGGTAAAATAGGGCAGGGTCAGCACGGCTTCATCAAGGGGAGGTCATGCCTGACAGATCTGTTGGAATTATTTGAGGAGATAATAATCCAGTGACATAAAGGAGAGGCAGTGGGTAAAATCTATTTGGATTTCCAGAAGACCTTTAACAAGTTGCAGCACAGGAAGCTGCTCCATAAGATAAGAGCCCATGGTGTTGGGGGCAAGATGCTGGCATGGACAGAGGATTGACTGACTGGCAAAGAGCAGAGTGGGGATGAAGGGGTGTTTTTCAGAATGGCACCCAGTCACTCGTGGATTTCCACAGGGATCAGTGTTGGGACCACAATTATTCATGTTATATATTAATGATCTGGATGAAGGAACTGAGGGCATTGTTGCTAAGTTTGCAAAAGACACAAAGATAGGTGGAAGGACAGGTAGTGCTGAGGAAGCAGGGAGGCTTCAGAGGGACTTGTACAGGGTTGGAGAGGAGGCAAAGAAGTAGCAAATGGAATACAACATGGGAAAGTGTGAGTTGTGCATTTTTGCAGGAAAATTAGACTATATTCTAAATGGTAGGCAAAAGTGAGCACTGCAAATGCTGGAAACCAGAGTTTAGATCAGAGTGGTGCTGGAAAAGCACAGTAGGTCAGGCAGCATCTGAGGACCATCAGGAAAGTATTCCTGATGAAGGGCTTTTGCCCGAAACATCGATTTTCCTGCTCCTCGGATGCTCTCTGCTCTGTATTCTAAATGGTGAAAGGCTTCAGAAATCCGAAGAACAGAAGTCCTTGGGATTACTAGTTCAGGATTCTCTTCAGGTTAACTTGCAGGTTTCATTGGCAGTTAGGAAGGCAAATAAAATATTAACATTCATTGCAGAGCTCGAATACAAGAGCAGGGATGTACTGCTGGGGCTGTGTAAGGTTCTGGCCTGAGCACATGTGAAACATTGTGAGTAGTTTGGACCCCATATCTAAGGAAGAAAGTGTGAGCATTGGAAGGGAGGTCCAGAGAATGTTTACAAGAATGATCCCGGGAATGAAGAACTTGTCAGAAGAGGAGCAGTTGAGATCTCTGGAGCTGTACTCGATGGTGTTTAAAAAGGCGCTGGGGGGGATGACCTCATTGAAATTTACAGATAACATAGAGGGCTATAGACTGGACATGGAGAGGCTGTTCCTACTAGTGGTGGAGACGAGGACCTCAGAGCAAAGCCTCCGAGTGGGGAGATGACCATTAGACATGAGATGAGGAGAAATGTCTTCAGCCAGGCGGTGGTGAATCTGTGGAACCCATTGCTGCAAAAGGTTATCGAGGCCAAGTCATTGAGAGCATTTAAAACTGAGATAGACAGTTTGTTGATTGATAGGGGGATCAATGGTTACAGGGAAAAGGCAGGAGCATGAGATTGAGAAACGTATCAGCCAAGATCGAACGGCAGAGCAGTCTCAAAGGGCTGAGTGGCCTAATTCTGCTCCTGTGTCTTATGATTTTATGGACATGGGCATCATTGACTGACAAGCTTTGATTACCCACCCTCAGTGTCTTTGAGAAAGTGGTGAGCTGCCTTTTTGAACTGCTGCAGTCCTTCATGTGCTGAGGTTGACCCACAATGCCCTTGGGGAGAGACTTCCTGGATGTTTACCCAGTGACACTGAAAAAACAGCGATATATTTCCAAGTCAGGATGGTGAGTGGTTTGGAGGGGAACTTGAAGGTGGTGGTGTTCCCATGTATCTGCTGCCCATGTCTTTTGAGATGAAAGTTGTTTTGGGTTGGATTGTGCTGTCTTTGATGAATTTCTGCTGTGCATCTTGTAGATAGTACAAAATTGCTGTTCCTGAGTGTTGGGAAGCAGATGTTTGTGGATGTGATACCAATCAAGCAGGCTGTTTTGTCCTGGATGGTGTCAAGCGTCTTGACTGTTGTTGGGGCTGCACACAGTCGGGCAAGTGGGGAGTATTCCATCACATTCCTGACTTGTGCCTTGTAGATAGTGGTCAGGCCTTCAGGAGTCAGGAACTGAATTACATGCCACATTATTCTAATCCTCTGACCTGCTCTTGTAACTATTGTATTTATGTGGTTAGTCCTGTTGAGTTTCAATGGCAATCTCCAGGATAATTGTAGCAGGGGATTCAGTGATGGTAACACCACTGAATGTCATGTGGGAGTGGTTAGAATATCTACGATTGGAGATGGTCATTTGTGTGGTGCAAATGTTACATGACACCCGTCAGTTCAAGCCTAGATATTGTTCAATGGACAATAGACAATAGGTGCAGGTGTAGGCCATTCTGCCCTTCGAGCCTGCACCACCATTCATTATGATCTTGGCTGATCATCCTCAATCAGTATCCTGTGCCTTATCCCCATAACCCTTGATTCCACTATTCTTCAGAGCTCCATCCAACTCTTTCTTGGAAGTATCCAGAGACTTGGCCTCCACAGCCTTCTGGGGCAGATCGTGTTGCATTTGAACTCGGACTGTTTCGGAATCTGAGGAGTTGTGAATGGTGCTGTAGGTTGTGCAATCAACGGTGAACCATCCTCTTGTTGGTTCCCTCACCACCTGTTACAGACCCAGTCTAGCTGACCAGCTCAATCACATGTACTGCTGCCACTGTTGGTGGTGGACATTGAAGTCTCCCACCCAGAGGACATTTTGCACCCTTGCCACCCTCAGTGCTTCCTCGACGTGTTGCTCAACATGGAGGAGTACCAATCCATCAGCCAACAGAGGACAGTACATGGTAATCAGCAGGTGGATTCATTGTCATGCGATTGACACAATTGAGTCACTTGTTAGGCCACTTCAGAAAGCAGTGAGAGTGAACCACAGTGCTGAAGGTCTGGAGTCATGTGTGACATCTTGAAAAATGTAAATATTACAGAGGAGGAGCTGCTGGATGTTGTGAAATGCATAAAAGTGGATAAATCCACAGGGCCTGATCAGGTGTACCCTAGACCTCAGTGGCCAGCTCAGGAATCGGGAAGAAGTACTCAGGGCAGGAGGTGCTGGGGAAGCCCACAGAGGTTATTCCATGTTTGAGAAAATGCACTAGGGCCAGGGAAGTGAGGGATGATCATAGAGGATACGCCAAATTCTGCGCTGGATATACCACACATGAGCCAAGAGAGTTCAGGAGTCAGACTCCTCACTAGAATAAAGACAAAAAATCTGCAGATGCTGGAATCCAAAGTAGACAAACAGGAGGCTGGAAGAACACAGCAAGTCAGGCAGCATCAGGAGGTGGAGAAATCAGTGTTTTGGGCATTTCAGAGTTAATACCTGAAACGTTGACTTATCCACCTCCTGATGCAGCCTGGCTTGCTGTGTTCTTCCAGCCTCCTCTTTGTCTACTCCACACTAGAGTAATTACCCTGGGAATGGGTCAGATCCACACTGAGGGATCCATGCAGGGACCAAGAATAAAGTCGGCTGTATCCGGACTGGACGAAGCTGTGCAGGAGCCAGGAGGGAGACAAAATCCAAGCAGGAAGAATCTGTGTAGGGGCTGAAGAAGGACCATGCTGGTGGGATCTGCACTGAGTATGAAACAAACTTTTAAAGATGCAATCAGGGAGGTGAATGAGGAAAAGGCTGTAAACTTTGACTAAACGTCAGAGGGCTCCATCACCGAGTGTACAGCAGAACAACAGTCAAAATTGAGAAAGGCAAAACTGAGAGATGGGTTCAACCCATCGGGCCATCCCCACCCCAGAAGAAAATGTTCATGGATGGTTCCGAAGAATGATAAAGGTCAGAAAGAGGGAGTGATCATCATCACTTTATATTTACAGTTGTGTCGATGAGTTAATACTAATATAAGAAGAAACGGTGAGTCAGTGGCTGCAGCAGGTGTCGATGAGGATAAGGTAGAAACAGCTGAAAAATGGGCAGTAGACAGGGACACCCCGTATACTGAATCACAGCTGTGTACCTCACTACACTGCACAGAGGTGGGAACTCACCCCATAGTTAAAGAGGGCTCACTGAAAATTAGGGTGTTGTTCATGCACAACATCAAAGATTCAATCATGGTTTAATAATGAATTTCAAATCTTTGGGAGTGGAGTGAACTGTGTGTTTTATTGATTCTAATTAAAAACAAGTTTTTGTGCTTTACACTCTCAAATTATTCTCACAATCCAGATAAACTAATGTTTGGCAAATATCAAACCGAACTCAGCTTTTGAAAAACATTGAAAAGAAATATAGAAAACGCCAAGGTAAGAAATAAATGCTTCTGATGTGAAAGTGATCTTAAAAATACTAAAGGGATTGGAGACAATTGAAGACAAATGGTAAAACCAAAGAAAGGCTTATCAAATTCAAAAGGTCAGTTTGAAATGAACAGCAGATTTAAGCAGTTTTCCTGAACAATTACAACAAAATCACTCAGTGACTTACCTCCCTCCCCCACCGTCTCAGACTCACAGTGAGTTAACTCTTTCTGCTGGCAGCTTCCTTTCAATTCCCCCAGAATTGTGTTGGTGTTGGAGAGGCTGTTAGGTCTGAAGGTTGATAAGTCTCCGGGGCCTGATGGTCTGCATCCCAGGGTACTGAAGGAGCTGGCTCGGGAAACCGTGGATGCGTTGGTGATTATTTTCCAGAGTTCAATAGATTCGGGGTCGGTTCCTGAGGATTGGAGGGTGGCTAATGTTATACCACTTTTTAAGAAAGGTGGGAGAGAGAAAGCAGGAAATTATAGACCAGTTAGTCTGACCTCAGTGGTGGGAAAGATGCTGGAGTCTATTATAAAGGATGAAATTACTGCACATCTGGATAATCGTAATAGGATAGGACAGAGTCAGCATGGATTTATGAAGGGGAAATCATGCTTGACTAATCTTCTTGAATTTTTTGAGGATGTAACTCTGAAGTTGGACGAGGGAGATCCAGTAGATGTAGTGTACCTGGACTTTCAGAAAGCTTTTGATAAAGTCCCACACAGGAGGTTTGTGAGTAAAATTAGGGCGCATGGTATTGGGGGCAAAGTACTAGATTGGATTGAAAATTGGTTGGCTAATAGGAAACAAAGGGTAGTGATAAACGGCTCCATTTCGGAATGGCAGGCAGTGACCAGTGGGGTACCGCAAAGATCCGTGCTGGGACCGCAGCTTTTTACAATATATGTTAATGATATAGAAGATGGTATCAGCAATAACATTAGCAAATTTGCTGATGATACAAAGCTAGGTGGCAGGGTGAAATGTGATGAGGATGTTAGGAGATTACAGGGTGACCTGGACAGGTTAGGTGAGTGGGCAGATGCTTGGCAGATGCAGTTTAATGTGGATAAATGAATGGTTATCCACTTTGATGGCAAAAACAGGAAGGCAGACTACTACCTCAATGGAATCAATTTATGTAAAGGGGCAGTACAGAGAGATCTGGGTGTTCTTGTACACCAGTCAATGAAGGCAAGCATGCAGGTACAGCAGGTAGTGAAGAAGGCTAATAGCATGCTGGCCTTCATCGCAAGAGGAATTGAGTATAGAAGCAAAGAGGTGCTTCTGCAGCTGTACAGGGCCCTGGTGAGACCACACCTGGAGTACTGTGTGCAGTTCTGGTCTCCAAATTTGAGAAAAGACATTCTGGCTATTGAGGGAGTGCAGCGTAGATTCACGAGGTCAATTCCTGGAATGGCAGGATTACCTTACACTGAAAGACTGAAGCGTCTGGGTTTGTATACCCTTGAGTTTCGAAGACTGAGAGGGGATCTGATTGAGACGTATAAGATTATGAAAGGATTGGACACTCTGGCAGTAGGAAACATATTTCCACTAATGGGTGAGTGCCGAACCAGAGGACACAGCTTAAAAATACGGGATAGACCATTTAGGACAGAGCTCAGGACAGAGAGTGGTGGCTGTGTGGAATGCTCTGCCCCAGAGGGCAGTGGAGGCCCACTCTCTGGATTCATTTAAGAAGGAGTTGGATAGAGCTCTCAAAGATAGTGGAATCAAGGGTTATGGAGATAAGGCAGGAACAGGATACTGATTAGGAATGATCAGCCATGATTATATTGAATGGCGGTGCAGGCTCGAAGGGCTGAATGGCCTACTCCTGCACCTATTGTCTATTGTCTATTGACACCTTCCATATCTCTAAATGTGTATTAATGGAAATTTACAGACATCCCAGTGGGATTTGCCTTTTAGAGACTTGGCTTGACCAGCCAGGACATGTGTTATCTTCTAAGAGAAAGTGTTTGTGAATGTTTTGGAAATTGGTACTGATAAATAAATTGATAAATGGTGTTATTCAAGCACTCAGTAGGGAACTTAACATGAAGTTTAAAAAGCTGTTCAGTGATCTAATCCATGAACAGTATTCTGATCACCTTGGGAGCTGTTCAGGAATACAGAGGGCTTTACTTCACATTCTCAATTGCTGGAAGATGTTGTTTTTAAAGACACCTCAAATAAAAATGGGAACTTCCCCATGGCCCAATGGACAGAACAGACTGTCAAGGCCTGTCAATGAGGGAGGAGGTTCAAGACAGGCCATGGAATTGTTGAGTTCTTGTCGCAAATTTTATGAAGGACTTCACTAAATAGCTGCTCCCCAAGAATTGATAGAAGAGGAGGAAAGGGATAGCTCAGGGGGTTGTATCATTCGAAGTTGATGAACTATTAATTATTCAGTTCACAGCAAGAATGATTCCACGCAGAGGTAGATCCAGGGAAGTGACAAGTTCTAAAGAGAATACGTTCGTTTGAATCTGGAATATTTTGAAGAGTGGAATGTGTGAAGGAACTGAGCAAATTCTGTTCCTCCATCTTTTGGTCTTACAGCTGCATTCACGTGGCCATAATGTCCACTCAATTTGCTTGCCCAGTGATGCTTGTGCCATCAGCCAGTATGACTGCAACACATTCCATCTCTTCTTCAAAGTAATTAATATATCTAGTAATTAATAAGACATAGAATCATAGCATCACTACAGTATGGATAGGGGCCATTTGGCCCATCAATTCAGGACCAACCCTTCTGAAGGGCATCTCACCTGGATCTAACCACTTACTCCATTCCCATAACTCCACGTTTAGCTTGGCTAACTCATCTAGCCGACACACCCCTGGCCACTGCATAACAATGTACCACGGCCAATGCACCTAAACTGCACATCTTTGGATATAGGAGCAGAATTAGGCCACTCAGCCCATTGTGTCTGCTCCGCCATTCGATCATAGCTGACGTTTCTCAACCTCATTCTCCTGCCTCTTACCCAGAGTTGGTCCTCTTCAATAGTTAGAAATAGATGAATTAAGACCATAGGTACACCACCACCAGAAACAGTAACCAGGGGAGAGTAAGTGTCAGCACAACAGTGATGAGTGATAGCAATTACAAAACTCGTTTTCCCAGGTTTCAGAGTTCCCGTGAACCAACTGACAGAAGGTTAATGATTTATGAACCCATCCCAAAGTTAGAACGAAAAGTATTTTACATAGTCAATGAGTTGGAGCATTTCCCCAATACATAATATAGCTAAGCTGTATTCAAAATCACCCTCATCAAACAGTATATAAAAGTTACAACTCAGTGTTCAAACTGCAGATCCACCTGAAGGTGCTGAGAGTCAGTCAGTGCATTCACCAGTGATCTGAGAGAACACCAAGATGCTGAGAATCTTCTTAACTGTGTCTGTCCTCTTCGGGCATCAAATTGCTGCTCAGGACCCAGAGCAGGAGGTGATCGACCTCTGTACTCATGTTGACTGTCCAGAGCCAGAACAAGTCATCCAGGACAAGGTCAGTACATCTGAGAGTTTCCTCTGTTCTGTCATGTTTGTACCAGTGGAAATTATTCCATGTTGTTTTTAGTCCCTAACCTGCAGTGCACCGACAGTCCACATCCCAACCCTGAACCATGAAACTGGACTGAAATTACTCCTCGGGCCTCATTAACACTTTCTACATGAGCTGCCATAGCCTGCCTGGCTCCCACTGCCAGCTTGTGCAGTAAGAAGAATATCAGGGCTTCCATCTCCAGCAGCAGGTGAAGGGAGGGGTCAGTGTGCTCACAGAGAGGGGGCTGGTGGGGGTCAACACGAGGACTGTAGAGGCAGGGAGCTCTCCTACTGCTCCTGTCTTCACTCAATCTAACCCTGTTTCTGAAAGGCAGCTGATCACAGGCTGAAGGTCTCTGTGTTCAATGTGGAAGAGGCCAAGTCTGGTTGTGAGTGGAATCTTCCCATTCCCCAATCCTGGACAGCTGCAAAGTCATTTCAATCCAGCAGGCTGCAAACAGAAGATAAGTCAGCTGTGAGATACTGCTCTCTGACCATGTTGGGGTCACTCTGCATTGGTTAGTGGACAGGAGAAGGTGTGAAGGTTGATTAACATTAGCAAATACTTGAAGAATTTTGCATTATTTTTTATGTGGACATATTCCATTGAGAAACACAAACTCCACAGGAAAACTGATTGACCAATGTCTGACCAAATTAATTCAGGGTAATACTAGATTAAAGAAGAGATTCTTCTGACAATTCCAGTAAATGTCCAGAACAGGCAATGACTGAATATTAATAAGAGAGGGAATAATAGACAGTGGCAGCATACCAGACAGGAATTTACATATTACACGAGCTTGCACAAGCAGATGGGACAGAAGCAAAAATAATTGTTAAACTCTGAGAAACAAAGGTAGGAAAATGACAGGGAAGAGGGAAGTGGGAGGGATATAAAACACACACCTTGAATCTGTCTTCACACAAAAAATATTTTATTAAAAACTGAATAGTGGGACATCAAAGATCTGAAGAGGTTGTGGAATTACTCAGTATAAAAGAGAGTAAATATGAGAAAATCTCCAGGATTAAACACCTGATAAATTCCCAGCACTTGGTAACCTGCATCCTAGGATTCTTAAAGAAGTTGACTGTAGGATTACTGGGTCCAATGGTTTGTGACCTTCTGTACTGCCCAGATTCTCTAACAGCGTCAGTAGTTTAGAACAGAACAGTTCTAACAGAGATGTTCAAGACTGGAGGGAGAGTAAAAAACAGGGAAGTTAGTGTGACATCAGTCAGAGAGAACAAGGATAGCAGGGTGAAGGACAAACAGACGATGACTCTGTGGAGAAAGTAGCCATGCAAATGCTGGGTGAGAGGGCAACCTGTTTGTGTTGGAGATGAGAACAGTAAGGGAGATAAATTATATTCTGTGTAGTCACAATTGAGTAGTCCGAAGGTTGTGTTCCCTACTCTGTGTCTGGTTTTCAGGATATCATCATTGCTGGAGAAATTGAAGTGTGAAGGTTAGTGCAAGGACAGCACGGTGGCTCAGTGGTTTGCACTGCTGCCTCACAGTGCCAGGGACACAGGTTCAATTCCAGCCTCGGGCGACTGTCTGTGTGGAGTTTGCACATTCTCCCCGTGTCTGTGTGGGTTTCCTCCCACAATCCAAAGATGTGCAGGTCAGGTGGATTGGCCATGCTAAATTGCCCATAGTGTTTGGTGCATTAGTCAGAACAAAATGGGTCTGGGTGGGTTACTCTTCGGAGGGTCTGTGTGGACTGGTGGGACCAAATGGCCTGTTTCCACACTGTAGGGAATCTAATCAATCTGTATAGATTTCAGTGGCATGGGTAGATTCTTAAACAAGCTGCTGTCGTGAATTGGGCAGTTAAGATTTAGAGATTGATACCAAAGGGTAAGGTTAGACAGGATGTGTATAAGTTGGTAGACTGTCAGTTAGTGGAGTGTTGTAACCATCAATGCTGGGGCCTTAGCTATTTACAATCTATATGATAGGACTGAGTGTCAAGTATTTACGTTTGCTGTTGTGAAGCCAGGTGGAGATTTTAGCCGCTGACAGGATAATAGGAATCTGCCAGGTAAGTTAAGTGAATGGGCAACACATGGGCAGATGGAGTATAATGTGGGAAAATGTAAAGTTATTCACTTTAATCAAAGAATTAGATCAGAAGGTGAATTAAATGGAGAGCTGATGGCCTTGAGGTATTATCGCCGGACTCTTAATCCCGAGACACAGGTAATGTTCTGGGGACCTGGGTTTGAATCTCGCCATGGCAGATGGTGGAATTTGAATTCAATAATCATCCGAAATTAAGATTCTGTGATGTCCAGGAATCCATTGTCAATTGTTGGGAAAACCCATCTGGTTCAGAAATGTCTTTCAGGGAAGGAAACTGCCAACTTCTGGTCTACATGTGACTCCAGACCCACAGCAATGTGATTGACATTTAACTGCTCTCTGGGCAATTAGGATGGGCAGTATATGCTGGTCTAGTCAGCAATGCCCCCATCCCACGTATGAATTAAAAGGAAAGAATTGTTTTCATCTGTGAAAAGAATTTTCAATGTTGGTGTTCAGGGATAGTTGGATGTCCAGGACATGAAACTCAGCAGGTTGGCATAAAGGCACGGCAAACGATCAGGACGGGGGAAGATGGTGGCATAGTGACCAATAATCCAGAGGGACAATCTCATGCTTTGGAGAAATAAACACTGAAACTGATGGAGAAACACATTAGGTCTGACAGCATTTGTGGAGAGAGTAAATGTTTAAGTGTGATGTGACTATTTCTGAAGTTGAGTCCTATCGGATTCGAAACTCTAACTCTTTCCACAGATACTGCCAGACCTGCTGAGCTTGTCTAGCGTTTTTTTATTTTTATTTTAGATTTCCAACTTTTGCAGTTTTTGGTTTTGTTGCAACTGCTTTAGGGTCACAGATTCAAATCCCATATTGGTGGCTAGAATTGGGTTTGAAAATCTACTCTCTGCAGTGGTGACCATGGAACTATTATCAATTATTGTAAACCACATCTGGTTCACTCATAGCCTAGAGAACAGGAAATCTGCTATTTTTACCTGGGCTAGTCTACTTGTGACTTTATCCACAGTAATGTGCACCACTCTTAAATGTTGTCTAAAATGGCCTGGCAAGTCACTCAGATCGAAGAGATGGACAGGCAACAACGGAGGGGCTTGCCAATGATAGCCACATTCTCTAAAATAATACATTTTAAAACATGGAATATTGAATAAAGGCCTTTATTGAAAGAGAGTTGAAGAGCAAGAATGAGGAGGTTTCATTGCCCTTGTACAAGGGGCTTTGGTGAGACTGCGTCCAGAGTGCTGTATGCAGCTATGCTCTCTTTTTCTAAAGAAGCATGTACTTGGAGGTACTGCACTGAACATTCACTGCAGTAATTCTGGAGGTTAGAGAAACATTAACCGGTAACACTGTGCACCCTATTGCCATAATGCATCGATAGAGAATAGAGAGTGGATGTTGCCAGTAATGAACAGGCACAAGAATAAAACGGATTGTGTTTTCCAAGATGGTGTCAAGCTTCTTGAATGTTGTTGGAAGAGGCAAGTTAAAGTCTTCACTCACACTCCTGCACTGTGGCTTGCAGATGGGAGACAAGCATGGGGAAGAAAGGAGGTCAGCTATTCACTGCAGAATTCAGAGTCTCTGAATCTCCCTTGGAACTCATTTGGCTTGTCCAGATCAATGGTTAAACCTAGAATATTGGTGGATTCGGCAATGACAATGCAAATGAATATCGAGGAGAAATGTTTGGATTTTATTTTACGTCTAGTTTTTCTAACAGATGAGAGACTTGACAAACAGTCGAGGTATTTTTCAATGTATAATTTCAGTTACATCACACTGTAAACTTTTGCTATAAATGCTGTGTCTTACAATTGTGTCCTCCACAACCACCTGATGAAGGAGCGGCTCTCCGAATGCTAGTGCTTCCAATTAAACCGGTTGGACTATAACCTGGTGTTGTGTGACTTTTAATTCAGTTCTTTGTAATATTGTCCTTGATATGTCCTAGGTAAATCACCCTTGCTTTTGTGAACTCATTTTTGGCCAGGCATGTTATCAAGTCATCAAACTGCAATTACACAGAAGCCTGACAGTGTCAATGCAGGCCATTCAGCCCATTGAATCCACACCGACCCTCTGAGTAGTATCCCACCCAGACCCAACACTGTTCCCAGTCCCTGTAATTCTACATTTCCCATACCTAATCCACTTAACCTACACATCCATGGACTTAACTTGGCCAGTCCATCTTCCGTGCACATCTTTGGACTGTGGCAGGAAACTGGAGCACCCAAAGGAAACCCACATGGACACAGAATGGGCAAACTCCACAAAGACAGTCACCAGAGGATGGAATTGAAATGGGTTCCTGGTACTGTGAGGCAACTGTGATAACCACAGAGCCACTGTGCTGCCAGTAGCTAAAACACATTCTCTAATTGCCTTATATGTTCTTTCCATGTGAATCTGTAAAATCCTTAGAGTATGGAAGCAGGCTGCTTGACCCAACAAGTCCACACCGACCCTCCAAGTAACTCACCCAGACCCATTCCCCTATCCTAATACGCTACGTTTTCCCTGACTAATGCACCTAACCTACATATCCCTGAATACTATGGGCAACTTAGCCTGGCCGATCCACCTATTCAATCCATCTAACCTGCACACCTTTGGACTGTGGAAGGAAATGAGAGCACCTGGAGGAAACTCACGCAGCCACAGGGAGAATGTGCAAACTCCATACACAGTCACCAGAGGCTGCAATCAAACTCAGGTCCCTCGTGCTGAGAGGCAGCAGTGCTAACCACTAAGCACTGGTGTTCCTGTGTTTTCTAAATAAACTACAGTGAGGTACTTCATATATGACTTGAAGCATCAGTGTTTGGAAATTGGCTGTACATGTTTAAACTCAAATGGCATGATTCAACTTTGATATGATCGGTATGATGTTACAAAGGAAGATATTTCACAAGCCTTTGGTCTTAATGGCTATTACAACTTGCTCAGGAACCATTCAAGTTTTTGTTACAATGCTGAGCCCTCCTGAGCCCATAACTGATGCTGATTAAAAAGCTTTTCAAAAGATTGTTTCTGGGCAAAATTGCTGTGAAGAAACATTGGCAGAGCTGAGTTTTTTTTGGAATTCAACCTCACTGCCCAAATAAAGCAATGCACCAAATCAAGCTAATGGGCTAATGAATGGCAGATTGGTTTAGTTTAGATAAATGTGAGGTGCTACATTTTGAAAAGGCAAATCTTAGCAGGACTTATTCACTTAATAGTAAAGTCCTCGGGAGTGTTGCTGAACAAAGAGACCTTGGAGTGCAGGTTCATAGTTCCTTGAAAATAGAGTTGCATGTGGATAGGATAGTGAAGGCGCCATTTGGTATGCTTTCCTTTATTGGTCAGAGTATTGAGTACAGGAGTTGGGAGGTCATGTTGCGGCTGTACAGGACATTGGTTAGGCCACTTGTGGAATATTGCGTGCAATTCTGGTCTCTCTTCTGTCGGAAAGATGTTGTGAAACTTGAAAGGGTTCAGAAAAGATTTACAAGGGTGTTGCCAGGGTTGGAGGATTTGAGGTAGAGGGAGAGGCTGAACAGGCTGGTGCTGTTTTCCCTGGAGCATCAGAGGCTGAGGGGTGACCTTAAAAGTTTATAAAATCATGAGGGGCTTGGATAGGATAAATAGACAAGTCTTTTCTCTGGCGATAGGGGAGTCCAGAACTTGAGGGCGTAGGTTTAAGGTGAGAGGGGAAAAAATTAAAATGGACCTAAGGGGCAACCTTTTCACACAGAGGGAGGTGCATGTATGGAATGAGCTGCCAGAGGAAGTGGGGAAGGCAGGTACAATAACAATATTTGAAAGCCATCTGGATGGCTACATGAATAGGAAGGTTTTAGAGGGATATGGGCCAAGTGCTGGCAAATGGGACAGGTTTAGGATATCTGATTGGCATGGATGAGTTGGACCGAAAGGTCTGTTTCTGTGCTGTACCTCTGATTCTATAAACTCAATGTGTTCCAGTAACTTATTCCTAAAACTGCAAATATCTTCTGACATAGTTTCCTTAGTCTCAAGGAGTACTCTTCCCCATTTTAGTTCACAGTCCAAAAAAAACCTAAAGTAGTCCTTAAACTTTATGACAATTTTCTCATTTGATGTTTATTTTGGTGTCGGGTTAATTTTCTCGTGTGATAATTCAATTTCTCTTCTTGTTTTAGAATTATAAAGAGATGCAATACCCAGCCATCCAATGGATTAAAACAAAGGTTGATGATATGGATCTGGTTCATGCAGTGGATACTGGCTTGAAAATTCTTTTCAATTATTCAGCTTTTAACAATGCTGAAGGTACATTGCATATCCCTTTAAATTGCAACAAAATATAAAATACTCCTTTAGTCTCTAACTAGTCTTGTCTGAAACCTTCTCCACAGACTGACACATTTCCTAATGAATTTGCCAATGTGAATCCCAGAGGGGTGCTTGATCACATTGTTAATTTGGAAACTGCTTTATTAAATACAGCTCTGTGGTCCTACAATCTGGGAAGTGGGAAGTGTATTTCAAACAGTGAGCAGACTCTTCTCAGGATCTGGGCTATCAGGTGAGAAGTCCCATGAAGCCAACCTCAACTCGAGCAAGCAACTCGCTGAGTTGCATGGCAGCAAGTTGCCAATTAGAGGGGATTCTAGATTGTTCAATGCCTTATTATTGCTGCAATCTTATACCTGCACCATTTCTCAGTGCCAGCATCTTCCGTGGCAAACACACACTGCATGATCGGCAACCAAATGGCCATGTCTTAGTGGAGTAGTCCTTAGTGCAGGCCGTGGAGACACTCAGTTAGGGGTCCTGATACAGTAAATCAGGCACAGCCTAGGACACCATCCAGGGGATTGACCACAGTGAGGCACCTGCTCAGGGAGTTCTCTGTTGGGAAGTCAGTACCTCTGTAGTTTGGGCAGTGGGTCAGTCCTGTGGATCCATTAGTCAATACAGGGCTGGGGAGAGTTGGGGGGGGGGGCAGGTCTCCCTAATCCCTGGCTCCCTTTGTGTTGTACACCTCTCTGCCTCAGGCATCACTGACCAACTCATTCCCACCAGCACGGGCCAAGAAAAAAAAGAATCGGGATGTTTGAAGATGTGGGGAAACATTGTCAGCTGAAACCACCATCTTACAAATACCTTGTTCATCTTGATCTCACGTGCTGCAACGGCTCTCACAGACATCAATCCATGGTCCATCCTGTATAGACATGGACTATGCTTCATGCTGGCACTATCACATTCAGGGCGACACAGAGACTCAAACATTTGTGAGAAGATTTGTAGCTCGGGTGCTCGTTGTTGTGGTTCTGTTCGCCGAGCTGGGAATTTGTGTTGCAGACATTTCGTCCCCTGTCTAGGTGACATCCTCAGTGCTTGGGAGCCTCCTGTGAAGCGCTTCTGTGACGTTTTCTCCGGCATTTATAGTGGTTTGTATCTGCCGCTTCCGGTTGTCAGTTCCAGTTGTCCGCTGCAGTGGCCGGTATATTGGGTCCACTACGTAGTGTACAAAATCCCATGCAAGGACTGCACAAAACACTACATAGGACAAACTGGAAGACAGCTAACGATCCGTATCCATGAACACCAACTAGCCATGAAACAACACGACCAGCTATCCTTAGTAGCCACAAACACAGAGAACAAGCAACATGAGTTCGACTGGGACAACACTACTATTATAGGACAAGCCAAACAGAGAACAGCCAAGGAATTCCTAGAGGCATGACACTCATCCACAGACTCTATCATCAAACACATTAACCTGGACCCAATATACTGGCCACTGCAGCGGTCAGCTGGAACTGACAACCGGAAGCGGCAGATACAAAGCACTATAAATGCCGGAGGAAAGATCACAGAAGCGCTTCACAGGAGGCTCCCAAGCACTGAGGTTGTCACCTAGACAGGGGACGAAACGTCTGCAACACAAATTCCCAGCTCGGCAAACAGAACCACAACAGACTCAAACAAACAGAGGTAGGACCAAAACAATCAAATTTTTACAAACCCAATAAACCAGCTCACCCCATGTGCACTGATTATAGTGTCTAACACTTTTAAAACTCCTGTCCAGTTCTGATGCAAGGTCAATGACCGGAAACATTGGGTGGGATTTTCCCCTCTGCAGAAGTGACAAATAATTAGGAAATATCTATCCTATGATTAAGGGATCAAGGGTTACGGGGAGAAAGCAGGAGAATGGGTTTGAGAAATATGTCAGCCATGATTGAATGGTGGAGCTGACTTGACGGGCCGAATAGCCTAAAACTGTTCCTATATCTGATGGTCTTATGGTTTGAGTGGGTGAGGGGTTGGAGAAAATGAAGCCGCTGATGTCATGTTGACAATCAGAATTCCCCTTCCCATTCCCTTTCCAACTCAATTACAATCTTAGTGAGAGGGTCAATGTTCAACCTTCCTGAACCAATGACCAATTACAGTCTTTCAGTGATCAATTTATGGCCATTTAAGAGCCTTAAGCTGCCATTTACCTGATTTGAGAGAAATATGGCAGCCTTCCTGAAAGTTATTCGTGGGGCATCTGCTGGTCAGGTTGGGCCTTGATTTACCACAATCTGTGGCAATCACAGGCACAGCCAGTGTTTAGGGACGCTGCTGAAAACCACCACCAGGCCCTAACCCAATCACCTTCCCTCATGTTCCTATCCCCTTGATCCCTCCTCAAAATATCACTCACTTCCCGATCCCTGCCAGCAGACTGGGCCTTCAATAAATTGATACCTCTGACTGGCTGACAAGCAAAGGCTGGAAGAACACAGCAAGCCAGGCAGCATCAGGAGGTGGAGAAATCGACATTTTGGGTGTAACCCTTCTGCAGATAAAGCTGCAGACAAAGGGGGTGGTGGATGCAGGGTGGTGAAGTGGGGTTAGGTGAAGTCAGGTAGAGAGTACAATCTGATTAGGCAATGGGAGGAATGAATCCAGTTGGTGTCTGGGAGGAGTGGAAAGGAAGGGAAGGGACTGGGAAGGGGGTCAGGGGATGGGAAGTGAGGTTATTTGAAATTGGAGAACTCAATGTTGAGTCCTCCGGGCTGTAGGCTGTCGTGACAGAAGATGAGGTGTTGTTCCTCCAATTTGTTGTTTGGTTTGTTGTGGCAATGGAGGAGGCCAAGGACGGTCAGGTTGGAAAGGGAATGGGAAGGGGAGTTCTGATCGTCAACATGACATCAGCGCCTCATTTTCTCCAACTCCTCACCCACTCCAACATCACCCCCTCTGAACCTGCAGCACTCCACTATCTCCGCACCAACCCTGGTTCACAAAACCCGCTGACAAAGGTCTGGAGATTGAACCTCTGTCACAGAGGCCAGATGCCAACTCTCCGACACCACATCCTACCTCCCCCTTGCAGATAACCCCACTGCAACCCAACAGGCCAAAAACACTTGCACTGTCCGAGCCCTCATTGCCTCTGGTGGTGATCTCCCCTCCACTGCCTCTCACCTCTGTCCCAGCCCCATACTGCCTGGTTCCATCTGTACCCCAAGATTCACCGACCCAGGCGGCACGGTGGCCCAGTGGTTAGCACTGCTGCCTCACAGCGCCTGAGACCCGGGTTCAATTCCCGCCTCAGGCGACTGACTGTGTGGAGTTTGCACGTTCTCCCCGTGTCTGCGTGGGTTTCCTCCTGGTGCTCCGGTTTCCTCCCACAGTCCAAAGATGTGCAGGGTCAGGTGAATTGGCCATGCTAAATTGCCCGTAGTGTTAGGTAAAGGGGTAAATGTAGGGGTATGGGTGGGTTTCGCTTCGGCGGGTCGGTGTGGACTTGTTGGGCCGAAGGGCCTGTTTCCACACTGTAATGTAATCTAAAAAAAAAAACTACCCCAGCCAACCCATCGTCTCAGCATGCTCCTTACCCACCAAACTCATCTTGTCCCACCTCGACTCCATCCTCTTCCCCCTTGGTCTCGTCACTTCCTACCTACATC
This sequence comes from Chiloscyllium plagiosum, assembly GCF_037043375.1. Taxonomy (NCBI): domain Eukaryota; kingdom Metazoa; phylum Chordata; class Chondrichthyes; order Orectolobiformes; family Hemiscylliidae; genus Chiloscyllium; species Chiloscyllium plagiosum. The sequence continues at coordinate 127,581,887 of NW_028270141.1, read as the reverse complement.
CGCAACACTAACCACACTCTCCATCTCTTCAGCAACTTCCAGTTCCCTGGCCCACAGTGCTTTATCCTCACTATAGATGTGCAGTCCTAAAACACATCCATACCCGACAAGGACAGCCTCCAGACCCTCTGCTTCTTCCTCTCCAACAGACCTATCCAGTCCCCCTCCACCTTGCCAAACTGATCCTCACCTATAATAACTTTCCCTTTAACTCCTCTCATTTCCTTCAAGGCCTTGGGCACCTGGATGGACCCCAGATACACCTACCTCTTTGTTAGCTATAATCAAACAGTCCCTCTTCAGTACATACATAGGCACTGTGCACCAACTCTTCCGCCATTACATCGATGACTGAATCATTGCAGCGTCCTGCTCCCAGGCCTAACTGGAGCAGTTCATCGACTTCACCCACAGCTTCCACCCCACCCTCAAATTCACTTGGTCCATCTTGGACACACCCCTCCCCTTTCGTGACCTCTCCATTTCAATCTCTGGTGACAGTCTCCAGACAGACATTTACTCTAAACCATCAGACTCCCACAACTACACCTCCTCCCTCCTGCAAGAACTCCAACCCATTCTCCCAATTCCTCTGCCTTCGCCACATCTGCTCAGACAAAGAGACATGCCATGTGCGAGCATCCCAGATGTCCACCTATTTCGAAAAAACGTGCTTTTCCCGCTTCTGTCATCCAGATAGCCCTCCACTGCACCACCTCCATTCCCTGCTCCACTGCCCTAACCTCTCCTCAACAACACGGGAAAGACAGGGTCCACCTTGTCTTCACCTACCACCCCACCAGTATCCGCATCAAAAGTATCATCTTTAAATACGTCCGCCAACTCCAACTAGACCCCATCACCAAGAACATGTTCCCCTCCTCACCCCTCTCTGCCTTCCGCAATGACCACTCCTTTAGACAGTCCTTGGTTTATGCCATTCTCCCCAACACCCCCCCACCCCCCCCTCCACCCAACCCCCAAATCCCCAGGTACCTGCCATTGCAACCGGATAAGATGCAAAATCTGCCGGATACCACCCCCCTCACCTCCCATCCATGGCGCCAAACAGTCCTTTCAGGTGAGACAGAGGTTCACCTCCCTCTTCTCCAACCTAGTTTACTGTATCTGGTGCTCACAATGTCATCTTCTCTACATTGAGGAGACAGAACATAAACTCAGGGAATGGTTCACCGAGCATCACAGCCGGGCTTGCAGGGGCTGGCCAGACCTCCCAGCCACCGCCCATTTTAATTCCCCTTCCCACTTCCTTTCTGACATGACAATCCTTGGCCTCCTCCATTCCCACAACAAACCACACTACAAATTTGGGGAAGAACATTTCATCTTCTGCCAGGTAGCCTACAGCCTGGAGGATTCAATGTTGAGTTTTCCAATTTCAAATAATCTCCTGCCCCATTCCCCCGACCCCCTTCCCAGCCGTCCCCATCCCTTCCACTGCTCCCTGCCACCAACCAGATTCATTCCTCCCATTGACCAACCAGGTGGTACCCTCTACCTGTCTTCACCTATCCCCACTTTACACTCTGCTCCTCCCATTCCGTTTGTCTGCCATTCCCACTTACACCCACCCACAGTCCTGAAGAAGGGTTACACCTGAAGTGTCAACTTCACCTCCAGATGCTGTCTGGCTTGCTGTGTTGTCCCAGCCTCCTGTTTGTCTACCTTGGATTCCAGCAGCTGCAGGTTTTTTATCTCTATCCTCCAACTGGCTGGGAGATTCAAACTAGGTGAGATATCTATGTCCCAATATTTGACTGGAGGGAGTGCTGGAGAGATTTAATGCAGTGATACCAAGTCTGCAGGGCCTCTGTGTGGAGAGACTGTAGAAGTTGGGGTTACTTACCTTAGAGCAGAAAGGGTTAAGAAGTGATTGGAGAGAGCTATTCAAAACCACGAAGGGTAAAGGAGGAGAAACTGTGGGAGAGGTGTTAATGATGAGAGTATGTGAATTTCAGTCATTGTAACAAGGAAATGTTGTCATCACAGGAAATGATATCACCAACCCAAGGAAACCGAAACACAAATAAAATGTGGGCCATGCCACTAATACTTCATCTGGGGGCTCACTGATGATAATACCTGGTATGGTGACGAAACGTCTGAAAACAAACCTTCTAGCTCAGTGAGCAAACCTACATCCAGTTGCAACAATGTGCAGTTGTCAAGGGGCTGGTTAGCTGACTTCGTTGTACAGCTGGCTTGAGGGGCAGCCTAATGCCAACAGCATGGGTTCAAGTTCTGCACAGTCTGAGGTCACCATGAAGGAAAACGTCCTCAAACTCTCCTTTGACATTAGGTGGGGTGACCCTCCGGTTAAACCACCACCAGTTCTCTCTCATGAGACAGTAGCCCTATCTACAGTCTGGTCAGACGAGAATGACTTTTCCTGTAGTATTGTGATCTGGAAAGCACTGCCTGGAATGGTGATAGAAGCAAATTCAGTCACAACATTCGAAAGATAAATATTTCCACGATGAGGGAATATTTGCGTGTAGGTGTGAAAAGAGCAAATCAGTGTAATGATCTGGTTAAAAATCGACCAAACAGCCAGCACAGGAGTCCCCTCCCCCAGCGCTGTGTCACTCTGTGAGGCTATTATTCAATCTGTCACATCAGTGTCTGCCCCACTTCAGCAATGTCACCCCTGACCCCTCACCTGTAACCTCTGACTCACTGTCAGTGACACCACAGATGATCATCAAATAAAATATCTTTTATTTACAGAAACAATCGTTCCTGTCACTGCACCTTGGGGAATTTCTGGCCACGTGGTAAATGGAACAATTTTACAGAACTACATTGTTTATCTGCTTCTAGTTCCTCAAGTCAAGAGTCCACCAGCACCTACAGATCCAACGGTTACATTTGGAAATGCATCTGATAGTTGGTACTTTGTCAGGTGAGTTTAGCGGCTGATATAATGGTGAACTTAATGGAGGGCTCTTTATGTTGTAATGGTAATGTCCCTACCTTAGGCCTTGGTTCAAGTCCCACCAGCCACAAAGTTTCTCCTCCTTTACCCTTCATGGTTTTGAATAGCTTTCTCCAATCACTTATTAACCCTTTCTGCTCTAAGGTAAGTAATCTCAACTTCTACAGTCTCTCCACACAGAGGCCCTGCAGACTTGGTATCACTGCACTGGAACCAGTGTGTTGAGGGGTGATACAAACTCAGCAGCTCTGCCAGCATCTGTGAAGAGAGAAATCTCACACTGAGTCTGGTATAGCTCTTCAGTGAATAGGTGATGTCAGAGTAGGGGACAAAAGGAAGGAAGTCCAAAACAGAGTTACGTATGAACATAATAACTAAGGCTGGGAGTTACAGAGAGAGTCTTAGGGATGTACAGCACAGAAACAGACCCTTCGGATCAACTTGTGCATGCTGACCAGATATCCCAACCCAATCTAGTAGCATCTGCCAGCGCCCAGCCCATATCCCTCAAACCCTTCCTATTCATAGACCCATCCAGATGCCTTTTTAAATGTTGCAATTGTACCAGCCTCCACCACTTCTTCTGATAGCGCTCATTCCATACACATACCACCCTGTTGCTCCATAGGTCTCTTTTATATCTTTCCCCTCTCACCCTAAACCTATGTCCTCTAGTTCTGGACTTCCCCACCCAGGGAAAAGACTTTGTCTATTTATCCGATCCATGCCCTCATGATTTTATAAACCTCTATAAGGTCACCCCTCAGCCGCTGATGTTCCAGGGAAAACAGGGAAAGACTGCACATAAAATAAGCTGCTTAGGAAGGGAAGGGAGACAAGGCAGTGGTGCTGTGGCTGTACTGGAACAGCTTGGCTCAGGATGTGGCAAATTCATGAGCACGCGTCTTCAGTCCTACTGCCAGAATGTTGTCAGGGTCCACAGCCTTTGTGGTATCCAGTGCCACCAACCGTTTCTTGATATTGATGCAGAGTAAATCAAATTGGCTTCAGATAAGCATCTGTGATGCTGGGGACCACTGGAAAAGGTAGAGATGGGTCATCCACTCGGCACTGCTGGTGAAGATTGCTGCAAATGCCTTGTCCTTTGCATTCATCTGCTGGTCTCTCCCATCCCTGAGGAGAGGGAATATTTGTGGAGCCTCCCCCTCCAGTGAGCTGTTTAATTGTCCACCACCATTCACAACTGGATATGGCAGGACTGCAGAGCTTCCATCTGATTTGTTGGCTGTGGGATCCCTTAGCTCTGTCTATCACTTGCTGCTTGTGGTATTTGGCACGCATGTAGTCCTGGTTTGTAGCTTCACCAGTTTGACACCTCACTTACAGATGTGCCTGGTGCTGCTCCTGGCATACCCTTCTGCACTCGCCATTGAGCCAGGGTAGATCTTGATCAAAACAGTAAGTCATGACAGGAGAGCTCAAAGCCATGGTGTGCTCTTCCTGCTCTACTTGGGAAGCTGATCACATTTCCACTGCCTAGGGCCAGCAGGGGTTCAGGAATGGCCTCCAACTGCAGCTCCTTGAAGCTCAGCTTTCAGAACTGGAGGAATGGCTGGAGACACTGTGGATCATCCATGAAGCTGAGAGTACTGCGAATAGCACATACAGGGAGATGGTCACACTGCAGGCTCAGATTTCATAGGCAGAAAGGGAATGGGTGACCACCAGGCAGAGTAAGGGGCTAGGCAGGCAGTGCAGGAACCCCCTGTGGCTATTTCCTGCAAAACAGACACTTTGGATACTGTCGGGGGGAATGGTCCCTCAGAGAGGACCAGTAACAGCCACATCTGTTTCCCACGGTTCACCTTGTAGCAAAGGAGAGGAGGGGAAAGTGTGAGAATGCAATAGCTATCGGGGATTCAACTGGAAGGGGAATAGATGGATGTTTCTCTGGCAACAAATTAGATTCCAGAATCGGATGCTGTCTCCTTGGTGTTTGGGTCAAGGATGTCTCAGAGTGACTACAGGATATCCTGGAGGATGAGGATAAACAGCCAGTGGTCATGGTACACATTGGTCCCAATGACAGAGGATAAAATATGGCATGAGGTCCTAAATGCAGAATAAAGGGTGTTAGGAAGTAAGTTGAAAGTATGACCTCAAAGGTTGTGATGTCAGGATTACTACTATTGCCACGTGCGAGTCAGAGTAGAAAGTCCAGGAAATTATAATTGAACACATGCTGGAAAGGTGGTGCAAGGGGAGGGTTGCAGATTCCTGGGACATTGGGACTGGTTCTGGGGAAGTGGAACCAGTACTAACTGGATGGGTTGCACATGGTCAGTGATCTCAGGTTCAGGATAATGCTGCAGGATTTCCTCAGGATAATGTCCTTGGCCCAAACATCTTCAGCTGTTTCATTAATAATCCTCCCTCCATTATAAGGTCAGAAGTGGGATATTCACTAATGATTACACAATGTCCAGCACCATTTGTCACTCATCAGACATTAAAGCAGCCCTTGTGCAAAGCAGCAAGACCTGGGCAGTATCCAGGCTTGGGCTGACAAATGATAAGTAACATTCAATACAAATGATAGGCAATGACTGTCTCCAACAGGGGAGAAAGTGACCATTGTCACTTGACATTCAGTGGTGTTACTATCCCTGAATCCCCCACTATCTACATCCTGGGAGTTCCCATTGACCAAAAAAATCAACTGGACTAGTCATATAACTACTGTGGCTACAAGAACAGGTCAGAGGTATCCTGCAACAAATAACTCACCTATTAACTCTCCAAAACATGTCCCGCATCTACAAGGCAAAAGTGTGATGGAATATTGCCCACCTGACTGCCATTGGGCAGCTCCAATAACATTCAAGCAGCTTGACACCATCCACATCAAAGCAGTTCACTTGGTTGGCATCAGATTCACAAGCATCTACTCTCTCCACCATCGACACCTGACAGCAAAGTAATACAAAGAACTGTGATGTTGGGAATATAAAACAGAAATGGAAAGTTCTGGAGAAACTCAGCAGTTCTTGCAGCATCTGTGGAGAGAGAAACAAAGTTAACATTTCATGTCCAGTGATCCTTCATCACAGGTTATTTCTCCGCAGATGTTGTCAGACCTGCTGAGTTTCTCCAGCACTTTCTGCTTTTGCTACGAAGATAGCGCCTTCCACAGCCATGAACCCCTCCAGCACCCCCCCCCCCCCCCCCCCTCCTCATCTCACCTGGAAGGAGAAGGGCAGCAGATATGTGAGATCACCACCACCTGCAAATTCCTGAATTGGAAATCTATTACCGTCCTTTCTGTTTCTCTGGGTCAAATTCCTGGAACACCCCCACCACCCCAGCGGGATTGTGTATGTACCTACACCAAATAGACAGAAGTAGTCTGGGAGGCAGCTAAATACCACCTTCTCAAGGGCAGGTCGGGATAGGCAATAAATACTCATATAGCCCATGAATAAAGATTTTAAAACATCCTCCTGACATCACCTTCAGAAACGGTTCCCTCTCATTCTTGTCCCATGAGTCAGCGAGAACAGCTTTTCTTTGTCTCCCTTACCTAACTCATGTCACTGTCTGGTACAGCTCCAACCAATTGTCCAAGGACAAATTTCCCAGCTTCTCCACTCTAAACCTATTGGTAAAATCCCTCTGCATCCTCACAAGGTGCAAATATCATTCCTAAAGTGTGAGTGATTATCACTTCACACAATGCTTAAGCTGTGACCTAACCAGCAGTTTACAAAGCTTCAGCATGATCTCCCCCCATTTGTACTCACTACCCCTAGTAATGAAGCTCAAAGTCCCCCATGCTTCCTTAATATGTGCTGCATCTTTCACTGGTCAATATCCCTCAGATCTCCCTGTCCCTGGTACATTTTCATCATCGATAATGATTCCAACATCCCTTTTCCCAGAGTGTCTCACCTCACTCCCCCGTCCTAAATTCCATCTGCCACACGTCTGCCCATTCTGTGAGGTTATTGATGACATTCCTGTAGCTGGGATTGCACTGAATGGTGGAGGGTTCTCAATGACCTGAATGGCTGTCACCTGTTCATATTGACCTGTTAATCTACTCAGATCCAGAAAGCGTTTGTCACGAGGAATGAGAATGAAATGCCTATATTCATATTGTAGGGCAATTGATAGGAAACTGGAAGAGAAACAATATGAAGAACATGTGCTTGAATTCCTGAAGGATTTGGAAGAAGACAACCAACCCTTTGAACCAGGACATTTTACTCTTAATTTCTATAGCAAATGGGGGCTAATGGAAGTAACTTTTTTTAAAGCTTCCAAATGATTTTGTTTTGTAAAGTTCTGTTCCCTTTACAGACATATAACAGTCAATCGCGCTTAACTCTGTCTTAAACTGTTTTATTCATATGCAAGTTACATCTTGGCTTTAACCTGGATTAGCACGGTCTCCTAATCTAAGAAAGGATTTACCTAGCTGTTGGGATTTGGACTCAAATTCCGGAGTAAGTAAGTTTGTGTCATGGAATAATCTTCCTGGTAAGAAAGACAATATTAAATGCAAACCAAAAAGAAAGATTATACAATAAAGGTTATGGTTAGTACTAAACATTTCACTCATTGAGACATACCACAGTACACAGGTGTTATAACACAAGGTAAACCCTTCAACTAATTAAACCAAACACACAGAAATGCTTATTACCTCACCATCTGTCAAAGTAAGAGAACTACCCCAAATCTCACTATTTAAAGAAAAACAAACTTATTCTTTATCTAGAACTGTAAACCTCCTTTATTTATCTACCTCCCACTCTATAACAATATAGCCCCTATTAAATTTACAGCAAATTAATTTTCAAAACCAGGCAGCAGTGTCAGTTCTCCTCTGCAGATTTCCCTGGGTCATTTTCAGCATTCTGCTGTAAAGATGTTTCATATGAGAAAGGTACCTTTCGGGGAGCAGTGTTGCAGGCACTCTGCATGACAGTAGATGCTCTCTGTCTCTGGCTAACTGTCCAAAATACCTGCTTTTTATACTCCAAGATATCGGATCATCTCATTGGTTTGATGTTGTCAAATTCAAATTCGATTGGTTTTTACTATCTTGGGGCATAGTTTAAACTGATTGGTTGAATTCAATCGGCTGTGAAAAAAACAAGGTATCTTATGTTACAGCCCAAATGTTACATCTTCAAATTGTCCAGTCCGCTTTCTGCCTGCAGTCAGTTACATGACAGAGGCCTGCATTCACTCTCTCTTAAAGGTACACCTTCAACTTCATAACACAGGTTCAGGACATGTGGGTCTGTCTTTCCATCAACACCCAAACATCTGACATTCCTTGAACCTGATCTGTTGACTCATAAAACACTTGGATGTTTTCGTTTTCGTCAACTTAACTCAGATGTACACACAAAATCCTCTTGCAGCTTGAACACTTCAACTTTAATTTCCCAGTCTACCTCAACCCCTGTCACCGCAGTTACTCGCAGATTGCCTCTCTCTCTGTCTCTCTGTCTCTGTCTCTGTCTCTCTCTCTCTCTCTCTCTCTCTCTCCACCACGTACTCCCCCCCCCCCCCCCCCCCCACCAACATCTACAGCTTCAGCTTAATACTCTGTTCTAAGAACTTCTTAAAAGAGCCTTTTTCTTTCACTTTCTGTACAGGCAGTTGCCATTAATCTGAACACAGGATTTTATACTGATCTAATACACACAACCTGGATGTTTTATGCAAAATCTTCTACCTGTCTCTACATTACTTTTGGAAAATCCCTTAGACTATGACAATGAACCATCAACTGATCATGCTCCTGCCCATTTGCTATGATGAACTCCAACCTTTCACTCTCAGAAAGACCTCGTTTTTGCAAGTGTGCTCCTGGTAAGGCTCCTGGCACACTGACCTTTTTATATCCCCTTCTCTGTCCTGCCTGAAAACTCTGTGTCCAGGGGTGTTGAGCTGCCATCCTTGCCTCTCTTTTAGCCAATAATCATTATAGCAATTATAAATAAAGTAAGGGATATGATTTTTAAGAGAGAGAAGAAGCTCGGGGACCTGGATGTTTGTAGTTTATTATCTGCCTCATGAGCAGTCATTGCATTCCCCTTCAGGGTAAATACATCCTTCCTCATGTAAAGAGACCAAAAGATTGTGATCCCACATTTATCACTGAAGTGAGAGATTCGGACTCTTCACTCCCATTGTAGTGAAGACCAGCATGCTCTTTGTTTTCCTCATTGTTTGCTGAATGCGTACATGAACTTTCAAACCACACATTAACCAGACATTAGGTTCCAGCTCTGGTCACTCTGACTGTCCCTGACAGAGCAGTCCTGGATGCTCATGTTCCTTTTAACACAAGTTTTGCCCAGTGTTTCAGATTCATTCCTGATCAACCATTTCTGTGAGGCATTGGTGACATCAGTTTAAATTCGTAATTCAACACATACACAGGGTTAAATTCAACTGTTGACGGGGAGCTGGGTCCTTCACTGGGAGGCAGGGATTAAATGTTCTTTTCTCTAATCTTGTTTGAAATGAATGAATTGTGCACGGCCTAAGACAGGGATGGTCCTGGTGATGGATTATACTTCTGTTTAATCTCAGTCATGCTGGGTCAGAATGTTTCACGTTGATGTGGTCAGAGCTCATTGACAGTGGGAGGTATTACAGAGCCTGGTTGTCTGAGGTGGGTCGGTGCTGGAACTGCCCTGTGGAGTATTCCTACATGGAATGGATTTGTATTCCATCAATATTCATTGTTGTGACTCTTTTGTAATGATGTCAAACCTTTATCTGAAAGTCAGTGACACATGAGATTCACAAGGCACATTTCAATAAACATCAGGTTACACATAACAGTCAGCTTTGTGCTGTGGTGTCTGAGGTCAGAGTTTGCACTTGTTGAACTCTGCAGCACAAGGGAAGGCAGTAGGAGAGTGGGAACTTGCATTGAGGCTCAGGACCAGGAGGGGTCAGTGAGAGTTATAGGGGGTCAGTGAGAGTTATAGAGTCATAGAGTCATAGAGACGTACAGCATGGAAACAGACTCTTCCGTCCAACCCGTCTGTGCCGATCAGATATCCCAACCCAATCTAGTCCCACCGGCCAGCTCCCGGCCTTTATCCCTCCAAACCCTTCCTATTCATATACCCATCCAAATGCCTCTTAAATGTTGCAATTGTACCAGCCTCCACCACTTACACATACCACCCTCTGCATGAGAAAGTTGCCCCTTAGGTCTCTTTTATATCTTTCCCCTCTCACCCTAAAGCTATGCCCATGTGGACTGGAGCCTGGAGGAAGGTGAGGGTCTTGCAATTGGAACCAGAAACATCCAGACACACGGAGAATTATATATTAGTGAGGAATGTGTTCCCAGTCTCACTGGTCGAATTTACATTTGAATTGGAACTAACAAGAATGAAGAGAGTGGAAGTGGGGGACACTGTGGTTACTGCCGTCAGGAACACCAGGCCAGGGTGAAAATTCTGCCCTCTGTGTGGGCAGTAGAATATTCCCTTTTCCTGACATTCCTGATGGTCAGACACTGGACATTGTGCTGGGAATGAGGAGAAAGGTTGTTTCTCAATCCAGTTCAGTTTTACTCAGGTCAGTGCAGGTTCAGAAAACAGCTGGATCCAGGTGAGGAAGGACAAGTGGAAGATTCTGGGAACCAGGAAGGATGCAGCTTCAAACTGGTCCATAAAATGGAGAAAAATCCCAACGTGAAATCAGAATCCAGAGTCTGATGTTAGGATAAAATTCAGCTTCAGATCTGCTCCAACCCACCCTGAGAGCTCTACCCATATATCGACTGACTGAATGTGTAATTGAGGAAATGATCTATTCCAATATGATTCCTGTTAACAACCATTCATTCACAGGCTCCTTGTGTGGAATGAAGAAGCTATTGTCTTTGAGGCAGTGTTTGTGTTTTTCTAACTGCTGGGAATGTTTTCTCGCTGGGAATGTTTTCTCGCTGGGAATGTTTTCTCGCTGTGAAATAAAGAGGGTGATGCATCACAACACTAGGTCTCCTGTTCAATTCTTTACTCTGAGGGAAATCCAGGTCAATGATCATGTCATGAATTTAATATTCAATAAATACTCCCACATTTCACTGAAACAAATGTGTCGACATATTGAAGATTGAACGTAATAATTCTCCTATTTTAGAGGATTGATCCTGCATTAACGGAGGGCATTTGGCCCACAGTGTACCTGAGCTCCAGGCAAACGGATGTTGCTAATGTAAAGGCAAGGAGTTACATGTGTGGCTCAAAGATTGATGTGTGTCGAAAGGTTTTCAGTTTCACAACACTCCAGGAGCAGTCACAACAATGCCTTGTACAGTTTCAGCCCCTCTTCCTACTTTCATCTTGTAATAAATGCAAAATTCCCATTTGCAGTGTCTGCACACTAGTTTCTGCTATTCATGCCCAAGCCCCTCTGTATCAAAACACTCTGAAGTTTCTCTGTGTTTAGACAACAAATTGCCTTTCTAACCTCCGTTCAAAACGAGTAACAGTCCACTTAACCAAGTTAAACTCCAATCTGTCAAATTTTGATAATTCTTTTGTAAATTTCTAATTTCTTCATTACAACTTATTTTCCTATCTATTGTAGTGTATTCTTCAAATCCCTGATCCTTTGGAATGGGAGAGCAGGCTCGAGGGGCTGAATGGCCCACTCCTGTTCCTATTTCCCATGGTATTGTAGTTACAGTGAAAGTCACCATCGTCCCAGAGGCTGTTCTCTCTCATTAGACAGAGGTGGCTGCTGGTGCAGAGTTATACCGGAGGGTCAGCAGGCCTCAGGCAAGGGGTGAGGGGGAATATGATGGGGTAGCATTGTTGGTGTGGGATAGAATAGTAAGGATAGTAAGAAATGATCTGGAATCAGAAGATGTAGAATTCATAAAGGTGGAGGTAATAAATGAAACAGGTGAGAGGATACTGTGACAAGTTGTCTATCAGAAGTATCATAGAAACCCTACAATGTGACGACAGGCCATTCAGCCCACTGAGACCACAACAACCCCCTGAACAGCATCCCACCCAGACACACCTCCTACCTTCCCATGTAACCCTCCATTTAACATGGCTCACCTACCTCACCTGCATATCTCTGGACACTCTGGGCAATTTAACCTATTCGCCTTTGGACTGTGGGAGGAAACCGGGTTACCCAGAGGAAATCCACAAAAATTCGGAGAGAATGCATAAACTCCACTCCTGCCCCAGGGAGTGAATTCAAACCCAGGTTGTTGCCACTATGAGAAAGTCGAGCTGACCACTAAGTCACATGCAGCCCCTAGTAACCTATATATATCCAATAAGAGGCAATCGAACCATTGTCTTTTGAAATTCAGTGAAAGCAGGTGAGAAACTAGGAAATCTGCAGTGAATAACTCACCTCCTGACTTCCCAAAGCCTGTCCAAAACACAAGGCAGGAGTATGATGGAATACTCTCCAAGATTAGATTAGATTACTTACAGTGTGGAAATAGGCCCTTCGGCCCAACATGTCCACACAGACCCGCCGAAGCGCAACCCACCCAGACCCGTTCCCTTACATTTACCCCTACACCTAATACTACGGGCAACTTAGCATGGCCAATTCACCAAACCTCCACTTTTTTTTGGACTGTGGGAGGAAACCGGAGCACCCAGAGGAAACCCACACATACACGGGGAGAATGTGCAAACTCCACACAGACAGTCACCTGAGGTGGGAATTGAACCCGAGCTAACCACTGTGCCACCGTGCCTCTCCAGAATCTCACCAAAGTTCCTCGACAGAATCTTCTAAAGCCTTGAGCATTTCCATCTCAAAGAACAAGGACAGCAGATAACAGTGGATCGCCACCATCTGCACATTTCCCTCTAATCCACTCACCATCCAGACTTGTTTAAGTTAAATTGACTTATTACAGGTGTGAAGGCTCACTTTCAAACCACATTAAATGCACTTCACTGGAATACTCTCGTGCTGACTCTTGGTGTAGCTGATACAAGTTCCTGAGTCATCACTGAAGCAGTTCTTGCAAAAAGGACAAATATTACCCGTAACTGGAAATGGCTGAGCCAGTACAAGATCTGATGGGTGACCCACCTTTGATTTTCGAATCAAAATCCATAGTTCTTGTGCAATGGTTGGTCTGTGCGAGGGTTGGTCTGTGCGATAGTTGGTCTGTGCGATGATTGGTCTGTGTGATGGTTGGTCTGTGTGATGGTTGGTCTGTGTGATGGTTGGTTTGTGTGATGGTTGGTCTGTATGATGGTTGGTTTGTGCAATGGTTGATCTGTGCAATGGTCTGTGTAATGATTGGTCTATGTGTGGTTGGTTTGTATGATGGTTGGTTTGTGTGATGGTTGGTTTTTGCGATGGTTGGTTTTTGCGATGGTTGGTTTTTGCGATGGTTGGTCTGTGTGATGGTTGATCTGTGTGATGGTTGATCTGTGCGATGGTTGGTCTGTATGATGGTTGGTTTGTGCAATGGTTGGTCTGTGCGATGGTTGGTCTGTGTGATGGTTGGTCTGTGCGATGGTTGGTCTGTGCGATGGTTGGTCTGTGCGATGGTTGGTTTGAGTGACGGTTGGTCTGTGCGATGGTTGGTCTTTTCGATGGTTGGTCTGTATAATGGTTGGTCTGTGTGATGGTTGGTCTGTGTGATGGTTGTTTTGTTCGATGGTTGGTCTGTCCGATGGTTGGTCTGTAAGATGGTTAGTCTGTGCGATGATTGGTCTGTGTGATGGTTGGTCTGTGTGATGGTTGGTCTGTGTGATGCTTGATCTGTGCAATGGTTGGTCTGTACGATGGTTGGTCTGTGCGATGGTTGGTCTGTGTGATGGTTGGCCTGTGTGATGGTTGGTCTGTGCGATGGTTGGTCTGTGTGATGGTTGGTCTATGCGATGGTTTGTCTGTGCGATGGTTGGTCTGTGCGATGGTTGGTCTGTGTGATGGTTGGCCTGTGTGATGGTTGGTCTGTGTGATGGTTGGTCTGTTCGATGGTTGGTCTGTGCGATGGTTGGTCTGTGTGATTGTTGGTCTGTATGTTGGTTGGTTTGTGCAATGGTTGGTCTGTGCAATGGTCTGTGTAATGATTGGTCTATGTATGATTGGTTTGTATGATGGTTGGTTTGTGTGATGGTTGGTTTTTGCGATGGTTGGTCTGTGTGATGGTTGGCCTGTGTGATGGTTGGTCTGTGTGATGGTTGGTCTGTTCGATGGTTGGCCTGTGTGATGGTTGGTCTGTGTGATGGTTGGTCTGTTCGATGGTTGGTCTGTCCGATGGTTGGTCTGTGCGATGGTTGGTATGTGCGATGGTTGGTCTTTGTGATGGTTGGTCTGTACGATGGTTGGTTTGTTCAATGTTTGTCTGTTCGATGGTTGGTCTGTGTGATGGTTGGTCTGTGCGATGGTTGGTCTGTGCGATGGTTGGTCTGTGTGATGGTTGGTCTGTGTGATGGTTGGTCTGTGTGATTGTTGGTCTGTGTGATGGTTGTTCTGTGTGATGGTTGGTCTGTGCGATGGTTGGTCTGTGTGATGGTTGGTCTGTGTGATGGTTGGTCTGTGTGATGGTTGGTCTATGCGATGGTTGGTCTGTGTGATGGTTGGTCTGTGCGATGGTTGGTCTGTGCGATGGTTGGTCTGTGCGATGGTTGGTCTGTGCGATGGTTGGTCTATGCGATGGTTGGTCTGTGCGATGGTTGGTCTGTGTGATGGTTGGTCTGTGCGATGGTTGGTCTGTGCGATGGTTAGTCTATGCGATGGTTGCTCTGTGCGAGGGTTGCTCTGTGTGATGGTTGGTCTGTGTGATGGTTGGTCTGTGTCCTTAGTTTTTTAAAGAGGGGTCGTAATCGCTCCCGGTGCCAATTAGACGGTTAAGTACAGAGATTAAACAGCATTGAGAGGCCTCTTTGTTTATATGCAAATAGATGAGACTTCAGTCCAAAGTGGTCATGGTTTAGAAGTGTAGTAGATATCCTAAACTAATCTCGTCCCATTTGCCAACATTTGGCCCATTTCCCTTGTCACAAAGTTGGTTCCTTTTTTCTAAAAGCTGTTCCTTTTCTCAAGGCAACTATGTCCTTGGTTTTTTAAAGAGGGGCCGTAAACGCTCCCAGTGCTGATTAGACTGGTTTGCTACAGATATTAAACGGTGTTGAGAGGTCTTTTTGTTTATATACAAACAGGTGAGACTTCAGGCCAAAGTGGTCATGTATCAGAAGTGACCTGTATAATGGAAGGGGAGTGGTCAGCTCTCTAACTGAGCAGAGTCAAGAGTGTGGTGCTGGAAAAGCACAGCAGGTCCTCAGACAGCATCTGAGGAGCAGGAAAATTGATGTTTCAGGCAATATCCGTTCATCAGGAATGGGCTTCCTCTAGCTGAGCAGTTGAGTTCGGTCCAAAACCAATTGGGAGTTCAGCAGGGGACTGTGTGTGAACCTGCTCTCTCTTTTTCTGCCCTTTAAACTTCAACCTGCAGCATCTGTTCCTTTTTTTAAATTGTGTTTCAAAAGGTGTTTGCTTATTGCGACTGTTGTATAAATTCGGAACAGCATAATTTAGTCTAGTTTGGATAGACTGAGTTCTGTAGGTTTCCTTTATTCCGTTCTTTGTGTTTCATACTGTATTCTTGTGAATAATGTTTTGTCTGTTTTCAAACCTGGTAGACGAAAGTGAGGACTGCTGGAGATCAGAGTCTAGATTAGAGTGGGTCTGGAAAAACTCTGGAGGCCAGGCAGCATCCAAGAGCAGGAAAATTGATGTTACAGGCAAAAGCCCTTCATCAGGAATACAACCTGGTAGTCAACCTAGCTACCTCGCTCCATGTAATTTTCACTGTACACTTACTGAATCACAAGGTTATGGTCTGGGCTGCCTGCCAAGTGGTTTGGCTTTGTCCTGTAAACCCTTCCTATTCATATACCCATCCCGATGCCTTTTAAATTGTACCAGCCTCCACCACTTCCTTTGGCAGCTCATTCCACACATGTGTGAAAAAGTTGCTCCTCAGGTCCCTTTTAAATCTTCCTCCTCTCACCTTAAACCTATGGCCTCTGTTTTTGACTCCCCCATTCCAGTAAAAGACCATGGCTATTCACCTACCTCTGCCCCTCATGATTTTATAAACCTCTATAAGGTCATCCCTCAGCCGCTGACACTCCAGGGAAAACAGCCCCAGCCGAGTCAGCCTCTCCTTATAGCTCAACCCTCCAACCCTGGCAACATCCTTGTAAATCTTTTCTGAACCCGTTCAAGTTTCATACCATCCTTCTGTCGCAGGGAGACCACAATTGCATGCAACATTTCTGTCCTACCTTTCCTGGACGTAACCCATCTACCTGACTGTATCTGTGATTTTTTTCTCCTTTCCTACAACTGCTATCCATCACACCCCCTAGCTCCTGTAAATTCCTCATTGCCTCTAACTGCTGCTACAACTGATCCATGCGATCTGATAGGATTCACAACCAAACCCACGTCCTGCAGACATAACCATCAATAACATGGAACTGGGGAAGATATTTCTGAAAAATCATCAGGCGAAACTATATGTGTAGAAATTGAAAATATAAATGGAAAGATCACTTTGATGATATTATACTGTAGGCCCCCCAATATTAAGAGAGAAAATGAAAAACAAATATATAGGGAGATCTCATGTATATATGCACAATAAGGTTGTAATAATGGGGAATTTTAATTTTCTAAACATTGATGGGGGCTACCACAGTGTTAAAGGTCTGGATGGTGAAGAAATTTCTTCATAAATATGCAGTTGCTCCTACGAGAGAAGGAGCAAAATTGGAGCTTCTTTCGGGCAATAAGGCTGGGCAGGAAACTGAAGTAAATGTGGGGGAACACTTTGGGTCTAGCCATCACAATTCTAATAGCTTCAAAATGGTTATGGAGAAGGATACACCTTCCATAAAGGTTAAAGATTTGAATTGGAGTGAGGCAAATTTTAATGGGATGAGATAAGAACTTTCAAACGTTGATTGGAGTAGACTGTTGACAGGTGAAAGGATGACTGACAAGTGGCAGGCATTCAAGGGGGTGATGATGAAAGTTCAGAGACATTTTGTACCTGTTAGAGTGAAGATTAAGGCGGGTAAGATGAAGGAACAATGGACGGATAAAGGTATTGAGGTTCTAGGCAAGAATAAAAGAGAATCTTATTTTAGAGAAGGACAACTTGGTTCAACTGAATCTCTTAATCAATATAAGGAGTCATAGAGGCATTCTTAAGAGATAAATCAGGAAGGCAAAGAGAGGATATGAGATAACACTGGCAGATAAGGTTAAGGATTATCTGAAGAGATTCTACAAATACATTAAGAGCAAGAGGGTAACTACAGAGAAGGTAGGGCCTCTTAAAGATCAAGGAGGTTGTCTTTGTGCTGAATCCCAGGAGATGGGAAGGATAATAAATTAATATTTTGCATCAGTTTTTGTTGTGGAGAAAGAAATAGAGAATGGAGAGAAATAAACCTTGCTGCTTTTAAAGCAGCAGAATTTCTCTGCATTCTCTCGACTCCATTTCTTCAGTTCCTGGAGGTAGTTGGAGAGGTCATGAGGTCACCAGGGAGCAGCGGAGCCTGTTGGGATATGTGAGTGTACAGTTTAAATTTCTTTATCTTTCCGGTTTTCTTCCGTTCCTGGAGGCAGTCAGAGAGGTCACGAGGTTACATATTTGGGCTGTTGCTTAACCCGAAACACTACCTGGGTAGTGTCTCCCACCCATCCTTCTCCTCTAACCAAAAAGAAAATTCTGTGTGTCAGTGTGTACGGTGATAAATGTTTTCAGTCATGTTATATGTTTTTTCCAGCGATGTATTTGGGAATTTAGAATAGTGGGAATGGAGGTTTGGGCAGTTGAATGTTCCTCCTGCAGTATGTGGGAGGTAAGGGTCACCTCTAGTGTCTCCGCTGACTTCAATTGTGGGAAGTGCCCCCAACACCAGCTCCTCGCGAACTGGAGCTGGAGGAACTTCAGATCATTCGCAAAGAGGGTTATTGAGAGTTGTTACAGGGAGATAGTTACTCCACAGCCACGAGAAGAAGGTAAATGGGTTACTGTCAGGGATAGGAAAGTGGTGGTTCCCCTCAACAATAAATATACCATTTAGGATACTGTTGAGGGGGGACTACTTACCATGGGTGAGCAATGGGCCACAGGTCTCTGGCACAAAGTCTGTCCCTGTTGCTCAGAGGGGAAGGAGGAACAAGAGCAGAGCTTTAGTCATTGGGGACTCCATAGTTTGGGGGACAGAGAGGAGGTTTAGTGGGAACAAGAGCAATTCATGATTGGTGTGTTGCCTCCCAGGTACCAGGGTTTGTGATGTCTCTGATCGTGTTTTCAGGATTCTTGAGGGGGAGAGGGCACAGCCCCAACTTGTGGTCCACATAGGCACCAGCGACATAGGTAGAAGGAAAGGTGGGGATCGAAGGCAGAAATTCAGGGAGTTAGGGTGGAAGCTCAGAGCTAGAACAAACAGAGTTGTTAGCTCTGGTTTGTTGTCTGTGCCACGTGCTAGTGAAGGGAGGAACAGGCAGAGAGTGGAGCTGAACACTTGGCTGCAGGAACGGTACAGGAGGGAGGGTTTTGGATTCTTGGATAATTGGAGCTCTTTCTGGGGAAGGTGGGACCTGTACGCACATGATGGTCTTCACCTGAACCAGAGGGAACCAATATCCTGGGGGGAGGGAACTTAGCTAATTCTCTCTGGGAGGGGGATTTAAACTAATGCAGCAGAGAGATGGGAACCTGAATTATACTTACAGAATACAGGAGGTTGAGGGTAGTGAGGTCAGGGATGGGTTTACAAAGTCGCGGGAGGGCACCGGCAAGCAGGGTGTTGGTTTGAAATGTATGAACTTCAATGCCAGGAGCATCCGGAATAAGGTGGATGACCTTGCAGCATGGGTTGGTACCTGGGATTTCAATGTTGTGGCCATTTCAGAGACATGGCTAGAGGAGGAACAGGAATGGTTGATGCAGATTCCGGGATTTAGATGTTTCAGCAAGATCAGAGAAGATGGTCATAGAGGCGGGGGTGTGGCATTGTTAATCAAGGGTAGTATTACAGCAGCTGAGATAATGTTTGAGGACTCATCCACTGAGGTAGTTTGGGCTGAGGTTAGAAACAGGAGAGGAGCGGTCACCCCTTTGGGAGTTTTCTATAGGCCTCTGAATTTTTCCAGGGATGTAGAGAAAAGGATAACAAAGATGATTCTCAATAGGAGCGAGAGTAAATGGGTAGTCGGTTTGGGGGACTTTAACTTCCCCAATATTGACTGGGAATGCTATAGTTCGAGTCGTTTAGATGGGCCAGTTTTTGTTCAATGTGTGCAGGAGGGTTTTCTGACACAGTGTGTAGACAGGCCAACAAGGGGCGATGCCATATTGGATTTGGTACTGGGGAATGAACCCGGCCAGGTGTTAGATTTGGAGGTAGGTGAACATTTTGGCGATAGTGACCATAATTCAGTTATGTTTGCAATAACAATGGGCAGAGATAGATATATACTGCAGGGAAAGAGGTATAACTGGAGTAAAAGGCAATTAGGATGTGATTAGGCAAGATTTAGGATGCATAGGATGGAGAAGGAAACTGCAGGGGATAGACAGTCTTGAAATGAGGAGCTTATTCAAGGAACAGCAACTGCGGATCTTTGCTAAGTATATCCCTGTTAGGCAGGGAGGTCGTTGTCGAGAGAGAGAGCCATGGTTTATTAAAGAAGTTGAATCTCTTGTCAAGAGGAAGAAGGTGGCTTATGTGAGGATGAGGCGAGAGGGCTCGGTTAGGGGGCTTGAGAGTTACAAGTTAGCCAGAACAGATCTAAAGAGAGGGCTATGAAGAGCCAGAAGGGAAAATGAGAGGTCATTGGTGGATAGTATCAAGGAAAACCCTTAAGCTTTCTATTGGTATGTCAGGAATAAAAGAATGACTAGAGTAAGATTACAGCCAATCAAAGATAGGAGTGGAAAGTTGTGTGAGGAATCTGAGGACATAGTGGAAGCACTTAATGAATATGTTTTAACAATCTCCACATTGGAAAAGGGCAATGTTAATGGGAACATAGGGATATAGGCTATAAGATTCGATGGGATTGCGGTTGACAAAGAGGAGGCTTTAGCAATTTTGGAAAATCTGAAAATAGTTAAGACCCCTGGGCCGGATGGGATTTATCCTCACACTCTCTGGGAAGCCAGGGAGGAGATTGCTGAGCCTTTGGCTTTGATCTTTATGTCATTATTGTCGACATGAGTAGTGCCCGAAGATTGGAGGATAGCAAATGCTGTTCCCTTGTTTAAGAAGGGGAGTCGGGACAACCCTGGTAATTATAGGCCAGTGAGCCTTACTTTGGTGGTGGGTAAGATATTGGAAAAGATTAAAAGAGATAGGGTTTATAATCATCTGGGAAGGACTAATTTGATTAGGTTTTGTGAAGGGTAGATCGTGCCTCACTAACCTTATTGAATTCTTCAAGAAGGTGACACAGGCGGATGAAGGTAAGGCAGTTGATGTGGTGTATATGGACTTCAGTAAGGTGTTTGATAAGGTTCCACATGGTAGACTATTGCACAAAATACGAAGTTTCAGGATTGAAGGTGATTTAGCGGTTTGGATCAGAAATTGGCGAGCTGAAAGCTGAGGGTGGTGGTTGATGGGAAATGTTCATTCTGGAGATCAGTTATCAGTGGTGTGCCGCAAGAATCTGTTTTGGGGCTAGTGCTGTTAGTCATGTTTATAAATGATCTGAAGGAGGGTGTAGAAGGATGAGTTAGTAAATTTGCAGACAACACGAGGGTAGATAGAGATGTGGCTCGTACCAAAGGATGTTATGGGTTACTGAGGGACACAGGTAACATGCAGAGTTGGGCTGAGAAGTGGCAAATGGGCTTAAATGCGGAAAAGTGTGAGGTAGTTCACTTTGGATGAAGTAACAGGAATACAAAGTGCTGGGCTTATGGTAAAATCCTTGGCAGTGCAGATGAACAGAGAGATCTCGGTGTCCAGGTACATAAATCACTCAAAGTTGCCATCCAGGTTGATAGGGATGTTAAGAAGGCATATGGTGTATTGGTATTTATTGGCAGGGGGATTGAGTTTCAGAGCCATGGGGTCATGCTTCAGCTGTACAAGACAGTGGTAAGGCTGCACCTGGAGAATTGCGTGTAGTTCTGGTCACCACATTATAGGAAGAATGTGGAAGCTTTGGAAAGGGTTCAGAGGAGATTTATTAGGATGTTGTCTGGGCTGGAGGGAAGGTATTACAAGGAAGGTCCGAGGGAACTGAGGCTGTTTTCGTTGGAGAGAAGAAGGTTGAGAGGTGACTTAATTGAGACATATAAGATAATCAGAGGGTTAGATAGAGTGAACAGTGAGAGCCTGTTTCTTTGGATGGTGAAGACTAACATGAGGGAACATAGCTTTAAATTGAGGAGTGTTAGATTTAGGACAGGTATCGGGGTAGTCTCTTCACTCAGAGAGTAGTAAAGGTGTGGAATAGCCTGCCTGTAATAGTAGTAGACTCACCGACGTTAAGGGCATTTAGATGGGCATTGGACATACATATGGATAATAATGGAATGGTGTAAGTTAGATGGACATCAGATTAATTTCACAGGTTGGTGCAACATTGAGAACTGAAGGGCCTGCACTGCGCTGTAATGTTCTATGTTCTATGTTCGAAGAGGAAGTTCGGGAGGTCTTAGAGAACACGAAGGTGGATAAATCTCTGGGGACTGATCTAAGGAATCTCGGACTGTTGTGGGAAGTAAGAGAGGAAATTACAAGACCCCTTGCAGAAATATTTGCAACATCTGTAACTATGGGCGAGGTGCCTGATGACTGGAGAGTGGCTGATGTTGTACCTTGGATTAACAAAGGGTGTAAAGAGAAACTGGGTAATGATAGACCTGTGAGTCTGACTGTGGTTGTGGGTAAATTGTTGGAAGTGATTATCAAAGATAGGATTTATGGACATTTAGAGAGGGACAAATTGATTAAAGATAGTTGGCATGGTGTGTGAGGAAAATCGTGACTCACAAACTTGGTTGAGTATTTTCATGATTGATGATGGCAGAGCGTTAAACGTTGTTTATTTGGGTTTTAGTAAAGCGAATGACAACCTTCTCCATGGGAGATTAATGAGTAAAGTTAAGTCACATGGGATTGCCAATTGGCTTGCCGATTGCCAATTGGCTTTCCAATTGGATACAGAATTAGCTTAATGGCAGGACACAGAGAGCAATGGTGGAGAGTAATGCTTTTCAGACTGGAGGCCTGTGACCAGCGGTGTTGCCACAGGATTGGTTGTGGGTCCTCTTTTGTTTGTCAATTATAGAAATGATTTGGATGAGCATGTAGAAGGCATGATTAGTAGTGACATAGCAGACAGTGAAGAAGGCTTTCTAAGATCACAAAGAGATCTTGATCAGATGGGCCAATGTGCTGAAAAATGGCAAATGGAGTTCAATTTGGATCAATGCGAGGCATTGTAGTTTGGTCCAACAAACAAGGGTAGGGCTTATTCCATTCAATTGGTAGGGCCTTGGGTAATTTTGTAGAGCAGACGGACTACAGCTGCAGGTACATAATTCTTTGAAGTTTGTGTCACATATAGACAGGGTGGTTAAATAGGCATTTGGCATGCTTGCCTTCATTGCTCAGTCCTTTGTGTATAGGAGTTGGGAACCTCATGTTGAGGTTGTGCAGGACATTGGTGAGACCTCTTCTGGGAAACTGTGAGCAGTTCTGGTTGCCCTGTTATAGGAAGGGTATTATCAAGCTGGAGAGGGCTCAGAAGAGATTGACCAGGATGGTGCTGGGTATGGACGGTTTGAGTTATAAAGAAAGGTGAGATAAACTGGGATGTTTTTCACTGAAGCGTAGAAGGTTGAGCAGTGATCTGAAAGAAGTTTAGAAAATAATGAGAGGAATAGATAGTTGTCTTTTCCCTATGATGGAGGATTTCAAGACAAGGAGGTACATTTTTAAAGTTAGAGGAGAGAGTTTAAAAACCTTTTCACATAGAGGGTGGTTTGTGTGTGTGGATTGAACTTCCAGAGGCAGTGGTGGATGTGGGAACAATTACAGTGTTTAAAAGACATTTGGATAAGTCCATGAATAGGAAAGGTTGGGAGGGATATGGGTCAGGAGCAGGCAGGTGGGACGGGTTAGTTTGGGATTATAGTTGGAACGAAGGGTCTGTTTCTATACTGTATGACTCTATGATTCTCTGGGTTGAGGGGGCAGTGTCAGCTCCAGAGGCTTTAGGGATGGGGTGTGGTGCTACCGGGTCTGGAAGGTGGGGTCAGTACCACCTGGGTCAGTTTGGGTGGGGTTTCAGGTCAGTGAGGGAGGGGCTGGGTGGGTGTTGGGTGGTGATGGGTGATGCAGGTGGTTGTAGTTCCAATCCCATTGGCAGGAGCAAGGGCCATTTTGGGTCAAAGGGGGTACCAAGTCTAGTGAAAGGGAGGGGCTGTTGTTTTGCTGGTTATGGGGTGGGGGGAGGTCAAGTTCCAATGGGGTTGTGTTTGGGGAGAAGGGGAGTACTGGGTCAGTGATGAGGGATCTGTAGGCTCCTGGGCTTGGTGGAAAAGTGAGGGAGTTTTGGGTCAATCCAGGTCATGGTTGTCAGGTTGAGGGGGTCTGTCCGGTCTGACATGGTCATTACGGGGGTGGTGTCAGGTCAGGGGGAACAGGGGAAGTGTGTCGGTGACAATGACTGAATTCTGATCAGAATTCTAGGGCCAATGAAGTGAGAAACTTGGATAAAGCCATTGATCAGAATAATTGAACTAATGAGCCAATGGGAACAGTGAGTGCAAATGGTTAATGAAATGCTTCCTGCTGACATTAATTCAGCTGAATAGTATTCAATTGAGAATAAATGCTGTACAGTATTCTTGGTTGGAGTTAAAATTATTGACTGCCAGTAGAGGGCAGTGTTTATAAACAGGATCCCAGAATTCCTAAAATGGGACTTTGATGGAATTGGTCAAATTTCCAATATGGGCACGTATACATAACCGAACTCATGAACAGTCATTGTATTACTGGAAGGTAGGTATAAGGGTATATCTTTCTCTTAAAGAGATCAGAAATATGCACAGTACTCTAGATTAATCCAGTGTGTACTTCAGCAGCCTCCTGGTTGCTAAAACACAGATAGATTGATAACTTGGCCAAACAGCAAGGGATGCTGGGTACATTGGCCAAGTAAAGTTCTAAAATCACAACGTCCACACACCAGACACAGTGCAAACACAGCAGTCAGGTGCTAATGCCATTTGCTAATGTAAAAGGCAACATTTATGCAGAACAGACTCCCAACAACTTATTTACTGAACAAAGGAGGGCCCTGACAGCAAGGTACAGTGCTGGGCCCTTCTACACAAAAATAAACTAACATCAGCAATCCATCCAAATGATTGACTCTGTTTCAAACCACTAAGGGTATCTCCCTGATTGGCCAGAACAAAAGAAAGTTCCAGAAAACCATCTCAAAGATATAAAAACAGGCTACACCTACAGATGTTGCTCTTGGAATCTTCTGGAGGCCTTCTGAGGAGACCAACATGGCAAGAGGCAAAGACCAACTGACCATCCAGAGAGAGAGAGAGAGAGAGAGAGAGAGGAAGAAAGCAGCTTCACACACCCAGAGAGAGAGAGCAATTGTGTAAATCTCCAAGAAACTCGGGAATTATTGGAACCTTAGGAGCCAAATAGGATTTGAGATTGTGTGTTTAGTATTAAAGGTTATTGTAACTTTGTTTCTTCTGAAGTTGGCAATATTTTTCCTTGGTCCTGGCTTGTGTTCATATTGATCCTCGAGGGTAGTATTATCGGGAATACTCTCGGTACTATGAGCTGATGAGAATAGAAATAGGAGGATAGAGCAGGTGAATGTTTGACTGAGGAGCTGGTTATGGGAAAAGAATCCACAGTGTTGGATCATTGGAATCTCTTCTGGGGTAGAAGTGACCTGTACAAGAAGGATGGATTGTGCCTGAACTGGCAGGGAGATTTGTTAGAGCTCCTCAGGAAGATTTAAACCAGTAAAGGGGGAAGGCGGGGTGGGGCTCAGGGAGATAGTGAGGGAAGAGATCAATCTGAGACTGGTACAGTGGAGAAAAGAAGCAAGTCAAACAGTCAGGGCAGGCAGGAACAAAGCAGAGAACAAGGTAGGACTGATAAATTAAACTGCATTTATTTCAATGCAAGAGGCCTAACAGGGAAGGCAGATGAACTCAGGGTTGAAACTTTATTGCTGGAACAGCACAGCAGGTCAGGCAGCATCCAGGGAACAGGAGATTCGACGTTTCGGGCACAGGCCCTTCTTCAGGAATGAGCAGAGAGTGTTCAGCAGGAGAAGATAAAAGGTAGGGAGGAGGGACTTGGAGGAGGGGCGTTGGAAATGTGATAGGTGGAAAGAGGTCAAGGTGAGGGTGATAGGTCGGAGTAGGATGGAGGCGGAGAGGTCAAGAAGAAGACTGCAGGTCAGGAAGGCGGTGCCGGGCTGGAGGGATCCGGCTGAGACAAGGTGGGGGGAGGGGGGATGAAGAAACTGGTGAAGTCCAAGTTCATCCCCTGCGGTTGGAGGGTTCCCAGTCGGAAGATAAGACGCTCCTCCTCCGACCGTCGGGTTGTTGTGGTTTGGCGGTGGATGAGTCCAATGACCTGCATATCCTCGGTGGAGTGGGAGGGGGAGTTGAAATGCTGTGCTACAGGTTGGTTGGGTTGGTTCGTCCGGGTGGCCCAGAGGTGCTCTCTGAATCGCTCCGCAAGTAGGTGGCCTGTTTCCCCAATATAGAGGAGGCCACACCAGCTGCAGCGGATGCAGTAGATGATGTGGGTGGAGGTGCAGGTGAATCTGTGGCGGATATGGAAGTTTCCTTTGGGGCCTTGGAGAGAAGTGAGGGGGGAGGTGTGGGCGCAAGTGTTGCACCTCCTGCGGTTGCAAGGGAAGGTGCCAGGAGTGGAGGTTGGGTCGGTGGGGGGTGTGGATCTGACAAGGGAGTCGCGGAGGGAGTGGTCTCTATGGAAAGCTGATAGGGGAGGGGAGGGAAATATATCCTTGGTGCTGGGGTCTGTTTGGAGGTGGCGGAAGTGACGGCGGATGATGCGCTGTACATGGAGATTGGTGGGGTGGTAGGTGAGGACCAGTGGGGTTCTGTCCTGGTGGCGGTTGGAGGGGCGGGGCTCAAGGGCGGAGGAGCGGGAAGTGGAGGAGATGCGGTGGAGGGCACCGTCGACCACGTCGGGGGGGAAATTGCGGTCCTTGAAGAAGGAGGCCATCTGTGTTGTACGTATTTTGAACTGGTCCTCCTGGGAGCAGATGCGGCGGAGACGAAGGAATTGGGAGAATGGGATGGCGTTTTTACAGGGGGCAGGATGGGAGGAGGTGTAGTCCAGGTAGCTGTGGGAGTCGGTTGGTTTGTAGTAGATGTCCGTGTTGATTCGGTCGCCTGAGATAGAAACAGAAAGGTCTAGGAAGGGGAGGGAGGAGTCCGAGACTGTCCAGGTGAATTTGAGGTCGGGGTGGAAGGTGTTAGTGTAGTGGATGAACTGTTCAAACTCCTCGTGGGATGAACTCAGGGCATGGCTAGGAATATGGGACTAGCATATCAGAGCAATTACGGACACATGGCTGAGGGATGGGCAGGACTGGCAGCTTAATGTTCCAGAATATAAACACTATAGGCAGGATAGAAAGGGAGGCAAGACAGGAGGGGGAGTGGGGGTTTTGATAAGGGATCGCATTACAGTTGTACTTAGGGAAGATATTCCTAGAAATACATCCAGGGAAGTTATAAGACACTGTCCTATACACCCTAGTCCAGGAACTCCACACATACATTCGAGACACCACCCACGCCCTCCACCCCCTCCAAGACTTCCGTTTCCCCGGCCCCCAATGCCTCATCTTCACCATGGATATCCAATCCCTCTACACCTCCATCCGTCATGACCAGGGTCTCCAAGCCCTCCGTTTCTTCCTCTCCCGACGTCCCCAACAGTACCCTTCCATCAACACTCCCATTCTTCTGGCCGAACTGATCCTCACCCTTAACAATCCTTCAAATCCTCCCACTTCCTCCAAACCAAAGGGGTAGCCATGGGCACCCCGTATGGGCCCCAGCTATGCCTGTCTCTTTGTTGGCTACTTAGAACAGTCCAGCTTCCGTAATTACACAGGCACCACTCCCCACCTCTTCCTCCGCTACATTGATGACTGCATTGGCACCACCTCGTGCTCTCACGAGAAGGTTGAACAATTCATCAACTTCACCAACACATTCCACCCTGACCTTAAATTTACCTGGACCATCTCTGACACCTCCCTCCCCTTCCTGGACCTCTCCATCTCCATTAAATGACGACCGACTTGACACCGACATTTTTTACAAACCCACCGACTCCCACAGCTACCTGGATTACACCTCTTTCCACCCTACCTCTTGCAAAAATGCCATCCCGTATTCCCAATTCCTCCGCCTCCGCTGCATCTGCTCCCAGGAGGGTCGATTCCACCACAGAACACACCAGATGGCCTCCTTCTTTAGAGACCATAATTTCCCTTCCCACGTGGTTAAAGATGCCCTCCAACGCATCTTGTCCACATCCCGCATTTCTGTCCTCAGACCCCACCCCTCCAAACATAACAAGGACAGAACGCCCCTGGTGCTCACCTTCCACCCTACCAACCTTCGCATAAACCAAATCCTCCGCCGACATTTCCGCCACCTCCAAACGGACGCCATCACCAGGAATATATTTCCCTCCCCACCCCTTTCCACCTTCCGCAAAGACCGTTCCCTCCGTGACTACCTGGTCAGGTCCACGCCCCCCTACAACCCACCCTCCCATCCTGGCACTTCTCCTGCCACCACAGGAATTGCAAAGCCTGCGCCCACACCTCCTCCCTCACCTCCATCCGAGGCCCTAAAGGAGCCTTTCACATCCATCAAAGTTTTACCTGCACATCCACCAATATCATTTATTGTATCCGTTGCTCCTGATGCGGTCTCCTCTACATTGTGGAGACTGGACATCTCCTAGCAGAGCGCTTTAGGGAACATCTCCGGGACACCCGCACCAATCAATCACACCGCCATGTGGTCCAACATTTCAACTCCCCCTCCCACTGTGCTGAGGACATGGAGGTCCTGGGCCTCCTTCACCGCCGCTCCCTCACCACCAGACGCCTGGAGGAAGAACGCCTCAAATTCCGCCTCAGAACACTTCAACCCCAGGGCATCAATGTGGATTTCAACAGTTTCCTCATTTCCCCTTCCCCAACCTCACCCCAGTTCCAAACTTCCAGCTCAGCACTGTCCCCATGACTTGTCCTACCTGACTATCCTCTTTTCCACCTATCCACTCCACCCACCCCCCTCCCTGACTTATCACCTTCAACCCCTCCCCCACTCACCTATTGCACACTATGCTACTTTCTCCCAATCCCCACCCTCCTCTCATTTATCTCTCCACCCTTCAGACTCTCTGCCTGTATTCCTGACGAAGGGCTTTTGCCTGAAACATTGGTTTTCCTGCTCCTCAGATGCTGCCTGAACTGCTGTGCTTTTCCAGCACCACTCTAATCTAAACCGTGACCTTATAGAGCTTTATAAAGTCATGAGGGACTTGGATAGGATAAATAGACAAAGTCTTTTCCCGAGGGTGGGGCAGTCCAGAACTAGAGTGGATAGGTTTAGGGTGAGAGGGAAAAGATATAATAGAGACCTACGGGGCAATGTTTTCATGCCAAGGGTGTTCCATGTGTGGAATGAGCTGCCAGAGAAAGTGGTGGAGGTTAGTACAGTTGCAACATTTAAAAGGCACCTGGATGGGTCGATGTTCAAGAACACTGCTGCAATTTGCTGTCCATTTTCACACTGACCTTATGAATTTGATAATCCTCCCTATGGTTTTATACTTTGCCTTCAATTGCTCCAATCCCTTTCCTATTTTTAAGATCAACTTCACAGCAGAAGCATTTATCTCTCACCTTTACATTTTCTCTGTTCCTCTTAAACATTTCTCATAGGCTGAGTTCAGTTTGGAATTTGCCAAATGACAGTTTATCTGGATTGTGAGACAACCCAGAGGGTGTAAAGCACAAACATGTGACTTTAATTAGAATAACAAACACACAGTTCACTCCACTCCCAAAGATTTGAAATTCATTATTAAAACAATTTTGAATCTTTGATGTTGTGCATGAACAACAGCCTAATTTTCAGTGAGCCCTCTTTAACTATGGGGTGAGTTCCCACCTCCGTGCAGTGTAGTGAGGTACACAGCTGTGATTCAGTATACGGGGTGTCCCTGTCTACTGCCCATTTTTCAGCTGTTTCTACCTTATCCTCATCGACACCTGCTGCAGCCACTGACTCACCGTTTCTTCTTGTATTAGTATTAACTCATCGACACAACTGTAAATATAAAGTGGCAATGATCACTCCTCTTTCTGATCTTTATCATTCTTCAGAACCATCCATTAACATTTTCCCCTGGAGTGGGGATGGCCCGATGGGTTGAGCCCATCTCTCAGCATTCCCTTCATCAATTTTGACTGTTGTTCTGCTGTAAACCTGGTGATGGAGCCCTCTGACATTCAATCAAAGTTTACAGCCTTTTCCTCATTCCCCTCCCTGACTGCATTTTTACACATTCTATGATACTTTTCCCCTTCAGATGTGATTTTAACCATTGGAAGAGGCTCTGAGACTGTGACTCCTCTTGTGAGATCTGTCAGCACAAACCTGACGTGGTTTTGCATTTTGTTTAGAAGAAGTCCAGTTAAATGTTGGGCTTTAATGATTTGTAATATTTTTCCTGGGTAAAAATGGCAGAATACAGTATTCAACCCCTCGAGACTGTCCCTCCATTCCCACCCTCGGGTCTGTCCAAGTGTCACTCCAGCTCCCACTCCCATCTCTTCACCACTCCCTGCTCCAGGTTTCTCTTCCCCTTCCCCAGTTGTAATTTCTCCCAGACCTTTGCCTGGACCACTTTTCCGATGCCAGGGATCATTCCCTCCAGTCTCAGGTGGTGTCCCCATGTCGTGTGGTATCACTCTCCCACCCACCACCCACCTCCTCGTTCCTGCTTGGTTCAGGTTTTACCACAAGATGTGTCACTGTTCCAGGGAGTAAAGAGCCTGGCAGAATTACGGGTACATTTTGTGTCTCATGTTGTAAAATTTGCAGTTAGTCAAATTCAGGGATTCGGATGGTCAGGTGTGGATGAAGTCAGTTTCGGGCTCGGAATGATGTTTTTCTGCATCACTCATGATTCAACATTAAAATGCTCTGTCACCATGGAGACGTTAATGAGAAAAGTGGCCAAATGGTGACTTGTGTTTCTGTTAGTGCAAAGTAATAAAGTTAGCTCAGTATCTCGCTCATGAACAGCAATGGTGTAAATGTTGGTCAAATCTGGACCACCCAATATTCACTGAAGTAAAGTCAAACTCAAAAGGCAGACCTGAAGCTAAATTCCACACGACCATCAGACATTTACAGGGTCTGCATTTCAGAGCAATGGCTGGAGCTGATGTTCATCTTTAGAGGTAGTTCAGGTGTTCTTCATTGACATCAAAAAAATGAAGCTGGAAAACACTTGAACAGAAACATACCCGGTTTCGGAATTTCACATTGCAGACACTCAGTGTTGTTTATTCCTTCTTGGGGTGTGGGAGATTCTGACAAGATTGTTGTTTATTGACCATTCCTTGATGCCCAAAGATGGTGGTCAGTCCTCTGTTTGAATTGCTGTCGTCCACCTGGGACTGCCATAGTGTTAAGGGTTTAGATGGAGAGGAATTTGTTAAGTGTGCACAAGAAAATTTTCTGATTCAGTCTGTGGATGTTACTCCCAGAGAAAGTGCAAAACGTGACCTACTCTTGGGAAATAAGGCAGGGCAGGTAACTGAGCTGTCAGTGGGGAAGCATTTGGGGCCAGTGACCATAATTCTATTAGTTTTAAAATACTGATGGAAAAGGAGAGACTAGATATTTTTAGATTCCCTATAGTGTGGAAACAGGCCTTTCAGTACAACCAGTTCATACTGACCCTCTGAAGAGTCACCCACCCAGACCCATTCCCCCTATTTATCCCTGACTGATGCACCTAACTCTCTGGGCAATTTAGCATGACCAATTCACCTGACCTGCACATCTTTGCACTGTGGGAGGAAACCCACACTGACATGGGGAGAACGTGCAAACTCCACACAGTCACCTGAGGCTGGAATCGAACCTGGGTTTCTGGCACTCTGAGGCAGCAGTGCTAACCACTGAGCCTCTGAGCCACCAACACGATCTAAACATTGAAGTTTTAAATTGGAGGAAGGCTAATTTTGACAGCATAAGGCAAGAACTTTCAAAAGCTGATTGGGGGCTGATGTTTGCAAGTAAAGGGATGGCTGGAAAATGGAATCCTTCAGAAATTAGATAATGAGAGGCCAGAGACAGTATATTCCTGTCAGGGTGAAAGGAAAGGCTGGATGGCGTAGGGAATGTGGGATGATTACAGAAATTGAGGGTTTGGTAGGGAAAAAGAAGGAAGCATATGTCAGATATAGACAGAATAGATGGAGTGAATCCTTAGAAGAGTATAGGATTACAGTTAAGAGGGAAATCAGGAGGGCAAAAAGGGGACATGAGATAGCTTTGACAAGTAGCATTCAGGAGAATTCAAAGGGTTTTTACAAGTACATTAAGGATAAGAGGGAACTGGGGAGAGAGTAGGGACCCTCAAAGATCAGGAAGGTGGCCTTTGTATGGAGACACAGGAGATGGGGGAGATACAAAATGAGTATTTAGCAGCAGTATTTACTGTGGAAAAGGAAATGAAAGATATAGAATGTGGGGAAATAGATAGTGACATCTTGAAAAATGTCTATATTACAGAGAGGAAGTGCTGGATGTCTTGAAACGAATAAAACTAGATAAAGCCCCAGGACCTGATCAGGTGTTCCCTTGAATTCTGTGGGAAGCTAGAGAAGTGATTTGCTGGGCCTCATACTGAGATATTTGTATCATCAATAGTCACAGGTGAGGTGCCGGAGGACTGGAGGTTGGCTAACGTGGTGCCACTGTTTAAGAAAGTTGGGAAGGACAAGCTAAGGAACTATAGACCAGTGAGTCTGACATTGATGGTGGGCATGTTGTTGGAGGGAATCCTGAGGGATAGGATGTAAATCTATTTGGAAAGGTAAGGAATAATTAGGGATAGTGAACATGGCTTTGCACGTGGGAAATCATGCCTCACAAACTTCATTGAGTTTTTTGAAGAAATAACAAAGAGGATTGATGAGGGCAGAGCTGTAGACGTTATCTGTATGGACTTGTAAGGCATTCGACAAGCTTCCCCATGGGAGACTGGTTAGCAAGGTTAGATCTCATGGAATACAGGAAGAACTAACCATTTGGATACAGAACTGGCTTGTAGGTAGAAAACAGAGAGTGGTGGTGCAGGGTTGTTTGTCCGACTGGAAGCCTGTGACCAGTGGAGTGCCACAACGATGCGTGCTGGGTCCACTACTTTTTATCATTTATATAAATGATTTGGATGTGAGCAGAAGTGATATAGTTAGTAAGTTTGCTGATGACACCAAAATTGGAGGTGTAGTGGACAGCGAAGAAAGTTACCTCAAATTACAGTGAGATCTTGATCAGATGGGCCAATGGGAAGTGGCAGATGGAGTTTAATTCAGATAAATGCAAGGTGCTGCATTTTGGGAAAGCAAATCTTAGCAGGGCTGATACACTTAATTATAATGTCCTAGGGAGTGTTGCTGAAAAAGAGACCTTGGAGTGCAGGTTCATAGCTCCTTGAAAGTAAAGTTGCAAGTAGATAGGATAGTGAAGAAGGCATATGGTATGCTTTCCTTTATTGGTCAGAATATTGAGTACAGGTGTTTGGAGGTCATGTTGCGGCTGTACAGGATATTGGTTAGGCCACCTTTGGAATACTGCCTGCAATTCTGTTCTCCTTCCAATCGGAAAGATGTTGCAAAACTTGAAAGGGGTCAGAAGAGATTAACAAGGATGTTGCCAGGATTGGACGATCTTGAGGTATGGGGAGAGATTGAATAGACTGATAGGATGTTACGTGTACGGAATGAGCTGCCAGACGATGTGGTGGAGGCTAGTACAATTGCAACATTTAAAAGGCATCTGTATGGGTACATGAATAGGAAGCGTTTGGAGGGATATGGGCCGAATGCTGGCAGGTGGGACGAGACTGGGTTGGGATATCTGTTCAGCATGGACAAGGTGGACTGAAGGGACTGTTTCCATGCTGTACATCTCCATGATTCTATCTGGGGTCTGTACACCAGCATTGTTAAGGTGGCAGTTCCAGGTTATGAAGCCAGTGATGGTGACACAATGGAGAGTAATGTCTCAGAGGGGAACTTGGAGGTGATGGTGTTCCCATCTACCTGCTGCATTTGTCCTTTGAGTGTGAATGTTAGGGAATGAGAATGAGCAGCTGAGGAAGCTGCAGTACCTCACTGCAGTCCATCCTGTAGCAAGAACAGACTGACATGCAATATACCAACAGAGGAGAAAATGGAGTACTGAAGATAATGGATGGGATTCTGGTCAAGGGGATTGATATATTGAGGTCTGTTGTGTCTAGTGTCTGGAGTGGGAACACACCCCCAGGAAATTGGGAATATTCCATGGCACACCCGAATTGTGATGTTTATTAAGGTTTATTTGTACAGAGGGTGAGTCAGTGCAGTCTCGAATCTGGCCGGATAGAAACAGTATTCATGTGGCTGGTCAAGTTCACTTTCTGGTCAATGAGCATGACCAGGAGTTTGAAACTTGGACCCAATAATGTTAATATGATCAGACATGGCCACTGCCTGGCACTTTCACCGCATGGATTTCACTTGCCATCTGGGCATCAATGTTGTCCCGCTCTGAATTGCTGTGTGTGTGCATGAACTGCTTCATTATCTGAGGAATAAAGAAAGAACCTGAAGACCCCAGTCAGCAGAGAACAGCCCCCCTGAGGGGATTATTTAATTCTGTGTTCACCATTGAGGAAGCAGAATTCAGAAAGACATTGACAGAGCAAGTGCTCCTGCCATACCAGACTGTAACACTCGTCACTGCAGGAAGGAGCTGGCCCTGTATTTCACCGAGACATCAGGGTGTCTCTCCCGGTAACTCGTGTGGTTTCTCACCTCTGAGATGTTTCTGACCCCACTGGAAGTGAGGTGTTGTTTAAACATCACTGTCCTCACTCAGCACCCAGACAGAGACATAATTCAGCAGAGCTCACTGGCTATTTCCCTCAACTGGGACGATGCTAGTCACCTTCCTGACACCAGGAGGTTAAACTTCCTGTTGTGACCTTCCTGCCACCTGGGTGAGATTGTCTAACCCAGCACAGACTGCAGATTACACCAGCCATTTAAATACCCTGGAGTGTGACTTCCTTAATGGGAGCATTGAGAGCCAAGGGAAGGTTGTTGAGTGAAGTTGATTTATCTCATCTACTCTGACAAACTACTCTGACAACTCTGTACTTTCTGTATTACCAGGGAAACTCTCAGCCTGACACTGTGGGAGCTGAAAGCAAATGCTGCTGGGGACCTTCAGACTTCCCTGGAGCCAGCACTCAGTGAGTTAATCATTTCAAAATCCATCTCAAAGTTGGAATGAAGGAAACTGTTCCAGAAGCAAATTGCTGCTACTTGCCTCCTGTGTTTCATGTTTGAGTAATTTATTCCAAAAACAGGCCCAAAAACAGCATGAAAATATCTGAACTCACTGCTCAAACTGCAGATCCACCTGAAGATGCTGAGAATCGAACCGTGAATTCACCGATCTGAGGGAACATCGATATTTTGAGTTTTTGCTTCATTCTGTCTGTCGTCCTCAGGATGATAATTGTAGGAACAGGAGCTGATCAAGAGGCAGCTGATTTCCGTCATGAAGTTTCCTGCCTTCAGTCCCTGGGACACATTTCATTCAAATTCAGTCTGGTCAGGAGCTCACTGTTTGCTGCCCTGTTTTGGGCCAGTTCATTATCACTCGTGTCAGAGAGAGACAGCTTGTCAGGGTGTGTTTGATGATGATTCTTTCCAGAATCAATTGTTCAGACATTCGGAGGGCAGCAGATAATCTCAGCAAATACTGAGGCTGCTTTCCAACCATCTCTCACAGATGGAAGGATGACAATCAGTTTGCTGATCATGTTTGTTTCGGAGTCCTGTGGGAAAATGTGAAGCATGTTTTACACAGAGGGAGAATTCTTACTTTAAGAAATTACGTTAAAATTTAACCCCTTTTCCAAGAGTGATGTTTCAGCTGATTGGATCAAAGCAATTGAACATCAAAGGAAAGATTTGGGAAGATACAACAATAAGTTAACGAGACATAATTAGCAATATGGATAAAAGTTCATATTTAATTCATCAGGACACAATATTCATTGGGTTTCCTGACTTAATACACCAAGCCCAATAGAATATAGAACAGTGTAGCACACTACAGATCCTTCAGCCCTTGATGTTGTGACAACCTTTTATCCTACTCTGAGATCAACATTTTGCTATCATCCAAGTGCTGATCCAATACTCACTAAATGTCTGTAATGTATCTGACTCTCCTCCCACTGCTGGCAGTGTATTCCACACACACAGCACTCTCTGTGTAAAGAACCTACCTCTGACATCACCCCTAAACCTTCCTCCAATCACCTTAAAATTATGCCCCCTTGTGATAGCCATTTCCATCCTGGGAAAAAGTCTCTGGCTATCCACTCTACCTCTGACTTGCATCATCTTGTATCAAGTCACCTCTCATCCTTCTTCGTTCCAATGAGAAATGGCCAAGGCCCCTCAACCTTTCTTCATAAGCCATGCCCTTGACTCCAGACAGCATCCTCGTGATCTTGAAGAAAACTGTTTCACACCACCAAACCTGGAGAGTTGTTTCTGAAATTGGGATGAGAGTCATCAAGTCATGCAGCACGGAAACAGACCCTTTGGTCAAACCAGTTCATGCTGACCATCATCCCAAACTAAACTCATCCCACCTGCCTGCGATTGGCCCATATCCCTCCAAACAATTCTTATTCATGTGGTTATCGCAACGTCTTTTCAATGTTGTAACTGTAGCTGCATCCACCACTTCCTTTGGAAGCTCATTCCACACATGAACCACTCTGTGTAAAAAACTTGCATCTCATGTCGTTATTAAATCTTTCTCCTCTCATCCTAAACATATACCCTCTTGTCTTGAAATCACCCACCCGAAGGAACAGGCACCTGCCATTCACCTTGTCTATACCCCTCGTGATTTTATAAACTTCTATAAGGTCATCTCTCACCCTCCGACACCCCAGTGAAAACATTCTCAGCCTGTCTAGCATTTCATTATAACCCGAATCCTCCATTCCTGGGAACATCCTGGTAAACCTCTTCTGAAATAAATTGATAAATGCATTGATAAACAGTGCTATTTTATGCACTCAATGGTGAAATTACATGATGTTTAAGAAGCAATTCAGTGATCTAGTCTGTGAGCAGCGTTCTGATCACCTCGGGAGCTGTTCAGGAACACAGAGGGCTTTACTGCATATCCTCAAGTTGCTGAAAGCAGCTGTTTTTATTGATATTTGAAAAGTGAAATATTGGAAGAAATTGTGCAAATTCTGTTTCTCCATCACTGAATTTTACAGCTGCATTTACGTGGCTATGACTTCCACCTCATTTGCTTTTCCAACTATCTTTCGGCCATCAGCCAGTACAGATACAACACATTCTACCTCTCCTTCCAAGGAATTAAATTGTAAGTCCATAATGCATTGGAGCAGAATTTGGCCATTCAGCCCATTTAGTCTACTCTGCTATTCCATCATGGCTGATAAGTTTCTCAACACCATCCTCTTGCTTTTTCCCTGTAGCCCTTGATTACTTGTAAACAATGTTTTACAAACATATGAATTAAGATCATAATTAGGCCAATTGCCAGAATCAGGAAACAGTGGAGAGTAAATGCCAAGGCAGTGGTGACCCAGTGACGGTCTGTGCCTGGGAAGTATTGGTCCAATCACAGTCAGTGCCAGGACAACAGTGATCCAGTGACATTCCATGACAGGGAAGTGATGATCCAGTGTGAGTCAGTGTCAGGGAAATGGTGATCCAGTGCGAGTCAGTGCCAGGAAACTGATTCAGTGAGAGACAGAGTCAGAGAAAGAGTGACCCCATCAGAGTCAATGCCATGTGAACACTAATGCAGTGATAAACAGTGTCAGGGGAAGTGTACCCCAGTGACAGGCTGTGTCAGGAGCTGGATATCAGTGGGAGTAGTTTTGAAGTTGGGGGGGAAATCATTCAGCCAGTCTCAGTATATCTCAGGGAAGGAGGGAAAGACACAAACAGGATCTTTATGAGATGCTGCAATCATAGGGCAGTGAACACCCCGCCGGCCTTACCCTGCTACTGTGAGTAAACAGTGGTCTGTCCATGGTCAGGGAGCAGAATAGCCCCCGTGTCCAAACTGACTGCAGGGAAAGCTGCAGGAAACCCAGGAAATGAAGATGTAAAAGCTGAACCCCAAAGGTGAAATTGTTTTCTCCTCATCACCAGTGACTGGGAGATCAATCTTCCAATCCAGTGCATTCCCAAACCGGGAAGAGTGACAACCCTGACCATGTGAGTGGGTAGCAATTACAAAAACAGCTTTCCCAAGTGTTCAGTGTTCCCAGGAGCCAGCACACAGAGAGTTAATCCATTGTAAAGTCAGAGCTAAGAGAAATTTCCATAATTAATTAGCTGGAATGTTCCTCCACCATGACGTTCCTACCTGAGGATAAGCTGTATTCAAAACCATCTTCATCAAAGAGTATGTAACGAGTGTAAGTCTGTGCTCAAACTGCAGATCCACCTGAAGGTGCTGAGAGTCTGTCAGTGCGTCCACCAGTGATCTGAGAGAACACCAAGATGCTGAGAATCTTCTTCACTGTGTCTGTCCTTTTTGGGCATCAAATTGCTGCACGGGACCCAGAGCAGGAGGTGATCGACCTCTGTAAGGGTGTTGACTGTGTCGGGCCAGATCAAGTCATCCAGGACACGGTCAGTACAGCTGAGAGTTTCCTCTGTTCTGTTGTGTTTGTACCAGTGGAAATTATTCCATGTTGTTTTTAGTCCCTAACCTGCAGTGCACCGACAGTGCACGTCCCAACCCTGAACCATGAGGCTGGACTGAAATTACTCCTCGGGCCTCATTAACACTTTCTACATGAGCTGCCATCGCCTGCCTGGCTCCCACTGCCAGCTTGTGCAGTAAGAAGAATATCAGGGCTTCCATCTCCAGCAGCAGGTGAAGGGAGGGGTCAGTGTGCTCACAGAGAGGGGGCTGGTGGGGGTCAACACAAGGACTGTAGAGTCAGGGAGATCTCCTACTGCTCCTGTCTTCACTCAATCTAACCCTGTTTCTGAAAGGCAGCTAATCACAGGCTGAAGGTCTCTGTGTTCAATGTGGAAGAGGCCAAGTCTGGTTGTGAGTGGAATCTCCTCAACCCCAACCCTGGATTGCCCCTTAATTCCACATATTTGTTTCAATGAATTGAAATTCTATCATCTGCCCTGGTGGGGTTCAGTACACGTCCCCAGAACATGACCTGGGTCTCTGGATTAATACCCTTGTGATAAGTCCCATTTGGTGATCATTCCTCATACCTCAAAGAATTTCTCTGTTTCAATAATGTGTTAAAACAGACAGAGAGATGCACAACACCAGGACATGTGGGCATTAACATTGGCTCAATGTAGAAGCATTTCAATAACATTATCTCAATGTTGTTATTGATAACCCAAAGGGACAGAACAGGACAACATGAAAGATGAGAGAGTGAGAGAGAAAGGGAATGAATCAGGAGGTGCTGCTGTCAGGAATCCCATTAAAAACTCCAAACTCTGTTTCAGACTCAGTCCCTCCAGAACATGAAGGCTCTTCCACACCTGGACACTTGGGACAGTTCTCTCAGCATTGATGTACTTTGGTGGGAGTACAGTTTATACCATACAGTGACATTTTTTACTCTCATTTCAGAATTATGATGAGGTGACATACATAAACTTACAATATGTTAAGACAGAGGTTCATGGAACGGATTTGGAGCAAGTAGTGGAGCTCGGTCTGGACAAACTGTTCAAGTATTCACGTTTTGGCAATGCTGAAGGTATATCAGATATCCCATCAAAGTAACAACAGAATATAGTGACTGTTCACTCTTTCACATTTCTTGCTTAATACTTTCTACATCGACAAACACATTGACAAAACATTCCACAACTGTCAATCCCTGGGGATCCCTTGGTCACATGCTGCTATTTAGTCAAAGTGTCACCCTCTTTTGATACTTGGCTTTATGGTCCCAGAATCTGGAAAGGTTTCCCTCTTGTGGTGGGAGTGGGATTTCAATCTCACTGTCTGACTTCAGCCATGATCGCTGAATTGTCCTCACACAAATAAAGGCTCCCTGCCAGGCATGAAGCCCACTGTTGGAGTCCTTGTGGAAGGTGACACACCTCACATTCACCATCTGTGATTCCCTCCATCTCTCCCAAACACCCACAAACAGCCTCACTCACTGACGTCTCTTTAACATTGAACATTGTAATACAATTAAAATAGCTCCGATGGCTTGGACACTGTCCAAAACTATACTGCTGTCCTGTTGGTACAGTATTTGTCTTGTGAACAGTCTCCTTGTGGTCTCTGGGCTCTCCTTCTAAAGATGACAAACGTAATCTCAGCATTGTAAACACTGCAAATCAATTATTTCGCCATTTTGGGAAGGTCTAATTCTTTCTTGAAACAGCTGTTGTGAACCAAAGTTTAAAACATAATTTCTTTGTTCTGCCTCTCACAATGTGATCTATTTCACGCTGGGGAAATCGAACAGAGAGATAACCTGTTTACTACATTGTAAGAGGCCATTCAGCCCATCACGCCTGTGCCAGCTCTCTGAAGGACCACTCACAAAATGCCACTTCTCCACCTTCTCCTCATAGCTCAGCACATTCTCCCCTTTCAGCATCGAATTCAATTTCTGCACAAATGGGATTTTAGTCACATTGGGAAACTTTTATGTGTGAACAGGGGAAACAGATGTGTATTGTGCTCTCACTTAGAAGATCAAGGATGGATTTTGTTGATGGGCCAAAACCCCTGTCATTTGGGAAGAAATGGGATTGGTTTATGGTCTTATGATTTAGCTTCTGTTTGGGGATTTTCTGCAGTGTTCTTCACTGATGGCAGATGTGTAAAACAGTTGCTCAAGACAAAAAGAGAAACTAAAGTTTGCTGAAGCTCTGTAGGGGATGATAGAGAATGTCAAAGGTGTTTTTGGAATAGAAATACTTTTGGGGTATGTTTTGAAATCTTTAAATGTACGCTCTATGAAAATAATTCACTTCAATCTGTTTTATTTACACTTATAAATATTA
The DNA here is from genome assembly GCF_037043375.1 of Chiloscyllium plagiosum. NCBI lineage: Eukaryota > Metazoa > Chordata > Chondrichthyes > Orectolobiformes > Hemiscylliidae > Chiloscyllium > Chiloscyllium plagiosum. The sequence continues at coordinate 127,541,452 of NW_028270141.1, read as the reverse complement.
CCTGCTTTACTGTTCAAAGCAATCTGCACGTTTGAGTGCTTGTGGTTTTTGTGACTGGTCTCACTCTGAACTAAGAACATTTCACAATATGATCGATCCAGCCACAGGCCCATCTGGGATCTGATTTGGGCTGTAATACCATCAGCTGGGATCATAATGTTTGGATTTCTGGACATGAATTTTGTTAAATTACTGCATTTAAGAAAGATCTATGTCTTTCTTTTTAAAGTCACAACTTGGCGGTGGTTCGGGACCTAAAACAGCAGCATTGAGGTGATGTTTGTTGCACATTTTAATGTTGCTGACAGCTTTGTGGGAGTTAAAGTAATAACAGTGGGTTATTTCATCAAAATTAAAACTAGGGAATTATCAGATAAATGGAAGGTACAATGTAAAGTAGGATCTCATGCAGATGAGATTGTTCAAGTAATGATCCAACAATGTGAATGTGTTTCATTCATTCCTGGGGTGTTGGCATTGCTGGCTACACCAGCCTTTATTACCCATCCCTCCCTGTCTAGACGGCTGTTAAAAGTCAACCACTTTGCTGCAGGTTTGGAGTCACATATAGACCAGTCCAGGCAAGGGCAGCAGTTTCTGTCTCCAAAGGGGTATTATTGAACCAGAATGGTGTTTTATCCCCAACAATGGTTACATGGCTATCAGCAGATACTTAATTACAGATTTTTGTTCACCTTTGAACTCAAATTCTACCCTGACAGGACCTGAACCAGCGTCCCCAGGACATTACCGAGCTCTCTGGATTAATACATGAGCAATAATACCATGAGACCATGACGTCTTCCCAGTTGAAGAAAGGAAAATGAAAGTATGATGTCACAGGTGAAAGTAACTCAGCTAGAGATAGAAATGACAGGCCTTCAGTTTGGAGAAGAACAGAAATAAGGGAAAGAGAATTCAGAGAAAGTTGAAATAGAATGGGAGGAAAAGGTAAGAAAAATTAAAATGGAGGCAAGGTGAAACCAAGGAATCTGAAAGAAAGATAACTTGAATTCTAAAGAGCCAGGGATCTCTGAGAACTGGAGGAGCGAAAGAAAAGCTTCAGTGGGAAAATGAAGAAAGAAGGAGGGAGGAGCTTGGAGGATGATTCTGGTTCCAATCAGGGATTTCCTTAAACCAATAATCTACACAGAATCCTTACATTTATTGACAATGGAGTCAAAAGGTCTTGTGCCTCATCTGAAAAGGTTGTTGAACAAGGGTTTTGTGGCTTCGAGAGGTCTGGACCTGAACAGGACAGTGTGTTTTGGCAGGTACAGCTCTGACTGAGTGTGTCAGATTGTCAGAGGGACAAGCGGAGTAGAACTGCAGAGTACAACACAGTCAAAGACACAGTGCTCAATATTTAGGAGATTGTGCCTGAAGCTTCTCAATTAACAATTAGAATCGCAAGGAAGAAACCGAATTAACAATTGTCAAATTTGCAAAAGAGAAGGAAATGCTGTGGTTCAGGTGTGAGGGGTTGAATGGCCTTCTCCTGCTCTCCGTTTGTATGGTTGTGTCCACGTGTGTTCCTGTATGATGTGGAATTCTCTGCCTGGAATAATGCAGGAAACAACTTCAATCACAGCGTTCAAAGATGAACATCTAAATAATGGGAGAAAAGATGTGAATGTTTGGAAAGAGAGCAGGTCAGTGTAATGAGCTGGTTACATCAACCAAACAGCCAGCACAGGAGTCCCTTCCCCCAGCGCTGTGTCACTCTGTGAGGCTATTATTCAATCTGTCACATCAGTGTCTGCCCCACTTCAGCAATGTCACCCTGACCCCTCACCTGTAACCTCTGACTCACTGTCAGTGACACCACAGATGATCACCGAGTAAAATGTTATAACAGGGTTTTTCTCTATCTACAGAAACAATAGTTCCTATCACTGCACCTTGGGTCCTCACTGGATACTTGGTAAATGGAACATTTCCACAGAGATTCAATGTAGGTGTGACCATCGTTCCTGAAGTTAACAGTCTGCCCACAGATCAAACAATTAAACAAAGATCGTTCTTTTCGGGTCAGTTCTTTGTGAGTTTTGATGCTGAAATATTGTGATTAATGTTTCTTTATGTATATTCCTGTTCGGGTGAAAGGAAAGACTGGTAGGTATAGGGAATGCTGGATGACTAAAGAAATTGAGTGTTTGGTTAAGAAAAAGAAGGAACCATATGTCAGTTATAGACAGGATAGATCGAGTGAATCCTTAGAAGAGTATAAAGGAAGTAGGAGTGTTACTTAAGAGGGAAATCAGGAGGGCAAAAAGGAGACATGAGAAAGCTTTGGCAAATAGAATTAAGGAGAATCCAAAGAGTTTTTGCAAATACATACAGGACAAAAGGGTAACTGGGGAGTGAATAGGGCCCCTCAAAGATCAGCAAGGCAGCCTTTGTGTAGAGCTGCTGAAAAAGGGGAGATACTGAATGAGTATTTTGTATCAGTATTTACTGTGAAAAAGGTTATGGAAGGTATGGATTGTAGGGAAATAGATGGTGACATCTTGCAAAATGTCTATATTGCAGAGGAGGAAGTGCTGGATGTCTTGAAATGGGTAAAGGTGGATAAATCCCCATGACCTGATCAGGTGTACCCTAGAACTCTGTGCGAAGCTAGAGAAGTGATTGCTGGGCCTCTTGCTGAGATATTTGTATCATCAATAGTCACAGGTGAGGTGTCAGAAGGCTGGAGATTGGCTAACGTGGTGCCACTGTTTGAAGAAGGGTGGTAAGGACAAGCCAGGGAACTATAGACCAGCGAGCCGGACGTCGGTGGTGGGCAAGTTGTTGGAGGGAATCCTGAGGGACAGGATGTATATGTATTTGGAAAGGCAAAGACTCATTAGGGATAGTCAACATGGCTTTTTGCGTGGAAAATCACATCTCACAAACCGGATTGAGTTTTTTGAGGAAGTAACAAAGAGGTTGATGAGGGCAGAGCAGTAGATGTGATCTATATGGACTTCAGTAAGGCGGTCGACAAGGTTCCCCATGGGAGACTGATTAGCAAGGTTAGATCTCACGGAATACAGGGAGAACTAGCCATTTGGATACAGAACTAGCTCAAAGGTAGAAGACAGAGAGTAGTGGCGGAGGACTGTTTTTCAGACTGGAGCCTGTGACCAGTGGAGTGCTACAAGGATCGGTGCTGGGTGCTCTACTTTTTGTCATTTATACAAATGATTTGGATGCGAGCAGAAGAGGTACGTTAGCAAGTTTGTAGATGACTCCAAAATTAGAGGTGTAGTGGACAGCGAAGAGGGTTACCTTGGATTGCAACAGGATCTTGACCAGATGGGCCAATGGGCTGAGAAGTGGCAGATGGAGTTTAATTCAGATAAATGCGAGGTGCCAATGGTAAGGTACTGGGGAGTGTTGCTGAACAAAGAAAGCTTGGAGTACAGGTTCATAGCTCATTGAAAGTGCAGTCACAGGTTGATAGGATAGTGAAGAAGGCATTTGGTATGCTTTCCTTTATTGGTCAGAGTATTGAGTACAGGTGTTGGGAGGTCATATTGTGGCTGTACAGGACATTGGTTAGGCCACTGTTGGAATATTGCATGCAATTCTGGTCTCCTCCCTATCAGAAAGATGTTGTGAAACTTGAAAGGGTTCAGAAAAGATTTACAAGGATGTTGCCAGGGTTGGAGGATCTGAGCTACAGAGAGAGGCTGAACAGGCTGGGGCTGTTTTCCCTGGAGCGTTGGAGGCTGAGAGGTGACCTTGTAGAGGTTTACAAAATTATGAGGGACATGGATAGGGTAAATAGACAAAGTCTTTTCCCTGGGGTCAGGGAGTCCAGAACTAGAGGGCATAGGTTTAGGGCAAGAGGGGAATGATGTAAAAGAGACCTGAGGGGCAACTTTTTCACGCAGAGGGTGGTACGTGTATGGAATGAGCTGCCAGAGGATGTGATGGAGGCTGGTACAATTGCAACATTTAAGAGGCATTTGGATGGGTATATGAATAGGAAGGGTTTGGAGGGATACGGGCCGGGTGCTATCAAGTAGGACTAGATTGGGTTGGGATATCTGGTCGGAATGGACGGGTTGGATGGGTCTGTTTCCATGCTGTACATCTCTATGGCTCTATGACTTGATGTCACCATCATTCCAGTGTGGGGTGTACAATGTTACAAATCATACAACACCAGGTAATAGTCCAACAGGTTTAATTGGAAGCATGAGCTTTCGGAGCGCCGCTCCTTCACCAGGTGAAGACACACACAGACACACACACACTCCCACACTCACACATGCACTCTCTCACAGATGTTGACCACATTACACACACACATACACACACACGTTGGTGGGGTGAATTTGTACTTGCAGAGTTACTTTGTACTTTGCTCAAAAACTGCATGAATCCATGTAAGACTCTGTTAGCTCACTTTTTAGGATCGTATCAATATAAACACGACGACACAGACAGGGACCACAGGGGGCTAACACCTTCAATGCCGCAACATCTTATCTGGGCTGACACCAATTGTTACAGTTAACCTGACAATATAACTTTTTAAAAAAATGTTGTGATTTACATCAGAAAGAAGTGAAACTATCATGGTCATTCTAACAGATGAGAGACTGAACAAAGAATCAAGGTATTTTTCCATGTATAATTTCAGTTACATCACACTGTCAACTTTTGCTATAAATTCTGTGTCTGACAACTGAATACTCCACAACCACCTGATGAAGGAGCGGTGCTCCGAAAGCTAGTGCTTCCAATTAAACCGGTGGGACTATAACCTGGTGTTGTGTGATTTGTAACTTTGTACACCCCAGTCCAACACCGGCATCTCCAAATCATTCTTGTCAGGGTAAGGCTGAGATTAACAGGTCCATCCAGTTACTCTGGGACAATGGTCAATATGAATGGTGTTGTAGAGTGGTTCATATCTCACAATCTGCAGCTCCACCTCCTGAGAACACAGCCAGTCCTCCACATTCACATTACTCCAGTTCACACAGAGCTGGCTCCTGGATTCTGAAATTCTCATCTGCAGCATGGTTCACATTTTTCACAGAAGACTTTCACTTCATTTGAACAAAGGGTCTTTGAAGCAGTCCCTTGAGTCAGCTTCACCCTTCTAGGTAATGGCAGATCATCCACTTCAATGAAATATTCCCACAATATTCCCATTCCTATTGATGCTGTTATTGTTGAGTCATAGAGTCACACAGCACGGGAACAGACTGTTCGGTCCAACTAGTCCATGCTGACCATAATCCCACACTAAACTAGTTCCACCTGCTTGGGCTCGGCCCATATCCCTCCAAATATTTCTTATTCATGTCCTTATCCAAATGTCCCTTAAACATTGTAACTGTATCCAGATTCACCACTTTCTTTGGATGTTCATTCCACACACAAATCAGTCTGTGTAGAAAAGTTGCACCTCATGTCTTTTTTAAATCTGTCTCCTTTCACCTTAAATATCTGTGGGCGGCGTGGTGGCACAGTGGTTAGCACTGGTGCCTCACAGCACCAGAGACCGGGGTTCAATTCCCACCTCAGGTGACTCTCCGTGTGGAGTTTGCACATTCTCCCCGTGTCTGTGTGGGTTTCCTCCGGATGCTCCGGTTTCCTCCACAATCCAAAAATGTGCAGGTTAGGTGAATTGGCCATGTTAAATTCCCCGTAGGGTTAGGTGAAGAGGTAAATGTAGGGGGGGTGGGTTGCGCGTTGGTATGGAGTTGTTGGGACGAAGGACCTGTTTCCACACTGTAAGTAATCTAATCTAATCTAATCCCTGAACTCACCATCATATTCCCCCTTGTCTTAATTTCCCACTCGAGGGAAGAGTCACCTGCCATTCACCATATTTATATCCCTCATGATTTTATAAACCTCTGTAAGGTCACCCTTCAACCTCCTCTGCTCCAGTGAAAGACATCCCAGCCTATCCAACCTCTCCTTTTCGCTCAAATCCTTCATTCCCGGAAACATCCTCGGTAATCTCTTCTGAAACTTCTCTCCAGCTTTAATAATATCCAGCCTATGACAGAGTGACCAGAACTGGACACATTACTCTAGAAGAGGCCTCACCAATCTCCTGTACAACCTCAACACAGTGTCCCAACTCTGATACTCAAACATCTGAGCAATGAAGGCAAGTGTGCTCAACGCCTTCTTAACCACTCTGTCTACATTTGATGCCAACTTCAAAGAATTATGTATCTGAACCATTGGGTCACCCTGTTGTACAACATCACAAAAGACCCTACTTTTAATTGATTAGATTCCCTACAGAGTGAACACAGGCCCTACGGCCCAACCAGTCCACACTGCCCCTCCGAAGAGTAACCCACCCAGACCCATTTCCCTCTGACTAAAGCACCTAACACTATGGTGTAATTTAGCATGGTCAATTCACCTGACCTGCATATCTTTGGATTGTGGGGGGAAACCCATGCAGACAGGGGGAGAATGTGCAAACTCATACAGACAGTCACCCGAGGCTGGAATCGAACCCAGATCCCTGGTGCTGTGAGGCTGCAGTGCTAACCACTGAACCACCATGCCGCACGTGTATTGCATAACTCATATGAGGTCAACTGGCTGACCTCATTACAATCACTGCATCCTGCCCTCTCTGAATCCGAGACCAGAGGCCTGGCCTTTTTTTTTGTAGCTGCTCCTGGGATGTTTGAGCATCGGGTCAGGTTCCTTTAACACTGCCCCTGAGAGAGGCAGCTTGTGATTGGCAGTAACTTGCCTCTTACCCCTGGAGCATCTCTGAAGACGTTCATTCTGATCTTCAGGCGACAATGGCATCAAGGTGGTGACACCCGCCATGTCCATCTCAGATTCCGAGGTCTCTTCATCGCTTGATGGGCAGGGAGAACCCACGGCTTCTGTCAGCCCTTCTGATGTGTCTGGTTTCTCGGGTCAGTTTGGATTCCGCACTGTTTGCGCGTTTGCAGCTTTCATGTGGACCATGTGCTTGTTCAGGAATGTCGGACCAACATGAACATTATACATCACTGGACCTGACCTTGCACTGACCATGCCTCTTACCCATTCAGGGATCATCCTGTGGTTCCTACACTAAACATTGTCCCCTGAAGTAAAGTGTCTTTCGTTCACCAGAGTCTTGTGTCCGGCATTGACATTCCAAATGCCACTGACACACCCCCACTCCCACCAACCCCCCCAACCCCACCCCACCCCAAGCAGGTCTGGGAAGATCAGGTTTAACCTGGTGTGGCATCTTCTCCCCATTAGTAACTCTGTTGGATATATCCCTAGAGTTGTAAGCGGGGTGGTCCTGTACTCAAATAGGAGCCAATACAGTTTGGTATCTAATGAAGCCATTGGCTGTTCGTTAAGCATGTCTTCAAAGCTTGTACTGTTCTTTCTGCCACACTATTGGATGGTGGATGGTGTGGAGCTGTCATGATGTAAAATGCCATTTGACTTTAAGTAATTCTCCAATTCTCTGCTGGTAACTGATGGCCCTTTATCTGTGACCAACAGTACTGGGAGGGCGTGTCGTGCAAAAGATGCAGCTTTTCTATTGTCGTCCCCATGTTTGATGAATGTACTCTATGCACATCCATCCACTTTTTGTGGGCGCCTACAATGAGTAAGAACATTGAGCCTGTGAAAGGAGCCTGCAGAATCAATGTGTAACCGAGTCCAGGATTTACCGGCCATTCCCAAGAATGTGGGGGAGCTGCTGGTTGTAATTGTTGCCCTTTTTGGCACTCTGGGCACTGCCCCACAAATGTGGTTATGTCTGCATCTAATCCTGGCCATCCGATGTAAGTTCTTGCCAAAATCTTCATTTTGAAAACCCCTGGATGACCCTGATGGAGTTCAGCCAGTATCTGGTGGTGACCTTTGCTCCCCATAACAAATCGCCATTGTCTACTGTGATCTGGTCCCTCCAGGTCCAAAAAGGTTTCAGATCTGGTTGTGATGGTCCTTTGGTTTCACCCATCACCACCAGCTGTTTTAGTTCTGCCAGGACCAGATTTTTCTGTGTCTAAAGTCTGATATGATCAGCTGTGAAGTGTGTCCATAACATTTCAAACCACGACGAACGCTTCCTGTGGTACTACCACCAGTGGTGTATCTGCCATTAGGAGGCGGCTCAATGCATCTGCATTTGTTACTTGGCCTTCCTGATGGTGTTCCACCTTGTAATTATACACACTTAGTATCATAGCCCACCATGGGAGTGAGTCTGAAGCTAGGGCCGGCACTGCCTTGTCCTCTTTAAGGAGACCAGAAGGGGTTTGGGGGTCTATTCTTATTACACATTTACATCCAGGAAGGTATTAGTGGAACTTCCTGACTCCAAAGTATGACCATCAAACCTCCCTTCTCTATCTGGGCATGTTTACGCCTTACATTAGCCAGTGTCCTGGATGCGTACGCTATCGGGCGTTGCTCTCCATTGTGCCACTTACCAGCCAATGGGAGCCTGATTGCTATACAGGGAGGCATCACATGTCAATAGCAGATCTCACTTGGGATGATAGCTGTTTCTTCACTTCCCTGAAAGCTGTGCCTTGGCTACATGCTCATTTCCAAGCTAACCCTTTTCTAAGAATTGATGCAAAGTGCTGGGAAGGAGGCTCGGTTATACACGAGCATTCCGTAATAATTCACCAGCCCAAGCAAGGACATAAGCTCCCATACAGACATGGGAGCCGGGGCACTTTTGATCGCCCTCATTCCAACGGGTTTCACCTTGTCTTGTCAACGCTGTGTCCCAAGTAGGTCACTTGGGGGTGCCTGAACACACATTTTTCTCCACTCTAAGCTGTATACCCACCTGGGAGAAATGTCTAAAGAATATGTTAAAGTTCTCGAAGAGTTCCGTATTGATCTTCCCTGCTATTAGCGTGCCATGGTGGAAAAAGTTCTCCATCATCCGCTGAAAGGTTACACAGGCTGACAATACCCAAATGGCTGTCCCATATACTGGTACAATCCCAAATGGGTATTGACTGTAGTATACTTCTGGGAATGCTCATCTAACTCCAATTGCAAGTATAGGTGGCTCATGTCCAGCTTTGTGAAGGACTGGATCCTGCCAGCTTTGCATATAAACCACCTGCGTGAGGGATTGGGTATTTATCCAGCCGCAAGAAGCGGTTTACCATTTGTTTAAAATCCCCACAAAGGTGAACCAACCCATCTAGTTTCACAATCTAGTTTCACAATCAGTCCAATTGGTGCTGCCAATTTCCCAAACTGGACCGCTCTGATGATTCCATCACATTCCAGCCTCCTGATTTCTGCCTCGACTTTTGCCCGTAAGGCAGTTGGCTGTGGGCGAGCTTTCCAAGATCGTGGAATTGCTTCCTGGCCAACTATCCCTTGATAGTCCCTAGACCTTCCTGAAAAACTTCTTGGTATTTAATTAGAACTTCACTCAGGCAGCCATTTTCTAATCAAAAAGGTTTGCCCCATCAAGCTTGAGCCCAAGCCTTTTAGCACAATCAGCTGTATCTGAACCAGCTTATAAGAGACACAACCAAAGTTGGATCGGTAATCTGTAAATGTTCTGTACTGTGGGTCCTCAATCTAGCCGAGGTCTTGAGTGAACAAGTGTTGGAGTTCCGAGTCAATTTTGCGATCTGTGATCACTGAAATGGCCAGGCTGGTTTCAACCTCCCTTAGAACCAGGTGCCCATTTAACTACATGTTTATTTTAATTCCTTCGAATTTGGAAGTTGTTAAAAAATGTAACTGTTCCAAACTAGATGAGAGTGGACTTCCCAGGGTGTGCACTCGCCTGGATACTGACCTATAATTTTCCTTATTCAATTTAGGTTGAGTGGGATACTTTTGCTGTCACAAGTCCTAAAACCGGAAGCAACTACAATTGCTTGCTGGCCCGGATCCTGAAGAAAATTTTAACCCTTTGGTCAAGGCTTGTCTATGTCTTGGGGTTTTGATGTGATCTGACCTGGTGGCTCTCTGTTCAGTATATGTCCTGAGTGAGACTTTGCAATTGCCTTCACTCAAGTGGTGTTCCCCAAACTCACTTAGACTGGTGAGGATGTCCACTTCCATCGGAATATCCCACAACTTATATGCTCCACTCACCACATTTGCCAACGATAAAGCCAGTTGTAGTCCCTGTTTGAAGTCCAATTGGGCTTTAAATAGTAGGTGTTTTTGCATAGTTACATCATCATTAATGAGTGTCTCAGCATCTCATTACGGGTTAAACCAATGTTACCTGCCTCTGCCAGTTGTCTTAACCTAATCAAAAATCCTGATATGGATTGCTGTGATTCTGTTCGCCGAGCTGGAAGTTTTTGTTACAAACGTTTCGTCCCCTGTCTAGGTGACATCCTCAGTGCTTGGGACCCTCCTGTGAAGTGCTTCTGTGGTGTTTCCTCCGGCATTTATAGTGGCCTGTCCCTGCCGCTTCCTGTTGTCAGTTTCAGCTGTCCACTGTAGTGGCCGGTATATTGGGTCCCAAAGGACTAGCCACACTACCATACATCAAGAACATCTCTGAACTGACAGCCAGACTACTGCGACCACTAGGACTTATAACAGCACACAAACCAACAGCCACACTCAGACAACAACTCACCAGAACGAAGGACCTGATACCCAGCATGAGCAAAACTAATGTAGTGTACAAAATCCCATGCAAGGACTGCACAAAACACGATATAGGACAAACAGGAAGACAGCTAACGATCCGCATCCATGAACACCAACTAGCCACGAAACGACATGACCAGCTATCCCTAGTAGCCACACACGCAGACGACAAGCAACATGAATTCGACTGGGACAACACTACCATTATAGGGCAAGCCAAACAAAGAACAGCCAGGGAATTCCTAGAAGCATGGCACTCATCCACAAACTCCATCAAGAAACACATCGACCTGGACCCAATATACCGGCCACTACAGCGGACAGCTGAAACTGACAACCGGAAGCTGTAGGGACAGGCCACTATAAATGCCAGAGGAAACATCACAGAAGCGCTTCACAGGAGGCTCCCAAGCACTGAGGATGTCACCTAGACAGGGGACCAAACGTTTGCAACAAAACTTCCAGCTCGGCGAACAGAACCACAGCAACGAGCACCCGAGCTACAAATCTTCTCACAAACTTTGAACTGATATGGATTCCCCAGTTCTCAAATTGCTGAGTAAAAACGATAGCAATTCAGAATTAGATGAGGCTTGGCATTGTAATATTCCTTAACTAAATCCATCAACTCGTGAAAGGTTTTAGTATCTGGTCCCTCAGGCCGGGTTAGGCTCCTAATATCTGAAAAAGCAGCAGGTCCAAAAGCTATCAGGAGAATTAATTATAGCTTTACATCTGTCCCAATGTCATTTGCCCATTTAAAAATAAAACAAGGACGCATTCTCTCCACATACTGGGTCCAGTCATTGGCAAGATCGAACAAATCAAACTTCCCAAATAACAGCATGATGCCAGAAATGCTCACCCCAGCTCAAAGGCACCTGTTGTAAGCAAACTTCTTCAGGAGCACACTTTGCTCTCATCACCACTCAACTCCACAGAGGCCAGTATCCCGTCACCAAGTCACCCTTTATTTAATCATGGAAAGTCCTTTGACACTGATCCAGCTTCCTCAGAACCATCCCAGAGTGTGAGAATGTCTGATACTCTTGTCCTTGTCTGTCAGCCAGGGCTCCCTAATTGGGGGATGTTAATCTGGTCCAATCAAGGAACTCCTATTCTCCTATCTTGTGCCTTTCTTTTTAATATGCAAACTCCTGATTCAGTTTGTAGGAGATTCAGAAATGCTTGGGGCCAATGCAGAGGTCAGGTACTCTTTAATGATCAGTTCACCATTTTGGTAAATCCTCCAAGCCTCACCGTTATTTACATGGCCAGTCAGAAATGTGGTCTACTACCCAGCTGGACAGGTGCAACAAGATTCATGAAGCTCAGTGCTAGCCAGGACTCAGCACTGCATTGGAACAGTGTAGCTGTTACAACCAGTGAAGTCCATCCTCTCAGTCACTGGCACATCAAGACTGCATTAATGTACAACTTATAAGGATATTGTTCGCCAAATTGATTTTGTGCCTGATACCAACACTCCCAATGACCCTTACTACTGAGAGTCACACGAGCAGTGATATCATAATAGAATTGTACAGCATGGAGACAGGCCTTGCAGTCCAACTCGTCAGTGCCAACCAGGTGTCCGAAACTGAACTCGTCCAATCTGCCTGCGTGTCCCGCTAAACCTTTTTTTTTAGATTAGATTACTTACAGTGTGGAAACAGGCCCTTCGGCCCAACAAGTCCACACCGACCTGCCGAAGCGTAACCCACCCAGACCCATTCCCCTACATTTACCCCTTCACCTAACACTACGGGCAATTTAGCATGGCCAATTCACCGAACCTGCACATTTTTGGATTGTGGGAGGAAACCGGAGCACCCGGAGGAAACCCACGCAGACACGGGGAGAACGTGCAAACTCCGCACAGAGAGTCGCCTGAGGCAGGAATTGAACCCAGGTCTCTGGTGCTGTGAGGCAGCAGTGCTAACCACTTTCCTATCCATGTACCCATGGAAATGTTTTTAAATATTGTAATGGTAGTCAATTCTACCACTTCCTCTGGCAGGTCATTCCATGCACACACCACCATCTAAGAAAACGTTGCCCCTCAGGTCCCTTTTAAAGCTTTCCCCTCTCACCTTTCAACCTATGCCCTCTAGTTTTAGACTCCCCCACTGTGGGGAGAAAACCTTGGCTATTTTCCATATTGATGCCTCTCATGATTTTATAAACAGAACCCATTCACTTCACTTTCACCTCCAAATTCCTCTCCTACTCATGCATCATTCTGACTTGGCCATTTGTCACTGATCACCAAACCATCTCAGAATTCCCTACCTGAACACATTCTGGAGGGGTGTTGATGACATGATCTCTCCAGTCTTGTGAGGACTGAATCCACAGCGCAGCATATGGTCCACACCTCAGATTGAAGAGATACAGAACCTCTGATCCTGACCACCCTGTGTGAAGGATCAGTGAGAAGAGGGTGGCATTTAACCTGGTGGAGCAGCAAAGGTCATTGACCTTCCTCTACACTAACCCAGTGTCTGCCACTGACCAGGCTGGCAAGGTCAGGTGTTGTGTCTTCCTCTGGCAGTGCCAGGAGAACAGGATGTCCCTCCTCTGCCCTGCCCGATCCACAAGCATCTCAAGGTCGCTGTCCATGAACTGAGGTGCTGATTTCTCCTTGTCTGATTCCATGCCAAATATATGGAAGTGGGCAGTCAGGGACTGACTGCGCTTGTCCGGATGCATGATGGCCTTTAAATATGGTGCCTGTGCTCGGGATCCCAGGATATCTCCACAGTGGAGGGTACTTCTGTCTACAGAGAGAATTGGGCTAGCATCAGACAAGAGGGGAATATTACCCAGTTAATGAGGCAAGTTTGGAGTGAACCAAGAAAAGTACAGCACAGGAACATGCCCTTTAGCCCACCAGACTGTGCTGCCACGAGATGCCTTTCTAAACTAAAACCATTTTGCTTCTCCACTGTCAGTATTCCTTTGTTCTCTGCCTATTCATCTGTTCATCAATTTGAATTTCAGAACCATGAGATCATACTGCAATTGTACAAAGCTGTTATGGCCCCATTTGGAGTATTACGTACAGCACTGGTCACCGTGTTATAGGAAGGATGTGGAAGCTTTGGAAAGAGTTCAGAGGGGATTTTTTCTAGGATGTTGCCTGGTATGGAGGGGAGGTCTAACGAGGAAAGGCTGAGGGAATTGAGGCTGTTTTTCATGAGAGAAGAAGGTTAAGAGGTGACTTAATTGAGACGGACAAGATAATCAGAGGTTTAGATAGAGAGATACTGAGAGCCTTTTTCCTCAGATGGTGATGACTAGCATGAGGGTGCGTAGTTTAAATTGAGGGGTGACAGATATAGGACAGATGTAAGAGATTGTTTCTTGACTCAGGGGGTAGTAGGGGCATGGAACGCACTGCCTGCAACAGTAGTAGACTCGCCAACTTTAAGGGTATTTAATGGTAATTGGATAGGCATATGGACGAGAATGGAATAGTGTGGGTTAGATGGGCTTCAGATTGGTTCCATAGGCTGATGCAACATCGAGGGCTGAAGGGCCTGTACTGCGCTGCAATGTCCTATGTTCTATGTTCTATGATCTAAGTCCTGCTTTTGCTTGTTTTACCAAAATGCAACAGCATAATTTATCCAAATTAACTCGATACGCCACTCCTCAGCCTATTGACCCAAACAATCAATAACTCTTTGCAATCTTACATAAACCTCTTCACTGTCCACTACACCACCAATTTTACTGCCATCCACAAACTTACTAACCATGCCCTCTATATTATTTCAAACTGTATCAATATCTGTCTGATCAGACTCAGTGACTGAGCTTCCACAGTTCAGCAGGCAGTCTTCCAGAATTAATAAAACTGTGAAGATTTCAGAGTAAAACCCAATACATCCACATCTCTCTAGCCAACTCTATCAATATGATGGGATATGGATAGTCAGGTCCAGAGTTGTGTCAGATTTCATCCGATCAATTTGTGCAATACTATTTGTTCACTAAGACTAATCTTCTCCAACTCCCTATTCTCACCAGTCCCTTGGGTTTCTGTTATTTTCGAGAGATTATTTTATCTCCCTTTCTGAATGCAGACACAGCATAATTGTTATTTAGCTTCAGTGGACAACCCCAAACATCTTCCTTCTTTGAGATGTCTGATATCTGAGGAAGTGAAAATGTACCCGTTATAAGGACAGAGGGTGATGTCAGAGTTTGAGATGTCAGTCCCATGAGGAACACCCTCTGAGTTCCCAGAAAACTCTCTATAACCCGGGAAGAAAACAATGAGTCCTGTGGGAATTTTGTTTGATTTCAAATAAATCCCTTTGTAAATCAGATTTTGTAACAGAAAGGATACAGCTGAGGGATTCTTTATCCCAAAGGGTGTAGTTCTAATAGATGCGATTGTGAGTCGGTAGCTCACAGGCTGGTAATTGAATGGAGGTGATCAGTGTCTCGCCCACTGACTGGAGAGCTGATAACAGACCCACATCAGTCCTCTCAGGGAAAGCTTGCTGCATTCAATGACCCTTAAGCACTGCTGGCTCCTGGCTGCTGATGGCACTGTACCTGAGAGACCTAGCATCAGCACTGACTCCCAGGCTGATAGGTGTGTGATACCAGGGAGAGGATCACAGGACACTGTCATGGGGGTGTGGTGTGAGTGAGGTGGGTCAGTAGAAAGGGCAGGAGTGTGGGTCCCTCTAATGGCCAGATCCTGATGTTGGTTTATTTTCTTCTTCATTCATGCGATTTGGGTTTGACCCATCCCTAATTGCCCTGGAGATGGCGACGGTGAGCTGAGTTCATGAATTGCTGGCATCCTTTGGGTACTTGGGCATCCACAATGCTGTCAGAAAGGGAGTTCCAGGTATTTGATCCAGTGACACTGAAGGAACGGTGATATATTTTCAAGTCAGGGTTGTGTGTGGTTTGGAGGGGATCTTGCAGGAGGTGGTGTTCTCATGTAATTACTGCCCTTAGACCTTCTAGAGAGTAGAGAGCACAGATTTGGATGTTGGTGCCAAAGGAGCAAGCTGATTGGTTGAAATACAATCTGAGGGATTTTCCAGCCTTCCCTATACAGGCAAGTGGTGTGTAGTCTATCCCACTCCTGACCTGTACCTTGTCGATGGTGAACAGGGTTCAGTGAGATACTGCAGTGTATCTTGTAGATGGTACACATTGTTAACTTTGTGTGTTGATAGTGGGAGGAGACATTTCCAAAGGAGCTGATTTCCGGGGCTGAGGTGGGAGAGGCTGCCCTTGTCATCGAGGCTGTGTCTGAACAAATGTGATATTAAGGAGTTCCAGCAAAACTGGAATCAGTGGGAACTGGGAAGAATTTCCACTGGTTGGAGTCATACCTGGCACATGCTCATTAACCATTTCCCTCTTCAATGGGACTGACTGAAGCCGTCTCGAAGCTGTCTCTGTTACCAGTTTCATTTCATTCTTCATCTCAATTGACCCCTCCTGAGAAATCTTTTCTGTCCCTTTCGGGTGTTAAGGAACACCAGCCCAAATAAATCTCTGAAGAAGAGTCCCACTGAACATGAATCTGCTTCTGTCTCCAGAGATTCAGCAAGACCTGGACAATATCTGGGATTGGGCTGACAGGTGGTAGGTGACATTTAGAATGGAGAACATAGAACATACAAGAGTGCAGCACAGAAACAGGCCCTTCAGCCCAACATATCTGTGCTGACCATGATGCAACTCTACACCATTCCTAACTACCTGCACAAGGTCTATATCCCTCTGTTCCCTTAAATGTCTCTTAAACTTTACTCCCATATCTACATCTTCCAGCGCCCTGGGTAGCACATTCCAGGCACTGACCACACCGTGAATAAAAACCTCCCCTTGCACATTCTCCTCTCGCCATAAACCTGTGCCCACTAGTGTTTGAGATTTCCACCCTGGGATAAAGACTCTGACTATCCACTCTCTCCATGCATCTCATTATTTGATATACTTCCATCAGTTCGTCCCTCAGCCTCTGATGTTCTAGTGAAAACAATCCGAGTGCGCCCAAACTCTCCTTATAGTGAATACACTCCAATCCAGGCAACATCCTGATAAATCTCTTTTGCACCATGTCCGAGGCCCCTACATCCTTCCTGTAATCTGCAGCTCGACATTGCAACTTTTATTCTCAAGCCCCAGATTAATGAAGGCAAACATGCCACATGTCTTCTTTACAACCTTATCCACTTGTATTGCCACTTTCAGGGAGCTAGTGACTTGACCCAAGATCCCTCTGCAGATCAATTCTTGCCATTTATTGTATAATTTTGAATTCTTCCATTTGACCTTCCAAAGTGCATCATAATTTGGATTAAACACCACATGCCATTTCATTGCCCATCTTTCCAAGTGATCTCTATTTGTTGCTGTATCCGTTGACAACCTTCCTCACTGTCCATAACTGCACCAAATTGGTTTGCACCACATAACTGTCAGGCACTGACCATCTCCAACAAGAGAGAAGGTAAACATCACCCACTGACATTCAATGGCATCACAGTCACTGGATCCACTTCAGTGAAAACAGACACAACTTATTCATTCAGCTCCTCGACCACTTCTGTATTCCTGAAAATAAATCCATCCAACTCTGGCTGGAATGGACCCACATCCGTTTTAGCCAAATCATCACCAATGGAAGCTTTTGCAGTCCGTTTTTTGATTTTTATGGATTATATTCATATTCAATTCTCCTGTTCCTTACAAGTTTCTTCGTCCTCCTTTGCAGAACCATTCTAGTGGGAACCCTCTGCAACCTCTTAAGGAGACTCATGTATTCCCTAAAATGTGATCATCAATGGCCACAATGGTCATAACAGAATTTCATAGGGGTTCAGCAAAACTTCCTCGATTGGGGAATCAATCATCTCGTTATAAACTCAAGGCCCTGTTTGCTTTGCTATTCACTCTCTCAATAAAGATCGGTGCACCAAAATTCCCCTGCCGTCTCTGCCATGCAGTTTTTTGAACAGTGCCGTTAAGTTTGTGTTGACTCTCAGAATTCCTCACCAAAACTGTCTCCCCTTATCGGCCACGGGACTGTCCATTCTGATTGCTTTTCGATTCTGTTCCTGTAATCATGATGGGACGGAATGATGGAGGGTTCCCAATGGGCTGAAAGCCTGACTCCTGTTGCTGTTGCCCTGTAACCTACTCTGATTCAGACAGGTTTTGTCGCGAGGAATGAGAATTAAATGTTTATATTCTTAATTCTGTTGCAGGACTATTCCCAACATAACTGATGGGAAACAATATGAAGAACTGATCCTTGATTTCCTGAGAGACTTGGAAAAAGACGAGAGAATACTTAATGGGAAATTTGTTATTGGTTGGTATAAGAAACATGGACTAACACAAATAGCTTTAGAAAAGGAATTGGAATGAAACTTTTCTAGAAGGTTCTGTTACCTTTATACATTTTGAACAGTGAGATGTGCTTAATTCTAAAACTGTTTTGCCTTCCCCAAACTACACATTCCATTAACCTAGACTACTGTGCCTAACTCTGGTCTCCGTACCTTGAGAAAGATATACCCTTCTCCCTCACTTCCAGTGAATGCAGTGACTGTTCCTTAGACATATTATGGACATGTGCCCTCTTTGGGCTTATGCCCGAAACGTTGATTCTCCTGCTCCTTTGATGCTGCCTGACCTGCTGCGCTTTTCCAGCAACACATTTTTAAGCAATTCCACCAATGGCCTATCTCAGAAATCCTGGTGTCCTGTTTATAAACACTGCCCTCTGCTGGCAGTCAGTTATTGTATTTCCAATCAAGAATACAAGCACTTATTCTTCATTCAAAATTATTCAGTTGCATTAACATCAAAAGAGAGTATTTTGTTCTCCATTTACAGTCACTGTTCCCATTGGTTTTTTAGTCTAATGATTCCAATCAATGGAATTATCCAAGTTACACTTCATTGGCCCCGGAATTCTGATCGGGAGTCAGTCGTTGTCACCGACACACTTCCCCCATTCCCCCTGACCCGACAACACCCCCGACATGACCGTGTCAGACCGGACAAACCCCCTCCACCTGACACCCATGACCCAGCTGGTCCCGAAACTCCATCACCTCCTCACCACTCCAGGATTCTACAGATCCCTCATCACTGACCCACTACTCCCCTTCGCCCCGACCACAGCCCCCTTGGAATGGGATACCTTCCCCCCACCCCATTACCAGCAAAACAACAGCCCCTCCCTTTCAGCAGCCTTCACACCCCATTCAGTCCAACCACACTGGACTGGAAAGCTGCCCCTGAACAGATACCCCCTGCTCCTGCCAATGGGATTGGCACTGACAGCCAACTGCATTCCCCCATCACCACCCAATACCCACCCAGCCCCTACCTCACTAACCTGAAACCCCACCCACAGTGACCCAGGTAGAAGTGACCCTCCGTCCTGACCAGGTAGCCCCGCACCCCATCCCTAAACCATCAGGACCTGAAATATCCCGACCCTCCATACAATCCCAGCAAATCCATTAATCCCATTCCACTCCATTCTGATCCCAGCAAAACCAACATGCCCCCTCTACACCATCCTGATCTCTTGTCAGACTCCAAAGGTTCTCTCACTTACCTGACAATATACCCCTCTGCCCTGGCACATTTTCTCCCACTATCCTGGTCCTCTACCTTCCTCACACACCTTCCATTGAAACCCCTCACCCACCTGCCACTCTGTCCATCCTCCTTCCCAGCCTCTCACCAACTGCAGCCCCTCCCGCTCCTGCCCATCATTCACCCTCCACACTTCTCTCCACTCTCACCTCCTCACGATGGTTTTCAGCTGTCCTGGGAGCTGTACCATCTTGTCTTTCCCCCGGGTCATAAAAAAGAAGATCCACCATTCAATGAGATAATTGCTGATCTTCTCCTTCCAATCCACTTTCCCACACTGTCCCTCGATTGGGTAATCTGTCCAATGATGTCATTGCACTCACTGTAGTTCACTCTTGGGTACGGAGAGTAAAACTACTGATGTCATCCACTGCTACAACTGAAGTGAGATTTTTGTACTCTTCACTCCCTTTGTAATAAAGGATAAGATACTGTTTGTTTCTCCAGTAGCTTGCTGAACCTGTCCATTAATGCTCTGTGCTTGTTGTAGAAGGACATCCAGGTCATTCTGAATGCTACCATTTTCCAGTCACTCACCAATTCTAAACATTGCCCTGGGATATGTTTTCCACATTTGGCTACCATTAAATTTCCCCAAATTCTATCCCATCTGCCCAGTTCCTGCCCCCTCCCTCAAACCCATAATGGAGGAACCATGTGGTCTTCCAGCCACACATTAACCAGACATCAGGTTCCAGCTCTGGTCGCTCTGACTGTCCCTGACAGAGCTGTCCTGGATGCTCGAGTTCCATTTAATATCCTTTATAGTGAGGATTTCTCTTCAAAACTAAATTATTTCTCAGTGTTTCAGATTCTTTTGGGCATTGGTGACATCAGTTTAAAGACTTCTTCCAGCACGTACAGAGGGTTAAATTCAATTGTAGATGGGGAGCTGGGTCCTTCACTGGGAAGCAGGGATTAAATGTTCTTTTCTCTAATCTTGTTTGAAAAGAATGAATCGTGTACAGCCTGAGACAGGAGGGTCCTGGTGATGGATTATACTTCTGTTTAATCTCAGTCATGCTGGGTCAGAATGTTTCACGTTGATGTGGTCAGAGCTCATTGACAGTGGGAGGGATTACAGAGCCTGGTTGTTTGAGGTTGGTTGGTGCTGGAACTGCCATGTGGAATATTCCTACATGGAATGGATTTGTATTCCATCGATACTCATTGTTGTGACCCTTTTGGAATGATGTCCCACCTTCATCTGAAAGTTAGTTACACATGAAAATCAGTCAGCTTTGTGCTGTTGTGTCTGAGGTCAGAGGTTTCACTTGTTGAACTCTGCAGCACAAGGGGAGGGGGCAGGAGAGTGGGAGGGGTCAGTGAGAGGAGGACGAGGGATGTGGAGTGGAGCCTAGAGGAAGGAATGAAGCAGCTTCAAACTGATCTCTAAAATGGTGCTAGAATCCCAATGTGAAATCAGAATCCAGAGTCTGATGATAGAATAAAATTCAGCTTCAGATCTCCTCGCCCCACACTGGTAGCTCCCACTCACATACAGACTGACTGAATGTGTGATTGAAGAAATGATCTATTCCAATATGATTCCTGTTAAAAGGCCGTTCATTCACAGGCTTCTCGTGTGGAGTGAGGAAGCCATTGTCTTCGAGTCAGTGTTTGTCTGTGTATTTCTAACTGCTGGGAATGTATTCTCACTGTGAAATAAAGAGGGTGATGCATCACAACACTCAGTCTCCTGTTCAATTCTCACTCTGAGGGAAATCCGGGTCACTGCTCACATCACAATTTTAACATTATATACAGCCTTCCACATTTCAGTGAAATGCATGTGTCAAAGTATTGAAGATTTAAAGTAATAATTCTATTTCAGAAAATGATCCTACATTAATGGAGGGCATTTGGCCCAGTGTGCGCATGAGCCATGGGCAAGGTGAGATTGGGAATATAAAATCATGGAGTTACATGTGTGGTTCAATGATTAATGTGTGTGGAATGGCTTTCAGTTTCACAACACTCCAGGTGTAGTCTCCCTGATGCCTCGTACAGTTTCATCACCTCCTTTCATCCTGCCTTTCTCCTGGAATTAATGCCAAAATTCCTTTTCCTGTATCTACACACTAGTTCCTGTAATTCATGCATTAGGACACCCAGATCCCTCTGCAATGAAGCTCACTGATCTTTCTTCCCATTTAGTCAATGACTTGCCTTTCTATTCGTCCAATCACGGTGAGTAACCTCTCACTAATCCAAGGTAAATTCCAATCTGTGAAATTTTAGCCATTCATTTGTAAATTTCTTTTTTTTTCATTACAGCCTACTTTCCCATTAATTGTCATGTCATCGACAAATCCCAGATCCATTGGAATGGGAGAGCAGGCTCGAGGGGCTGAATGGCCCACTTCTGTTCCTATTTCCCATGGTATTGTAGTTACAGGGAAAGTCACCATCGTCCCAGAGGCTGTTCTCTCCCATTAGACAGAGGTGGCTGCTGGTGCAGAGTTATACCTGAGGGTCAGCAGGCCTCAGGCAAGTGGTGAGGGGGAATATGATGGGGTAGCATTGTTGGTGTGTGATAGAATAGTAAGGATAGTACAAAATGATCTGGAATCAGAAGATGTAGAATCCATAAAGGTGGAGGTAATAAATGAACCAGGTGAGAGGATACTGTGACAAGTTGTCTATCAGAAGTACCACAGAATCCCTACAGTGTGGACGCAGGCCATTGAGGCCATAACAACCCCCTGAGCAGTATCCCACCCAGTCACACACCCTACCTATCCCTGTAACCCTCCATTTAACATGGCTCACCTACCTCACCTGCACATCCCTGGGCACTCTGGGCAATTTAAACTATTCACCTTTGGACTGTGGGAGGAAACTGGGTAACCCAGAGGAAATTCACACAAATACAGGAGAATGCATAAACTCCACACAGACATTTGCCCCCATGGGTGGAGCTAAAGGAGACAGGCAGGAGGATGGAGGAACACAGCAAACCAGGCAGCATCAGGAAATGGAGATGATGACGTTTCGGGTGTAGCCCTTCTTCAGGACAGGGGGTGGGTGTAAGGGGAGCTGCAGATAAAGGGGGTGGCAGGGGCAGGGTGGTGAAGTGGCGAGAGGTGAAAGCAGGCAGAGGGTACGACCTGGTTGGTCAATGGGAGGAATGAATCTGGATGGTGGCTGGGGAGCAGTGGAAAGGATGGGGAGGGGCTGGGAAGGGAGTTGGGGAATGTGAAGTGAGGATAATTGAAATTGGAGAACCCATTGTTGAGTCCCCTGGGCTGTAGGCTGACCAGGCAGAAGATGAGGTGTTGTTCCTCCAATGTGCGGTGTGGTTCATTGTAACAATGGAGGAGGCCAAGGATGGTCATGTCGGAAAGGGAGTGGTTAGGGCGAAGTGAAATAGGAGGTTACTGGGAAGTCCAGTCAGCCCCTGCAGGCCCAGCTGCGATGCTCGGTGAATGTACCCTCAGTTTACATTCAGTCTCCCCGATATAGAGAAGACCACACCGGGAGCACCTGATGTAGTAAACTAGGCTGGAGGAGAGGCAGGTGAACCTCTGTCTCACCTGGAAGGACTGTTTGGGGCCTTGGATGGACGTGAGGGGAGTGGTGTACCAGCAGTTTTTGCATCTTTTCCGGTTGGATGGGAAGGTACCTGAGGGTGCGGGGGGTGTTGATGGGGCAAGTGGTGTAAACCAAGAACTGTCGAAGGGAACAGTCCTTGAGGAAGGCAGAGAGGGATGGGGGAGGGAAAGGTGTTCTTGGTGGTGTGGTCGAGTTGAAGTTGGCGGAAGTCTTTAAGGGTGATGCGTTGGATGAGGAGACTGGTGGGGTGGTAGGTGAGGACAAGGGGGCCTCTGTCTTTATTGTGTTGAGGAGGTGGTTTAGAGCAGTGTAGTGGGGAATGGGGGTGGTGTGGTGGTGGGCTGTCTGGATGACAGAAGGAGGAAAGGCACCGGGTTTGGAATAGGTGGAGCTCTGGGATGCTCGTGAGTGGAATGTCTCCTCGTCGGAGCAAATGTAGCGGAGGCAGAGGAATTGGGAGATTGGGATGAGTTCTTTCAGGATACTGGGTGGGAGGAGGTGTAGTCCAGGTTTTAGGGGAGTCTGTGGGTTTGTAGTAAACATTTGTCTGGAGAATGTCACAGGAGATGGAAATGGTGGGGTCAAAAATGGAGAGGGAGGTGTCCGAGATGGACCAAGTAAATTTGAAAGCGGGGTGGAAGTTCTGGGTGAAGTCGATGAACTGCTCCAGTTCAGCCTGGGAGCAGGACACTGCACCAATTCAGTCATCGATGTATCAGCGAAAGAGTTGGTGCACAGTACCTGAGTACGTACTGAAGAGGGACTGTTTGACATTGCCAACAAAGAGGCAGGCATAGCTGGGGCCCATCTGGGTGCTCATGGCCACCCCCTGGGGTTTAGAAGAAATGGGAGAGTTGACAGAAAAGTTGTAAATGGTGAGGACTGATTCGGTGAGATGGAGGAGGGTGTTGGTTGAGGGAGACTGGTTGGGTCTGTGGGAGAGGAAGAAGCAGAGCGCCTCAGGCCATTCTTGTGGGGAATGGATGTGTATAAGGACTGCACGTTGACAAGGTGCAAGGCAGAAAATACAGTTGTGAACCTGGAGGAATCCTGAAGGTTCAGAGGGGAGGGGAAAAAGCAAATAACTGAAGCAAAGAGAAATTATGAGAAAAGACCAGCAACTAACATGAAGGGGAATCCCAAAGTCTTCTGTAGACATAAAAATAACAATTGAGTGATTAAAGGAGGAGCAGGACTGATTAGGGACCAACAAGGGGATTTACACAGAAGCAGGAGGGTATGGCTGAGGTGTGAAATGAACACTTTGCATCTGTCTTTACAAACGAGGAGGATGGTGCCCAGGCCCTGGTGACAGAGGAGGGAACACAGTCACAAAAGGGTTCAATGTTAATAAGGTCATGGTCTTGAGATACAAGCTGTGGTTAATGTCTGGTTCTCGTGATTGGATTTTTTATCTGAAGCAGTACAAACACCAGGGGGTGCCATTGTACTGGAAAGACTGGGCAGCTGATTAAACCATCGAGAAGTGCTGCATTAAAGTGAGATTGACAGGGGGACAGAGTTTAGGAGAAAGTGAGGACTGCAGATGCTGGAGATCAGAGCTGAAAATGTGTTGCTGGAAAAGCACAGCAGATCAGACAGCATCCAAGGAACATCAATTCTCCTGCTCCTTTGATGCTGCCTGACCTGCTCCGCTTTTCCAGCAACACATTTTTCAGGGACAGAGTTTGCTTTACACAAACAGTGAGAATCCTGTGGTTACATAAGGAGTTATTTAATTCTCTCCAAGGATGTGGGTGTGGCTGGCTGGGAGAGTATTCATTGCCCATTCCTTGTTGCCGTTGAGAAGGTGAACTTCCTTCTTGAACTGTTTGGAACCTAAAATGGCTGGTCAGGGAAGTTTCTGATGCATGCTGGGAAGGAGAATGGCCAAGTGAAGCTAATTCAAAACCACTGAAAGAAATCTGAATTAGTTGCGTTGTAAACAGTTCACAACAACAGAACTCTGTAAAGAGATCAGCCATTCAAGACAGTCGACAGGTTCGAAGGCAATGGACGTGATAAACAGTTAATCCTGCTGCACACAGAACTCATATCTTGTGAAAACACAGCATTAAATTGCTCAAAGACAGTCAGATCAGTGACAAAATTACTAGTGAGCCCCATGGATGACTTCACAGCTGGAGGGGACACTATTACAGTCACAGAGCTGTACAGTGTGGAAATAGACCCTTCCGTCCAACTCTTCCATGCCAACCAGATATTCTAAACTAATCTTGTCCCATTTGCCAACATTTGGCCCATTTCTCTTGTCACAAAGCTGGTTCCTTGTTTTCTAAAAGCTGTTCCTTTTCTCAAGGATACTGTGTCCTTGGTTTTTATAAACAGGGGCCGTAAACGCTCCCGGTGCTGATTAGACTGCTTTGGTACAGAGATTAAACGGTATTGAGAGGAAAATTGACATTTCACACAAAAGCCCTTCATCAGGAATGGGCTTCCTCTCATTGAGCAGTTGAGATCAGTCCAGAACTAGTTGGGACCTCAGCAGGGGACTGTGTGAACAGGCTCTCTCTCTTTTTCT
The DNA here is from genome assembly GCF_037043375.1 of Chiloscyllium plagiosum. NCBI lineage: Eukaryota > Metazoa > Chordata > Chondrichthyes > Orectolobiformes > Hemiscylliidae > Chiloscyllium > Chiloscyllium plagiosum. Next base: position 127,516,107 of record NW_028270141.1, on the reverse strand, counting down.
GCCCTTTTAACTTCAACTTGTAAGCACCTGTTCCATTTTTTAAACTGTTTTAAGGGGGTTTGTTTATTGGGACTGTTGTGTATATTCGGAGCCACATAATTAAGTCTAGTTTGGATAGACGGAGTTCTGTAGGGGTCATTTATTCTGTTCTTTGTGTTTCATTGTATAATCTTGTGAATTAATTTTTATCTGTTTTAAAACCTGGTAGTCAACCTAGCTACCTCACACGGGTAATTTTCAGTGTACACCTACCAAAACAAATTGTAAAGTTGTGGTCTGGGCTGCCTGCTTAAGAATGTTTTGAGTGGTCTGGTGTAGCTTATAACAGATTAGGGGCTCTTTGTGGGATTAAAAAACGGAGAGTGGTCGGCGCTAGTGTCTTTATTCCTGGTGGTGGTTTGGTTGGGGAGACACAGCTTGGAATAGTAATGGCTCGTTCAGTCGCCAAAGGTTTTCTGGATGTGGATGTGGGGACATTGGAAGGTTTGTAAAAGGTGAATAAGACCAAGCTGCAGGAATTTGCAGACAAGCTGGAATTGGAACTGCCTGCTTCTGTGAGGAAAGGAGAGAGAATTACAGCAGTAGCTCAGTGTTTAAACTTGCTGGAGAAATTATCAGAATCTATAGAGATGGCAAGAATTCAATTGCAATTGAAGCAGATTGAGTGAGAGGCATGAGATAAGGAAAGGGCAGCAGGAATGGGACAGTTTGAGTTACGATTAAAAGCAGAATAGAGGGAATAAGAGAGAGCAGCAGAAGAGAGGGAAGAAGAGAGCAACAGAATAGAGAGAAAAAGAGAGAACTTTTGAACTTCAAAACCTGACACTTAAAAAGGGAAGTCAGCTTAAAAGGCTGGAGATAAAGGCTGATGGTAGGCTCAGTGAGGAAGAGAGTGAGGAGGAGCAAGCCCCTGGTGGTCAGAGGCCTAGTGAGAAAATGTTTAAGTATGTTCAAGCATTGCCTAAATTTGATGAGAAGGATGTGGAAGCCTTTTTCATCTCATTTGAAAAAGTGGCTAAACAAATGCAGTGGCCAGTGGCAATGTGGGTTTTTTTTTAGAAGAATACAGCGCAGTACAGGCCCTTCGGCCCTCGATGTTGCGCCGATCCAAGCCCACCTAACCTACACTAGCCCACTATCCTCCATATGCCTGTCCAATGCCCGCTTAAATGCCCATAATGAGGGAGAGTCCACCACTACTACTGGCAGGGCATTCCATGAACTCACGACTCGCTGAGTAAAGAACCTACCTCTAACATCTGTCCTATACCTACCCCCCCTTAATTTAAAACTATGCCCCCTTGTAATAGCTGACTCCACACGTGGAAAAAGATTCTCACTGTCGACCCTATCTAAACCCCTAATCATCTTGTACACCTCTATCAAGTCACCCCTAAACCTTCTTTTCTCCAATGAAAACAACCCCAAGTGCCTCAGCCTTTCATCATACGATCTTTCTACCATACCAGGCAACATCCTGGTAAACCTCCTCTGCACCCGTTCCAGTGCCTCCACATCCTTCCTATAGTATGGCGACCAAAACTGCACACAATACTCCAGATGCGGCCGCACCAGAGTCTTATACAACTGCAACATGACCTCAGTACTCCGGAACTCAATTCCTCTGCCAATAAAAGCCAGTACGCCATATGCCTTCTTCACCGCACTATTTACCTGGGTGGCAACTTTCAGAGATCTGTGTACATGGACACCAAGATCTCTCTGCTCATCCACACTACCAAGTATCCGACCATTAGCCCAGTACCCCATCTTTTTATTACTCTTACCAAAGTGAATCACCTCACACTTAGCCACATTGAACTCCCTTTGCCACCTTTCTGCCCAGTTCTGCAGCTTATCTATATCCCGCTGTAACCTGCCACATCCTTCCTCACTGTCTACAACTCCTCTGACTTTCGTATCATCTGCAAACTTGCTCACCCAACTTTCTAACCCCTCCTCCAGGTCATTTATAAAAATGACAAACAGCAATGGTCCCAAAACAGATCCTTGCGGAACACCGCTAGTGACGGCACTCCAAGATGAACCTTTGGCATCAACTACTACCCTCTGTCTTCTTCCAGCCAGCCAACTCCTAATCCAAACCTCCAACTCACCCTCAATGCCATACCTCCGTATTTTTTGCAGTAGTCTACCATGGGGAACCTTATCAAACGCCTTACTAAAATCCATATACACCACAACTACCGCTTTCCCCTCGTCCACCTCCTTAGTCACCTTCTCAAAGAATTCAATAAGGTTTGTGAGGCATGACCTGCCCTTCACAAAACCATGCTGACTATCCTTGATCACATTATTCCGATCCAGATGTTCATAAATCCTATCCCTTACAATTCTCTCTAAGATTTTGCCCACAACGGAAGTGAGACTCACTGGCCTATAGTTACTAGGGTTATCCCTACTCCCCTTCTTGAACAAGGGAACCACATTTGCTAGCCTCCAATCTTCTGGCACTATTCCTGTAGACAACGAGGACATAAAAATCAAGGCCAATGGCTCTGCAATCTCCTCCCTTGCTTCCCAGAGAATCCTAGGATAAATGCCATCAGGCCCAGGGGACTTATCTATTTTCACCCTTTCCAGAATTTCCAACACCTCTTCTCTACATACCTCAAAGCCATCCATTCTACTTAATTGTGACTCAATACTCACATTGACAACAATGTCCTGTTCCTGATTGAATACTGACGAAAAGTATTCATTCAGTGTCTCCCCAATCTCTTCAGCTTCCACACGCAACTTCCCACTACTATCCTTGACTGGACCTATTCCTACCCTAGTCATTCTTTTATTCCTGACATACCTATAGAAAGCCTTAGGGTTTTCCCTAATCCTACCAACTAAGGACCTTTCATGTCCCCTCCTTGCTGCTCTTAGCTCTCTCTTCAGGTCCTTCCTGGCTACCTTATAACTCTCAATCGCCCCAATTGAACCTTCACGCCTCATCTTTACATAGGCCGCCCTTTTCCATTTAACAAGGGATTCCAATTCCTTACTAAACCACGGCTCCCTCACACGACCCTTTCCTCCCTGCCTGACGGGTACATACTTATCAAGGACATTCAATAGTTGCTCCTTGAACAAGCTCCACATATCAATTACGCCCTTGCCTTGAAGCTTACAAGCCACACATCCTAAGTCATGCCTCACAGCATCATAATTTCCCTGCCCCCAGCTATAACTCTTGCCCTGTAGTGCACACTTATCCCTCTCCATCACTAGAGTAAAAGTCACCAAATTGTGGTCACTGTCCCCAAAGTGCTCACCTCCCTCTAATTCTAACACCTGGCCTGGTTCATTACCCAGAACCAAATCCAGTATGGCCTCACCTCTTGTTGGCCTATCTACATATTGTGTCAGGAAACCCTCCTGCACACATTGGACAAACACTGACCCATCTGACGAACTTGAGCTATAGCTTTCCCAATCAATATCAGGAAAGTTAAAGTCCCCCATAACAACCACCCTATTACTTTCACTCTTCTCTTGAATCATCCTCGCAATCCTTTCTTCTACGTCTCTAGGACTATTAGGAGGCCTGTAAAAAACTCCTAACAGGGTGAGCTCACCTTTCCTATTCCTAACCTCAGCCCAAACTACCTCAGATGGTGAGTTGTCTTCCATCGTCCTTTCCACAGCTGTAATACTATCTTTGACAAGCAATGCCACACCACCCCCTCTTTTACCCCCACCTCTGACCCCAATAAAACATTTAAACCCTGGAACCTGCAACAGCCAATCCTGTCCCTGTTCTACCCATGTCTCCGTAATAGCCACAACATCGAAGTCCTAGGTGCCAACCCACGCTGCAAGTTCACCTACCTTATTCCGTATACTTCTTGCATTGAAGTATACACACTTCAAGCCACTTTCCTGTTTACAGGCACCCTCCTTTGAAATTGATGCCATGTTCCTAACCTCCCTACACTCCAGGTCCTGCACCCTAAAGCTACAGTCTGGGTTCCCATGCCCCTACAGAGTTAGTTTAAACCCCCCCCAAGAGCACTAGCAAACCTCCCGCCAAGGATACTGGTGCCCCTCAGGTTCAGGTGCAGACCATCCTGTTTATAGAGGTCCCACCTTCCCCAGAAAGAACCCCAGTTATCCAAATACCGGAATCCCTCCCTCCTGCACCATCCCTGTAGCCACGCATTTAACTGTTCTCTCTCCCTATTCCTCGACTCTCTATCACGTGGCACGGGTAACAAACCAGAGACAACAACTCTGTTCGTTCTAACTTTGAGCTTCCAACCTAGCTCCCTGAAAGCCTGCCTAACATCCTCAGCGCTCCTCCTACCTATGTCATTGGTGCCAATGTAGACCACGACTTCGGGCTGCTCCCCCTCCCCCTTAAGGACCCGGAAAACACGATCAGAGACATCACGTACCCTTGCACCTGGGAGGCAACATACCAAACGTGAGTCTCTCTTGTTCCCACAAAACCACTTATCTGTGCCCCGAACTATCGAGTCCCCAATTACTATTGCTCTGCTCTTCTCTACCCTTCCCTTCTGAGTAACGGGGACAGGCTCCGTGCCAGAGGCCTGAGCCCCGTTACTTACCCCTGGTAAGTCCCCCCCCCCACAAGTATCCAAAACGGTATACTTGTTCTTGAAGGGAACGGCCGCAGGGGGTCCCTGCACTGGCTGCTTCCTCCCAGTCCCCCTCGCTGTCACCCATCTATCTGCCATCTTTGGAGTTACAACTTCCCTAAAGCTCCGATCTATGGCCCCCTCTGCCTCCCGAATGATCCTAAGTTCATCCAACTCCAGCTCCAGTTCCCTAACACGGTCTTGGAGGAGCTGGAGATGGGTGCACTTCCTGCAAGTGTAATCAGCAGGGACGTCCATGGCATCCCTCACCTCAAACATGTTGCAAGAGGAACATTGCACTGCCTTCACTGCCATCCCTCTGAAAGTAACGTTTTATATTAAAAAAACTGGGTCTAAAGAATACAACAAGCAAAATGCAGCACTTACCTACTCACCACAACGGATCTTATTATTTAGGTTTTGTTGATCCAAATGAAACATGTAACGAGAGCATGTGAGGTATTCACATCACGATCAGAGGAGGGATCTGGGGAGGATGAGGAGGTGAAAAAAGCCATTTTAAGTGCATCTGAGCTTGTACCAGAAGCCGATAGACAACGTTTCAGGAATGTAAGGAGGGACCCTGGTCAAACCGATGTTGAGTTTGAAAGGATCAAACAGAGTAATTTTAATAGATGGAAAAGAGCTTTAAATATCGAGCAAACCTATGGTCCCCTGAGAGGGGTAATTATTTTGGTGGAATTCAAAAATTCATTACCTGAAGTCATGCAAAGGAAGGGCAGAGAGTTAAAATGGTAAGGTGAGCAGCTGAAGTGGCTGATGATTATGAGCTGCTTCATAAAACTCAGTTTGGCTTCCAGAATCAATTTCAGTCCATGAGGATAGAAACTGGGACAAAAAGGGAAAGGCAGATCTCCGTGAAGATTATAAGGATAACCTACCACAGGGTAAAAAAGAAACCCTTGAGGGGGACAAAGAAGTATAAAAGCTCTGGTGTTTTCATTGTAATAAAGTGGGCCACACAAAATCACAGAGTTGGTGGGCGAGGAGAAAGCCAGATGCAGGAAAACCAGACAAGCCTGGGAGTTTTGTTGGACTAGTAACAAAAAGCACAAGGGAAGTTGGACAACTGCCTCAGAGTGGACAAGATGATCAGAGATTGATTAAGGAGGAAGTGCCAGATCTGCTTAAAAAATATACATGCAAGGGTAAAGTTTATTCACATAGGCCAGGAGTACTCGGTCAGAAGGTTACAATATTAAGGGACACAGGATGCTTTCAGTCTGTAATGCTGAAGGATGAGGAGATATGTACTCCTGAGAGACTATTGCAAGAAAAGGTACTGGTTACAGGAATTCATGCTGAGAGATAAAGTGCTCAGTTATGTAAAGTGAGGCTAGAGAGTCTAGAGAAGAGTGGAGAATTTGTGGTAGGAGTACTGGACAAACTCTCAGCTCCAGGAATACAATTTGTTCTTGCAACTGACATAACTGATTCACCGGTAGGTGTGCTGCATACACTCGTTGAAAAACCAGTGGATACTCAAGCAACTGAAGCCCTGCAGGAGTCTTATTTGGAACATTTCCCAGATTGTGTCTTAACGAGGTCACGGAGGCACATGTTTTGGAAACAGGAGAGATCAAAAGGCACAGGTAAGGAAGCTGACATAGCTTTATCTGAGACTTTTCTCGATTAGATAAGTGGGACAGAACAGGAGTAAATAAGTAAACATGCAAGTAACTTTAGCCCTGCTAGGCTGACCGAGTCACAGCAGAAAGATGAGAACTTAAAACAGTTAGATCAAAAGACATTTACAGAGGAGAGTTAATGCCTCACTGGGTGTTATTACTTAAGAAATGATGTCTTAATGAAGAAATACAGACCATCACACATTCAATCAGATGAGAAATGGGCAGAGATTCATCAAATTGTTTTGCCAGTAGGGTATAGGAAGTGAATGCTATGATTGGTGCATGAGCTACCACTTGGAGGCCCATTTCAGGGTGAGGAAAACACAGACTAAGATATTTTTACTGGCCTGGACTAAACAAGGATGTAGTTGAATTTTGCGAGATGCCTAGTCCAGAACACCCTCTAAACCCTTCCTATTCATATACTCATCCAGATGCCTTTTAAATGTTTCAATTTTACCAGCTTCCACCACTTCCTTTGGCAGCTCATTTCACACATGCACCACTCTGTGAAAACGTTGCCCCTCGGCTCACTTTTAAATCTTCCTCCTCTCACCTTAAGCCTATGCCCTCTGTTTTTGACTCCCCTACTCCAGTAAAAGACCATGACTATTCACCTACCTATGCCCTTCATGATTTTATAAACCTCTATAAGGTCATCCCTCAGCCGCTGACACTCCAGGGAAAACAGCCCCAGCCAAGTCAGCCTCTCCTTATAGCTCAAACCCTCCAACCCTGTCAACATCCTTGTAAATCTTTTCTGAACCCGTTCAAGTTTCACACCATCCTTCCTATCGCAGGGAGACCAGAATTGCATGCAACATTCCAATAGTAGCTAAACCAATGTCCTGTGCAGCCACAACATGACTTCCCAACTCCTGTTCTCAATGCACTGACCAAGAAAAGCAAGCATAGCAAACACCTTCTTCACTATCCTATCTACCTGCGACTTCACTTTCAAGGAATTATGAACCTACACTCCAAGGTCTCTTTGTTCAGCAACACTCCCCAGTACCTTACCATTAACTGTGTTTGTAGAATCCCTTTGGATTCTCCTTTCCTCTAGTTGCTGTCTCAAACCCTCTTTTTACCCTCCTGATTGACCCCTTGTGTATAGTTCTACTGCCTTTATATTCCCTTAGGGATTCACTCAATCCCTGCTGCCTTTACCTGATATATGCTTCCTTCTTTTCTTAACCAGAGCCTCAATTTCTCTAGTTATCCAGCATTCCCTGCACATACCAGCCTTGCCCTTCACCTGAACAGGAACATACTGTCTCTGGACCCTTGTTTTCTCATTTTTGAAGGATTTCTATTTTCCAGCCACTTTACCTGCAAACATCCGCTTCCAATCAACTTTTAAAAGTACTTGCTCAATGTCATCAAAATTGGCCTTCCTCCAATTCTTTAACATCCACTTTATTCTTTTCTATCAGTGGTTTAAAACTGACAGGATTATGGTCACTGGCCCGAAAACAGAAACCAATCTTCCATCCATTTACACGGCTTGTTGCCACGGAAAGGCTTCCAACATCATCAAACGCCCATCACACCCCAGCAATGCTCTCCTCCAACCTCTTCCATCAGGCAGAAGATACAGAAGCTTAAACACAGGCACCAACCGGATCAGAAACAGCATCTGCTCTGCCGTTATTAGACGGATGAATGGACTCACTACCTTCAAATCATGCTGAGCTTGCTAATGTTAATCTAGCCTGGTGCACACTCTGTGTCATGTAACCTGTATGTTTCTATCCATGCTTTTTATTACTGATCTGTATGTCCTTGCTTACTATGATCTGTCTGTATTGCTTGTATACAAAGCGTTTCACTGTACTCAGGTACATGTGATAATAAATAAGTCGAATCAAATCAAAATGCTCCCCCACTGACACCTCAGTCACCTGCCCTGCCTTATTTCCCAAGTGTAGGTCATGTTTTGCTCCTTCTCTCGTGGGTACATTCTCATACTGAATCAGAAACTTTTCTTGTTCACACTCAACAAATTCCTCTCCATCCAAGCCCTTAACACTATGGCAGTCCCAGTCTACGTTTGGAAAGTTAAATTCCCCCACCATTACCACTCCATTATTCTTACAGATAACTGTGATTTCCTTACAAATTTGTTCCTCAACTTTCCGTGAATTATTGGAGGGTCAAAGGTGACCATTCCTTTCTTATTTCTCAGTTCCACCCAAATAACTTCCCTGGACGTACTCCCAGGAATATCCTCCCAAAGTACAGCCGTAATATTATCCCTAATCAAAAATGCCACCCCCCTCCTCTCTTGGCCCCCCTTGCTATCCTTCCCAAAGGATTTGTATCATGGAACATTAAGCTGTCAGTCCTGTCCATCCCTCAGCCACATCTCTGTAATTGCTATGATATCCCAATCCCATGTTTCTAACCACGCCCTGAGTTCATCACCCTTAGGCCTCTTGCATTGAAATAAATTCTGTTTAATTTATCAGTCCTACCTCATTTTCTGTTTTGTTCCTGCCTGCCCTGTCTGTTTGACTCACTCCTTTGCCCAACTGCACCAGTTTCAGACTGATCTGCTTTCTCACTATCTCCCTCAATCCCACGTGACCCCACTTTACTCCTCCCGGGCAGCTTCAGCAAGTCTCCCCCCAATATATTAGTCCCCTTCTAATTCAGGTGCAATCTGTCCTTCTTACACAGTAACCTCCATCCCAGAAAAAATTACAATGATCCAAAAATGTGAAACCTTCTCCCCTACACCAGCTCCTCAGCCATTCTATTCCTTCTCTCACCAGGACTATCCAGCTAATATTACCCTTAAGGGCCTATGTTTTAAATTCCTGCCTCATTTCCTATATTCTCTTCTCAGAATTTCATCTACTTGTCTTCCTATGTCGTTAGTCCCAATGTGTACAATGACCTCCTACTGGTCTCTCTCTCTCTCTCTCTCTCTCCTTTGAGAATATTCTGCCCCTTCTCTGAGATGTCCTTGATCCTGGCACCAGGGAGGCAACTGATGTCTCTATCTTGGCACCAGAAATGTCTGGCTATGCCTCTGACTGGAGAGTCCCCGATCACAATCGATCGCTTGGAATCTGACGTACCCCTCATTGTATAAGAGCCAGTCTCGGTACCAGAAACCTGGCTGTTCATGTTACATTCTACTGAGAGTCTGTCACCCCGACCTTTTCAAAAACAGCATACATGTTTGAGAGAGGACCAGCTACAGGAGATTCCTGCACTACCTGCTTCCCTCTCCTATCTTTCCTGCAGTTAACCCATCTACCTGACTGCATCTGCGGTTTTTTCTCCCTTCCTACAACTGCTATCCATCACACCCCCTAGCTCCTGTAAATTCCTCATTGCCTCTAACTGCTGCTACAACTAATCCATGCGATCTGAGAGGATTCACAACCAAGCCCACTTCCTGCAGACATAACCATCAATAGCATGGAACTGGGGAAGATATTTCTGAAAAATAATCCAGTGAAACGATATGGGTTGAAATTGAAAATAAGAATGGAAAGATCACTTTGATGGGATTGTACTGTACACCCCTCCAATATCAAGAGAGAAATTGAAAAACAAATATCTAGGGAGATCTCAGATATATGTATGCATAATAAGGTTATAATAATGGGAATTTGAATTTTCCAAATAGTGATGGGGGCTACCACAGTGTTAAAGGACCGGATGGTGAAGAATTTTCTTCATAAATATGCAGTTGCTCCTACGAGAGAAGGAGCAAAATTGGAGCTTCTTTCGGGCAATAAGGCTGGGCAGGAAACTGAAGTAAATGTGGGGGAACACTTTGGGTCCAGCCGTCACAATTCTAATAGCTTCAAAATGGTTATGGAGAAAGATACACCTTCCATAAAGGTTAAAGTTTTGAATTGGAGTGAGGCAAATTTTAATGCTAAGAGATAAGAACTTTCAAACGTTGATTGGAGTAGACTGTTGACAGGTAAAAGGATGACTGACAAGTGACAGGCATTCAAGAGGGTGATGATGAAGGTTCAGAGACATTTTGTACCTGTTAGAGTGAAGAGTAAGGTGGGTAAGATGAAGGAACAATGGACGGATAAAGGTATTGAGGTTCTAGTCAAGAATAAAAGAGAACCTTATTTTACAGAAGGACAACTTGGTTCAACTGAATCTCTTAATCAATATAAGGAGTCATAGGGGCATTCTTAAGAGAGAAATCAGGAAGGCAAAGAGAGGATATGAGATAACATTGGCAGATAAGGTTAAGGATAATACAAAGACATTCTACAAATACATTTAAGAGCAAGAGGGTAACTACAGAGAGGGTAGGGCCTCTTAAAGATCAAGGAGGTTGTCTTTGTGCTGAATCCCAGGAGATGGGAAGGATAATAAATGAATATTTTGCATCAATTTTTGCTGTGGAGAAAGAAGTAGAGTCTAGAGAATGCAGAGAAATAAACTTTGATGCTTTTAAAACAAAAGAATTTCTCTGCATTCTCTAGACTCCATTTCTTCAGTTCTTGGAGAGGTCATGAGGTCACCAGGGAGCAGCGGAGCCTGTTGGGATCCATGAGTGTAAAGTTTAAATTTCTTTATCGTTCCGGTTTTCTTCAGTTCCTGGAGGCAGTCAGAGAGGTCACGAGGTTACATATTTGGGCAGTTGCTTAACCCGAAACACTACCTGGGTCGTGTCTCTCACCCATCCTTCTCCTCTCACCAAAAAAATAGTTCTGTGTGTCAGTGTGTACGGTGATGTGTTTTCATTCATTTTTTTTTCCAGCGGCCTATTTGGGAATTTAGAATAGCGGGAATGGAGGTTAGGGCAGTTGAATGTTCCTCCTGCAGTATGTGGGAGGTAAGGGTCACCTCTAGTGTCTCCGCTGACTTCAATCTTGGGACGTGCATCCAACACCAGCTCCTCGAGAACCATGTTAGGGAACTGCAGCTGGAGGAACTTCGGATCATTTGTGAAGGGGGTTGAGAGGAGTTACAGGGAGGTAGTTACTCCACAGCCGTGAGAAGAAGGTGAATGGGTTACTGTCAGGGATAGGAAAGGGAACTGGCAGCCATCCTGTGGTGGTTCCCCTCAACAACAAGTATACCGTTTTGGATACTGTTGAAGAGCGACTCCTTACCATGGGTGAGCAATGGGGCACAGGTCTCTGGCACAAAGTCTGTCCCTGTTGCTCAGAGGGGAAGCGGGTAGAAGAGCAGAGCTGTAGTCATTGGGGACTCCATAGTTCGGGGGACAGAGAGGAGGTTTGGTGGGAACAAGAGCGATTCATGATTGGTGTGTTGCCTCCCAGGTACCAGGGTTTGTGCTACCTCTGATCGTGTTTTTGGGATCCTTGAGGGGGAGGGGGCACAGCCCCAAGTTGTGGTCCACATAGGCACCAGCGACATAGGTAGGAGGAAAGATGGGGATCGAAGGCAGAAATGGAAGGAGTTAGGGTGGAAACTCAGAGTTCGAACAAACAGAGTTGTTAGCTCTGGTTTGTTGTCCGTGCCACGTGCTAGTGAAGGGAGGAACAGGGAGAGCGCGGAGCTGTTCATTTGGCTGCAGGAATGGCGCAGGAGGGAGAGTTTTGGATTCTTGGATAATTGGAGTTCTTTCTGGGGAAGGTGGGACCTGTACATACACAATGGTCTTCACCTGAACCAGAGGGGCACCAGTATCCTGGGAGGGGGGAGGATTTTGCTAACGCTCTCTGGGAGTGGAGGGGGTGGGCGGGGCGCAGCAGAGGGATGGGAACTTGAATTATAGTTCCGATGTACATGAGGTTGAGGTTAGTGAGGTCAGGGATCGGTCAGCAAGAGGGCACTGGCAAGCAGGGTGTTGGTTTGAAATGTATGAACTTCAATGCCACGAGCACCGGAATAAGGAGGGTGACCTTGCAACATGGGTTGGTCCCTGGGATTTCGATGTTGTGGCCATTTCAGAGACATGGCTAGAGGAGGACCAGGAATGGTTGGTGCAGATTCCAGGATTTAGATGTTTCAGCAAGAACGGAGAAGATGGTAAATGAGGTGGGGGTGTGGCATTGTTAATCAAGGGTAGTATTACAGCAGCTGAGATAACGTTCGAGGACTCATCCACTGAGGTAGTTTGGGCTGAGGTTAGAAACAGGAAAGGAGAGGTCACCCTGTTGTGAGTTTTCTATAGGCCTCCAAATTGTTCCAGGGATGTAGAGGAAAGAACAGCAAAGATGATTCTCGATAGGAGCGAGAGTAAAATGGTGGTTGTTATGGGGGACTTTAACTTCCCCAATATTGACTGGGAATACTATAGTTCAAGTAGTTTAGATGAGTCAGTTTTTGTTCAATGTGTGCAGGAAGGTTTTCTGACACAGTATGTAGACAGGCCAAGAAGGGACGAAGCCATATTGGATTTGGTACTGGGGAATTAGATTTGAAGGTAGATGGACACTTTGGCGATAGTGACCATAATTCGGTTGTGTTTACAATAACAATGGGCAGTGATAGGTATATACCACAGGGAGAGAGGTATAACTGGAGGAAAAGCAGTTATGATGTGATTAGGCAAGATTGAGGATGCAGAGGATGGGGAAGGAAACTGCAGGGGATGGACACTCTTGAAATGTGGAGTTTATTCAATGAACAGCAGGTCCTTGATAAGTATATACTTATTAGGCAGGGAGGTAGTTGTCGAGAGAAGGAGCCATGGTTTACTGAAGAAGTTGAAGCTCTTACCAAGAGGAAGAAGAAGGCTCAGTTAGGGGGCTTGGGAGGTAGAAGTTAGCCAGAAAAGATAGACAGAGAGGGCTAAGAAGAGTCGGTGCTAATCAAAGATAGTAGTGGAAAGTTGTGTGTAGAATCTGAGGACATAGTGGAAGCACTTGATTCTTACGTTTTGACAGTATTCACACTGGAAAAGGGAAATGTTAGTGAGAACACGGGGAGACAGGATACAAAATTAGATGGGAATGTGATTGACAAAGAGGATGATAAAGCAATTTTGGAAGATCTGAAAATAAGACCCCTGGGCCAGATGGGAATTATCCTCATATTCTCTGGGAAGCCAGGGAGGAGATTGCTGAGCCTTTGGCTTTGATCTTTATGTCATCTTTGTCGACAGGAGTAGTGCCAGAGATTGGAGGATAGCAAATGTTGTTCCCTTGTTTAAGAAGGGGAGTCGGGACAACCCTGGTAATTATAGGCCAGTGAGCCTTACTTTGGTGGTGGGTAAGTTGTTGGAAAAGATTAAAAGAGAAAGGATTTACAATCATCTGGAAAGAAGTAATTTGATTAGGTTTTGTGAAGGGTAGGTCATGCCTCACTAACCTTATTGAATTCTTCAAGACGGTGACAAAACAGGTGGATGAAGGTAAGGTGATTGATGTAGTGTATACGGACTTCAGTAAGGTGTTTGATAAGGTTCCACACGGTAGGCTATTGTACAATATTCGGAGTTTTGTGGTTGAAGGTGATTTAGTGGTTTGGATCAGAAATTGGTTAGCTGAAAGAAGACAGGGGGTGGTGGTTGATGGGAAATGTTCATCCTGGAGCTCAGTCACTAGTGGTGTGCCGCAAGGATTTTTTTCGGGCCCCACTGCTGTTGGTCATTTTTATAAATGATCTGGAGGTGGGTTAGGAAATTTGCAGATGACACTCAGGTAGACAGAGTTGTGGATAATGTCAAAGGATGTTGTGGGTTACTGAAGGACAAAGATAAGATGCAGAACTGGGCTGAGAAGTGGCAAATGGAGTTTAATGCAGACAAGTGTGAGGTACTTCACTTCGGAAGAAATAACAGGAATGCAGAGTACTGGGCTAATGGTAAAATTCTTGGCAGTGTAGATGAACAGAGAGATCTCGGTGTCTGGGTGCATAAATCCCTGAAAGTTGCCTCTCAGATTGATAGGGTTGTTAAGAATTCATACGGCGTTTATTGATCGGGGGATTGAGTTCGGAGCCACGAGGTCATGCTTCAGCTACACAAGACACTGGTAAGGTGGCACCTGGAGTATTGCATGCAATTCTGGCCACCACATTGTTGGAAGGATGTGAAAGCTTTGGAAAGGGTTCAGAGGAGAGTTACTGGGATGTTGCCTAGTATAGAAGGAAGGTCTTACGAGGAAAGGCTGAGAGAACTGTGGCTGTTTTCGTTGAAGGTTGAGAGGTGACTTAATCAAGACGTATAAGATAATCAGAGGGTTAGATAGGGTGGACAGTGAAAGTCTTTTTCTTTGGATGGTGAAGGCTGACATGAGGGGACATAGCTGTAAATTGAGGGGTGATAGATTTCAAACAGATATCAGGGGTAGTTTCTTCACTCAGAAACATAGAACATAGAACATAGAAAAATACAGCGCAGTACAGGCCCTTTGGCCCTCGATGTTGCGCCGATCCAAGCCCACCTAACCTACACTCACCTACTATCCTCCATATGCCTATCCAATGCCCGTTTAAATGCCCATAAAGAGGGAGAGTCCACCACTGCTACTGGCAGGGCATTCCATTAACTCACGACTCGCTGAGTAAAGAATCTACCCCTAACATCTGTCCTATACCTACCACCCCTTAATTTAAAGCTATGTCCCCTCGTAATAGCTGACTCCATACGTGGAAAAAGGTTCTCATGGTCAACCCTATCTAAACCCCTAATCATCTTGTACACCTCTATCAAGTCACCCCTAAACCTTCTTTTCTCCAATGAAAACAGCCCCAAGTGCCTCAGCCTTTCCACATACGATCTTTCTACCATACCAGGCAACATCCTGGTAAACCTCCTCTGCACCCGTTTCAGTGTCTCCACATCCTTCCTATAGTATGGCGACCAAAACTGCACACAATACTCCAGATGCGGCCGCACCAGAGTCTTATACAACTGCAACATGACCTCAGGACTCCGGAACTGAATTCCTCTACCAATATAAGCCAGTACGCCATATGCCTTCTACAGTGCACTATTTACCTGGGTGGCAACTTTCAGAGATCTGTGTACACGGACACCAAGATCCCTCTGCTCATCCACACTACCAAGTATCCGACCATTAGCCCAGTACCCCGTCTAACCAGTTCTGGTTGCCCTGTTATAGGAAGGGTATTATCAAGCTGGAGAGGACTCAGAAAGTAGTAGGGGCGTGGAATGCAGTACCTGCAATAGTAGTGGACGAGCTGACGTTAAGGGAATTTAAATGGGCATTGGACATACATATGGTTAATAATGGACCGGTCTAGGTTAGATTGGCATCAGATTATTTTACAAGTTGGCACAACACCAAGGGCCGAAAAACCTGTTGTGTTCTATGTTCTAAGAGGAGGTTCAGGAGGTCTTAGAGAATACAAAGGTGGATAAATCTCCAGGAACTGAGCTAATGAATGCCAGAGTGTTGTGGGAAGTAAGAGAGGACATTAAAAGACTCCTTGCAGAAATATTTGCAACATCTGTAACTATGGGCGAGGTGCCTGATGACTGGAGAGTAGCTGATGTATCTTTGTTTAAGAAAGGCTGTAAGGAGAAATCGGGGAACTATAGACCTGTGAGTCTGACTGTGGTTGTAGGTAAACTGTTGGAAGTGATTATAAACGATAGGATTTATAGACATTCGGAGAGGCACAAATTGAATAAAGATAGTTGGCATGGTGTTGTGTGAGGAAAATCATGTCTCACAAACTTGGTTGAGTTCTTTCAGGAAGTTACCATGAGGATTGATGATGGCAGAGCATTAGATGTTGTTTATTTGGATTTTAGTAAAGCCTATGACAAGCTTCTCCATGGTAGATTAATTAGTAAAGTTAAGTCACATGGGATTCAGGGTGAGCTTGCCAATTGGATACAAGATTGGCTTAATGGCAGGAGACAGAGAGTAACGGTGGAGAGTAATGCTTTTCAGACTGGAGGCCTGTGACCTGGGATTGGTTGTGGGCCCTCTTCTGCTTGTCATTGATATAAATGATTTGGATGAGAATATAAAAGGAATGGTTAGTCAGTTTACGGATGACACAAAAATCGGTGGCATAATAGACAGGAAAGAAGGTTTTCTAAGATCACAAATGGATCTTGATCAGATGGGCCAATGGACAGAAAAATGGCAGATGGAGTTCAATTTGGATAAATGCGAGGCATTGCATTTGGTACAACAAACAAGGGTAAGATGGTAGGGCCTTGGGTAGTGTTGTAGAGCATGTATAAAATTCTTTGAAGAATGCATCACATGTAGACAGGGTGGTTAAATAGGCATTTGGGACGCTTGTCTTCATTGCTCAGTCCTTTGAGTATAGGAGTTGGGAACCTCATGTAGAGGTTGTGCAGGACATTGGTGAGACCTCTTCTGGGAAACTGTGAGCAGTTCTGGTTGCCCTGTTATAGGAAGGGTATTATCAAGCTGGAGAGGGCTCAGAAGAGATTGACCAGGATGTTGCTGGGTCTGGACGGTTTGAGTTAGAGAGAAAGGTGAGATAAACTGGGATGTTTTTCACTGAAGTGTAGAAGGTTGAGCAGTGATCTGATAGACATTTAGAAAATAATGAGAGGAATAGATAGAGTCAATGGTAGTTGTCTTTTCTCTTGGATGGAGGACTTCAAGACAAGGAGGCACATTTTAAAAACTTTTTGACATAGAGGGAGGTTTGTGTGTGTGGATTGAACTTCCAGAGGAAGTGGTAGATGCAGGTACAATTACAATGTTTAAAAGACATTTGGATAAGTAAATGAATAGAAAAGGTTGGGTGGAACATAGGCCAGGAGCAGGCAGGTGGGACTGATTAGTTTGGGATTACAGTTGGAACGAAGGGTCTGTTTCTATGCTGTATGACTCTGTGATTCTCTGTGTTGAAGGGGCAGTGTCAGGTCCAGAGGCTTTAGGGATGGGGTGTGGTGCTACCGGGTCTGGAAGGAGGGGTCAGTACCACCTGGGTCACTTTGGGTGGGGTTTCAGGTCAGTGAGGGAGGGTCTGGGTGGGTGTTGGGTGGTATTGGGTGATGCGGGTGGTTGTAGTTCCAATCCCATTGGCAGGAGCAGGGGCCACTTTTGGGTCAAATGGGGTATCAAGTCTAATGAAAGGGAGGGGTTGTTGTTTTCCTGGTGATGGGGTGGGGGGGTTGACAGTTCCAATGGGGTTGTATTTGGGGAGAAGGGGAGTAGTGGGTCAGTGATGAGGGATCTGTAGGCTCCTGGGGTTGGTGGGGAGGTGAGGGAGTTTTGGATCCATCAGATCACGGGTGTCAGATTGAGGGGGGGTCTGTCCAGTCTGACACGGTCATTACGGGGTTGGTGTCAGGTCATGGAGAAGGGGGGAAGTGTGTCGGTGACAATGACTGACTCCTGACCAGAATTCTGGGGCCAATGAAGTGAGAAACTTGGATAAAGCCATTGATCAGAATCATTGAACTAATGAACCAGTGGGAACAGTGAGTGTAAATGGGGAATGAAATGCTTCCTGCTGATGTTAATGCAGCTGAATAATTTTCAACTGAGAATAAATGCTGTACAATATTCTTGGTTCAAGTTTAAATTATTGACTGCCAGTAGAGGGCAGTGTTTATAAACAGTATCCCAGAATTTCTGAAATAGGAACTTGATGGAATTGGTCAAAGTCCCAATATGGGCACAGTAACATAACCTATTGTATGAACAGTCATTGTATTACTAGAAAGTAGGTCTAAGTGGATATATTTTTCTTAAAGAGACCAGAAATATGCAAGGTAGTCTAGATTAATACATTGTGTACCTCAGCAGCCTCCTGGCTGCTAAAACGCAGATAGATTGCTAACTTGGCCTAACAGCAAGGGATGCTGGGTATATTGGCAAAGTAAAGCTGGAAAGTCACAAAGTCCACACACCAGACACAGTGCAAACACAGCAGTCGGGTGCTAATGACATTTGCTAATGTAAAAGGCAACATTTATGCAGAACAGACATACTCTCAACGACTTATAAGACCTTAAGACATAGGAGTGGAAGTAAGGCCATATGGCCCATCGAGTCCACTCCGCCATTTAATCATGGCTGATGGGCATTTCAACTCCACTTACCCGCATTCTCCTTGTTATCTGCTGAACAAAGGAGGGCCCTGACAGCAAGGTACAGTGCCGGGCCCTTCTACACAAAAATAAACTGACATCAGCAATCCATCCAAATGATTGACTCTGTTTCCAACTACTAAGTGTATCTCCCTGATTGGCCAGAACAATAGAAAGTTCCAGAAAACCATCTAAAAGATATAAAAACAGGCTTCACCTACAAACTTTGCTCTTGGAATCTTCTGGAGGCATTGTGAGGAGACCAACATGGCAAGAGGCAAAGACCAACTGACCATCCAGAGAGAGAGAGAGAGAGAGAGAAAGAGAGAAAGAGAGAGAGGAAGAAAGCAGCTTCACAGACCCAGAGAGAGAGAGCAATTGTGTAAATCTCCAAGAAACTCGGGAATTATTGGAACCTTAGGAGCCAAATAGGATTTGACGTTGTGTGTTTAGGATTAAAGGTTGTTGTAACTTTGTTTCTAATAAAGTTGGCAATATTTTTCCTTGGTACTGGCTTGTGTTCGTATTGATCCTCGAGGGTAGTACTATTGGGAATACTCTCGGTACTATGAGCTAATGAGGGCAGGAATAGGAGGATAGAGCAGATGAATGCATGGCTGAGGAGCTGGTTATGGGAAAAGAATTCACTGTTTTGGATCATTGGAATCTCTTTTCTGGGGTAGAAGTGACCTGTACAAGAAGGATGGATTGTGCCTGAATTGGAAGGGGACTAATATACGGGCAGGGAGATTTGCTAGAGCTGCTCAGGAGGATTTAAACCAATAAAGGGAGGAAGTGGGGTGGGACTCAGGGAGATAGTGAGGGAAGAGATCAATCTGAGACTGGTACAGTGGAGAAAAGGAACAAGTCAAACAGTCAGGGCAGGCAGGAACAAAGCAGAGAACAAGGTAAGACTGATAAATTAAACTGCATTTATTTTAATACAAGAGGCCTAACAGGGAAGGCAGATGAATTCAGGGCATGGTTAGGAATATGGGACTGGGATATCAGAGCAATTATGGAAACATGGCTCAGGGATGGACAGGACTGGCAGCTTAATGTTCCAGAATACAAATACTTGATAAGAGATAACATGCAGCTGTATGTAGGGAGGATATTCCTGGAAATACACCCAGAGAAATTATTTGAGTGGAACTGAGAAATAAGAAAGGGATGGTTACCTTGTTGGGATTGTATTATAAACCCCTAACAGTCAGCAGGAAATTGAGAAACAAATTTGTAAGGAGATTTCAGTTACCTGTAAGAATAATAAGGTGGTTATGATCGGGGATTTTGACTTTGCAAACATAGTCTGGGACTGCCATAGTGTTAAGGGTTTAGATGGAGAGGACTTTGTTAAGAGTATACAAGAAAATGTTCTGATTCAGTGTGTGGATGTACCGACTAGAGAAGGTGCAGAGCTTGACCTACTCTTGGGAAAAAAGGCATGAATGGGGCTGAGGTGTCAGTGCGGGAGTACTTTGGGGCCAGTGAACATAATTCTATTAGTTTTAAAATAGTGATGGAAAAGGTCTAACAGTTGAAGTTTTAAGTTGGAGGAAGGCTAATTTTGACAGCATTAGGCCATAACTTTCAAAAGCTAGTTGGGGGCAGACATTCGCGGGTAAAGGGAAGACTGGAAAATGGGAAGCCTTCAGAAATGAGATAATGAGAGTCCAGAGACACTATATTCCTATAAGGGTGAAAGGAAAGGTTGGTAGGTGTAGGGAAATGCTGGGTGACTGGAGAAATTGAGGCTTTGGTTCAGAAAAAGAAGGAAGCATATGTCAGGTATAGACAGCAGAGATTGAGAGAATCCTTTGAAGAGTATAAAGGAAGTAGGAGTATACTTAAGAGGGAAATCAGGAGGGCAAAAGGGGGACATGAGATAGCTTTGGCAAATAGGGTTAAAGAGAATCCAAAGGGTCTTTACAAATACATTAAGGACAAAAGAGTAACTGAACAGCGAATAGGGTCCCTCAAAGATCAGCAAGGTGGCCATTGTGTGGAACTGCATGAGATGGGGGGAGATACTAAATGAATATTTTGCATCAGTGTTTACTGTGGAGAATGACGTGGAAGGTATAGAATGTGGGGACATAACTGGTGACACCTTGAAAAATGTCCATATTACAGAGGAGGAAGTGCTGGATGCCTTGAAACACATAAAAGTGGATAACTCCCGAGGACCTAACCAGGTGTACCCTATAACACTGTGGGAAGATGGGAAGTGATTGCTGGGCCCCTTGCTGACATATTTGTATCATCGATAGTCATAGGTGAGGTGCCAGAAGGCTGGAGGTTGGCTAACATGGTACCATTATTGAAGAACGATTGTAAAGATAAGCCAGGAAACTAAAACCCGATGAGCCTGACGTCGGATGTGGGTAAGTTGTTGGAGGGAATCATGAGGGACAGGATGTACATGTATTTGGAAAGGCAAGGACTAATTAGGGATAGTCAACATGGCTTTGTGCGTGGGAAATCATGTCTCACGAACTTGATTGAGTTTCTTGAAAACGTAACAAGGAAGATTGAGGAGGGCGGAGATGTAGACATGATTTATATGGATTTCAGTAAGGCGTTCGACAAGGTTTCTTATGGGAGACTGGTTAGCAAGTTTAGATCTCGTGGAATACAGGGAGAACTAGTCATTTGGATTCCAAACTGGCTTGAAGGTAGAAGACAGAGAGTGGTAGTGGAGGGTTGTTTTTCTGTCTGGAGACCTGTGACTAGTGGAGTACCACAAGGATTTGTGCTGGGTCCACTATGTTTCATCATTTATATAAATTATTTGGATTTGAACATAGGAGGTATAGTTAGTAAGTTTGCAATTGACACCAAAATTGGAGGTGTAGTGCACAGCAAAGAAGGTTACCTCAGATTACAACAGGAACTTGATCAGATGGGCCAATGAGCTGAGGAGTGGTAGATGGAGTTTAATTTAGATAAATACTGCATTTTGGGTTAGCAAATCTTAGCAGGACTTACACACTTCGTGGTAAGGTTCTAGGGAGTGTTGCTGAGCAAAGAGACATTGGAGTGCAGGTTCATAGCTCCGTAAAAGTGGAGTCGCAGGTCGATAGGATAGTGAAGAAGGCATTTGGTATGCTTTCCTTTATTGGTCAGACCACTGAGTATCGGAGTTGAAAGGTCATATTGCGGTTGGACAGGATTTTGGTTAGGCCACCTTTGTGCAATTCTGGTCTCCTTCCTGTCAGAAGGATGTTGCGAACTTGAAAGAGATTTACAAGAATGTTGTCGGAGTTGGAGGAATTGAAGTATAGGGACAGTTTGAATAGGCTGGGGCTGTTTTCCCTGGAACTTCTAAGGCTGAGGGGTGACCTTGTAGAGCATTATAAAATCATGAGGGGCTTGGATAGGATAAATAGACAAAGTCTGTTCCCTAGGGAGAGGAAGTCCAGAACTAGAGTGCATAGGTTTAGGGTGAGAGGGAAAAGGTGTAAAAGAGACCTAAGGGACAACTTTTTCACGCAGAGAGGGTGGCACATGTGTAGGAATGAGCTGCCAGAGAAAGTGGTGGAAGTTAGTGCAATTGCAACATTTACAAGGCACCTGGATGGGTCGATGTTAAAGAACACTGCTGAAATTTGCTGTCCATTTTCACACTGACCTTTTGAAGTTGATAATCCTTCCTTTGGTTTTACAATTTATCTTCAATTGCTCCAATCGCTTTCCTATTTTTAAGATCACCTTCACAGCAGAAGCATTTATCTCTCACCTTTACATTTTCTATGTTTCTGTTAAACTTTTTTCAAAAGCTGAGTTCAGTTTGATATTTGCCAAATGACAGGTTATTGAGATTGTGAGACGACTCAGAGGGTATATAGCACAAAAATGTGATTTTAATTAGAATCAAAAAACAGTTCACTCCACTCCCAAAGATTTGAAATTCATTATTAAACCAATTTTGAATCTTTGATGTTGTGCATGAACAACAGCCTAATTTTCAGTGAGCCCTCTTTAACGATGGGGTGAGTTCCCACCTCCGTGCAGTGTAGTGAGGTACACAGCTGTGA
Source organism: Chiloscyllium plagiosum (assembly GCF_037043375.1). NCBI lineage: Eukaryota > Metazoa > Chordata > Chondrichthyes > Orectolobiformes > Hemiscylliidae > Chiloscyllium > Chiloscyllium plagiosum. The sequence goes on along the minus strand of NW_028270141.1, from coordinate 127,493,849 downwards.
TTCAGTATACGGGGTGTCCCTGTCTACTGCCCATTTTTCAGCTGTTTCTACCTTATCCTCATCAACACCTGCTGCAGCCACTGACTCACCGTTTCTTCTTGTATTAGTATTAACTCATCGACACAACTGTAAATATAAAATGGTGATGATCACTTCCCCTTTCTGATCTTTATCATTCTTCAGAACCATCCATGAACATTTTCCCCTGGGGTGGGGGGTGGCCCGATGGGTTGAACCCATCTCTCAGCATTCCCTTCATCAATTTTGACTGTTGTTCTGCTGTAAACCTGGTGATGGAACCCTCTGACATTCAATCAAAGTTTACAGCCTTTCCCTCATTCCCCTCCCTGACTGCATTGTTACACATTCTATGATGATACTTTTCCCCTTCAGATGTGATTTTAACCATTGGAAAAGGCATTGAGACTGTGACTCCTCTTGTGAGATCTGTCAGCACAAACCTGAGGTGGTTTTGCATTTTGTTTAGAAGAAGCCCAGTTAAATGTAAGGCTTTAATGATTTGTAATATTATTCCTGGGTAAAAATGGCAGAATAGAGTATTCAACCCCTCGAGACTGTCCCTCCATTCCCACCCTCTGGTCTGTCCAAGTGTCACTCCAGCTCCCACTCCCATCTCTTCACAATTCCAAGCTCTAGGTTTCCCTTCCCTTTCCCCAGTCGGAATGTCTCACAGACCTTTTCCTGGACCACTTTCCTGGCCCCAAGGGAAACTTCCATATCCGCCACAGATTCACCTGCACCTCCACCCACATCATCTACTGCATCCGCTGCAGCCGGTGTGGCCTCCTCTATATTGGGGAGACAGGCCGCCTACTTGCGGAGCGATTCAGAGAGCACCTCTGGGCCACCCGGACGAACCAACCCAACCAACCTGTGGCACAGCATTTCAACTCCCCCTCCCACTCCACCGAGGATATGCAGGTCATTGGACTCATCCACCGCCAAACCACAACAACCCGACGGTCGGAGGAGGAGCGTCTTATCTTCCGACTGGGAACCCTCCAACCGCAGGGGATGAACTTGGACTTCACCAGTTTCTTCATCCCCCCTCCCCCCACCTTGTCTCAGCCGGATCCCTCCAGCCCGGCACCGCCTTCCTGACCTGCAGTCTTCTTCTTGACCTCTCCGCCTCCATCCTACTCCGACCTATCACCCTCACCTTGACCTCTTTCCACCTCTCACATTTCCAACTCCCCTCCTCCAAGTCCCTCCTCCCTACCTTTTATCTTCTCCTGCTGAACACTCTCTGCTCATTCCTGAAGAAGGGCCTGTGCCCGAAACGTCGAATCTCCTGTTCCCTGGATGCTGCCTGACCTGCTGTGCTGTTCCAGCAATAAAGTTTCAACTTTGATCTTCAGCATCTGCAGACCTCACTTTCTCCACTTTCCCAATGCCAGGGATCATTCCCTCCAGTCTCAGGTGGTGTCCCCATGCCGTGTGGTATCACTCTCCAACCCACCACCCACCTCCTCGTTCCTGCTTGGTTCAGGTTTTACCACAAGATGTGTCACTGTTCCAGGGAGTAAAGAGCCTGGCGGAATTACAGGTATATTTTGTGTCTCATGTTGTAAAATTTCCATTTAATCAAATTCAGGGATTCGGATGGTCAGGTGTGGATGAAGTCAGTTTCAGGCTCGGAATGATGTTTTTCTGTATCACTCATGATTCAACATTAAAATGTTCTGTCACCATGGAGACGTTAATGAGTAAAGTGGCCATTTGGTGACTTGTGTTTCTGTTAGTGCAAAGTAATAAAGTTAGCTCAGTATCTCACTCATGAACAGCAATGGTGTAAATGTTGGTCAAATCTGGACCACCCAATATTCACTGAAGTAAAGTCAAACTCAAAAGGCAGACCTGAAGCTAAATTCCACACGTCCATCAGACATTTACAGGGTCTGCATTTCAGAGCAATGGCTGGAGCTGATGTTCATCTTTACAAGTAGTTCAGGTGCTCCTCATTTACATCAAAAAAATGAAGCTGGAAAACACTTGAACAGAAACATACCCGGTTTCGGAATTTCACATTGCAGACACTCAGTGTTGTTTATTCCTTCTTGGGGTGTGGGAGATTCTGACAAGATTGTTGTTTATTGACCATTCCTTGATGCCCAAAGATAGTGGTCAGTCCTCTGTTTGAATTGCTGTCGTCCAACTGGGACTGCCATAGTGTTAATGGTTTAGATGGAGAGGAATTTGTTAAGAGTGCACAAGAAAATTTTCTGATTCAGTCTGTGGATGTTACTCTTGGAGAAAGTGCAAAACGTGACCTTCTCTTGGGAAATAAGGCAGGGCAGGTAACTGAGCTGTCGGTGGGGAAGCATTTGGGGCCAGTGACCATAACTCTATTAGTTTTAAAATACTGATGGAAAAGGATAGACGAGATATTTTTAGATTCCCTACAGTGTGGAAACAGGCCCTTCGGCCCAACCAGTCCACACTGACCCACTGAAGAGTAACCCACCCAGACCCCCATATTTACCCCTGACTAATGCACATAACTCTATGGGCAATTTAGCATGACCAATTCACATGATCTACACATCTTCGGACTGTGGGAGGAAACCGGAGCACCTGGAGGAAACCCACACAGACACACTCCACACAGACAGGTGCCCGAGGCTGGAATCAAACCTGGGTCCCTGGCGCTGTGAGGCAGCAGTGCTAACCACTGAGCCTCTGTGCCGCCAACTAGATCTGAACGTTGAAGCTTGAACTTGGAAGAAAGCTAATTTTGACTGTATAAGGCAAAAACTTTCAAAAGCTAATTGGGGGCTGATGTTCGCAGGTAAAGGGACGGCTGGAAAATGGGAATCCTTCAGAAATGAGATAATGAGAGTCCAGAGACAGTATATACCTGTTAGGGTGAAAGGAAAGGCTGGTAGGTGTAGGGAATGTGGGATGGTTACAGAAATTGAGGGTTTGGTAGGGAAAAAGAAGGAACATATGTCAGTTATAGACAGAATAGATCGAGTGAATCCTTAGAAGAGGATAAAGGCAATAGGAGTACAGTTAAGAGGGAAATCAGGAGGGCAAAAAGGGGACATGAGATAGCTTTGACAAATAGCGTTCAGGAGAAATCAAAGGGTTTTTACAAATACATTAAGGATAAAAGGGTAACTAGGGAGAGAGTAGGGCCCCTCAAAGATCAGGAAGTGGCATTGGTGTGGAGACACAGGAAATGGGGGAGATACTAAATGAATATTTTGCAGCAGTGTTTACTGTGGAAAAAGAAATGAAAGATATAGAATGTGGGGAAATAGATGGTGACATCTTGAAAAATGTCCATATTACAGAGGAGGAAGTGCTGGATGTCTTGAAATGAATAAAACTGGATAAAACCCCAGGACCTGATCAGGTGTACCCTTGAACTCTGTGGGACGCAAGGGAAGTGATTTGCTGGGCGTCTTACTGAGATATTTGTGTCATCGATAGTCACAGGTGAGGTGCTGGAAGACTGGAGGTTGGCTAATTTGGTGCCACTATTTAAGGAAGGTGGAGAGGACAAGGCAGGGAACGATAGACCCGTGAGTCTGACGTTGGTGGTGGGAAAGTTGTTGGATGGAATTCTGAGGGACAGGATGTACATGTATTTGGAATGGTAAGGACTGATTAGGGATAGTCAACATGGCACTGCGTGTGGGAAATCATGCCTCACAAACTTTATTGAGTGTTTTGAAGAAGTAACAAAGAGGATTGATGAGAGCAGAGCTGTAGACGTGATCTATATGGACTTCAGTAAGGCATTTGATAAGGTTCCCCATGGGAGATTGGTGAGCAAGGTTAGATCTCATGGAATACAGGGAGACCTAACCATTTGGATACAGAACTGGCACATAGGTAGAAGACAGAGGGTGGTAGTGGAGAGTTGTTTTTCAGACTGGAAGCCTGTGACCAGTGGAGTGCCACAAGGATCGGTGATGGGTCCACTATTTTTCATCATTTATGAAAACTAGGGACGTGATTTGCTGGGCCTCTTACTGAGATATTTGTATCATTGATAGTCACAGGTGAGGTGCCGGAAGACTGGAGGTTGGCAAATGTAGTGCCTCTATTTAAGAAAGTTGGGAAGGAGAAGCCAGGGAACTATGGACTGGTGAGCCTGACGTCGGTGGTGGGAAAGTGGTTGGAGGGAATTCTGACCAACAGGATGTACATGTACTTGGAAATGTAAGGACTGATTAGGGATAGTCAACATGGCTTGATGTGTGGGAAATCATGTCTCACAAATTTTGTTGAGTTTTTTGAAGAAGTAGCAAAGAGGATTGATGAAGGCAGAGCTGTAGATGTGATCTATATGGACTTATAAGGCATTCGTCAAGGTTCCCATGGGAGACTGGTTAGCAAGGTTAGATCTCATGGAACACAGGGAGAAAAAGCCATTTGGATACAGAACTGGCTCGAGGGAGAAGACAGAGAGTGGTGGTGGAGGGTTCTTTTTCAGACTGGAAGCCTGTGACCAGTGGAGTGCCACAAGGATCGGTGCTGGGTCCACTGCTTTTCATCTTTTATATAAAAGATTTGGATGTGAGCATAAGAGATATAGTAAGTAAGTTTGCAGATGACACCAAACTTTGAGGTACAATGGACAGCGAAGAAGGTTACCTTAGAGTACAGCAGGATCTTGATCAGAGGGCCAATCCGTTGAGCAGTGGCAGGTGAAGTTTAATTTAGATAAATATGAGGTGCTACATTTTGGGAAAGCAAATCTTAGCAGGACCTATATGCTTAATGCTAAGGTCCTAGGAGTGTTGCTGAACAAAGAGACCTTGGAGTGCAGGTTCAAAGCTCCTTGAAAGTAGAGTTGCAGGTTGGTAGGATAGTGACAAAGGCGTTTGGAATGCTTTCCTTTATTGTTCAGAGTGTTGAGTACAGGAGTTGGGAGGTCATGTTGCGGTAATACATAATATTATTTCATCCACTGTTGGAATATTGCATGCAATTCTGGTCTCCTTCCTATCAGAAGGATGTTGCAAAACATGAAAGGGGTCAGAAGAGATTAACAAGGATGTTGCCAGAATTGGAGGATCTGAGGTAAAGGAAGAGGTGAATAGGCTGGGGCTTTTTTCCCTGGAGTGTCAGAGGTTGAGACTTGACTTTATAGAGGTTTATGAAATCATGAGGGGCATGGATTCATAAGGCATTCGACAAGGTTCCCCATGGGAGACTGATTAGCAAGGTTAGATCTGATGGAATACAGGGAGAACTAGCCATTTGGATACAGAACTGGCTCGTAGGTAGAAGACAGAGGGTGGTGGTGGAGAGTTGTTTTTTAGACTGGAGGCCCGTGGCCAGTGGAGTGCCACAAGGTTTGGTGCTGGGTAAATAGACAAGGGCTTTTCCCTGCGGTGGGGGAGTCCAGAACTGGAGGGCATAGGTTTAGGGTGATAGGGGAAAGGTATAAAATAGACCTAAGGGGGAACGTTTTCATGCAGACGGTGGTACGTGCATGGAATGAGCTGCCGAAGGAAGTGGTGGAGGCAAATACAATTGCAACATTTAAAAGGCATCTGGATGGGTACATGAATAGGAAGCGTTTGGAAAGATATGGGCCAGATGCTGGCAGGTGGGACTAGACTGGGTTGGAATATCTGGTGGGCATGGACAAGGTGGACCGAAGGGACCGAAGGGACTGTTTCCATGCTGTACATCTCCATGATTCTATCTGGGGTCTGCACACCAGCATTGTTAAGGTGGCAGTTCCAGGATATGAAGCCAGTGATGGTGACACAATGGAGAGTAATGTCTCAGAGAGGAACTTGGAGGTGATGGCGTTCCCATCTACCTGCTGCATTTGTCCTTTCAGTGTGAACGTTATGGAATGAGAATGAGCAGCTGAAGAAGCTGCAGTACCTCACTGCAGTCCATCCTGTAGCAAGAACAGACTGACATGCAATATACCAACAGAGGAGAAAATGGAGTACTGAAGATAATGGATGGGATTCTGGTCAAGGGGATTGGTTTATTGAGGTCTGTTGTGTCTAGTTTCTGCAGTGGGAACACACCCCAAGAAATTGGAAATATTCCATGGCACACCAGAATTGTGATGTTTATTGAGGTTTGTTTGTGCAGAGGGAGAGTAGGTGCAGTCTCGAATCTGGCCTGATAGAAACAGTATTGATGTGGGTGGTCCAGTTCACTTTCTATTCAATGAGCATGACCAGGAGTTTGAAACTTGGACCCAATAATGTTAATATGATCAGACATGGCCACTGCCTGGCACTTTCACCGCATGGATTTCACTTGCCATCTGGGCATCAATGTTGTCCCGCTCTGAATTGCTGTGTGTGTGCATGAACTGCTTCATTATCTGAGGAATAAAGAAAGAATCTGAAGGCCCCAGTCAGCAGAGAACAGCCCCCCGAGGGGATTATTTAATTCTGTGTTCACCATTGAGGAAGCAGAATTCAGAAAGACATTGACAGAGCAAGTGCTCCTGCCATACCAGACTGTAACACTCGTCACTGCAGGAAGGAGCTGGCCCTGTATTTCACCGAGACATCAGGGTGACTCTCTCGGTAACTCGTGTGGTTTCTCACCTCTGAGATGTTTCTGACCCCACTGGAAGTGATGTGTTGTTTAAACATCACTGTCCTCACTCAGCACCCACACAGAGACATAATTCAGTGGAGCTCACTGGCTATTCCCCTCAACTGGGACGATGTTAGTCATCTTCCTGACACCAGGAGGTTAAACTTCCTGTTGTGACCTTCCTACCACCTGGGTGCGATTGTCTAACCCAGCACAGACTGTAGATTACACCAGCCATTTAAATACCCTGGAGTGTGACTTCCTTAATGGGAGCATTGAGAGCCAAGGGAAGGTCGTTGAGTGAAGTTGATTTATCTCATCTACTCTGACAAACTACTCTGACAATGCTGTACTTTCTGTATTACCAGGGAAACTCTCAGCCTGACACTGTGGGAGCTGAAAGCAAATGCTGCTGGGGACCTTCAAACTTCCCTGGAGCCAGCACTCAGTGAGTTAATCATTTCAAAATCCATCTCAAAGTTGGAATGAAGGAAACTGTTCCAGAAGCAAATTGCTGCTATTTGCCTCCTGTGTTTCATGTTTGAGTAATTTATTCCAAAAACAGGTCCAAAAACAGTATGTAAATATCTGAGCTCACTGCTCAAACTGCAGATCTACCTGAAGATGCTGAGAATCCAGCCGTGAATTCACCGATCTGAGGGAACATCGGTATTTTGAGTTTTTGCTTCATTCTGTCTGTCGTCCTCAGGATGATAATTGTAGGAACAGGAGCTGATCAAGAGGCAGCTGATTTCTGTCATGAAGTTTTCTGCCTTCAGTCCTTGGGGCACATTTCATTCAAATTCAGTCTGGTCAGGAGCTCACTGTTTGCTGCCCTGTTTTGGGCCAGTTCATTATCACTCGTGTCAGAGAGAGACAGCTTGTCAGGGTGTGTTTGATGATGATTCTTTCCAGAATCAATTGTTCAGACATTCGGAGGGCAGCAGATAATCTCAGCAAATACTGAGGCTGCTTTCCCACCATCTCTCACAGATGGAAGGATGACAATCAGTTTGCTGATCATGTTTGTTTCTGAGTCCTGTGGGAAAATGTGAAGCATGTTTCACACAGAGGGAGAATTCTTACTTTAAGAAATCACATTAAAGTTTAATCCCTTTTCCAAGAATGATGTTTCAGCTGGTTGTTCAATTGCTGTTGATCCATTAAAGTTAAAAATCACACAAGACCAGGTTATAGTCTAATAGGTTTAATTGGAAGCACTAGCTTTTGGAGCGCGGCTCCTTCATCAGGTGAATGTGGAGGACACAGTTGTCAGACATAGAATTTATGGCAAAAGTTTACAGTGTGATGTAACTGAAATTATACACTGAAAAATACCTTGATTGTTTGTTGAGTCTCTCATCCGTTAGAATGACCATTGATAGTTTCACCTCTTTCATATGTATATCACAAAACCTTTTTAAAAGTTACAGTCTTAGATTAACTGTAACTATTGGTGTCAGCCACATAAGATGTTAGGATGTTGAAGGTGTTAGCCCCCTGTGTTCCCTGTCTGTGCCATAATGTTTAGACTGATTCTAAACTAAAAAGTGAGTTAACAGAGTCTTACAGGGATTCATGCAGTTTTTGAGCAAAGTACAATGTAACTCTGCGAATACAAATTCACCCCACAAACGTACATGTGTATGTGTGCATGTGGGTTTTTGCATGTTTGTGTGTGTGTGTGTCTGTCTGTCTGTCTGGGGTGGGGTGTTGTGAGTGTGAGAGAGAGTGTATATGTGTGTGTGTGTGCGTAAAGTGTCTAAGTCTGTGAGAGTCTGCATGTGAGTGTGGGAGTGTTGGTGTCTGTATGTATGTGTGTGTATGTATGTGTGTGTGTATGTGTGTGTGTGTGTGTGTGTGTGTATGTGTGTGTGCGTGTGGTCCCGGTTGAGGTCCTCCCTATGAGTATGGAACTTTGCTATCAGCCTCTGCTCGGCCACTTTTTGCTGCTGCCTGTCCCGAAGTCCGCCTTGGAGGATGGTCACCCGAAGGTCGAATGCCCTGGACTGCTGAAGTGTTCCCCAACTACAACCCTGACACAGTAGGCACTGCATGACATGTCAGAGTGTGTACATGGATACCACCATTACACATGGGGACACCTCCCACCATGTCCGTGGCAGGTACTCATGCTACTCAGCCAATGTTGTCTATCTCATATGGTGCAGGCAAGGATGCCCTGAGCCACGGTACATTGGGGAAACCGAGCAAAGGCTATGGCAAAGGATGAATGGGCACCGCACAACAATCAACAGACAGGAGCATTCCCTTCCAGTTGGGGAACACTCCAGCAGTCCAGGACATTCGACCTTGGACCTTCGGGTGACCATCCTCCAAGGCAGACTCCGGGACAGGCAGAGGTGAAAAATGGCCGAGCAGAGGCTCATAGCTAAGATCCGTACCCAAAGGGAGGACATCATGGGTTATGGGTTCATGTCACACTACAGGTGACCACCAATGCACTATATACACACACACAAACACACACACACTCATATGCACACGCATGCCAGACACACTCACACACACTCCTACAGATATACAGACTCCCACATGCACCCTCTCACAGACTTGGGCGAGTTTACACTCACATGCACACACACTTATACACTCTCTTTCAGACACTCACAACCCCCCCACTCCAGACACACACACAGACACGCACACGTTTGTGGGGTGATTTTGTACTTGTAGAGTTACATTGTACTTTGCTCAAAAACTGCATGAATCCCTATAAGACTCTCTTAACTCACTTGTTAGATTAGAATCAGTCTAAACATTATGGCACAGACAGGGAACACAGGCGGCGGACACGTTCAACATCTTGTTAAATACATCTGGGAAAGTTATTTGGGTGGAACTGGGAAATAAGACAGGGATGATCACCTTATTGGGATTGTATTATAGACCCCCCAATAGTCAGAAGGAAATTGAGAAACAAACTTGTTCGGAGATCTCAGCTATTTGTAAGAATAATAAGGTGGTTATGGTCAGGGATTTTAACTTTCCAAACATCGACTGGGGCTGCCATAGTGTTAAAGGTTCAGATGGAGAGGAATTTTTTAAGTGTGTACTAGACAATTTTCTGATTCAGTATTTGGATGTATCTACTAGAGAAGGGCAAAACTTGATCTACTCTTGGGAAATAAGGCAGGGCAGGTGACTGAGGTGACAGTGGGGGAGCACTTTGGGGCCAGCGACCATAATTCTATTAGTTTTAAAATAGTGATGGAAAAGGATAGACCAGATCTAAAAGTTGAAGTTCTAAATTGGAGAAAGGGCAATTTTGACGGTATTAGGCAAGAACTTTTGAAAGCTGATTGGAGGCAGATGTTCGCAGGTAAAGGGACGGCTGGAAAATGGGAAGCCTTCAGAAATGAGATAACGAGAATCCAGAGAAAGTATATTCCTGTCAGGGTGAAAGGGAAGGCTGGTAGTATAGGGAATGCTGGATGACTAAAGAAATTGAGGGTTTGGTTAAGAAAAAGAAGGAAGCATATGTCAGGTACAGACAGGGTAGATCGAGTGAATCCTTAGAAGAGTATAAAGACAGTAGGAATATACATAAGAGGGAAATCAGGAGGGCAAAACGGAGACATGAGATAGCTTTGGCAAATAGAATTAAGGAGAATCCAAAGGGTTTTTACAAATATATTAAGGACAAAAGGGTAGCTTGGGAGAGAATAGGGCCCCTCAAAGATCAGCAAGGCGGCCTTTGTGTGGAGCCACAGAAACTGGGGGAGATACTGAATGAATATTTTGCATCAGTATTTACTGTGGAAAAGGATATGGAAGAAAAAGACTGAAGGGAAATAGATGGTGACATTTTGCAAAGTGTCCAGATTACAGAGGAGGAAGTGCTGGATGACTTGAAATGGTTAAAGTGGATAAATCCCCAGGACCTGATCAGGTGTACCCGAGAACACTGAGTAGCTCGAGAAGTAAAAACAATGACTGCAGATGCTGGAAACCAGATTCTGGATTAGTGGTGCTGGAAGAGCACAGCAGTTCAGGCAGCATCCAAGGAGCTTCGAAATCGATGTTTCAGGCAAAAGCCCTTCATCAGGAATAAAGGCAGCGAGCCTGAAGCATGGAGAGATAAGCTAGAGGAGGGTGGGGGTGGGGAGAAAGTAGCATAGAGTACAGTGGGTGAGTGGGGGAGGGGATGAAGGTGATAGGTCAGGGAGGAGAGGGTGGAGTGGATAGGTGGAAAAGGAGATAGGCGGGTTGGACAAGTCCGGGCAAGTCATGGGGACAGTGCTGAGCTGGAAGTTTAGAACTAGGGTGAGGTGGGGGAAGGGGAAATGAGGAAACTGTTGAAGTCCACATTGATGCCCTGGGGTTGAAGTGTTCCGAGGCAGAAGATGAGGCGTTCTTCATCCAGGCGTCTGGTGGTGAGGGAGCGGCGGTGAAGGAGGCCCAGGTCCTCCATGTCCTCAGCAGAGTGGGAAGGGGAGTTGAAATGTTGGGCCACGGGGTGGTGTGGTTGATTGGTGCGGGTTTCCCGGAGATGTTCCCGAAAGCGCTCTGCTAGGAGGCGCCCAGTCTCCCCAATATAGAGGAGACCGCATCAGGAGCAACGGATACAATAAATGATATTAGTGGAAGTGCAAGTAAAACTTTGATGGGTGTGGAAGGCTCCTTTAGGGCCTTGGATCGAGGTGAGTGGGAGGTGAGGACGCAGGTTTTACAGTTCCTGCGGTGGCAGGGGAAAGTGCCAGGATGGGAGGGTGGGTTGTCTGGATACAGAATTAGCTGGGCCATCGAAGGCAGAGGGTGGTATAGATGGAAAGTATTCAGTCTGGCACTCGGTGACTAGTGTGTTATGCAGAGTTCTGTTCTTGGACCTCTGCCCTTTGTGATTCTTATAAATGTCTTGGATGAGGAAGTGGAAGGGAGAGTTAGTACATTTGCTGATGTCACAAATGTTGGTAGATCTATGGATAGTGTGGACGGCTGTTGTAGTTTGCAGCAGAACATTGACAGGATGCAGAGTTGGGCTGAGAAGTGGCAAATGGAGTTTTACCTGGAAAAGTGTGAAGTAATTCATTTTGAAAGGTTGAATTTGAATGTCGATTACAAAGATAATGACAGGATTCTTGGCAGTGTGGAGGAATAGAGGGATTTTGGGGTTCACGTCCATAGATCCCTCAAAGTTGCCAAGCAAGTTGATAGGATTGTTAAGAAGGGGTATGGTATGTTGACCTTCATTAACAGGGAGATTGAGTTTAAGAGCTGCAGGGTTATATTGTAGCTCTGTCATGCCCTGGTTAGACCACACTTGGAATATTGTGTTCAGTTCTGGTTGCCTCATTACAGGAAGGATATGGAAGCTTCAGAGAGGGTGCAGAGGAGATTTACTAGGATGCTGCCTGGAGTCAAGGGCATGTCTTATGAAGAAAGGTTGAGGGAACCTGGCCATTTCTCATTGGAACAAAGAAGGATGAGAGGTGACTTGATACAAGATGATGCGAGTCAGAGGTAGAGTGGATAGCCAGAGACTTTTTCCCAGGGTGGAAATGGCTGTCACGAGGGGGCATAATTTTAAGGTGATTGGAGGAAGGTTTAGGGGAGATGTCAGAGGTAGGTTCTTTACACAGAGAGTGCTGGGTGTGTGGAATACACTGCCAGCAGTGGTAGTAGAGTCAGATACATTACGGACATTTAACACTCTTGGATCAGCACTTGGATGAGAGCAAAATGAGGGGTATGTAAATTAGTGTGATCTCAGAGTAGGATAAAAGGTTGTCACAACATCAAGGGCTGAAGGATCTGTAGTGTGCGAGACTGTTCTATGTTCTATTGGGCTTGGTGTATTAAGTCAGGAAACCCAATGAATATTGTGGCCTGATGAATTAAATATGAACTTTTATCCATATTGCTAATTATGTCTCGTGAACATAATGCTGTATCTGTCCCGAATCTCTCCTTTGATGGAGAGTAGTCATGATTTGGAGATGCCGGTGTTGAACCCAGATGCACAAGGTTAAAAATCACACAACACCAGGTTAAAGTCCAACCGGTTTAGTTGGAAGCACTAGCTTTTGGAACGCCGCTCCTTCATCAGGTGGTTGTGGAGGACACAATTGGGAGGCACAGAATTTATAGCAAAAGTTTACAGCGTGATGTAACGAAAATTATACATTGAAAAATAGCTTGATTGTTTGTTGAGTGTCTCATCTGTTAGAATGACCACGATAGTTTCACTTCTTTCATATGTAAATCACTAAACGTTTTGAAAATGTTACATTCTCAGGTTAACTGTAACAATTGGTGTCAGCACAGATAAGATGTTAAGATAGAGTCAGAGAGATGTACAGCATGGAAACAGACCCTTCGGTCCAACCCATCCATGCCGACCAGATATCCCAATCCAATCTAGTCCCACCTGCCAGCACCCGGCCCATATCCCTCCAAACCCTTCCTATTCGTATACCCATCCAAATGCCTCTTAAATGTTGCAATTGTACCAGCCTCCACCACATCCTCTGGCAGGTCATTCCATACATGTACCACCCTCTGTGTGAAAAAGTTGCCCCTTAGGTCTCTTTTATATCTTTCCCCACTCACCCTAATCCTATGCCCTCTAGTTCTGGACTCCCCAACCCCAGGGAAAATACTTTGTCTATTTATCCTATCCATGCCCCTCATAATTTTGTAAACCTCTATAAGGTCACTCTCCCAGCCTCTGACGCTCCAGGGAAAACAGCCCCAGCCTGTTCAGTCTCTCCCTGTAGCTCAGATGCTCTAACCCTGGCAACATCCTTGTAAATCTTTTCTGAACCCTTTCACAACATCCTTCTGATAGCAAGGAGACCAGATTTACATGCAATATTCCAACTGTGGCCTAATCAATGTCCTGTACAGACGCAATATGACCTCCCAACTCTTGTACTCAATACTCTGACCAATAAAGGAAAGCATACCAAACGCCTTCTTCACTATCCTATCCACCTGCGACTCCATTTTCAAGATGCTATGAACCTGCACTCTAAGGTCTCTTTGTTCAGCAACACTCCCCAGGACCTTACCATTAAGTGTATAAGTCCTGCTCTGATTTGTCTTTTCAAAATGCAGCACCTCGCATTTATCTAAATTAAACTCCATCTGCCACTCCTCAGCCCATTGGCCCATCTGATCAAGATCCCACTATAATCTGAGCTAACCTTCTTCGCTGTCCACTACACCTCCAATTTTGGTGTCATCTGCAAATTTACTAACTATACCTCTTATGCTCACATCCAAATCATTTATATAAATGACAAAAAATAGTGGACGCAGCACCGATCCTTGTAGCACTCCCTGGCCACAGGCCTTCAGCCTGAAAAACAACCCTCCACCACCACCCTTTGTCTTCTAACTTCAAGCCAGTTCGGAATCCAAGTGACAAGTTCCCCCTGTATTCCATGGGACCTAACCTTGCTAATCAGTCTTCCTTGGGGAACCTTGTCGAATATCTTACTGAAGTCCATAGAGATCACATCTACCACTCTGCCGTAATCAAGCTTCTTTGTTACTTCTTCAAAAAACTCAATCAAGTTTGAGACATGATTACCCACACGATTTCACAGAACCATATTGACTATCCTTAATCAGTCCTTCCTTCGAAATACATGTACATTCTGTCCCTCTGGATTTCCTCCAACAACTTGCCTCCCACCGACATCAGGCTCACCAGTCTTTAGTTCCCTGGCTTGTCCTTACCACTTTTCTTAAATAGTGGCACCACGTTTGCCAACCTCCAGTTTTCCGCCACCTCACCTGTGACTATCAATGATGCAAATATCTCAGCAAGGGACCCAGCAATCACTTCCCTAGCTTCCCACAGAGTTTTAGGGAACACCTGATCAGGTCCTGAGGATTTATCCACCTTTATACGTTTCAAGACATCCAGCACTTCCTCCTCTGTAATATTAACACTTTTCAAGATGTCACCATCTCTGTCCCCACATTCTATATCTTCCATGTCCTTCTCCACAGTAAACACTGATGCAAAATACTCTTTTACTATCTCCCCCCATCTCCTGCAGCTCCATACAAACATTCCCTTGCTGACCTCTGAGGGGCTCTATTCTCTCCCTAGTCACCCTTTTGTCCTTAAAGTATTAGTAAAGACCCTTGGATTCTTTTTAACCCTATTTGCCAGAGCTCTCTCATGTCCCCCTTTTGCCCTCCTGATTTCCCTCTTAACTATACTCCTATTGCCTTTTATACTCTTCTAAGGATCCACTCCATCCATCCTGTGTATACCTGACATGTTTTGTTTTTTTCTTAACCAAACCCTCAATTTTCTCATCATCCAGCATTCCCTACATCCTCAAATAATTCAATGAGGCTTATGTGGCATAATCTGCTCCTCACAAAGCCATGTTGACTATCTCTCATCAAATTAAGCATTTCCAAATAATCATAAATCCTGTCTCTCAGAATCCTCTCCAATAATTTTACCCACCAATGATGCAAGACTGACTGCCCCATAATTCCCAGGGTTATCCCTATTCCCTTTCTTGCACAAGGGAACAACTTTTGCCACCCTCCAATTATCTGGTAGTACTCCAGTGGACAGTGAGGACGCAAAGATCATCACCAAAGTCGCAGATATCTCTCACCTCATTTCCCTTAGCAACCTTGTATATATCCTTCTCTGGTGTCCAGGGGACTTATCCATCCTCACGTTTTTTCAAAATTTCCAGCACATCCTCCTTCTTAACATCAATCTGTTTGAGCTTATCAGCCTGTTTCATGCTGTCTTCACAAACGACAAAGTCCCTCTCACAGGTGAATACTGAAGTAAAGTGTTCCTTTAGGGCCTCCTCTACCTCCTCCAACTCCAGGCACATGTTCCCTCTGCTATCCCTGATCAGCCCTACCCTCACTCTGGCCATCCTCTTGTTCCTCACGTAAGTGTAAAACACCTTGGGGTTTTCTTTAATCCTACCCATCAAGGCCTTATTCATGCCTTCTTCTAGCTTTCCAAAGTCCATTCTTAGTTTCTTCCTGACAACCCTCTAGAGTCCTGTCTGATCCTTGCTTCTTCAACCTTAAGTAAGTTTCCTTCTTCCTCTTGACTAGGTGTTCCACATCTCTTGTCATCTAAGGTTCCCTCACCCTACCACCCCTTCCTTGCTTCAGTGGGACAAACCTATCCAGTACTTGCAACAAGCGCTCCCCAGACAACCTCCACATTCTGTCCTGCATTTCCCTGAGAACAGCTGTTCCCAATGTATTCTCCATAGTCCCTGCCTAATAGCATTGTAATACCCCCTCCCCAATTAAATACTTTCCCATACTGTCTGCTCCTATCCCACTCTATGACTATAGTAAAGGTCAGGGAATTGTGATCACCATCTCCCTCCGAGAGATCTGACCCCTGACCTGGTTCATTGCCAAGCACCAAATCCAATATGGCCTCCTTGCATTCAGCCGATCTACATATTGAGTTAGAAATCCTTCCTGGACACAGCTGACAAAGTCTGCTCTACCCAAACTATTTGCATTAAGGAGGTTTCAATAAATATTAGGGAAGTTGAAGTCACCCATGACAACAACCCTGTTACTTCTGCACCTTTCCAAAATCTGCCACCCAATCTCTGAGAGCGCCAACTCTCAGATTCCTCCTCCTACCTCCCCCTGGAGCATGATCACACCACTGAGCATCAAGCCATTGTCTCCAACACCGTGACTGATTCATTTCCTCCGGATGCCTCCACCCCACAGCTTCCAACCTCATAGTCTCCTAAACCCGGACAGCCTGTTTCTACCTTCTGCCCAAACTCCACAAGAGGGACTGTCCCAGCAGGTCCATTGTGTCAGCATGCTCCTGCCCCACTGAACTTATTTCCTCCTCCCTTGACTCCATCCACACTCCTCTAGTTCATTCCCTCCCCACCTACAACCGGGATTCCTTTGATGCCTTGCGACACATTGACAGCTTTCAATTCGCAGGCCCTAACCACCTCTATTCACCATGGGTGTGCAATCTCTTTACACCTCCATCCCACACCAATTCGGCTTGAAAGTTCTTCGCTTCTTTCTCAAAAAGAGGCCCGAAGAATCTCCATCCACCACCACTCTCCTCTGCCTGGCTGAACTTGTTCTCTCTCTCAACAACTTCTCCTTCAACTCATCCCATTTTCTCCAAATCAAAGGTCTAGCAATGGGTACCCACATGGGTCCTAGCTATGCCTGCCTTTTCATGGGGTATGTGGAACATTTCTTGTTCCAGGCCTACCTGGGTCCCCTCCCACAACTGCTTTATCGGTACGTCGATGACTATTTCAGTGCGGCTTCATGGTCTCGCCCTGACCTGGAAAAATTCATAAACTTTACTTTCAGTTTCCATCCCTCCATCACCTTCACCTGGTCCATCTCTGACACTTGCCTTCCTTTCCTTGACCTTTCTGTTTCCATTTCCGGCAATAGTCTATCCACTAGTATCCATTACAAGCCCTCTGACTCCCACAGCTATCTGGACTACAGCTCTTCTCACCCTCCGTCCTGGAAGGACTCTATCCCTTTCTCTCAGCTCCTTCGCCTCCGCCGCATTTGTTCCAATGAAGCCACTTTCCAAAGTGGTACTCTTAATATGTGCTCCTTCTTCTCCAACCGTGGCTTCCCACCTACAGTTGTTGACAGGGCTCTCAACAGCGTGCGGTCCATCTCCCACGCCATGACCCTCACCCCCTGCCTCCCCTCCCAGAACAAGGATAGGGTCTCTCTTGTTCTCACCTTTCACCCCACCAGCCTTCACATGCAAAGAATAATCCTCCGCCATTTTCGCCAACTCCAACACGACGCCACCACTAAACACATCTTCCCTTCCCTCCCCCTGTCTGCAATCCGCAGAAATCGTTCCCTCCTGGACAACCTAGTCCACTCCTCCATCACACCCAACACCTCTCCCATCACACACGGCACCTTCCCATGTAATCGCAGAAGGTGCAACACCTGCCCCTTTACCTCTTCCATGCTCACCATCCAAGGCCCCAGACACTCATTTCAGATTAAGCAGCGTTTCACTTGTACCTCTTTCAATTTGGTCTCTTGCGTTCGTTGTTCCCAATGTGGTCTCCTCTATATCAGAGAGACAAAATGCCGACTGGGTGATCGCTTTGCTTGAGCACCTTTAGTCTGTACGCAATCAGGTCCCGGACCTTCCTGTGGCTTGCCACTTCAACACCCAATCCTGCTCCCATGCCCACATGTCTGTCCTTGGCCTGCTGCAATGTTCCAGTAAAGCTCAACGCAAACTGGAGGAACAGCATCTCATCTTCTGACTCGGTATGTTACAGCCTGCCGCTCTCAACACTGAATTCAACAACTTCAGATATTTTATTTCATTTATTTTTAAAAAATTGTTTTCACTGTTCTGTAGCTCTTATTTCTTTATTGTCTCTCTTTCTCTCACTCCCCACTCTCTCATCGCCTTCTTCCTCTCCTCTTCCCCCTTTGCTATCCTTCTCCCCTGTATTCCATTTTGCCTCTGCTTCACCCCTCCCCCCCATCCCCCACATATTTTGTCACATAGCACTGGCTTCAGCCTTGGTCATTCCCAGCCCCTAATCTCCCTATAATCTCTCTATGCACTGTCAGTATCACCTCTTTACTGCTACCTTTGCTTCTGGACCCATGACTCACCTTCTCTCAGCCTCGTATAAATACCTCCCTATTTCTCCCCTTTTTTTAGCTTTGACAAAGGGTCAGTTAGACTTGAAACATCAGCTCTTTTCTCTCCTTACAGATGCTGCCAGACCTGCTGAGATTTTCCAGCATTTTCTCTTTTGGTTTCAGATTCCAGCATCTGCAGTAATTTGCTTTTTTGCCACTCAATCTGCTGCTCCATGTCTCTGTTGCTCTTGGGGGGGTCTCGAAGAAACTCCCAATAAAGTGACTGCTCCCTGCCTGTTTCTGATTTCCAACCATACTAACTCAGTAGACAAACTTTCCTCAATAACTTCCCTTTCTGCAGCTGTGAGACTATCCCTGATTAGTAATACCACTCCCCCACCTCTTTTACCTCCCTCCCTATTCCGTTTGAAACATCTCAACCCTGGAACATCCAATAACCATTCCTATCCCTGTGATATCCAAGTCTCCGTAATGGCCACAACATCGTAGCTCCAAGCACTGATCCATGCTCTAAGTTCATTACCATTATTCCTGACACTTCTTGAGTTAAAACAGACACTCTTCAACCAATCACACTTACTGCAACTTTGCCCTATCAGCTGTCTATCCTTCCTCACACACTCTGTATTCAGGTGAAACCCGTCCTCCTTGTACAGGTCCCACCTTCCCCACAAGGTATCCCAATGATCCACATATCTGAAGCCCTCCCTCACACATTTGTTCAAATTTGATTTCCATATAATTTCCTGATTATTACCTAATGGTATCTTATAAAATGTGGTCCGATTTATAAGTTTGTGAATGACACAAGGATTGGGGGAGCTGTGGATAGTAAGTGGGATTGCCAGAGGATGCAGCAGGATATAGATATGGTGGTGACCTGGGTGCAGAAATAGCAGATTGAATTTAATCCAGAGAAATGTGAGGTGATGCATTATTGACATTGTCATGTCGGAAGGAAGTATCCAGTAAATGGCAGAACATTTGGAAGCATTGACATACAGAGGGTCAAGGTACACAGGCCCACAGTTCCCTGAAAGTGGCAGCACAAATAGTTAAGGTGGTCACGAAGGTGTAGGCCATCCTTGCCTCCATCGATCTGGGCATAGAGTATAAAACATGACAATTTATGTTGCAGTTGTATTGAATTTTAGTTAGGCTACTTTTGGAATATTGAATTTAGTTCTGGTCACCACAAAACTAGAAGGATTTGAAGACTTTGGACAATGAACAGAAAGGATTTACCAGAATGTCACTTGGTTTGGAGGGTATTAGCTATGAGTAAGATTGGACAAACTTGGTTTATTTACCACCCTCAAGGATAGTAACCTCTGGGTTATTACCAGTGCCACGTGCTAGTGAGGCAAGGAATAGAAAGGTCGGAGAGATGAATGTGTGGCTAAGGAGCTGGTGCAGATGGCAGGGTTTCAGGTTCTTGGATCAATGGGATCTCTTCTGGAGAAGGGGTGACCTGTACAAGAGGGACAGTTTGCACCTAAACTGGAGGGGAACTGATATCCTCGTAGGAAGGTTAGCTGGTGCTACTCGGTTAGGTTAAACTAGGGTGGCAGGAGGATGGAAACCAGAGCAGCAGGTCACCAAGTGGAAGGATTAAGGGGAAGATACATGTTAGGACCAGTAAATCATAAAGAAAAGAAAGGCAGAGACAGGTAAATATACACGATGGTACTCATGAGCTGAAGTGTGTTTATTTCAATGCAAGAGGTATTAAAGGTAAGGCAGATGAGCTTAGAGCCTGGACCTTCATGGAACTGTGATGTTGCAACTATTACAGAGTTGATTGAGAGAGGGACAGGACTGGCTGCTTAACATTCCAGGGTTTCATTGTTTTAGACGAGATGGACAGGAAGGTAAAAGAGGTGGAGGAGTTGCATTACATCCGTACTCAGAGAGGACATACTGGAGGCTTATCTACGAGGGAAATATGGGTAAAGCTCAAACAAAAGATGGGTGTAATCACGTTGACAGGATTATACTGTAGGCCCCCTAACAGCCAACGAGACACCGAGAAATAAATATGTAGGCAGATTATGGAAATATGCAATAAAAAGTGTTTTCACACTGGGTGACTTTAACTTCCCCCAATATCAACAGGGACTCCCTTGCAGCAAAAGGTTTAGATCAGGCAGAATTTGTTAAGTATATCAGAGAAGGCTTTTTGAAATAGCTTGTGGATAGTCCAATTAGAGGATGGAGGGGCAATACTGGACCTTGTGCTGGCAAATGACCCTGGCCAAGTGACTGACCTTTCAATGGGAGAGCAGCTTGGAAACAGTGATCACAACTCCTTCAGTTTTAAGATAGCAATGAGTAAGGATTAGTCAGGACCTTGTGGCAAGCTGATAAATTGGAGATGGGAAAATTATGTCAGTATTAGGCAGGAGTGAGAAAGTATTAATTGGAAGGAGCTGTTATCAGGCAGGTCCACATTTGACATGTGGGAATTGTTTAAAGACCTGCATGTTCTCGTAAGGAAGAAGGACAAGGATGGCAAGATTAGGGACCCTTGAATAACAATGGAGGTTATGAATTTAGTCAAAAGCAAAAAAGAAGCAGATGTAAAGTTTAGGAAGCTAAAATTGGACAGGGCCTGTGAGGAATGCTAAAAAAGCAGGAAGAACTCAAGCAGGGAATGAGGACAGCAAGAAGAGGACATGTAATGACCTTGGCAAGTCGGGTTAAAGAGAATCCGAAGGCATTCTATACATACATTACCATCAAGAGGCTAACTAGGGGGAAAGTAGGACCACTCAAGGAAGGAGGGCACTTGTGCTTGGAGACTGAGGATGTGGGTGAGATCCTAAATGAGTACTTTGTATCAGTATTCCCCCAGGAGAAGGATATGGAGGATAGTGAGATTTGGGTGGAGCATGCTAACATACTATGGTATTTTGAGATCAAGAAAGAAGTGGTGTTGGGTCTCTTAAAGAGCATTAAGATGGATAAGTCCCCAGGGCATAATGCTATCCACCCCAGGTTATTGAGAAAGGCAGGGGAAGAGATTGTTTGGGTCTTGACCTAGATGATTTGTGTCCTCATTAGCCACCAGAGAGGTCCTGGAGGACTGGCGAGTAGCTAATGTTGTTCCTCTGTTCAAGAAGGGAAATAGGGATAATCCAGGAAACTATAGACGGGTGTGTCTCACATTAATGGGATAGGGAATAGGATAGGATTTACACACATTTGGAAAAGCCGCCTAATTAGGGACGGTCAGCATGGCTTTGTGAAGCACGGATCATGCCTGACTAAAGTGATTGCATTTTATAAAACGTGACAATGGTGACTGATGAGGGAAGAGCAGCGGATGTTGGCTGCATGGATTTTAATAAGACTTTCAGTAATGTTCCTCATGGTAGGCTCATCCAGAAGATTCAGATCTCAGTAGGATGGGATTCCCGGTGACTTGGCCACATGGATTCAGAATTGGCTTGCCCATAGAAGGCAGAGGGTAGTGGTAGAAGGGTGTTTTTCAAGCTGGAAGTCCGTGACTTAATGATGTTCCACAGGGATCTGTACTGGGATCTCTGCTGGTTGGGATATTTATAAAAACGACTTGGATGAAAATGTAGATGTGTGGTTTAGTAAGTCTGCAGATGATACAAGGATCTGTGGAGTTGGGCATAGTGTAGAAGGTTGTCAAAGGATTCGGCAGGATATAGATCAGTGCAGATATGGGTGGAGAAATGATAGATGGAGTTTCATCTGGGTAAGTGTGAGGTGCTGCATTTGGGAATTCAAATGTTAAGGAAATGTATACAGTTAATAGCAGGACCCTGAACAGCATTGCTGTATAAAGGGATTTTGGGGTTCAATTCGATAGCTTCCCTAAAGTGGCCACACCAGTCGATAGGATGGTAAGGAAGGTGTATGGCATGCTTGCCTTTATTGGTTGAGGAATTAAGTACAAGAGTCAGGATTTCATGATGCAGCTTTATAAGACTCTGGTCTGGGCACACAGAGGGTATTGCGTTCAGTTCTGGTCACCACTTCACAGGAAGGATGTGGAGGCTTTGCAGAGATTGTAAAAGTGGTTTTCCAGGATGTTGCCTGGATTAGAGGGTATGAGCAATAAGAAGAGGCTAGAAAAATTAGGGTTGTTTTCTCTGGGGTGGAGGAGGCTGAAGGGAGATTTGATAGAAGTTTATAAAATTTTGAGATGCATAGATAGGGTTTTACCCAGAGATGAAATATCTAAAGTTAGGGAGTATGCATTTTCTTTACACAGAGAGTGGTAAGGGTCTGGAATGCACTGCCAACGATGATGGATGAGGGAGATACAATCGGGGCATTTAAGAGATTTTTAGATAACCACACGGATATGAAAGGGATGGAGGGGTATGAACAAAGGGTAGGCAGAAGGGATTAGTTTTAATTGGCGTCATTTTCACCACAACATCCTGGGCTGAAGAGTCCGTTCCTGTGCTGTATTCTTCTCGGCTCTATTTTCAACTAACCTCAGAGGCTGAGGGGCTACCTGATAGAAATTTTCAAAATTACGTGAGGCATGGAGAGAATGCACAGATGGAATCTTTTCCTCAGGACAAAAATGTCACTCACTAGAGGAGATAGATTTCAGGTGAAAAGGTGAATTTTTAAAGCAGATGTGAGAGGGAAGATTTTTACCCAGAGGGTGGTAAATGCCTGGAATGTGCTGTCAGAGAATACAACAGCAACATTTAAGAAGCAAAGTGTCAGAAACATGAATAGACGGGAAAAAGGGGCATGGACTGCACAGAGACAAAAGGTTTTTAGTTTAGAAATGTATCGTGTGTTGGCACAGGCTTGGTGGGCCAAAGGCCTACTTCCTGTGATGTACTGTTCCTTGTTGTTCCCATCTTATTAACATTGTTATATCCAAGCATCAACTTACTGGAAGGATAAGGGCCACTGGAAGGATGAGGGCAGCACGTGGATGGGAACGCCATCACCTCAGAGTCCCCTCTCCATTGTGTGACCGTCATTGTCTTCAAATCCTGGAACTGCCCACTGAACAATGCTGGGTTCCTGACACCACATTGTAGCAGGGAGGAGAAAGTGAGGACTGCAGATACTGGAGATCAGAGTCAAAGAGTGTGGTGCTGGAAAAGCTCAGCCGGTCAGGCAGCATCCCAGGAGTGGGAGAATCAACATTTCAGGCATAAGCCCTTCATCAGGATTGAGGCTTGTGGGCCAAGGGGGCTGAGAGATAAATGGGAGGGGGATGGGGTGGGGGGGAAGATGGCTGGGATTGTGATAGGTAGGTGAAGGTGGGGGTGAAGGTAATAGGGCAGAGAGGAGGGTGGAGCAGACATGGAGGAAGGAAGATGGACAGGGAGGACAGTTCAAGAGGATGGTGCCAAGTTGGAGGTGGAAGCTGGGATAAGGTAGGGGGAGGGGAAACGAGGAAGCCGATGAAATTCACATTGATCCCGTGTGGTTGGAGGGTTCCAGGGCGAAAGCTGAGGCGTTCTTTCTCCAGGTGTCGGGTGACCAGGGTTTGGCGGTGGAGCATTGTAAATCCTGCGACTGCTCAGGTGAAATAAAAACCATTCAGAAGGGAGGGCAGAAATACAGGAACAGCAACTGGAATAAACAGGGCACAAAAATTGGCCAAAAAGCAAAGCATGCTGGGAATCCTGAGCCAAGACAGACACACAAGAGACAATTCTGCCCAGGGAAAGGTCCTTGCAAGATTTACGCTCGGATAATTGAAAACTGGAGAGGCATCAGAGCACATTACAAAGTGTGTCAAACAAACATCACAAGATGCATGGGACATGCCTCAGTAAGGCAGAAGACCAGGTGTGTATTCTGGGATGAAACCAGACTTCCAGGCCCAAGGCAGACACATCGAATGGGTCACTGTTAGCAAGCCATCGAGTACCATTAGCAGCATTTCAAGGTGATAAAACCAATTAGTTCGATTCCCCTGATTAGCAAGTCCTTGGAAGGTTCCACAAGGGAGCCAGGAGGGTATAAGAACCCGGCCTGGCAGGACTTGACCGGACCCCACTCTCCAGCCGACCTACAGGCAAGTCAGGATACAGCAGTGAGCAGAGCAGCTCACCCTCCGACCAGAGAGAGAATCAACTCATGAAGAGAGGTACAGACGGAACAATTCAACAGAGCAGCAAAAGATCTGGTAAGTGTTTTAATATTCAAAGGAATTGGATTGTTAGAAATAGATTTGGTAAAATTGTCGAGTGTAGTTTTTCCCTTTGTTGTCTCAAATAAAATTGGGACTTGGCTGACTGACTGCAGTCTCATGCTGTGTTGTCCTTACCTGATACACGCGAAGGATCCTGGGTAAATAAATATTGTGTACACTGGTCGAGGAGTCTGCAGGCTCTTAGAAACACACATTACTAGATAAAAGACATGGACTGTAGCAACTCAAAAACAGGGCTCACCACCATCTTCGGGCAAGAAGGAATGAGCAATAAAAACCCACCTTGTCAGAATCTCCTACACCCCGGGAGGCAACAGGAAATACTAATTGTCTGCAAAGTGAAATGACTGAACTGAAGTACTGTTGCGGGTTCAGGGTTTTTTTTACATTTTTTATTTCTTCAATGTGAATGAAGAGCACTTGAACCACTCATATAAAGATAAATGCCAGCTCCACCCATTGCTCTAAAATACAGACCCTGTAAATGTACAGATGGACAATTGAAACTTAGCCTCAGGTCTGCCATTTGGGTCTGTCTTTCTTTCAGTGAATATTGTGTGGTCCTGATTTGACCAACATTTACACCATTGCTGTTCATGAGTGAGATACTGAGCTAATTTTATTCCTTTGCATAAAGAAACATACACGTCACCATTTGGCCCATTTCACAATAATGTCTCCATGGCGATACATTTTAACGTTGAACCATGAGACATGCAAAGAAATATTGTTACGAGACATAAAGTGACTTCACCCACACCAGGACCATCCAAATCCCTGAATTTGACTAACTGCAAATTTTACAACATGAGACACAAAATGTACCTGTAATCCCCCCAGGCTCTTTACTCCCTGGAACAGTGACACATCTTGTGGTAAAACCTGAACCAAGCAGGAATGAGGAGGTGGGTGGTGGGTGGGAGAGTGATCCCACATGGCATGGGGTCACCACCTGAGATCCCTGGCATTGGGAAAGTGGTCCAGGAAAAGGTCTGGGAGAGATTACAACTGGGGAAGGGGAAGGGAAACCTGGAGCAGGGAGTGGGGAAGAGATGGGAGTGGGAGCTGGAGTGACACTTGGACAGACCAGAGGGTGGGAATGGAGGGACAGTCTCGAGGGGTTGAATACCCTATTCTGCCACCTTTACTCAGAAAAAAACGTACAACACATTAAATCCTTACATTTAGCTGGGCCTAACCAACCAAAATGTGAAAATACACCAGGTTTGAGCTGACAGATCTCACAAGAGGAGTCACAGTCTCACTGCCTGTGTCAGTGGTTAGAATCACATCTGTTGGGCGGAAAAACATTTCGTTGTCGGAGTTTGGAAAATGCAGTCAGGGAGGGGAATGAGAAAAAGGCTGTAAAATTGGATTGAATGTCAGAGGGCTCCAGCACCAGGTTTACAGCAGATCAACAGTCAAAATTGATGAAGGCAATACTGAGAGATGGGTTCAACCCATCGGGCCATCCCCACCCCAGAGGAAAATATTCATGGACGATTCCGAAGAAAGATAAAGATCAGAAAGGGGGAGTGATCCTCACCACGTTATGTTTACAGTTGTGCAGATGAGTCTTTTCACCAGGGTGGGGGGAGTCGAGACCTCGAGGGTATAGGTTTAGGATGAGAGGGGGACAGATATAAAAGGGATCGAAGGGGCAATCTTTTCACGCCGAGGGTGGTGTGTCTATGGAATAAGCTGCCAGAGAAAGTTGTGGAGGCTGGTAAAAGGCATTTGGATGGGTATGTGAATAGGAAGGGTTTAGAGGGATACGGGCCAAGTGTTGGTAAATGGGACCTGACTAGATTGGGATATCTGGTCGGCATGGACTAGTTGGACCGAAGGGTCTGTTTCCATGCTGTCCATTTCTATGACAGTGAAAGAGTGACCCCGCCAGAGTCAATGCCATGTGAACACTAATGCAGTGATAAACAGTGCCAGGGGAAGTGTACCCCAGTGACAGGCTGTGTCAGGAGCTGCATATCAGTGGGAGTAGTTTTGAAGTTGGGGGAGCAATCATTTTGCCAGTCTCAGCATATCTCAGGGAAGGAGGGAAAGACACAAACAGGATCTTTGTGAGATGCTCCAATCATTGGGCAGTGAACACCCCACCGGCCTTACCCTGCTACTGTCCATGGTCAGGGAGCAGAATAGCCCCCGTGTCAAAACTGAATGAAGGAAAAGCTGCAGGAAATGAAGATGTACAAAACTGAACCCCGAAGGTGAAATCATTTTCTCCTCATCACCAGTGACCGGGAAATTAATCTTCCAATCCAGTGGATTCTCAAACTGGGAAGAGTGACAACCCTGAGTATGTGAGTGGGTAGCATTTACAGAAACAGCTTTCCCAAGTGTTCAGTGTTCCCTCGAGCCAGCACACAGAGAGTTAAGGATTTCTGAATCCATTGTAAAGTCAGAGCTAAGAGAAATTTCCATAATTAATCAGCTGGAATGTTCCTCCATCATGACGTTCCTTCCTAAGGATAAACTATATTCAAAATCATCCTAATCAAAGAGTATATAACGAGTGTAACTCTGTGCTCCAACTGCAGATCCACCTGAAGGTGCTGAGAGTCAGTCAGTGCGTTCACCAGTGATCTGAGAGAACACCACGATGCTGAGAATCTTCTTAACTGTGTCTGTCCTTTTTGGGCATCAAATTGCTGCACGGACAACAGAGCAGGAGGTGCTCGACTTCTGTGACGGTGTTGACTGTCTCAAGCCAGAACAAGTCACCCAGGATACGGTCAGTACAGCTGAGAGTTTCCTCTGTTCTGTTGTGTTTGTACCAGTGGAAATTATTCCATGTTGTTTTTAGTCCCGAACCTGCAGTGCACCAACAGTGTACATCCCAACCCTGAACCATGAGGCTGGACTGAAATTACTCCTCGGGCCTCATTAACACTTTCTACATGAGCTGCCATCGCCTGCCTGGCTCCCACTGCCAGCTTGTGCAGTAAGAAGAATATCAGGGCTTCCATCTCCAGCAGCAGGTGAAGGGAGGGGTCAGTGTGCTCACAGAGAGGGGGCTGGTGGGGGACAACACAAGGACTTTAGAGGCAGGGAGCTCTCCTACTGCTCCTGTCTTCACTCAATCCAGCCCTGTTACTGAAAGGCAGTTCTGTCCTATATGGAAGAGGCCAAGTCTGGTTTTGAGAGAAATCCTCTGATTTCCAAGCCTGGAAAGACCCCTAATTCGAGGTTTTTTTAACTGAATTCAAATTCTATCATCTACCCTCGTGGGGTTCACTCCAGGTCTCCAGAACATGACCTGGCACTCTGGATTAATAGTGTCTCCATTAGAGAGGTGCTGGAAAAGCACGGCAGGTCAGGCAGCATCAAGGAGCAGGAAAATTGACGTTTTGGGCAAAAGCCCTTCCTGATCAAGGGCTTTTGCCCGAAAGGTGGATTTTCCTGCTTCTCGGATCCTGCCTGACGTGCTGTGCCTTTCCAGCACCGCTCTAATCTAGACACTAGTTTCCAGCATCTGCAGTCCTCACTTTTGCCTCTCTGGATTAATAGCCTTGTGATAAATCCCATGAGGCCATCACCTGCCCCAATTCAGCAGGCTGTAAGTAATGGTGTTTTTATCCTTTCATTCAGTGAAGGTGTCACTGGCATGGCTGATATTTGTTGCCCATCCCTCATTCCTCAAGGCATTTTTCTGTTTAAATAATGTGTTAAAACACACAGAGAGATACACAACACCGGGACATGTGGTCATTAACGTTGGCTCAATGTCGAAGGGTTTCAATAACATTCTCTAAATGTTGCTATTGCAAACCCAAAGGGAAGGAGCAAGGTGAGTCTAACAGGACAACATGAAAGATGAAAGAGTGAGAGAGAAAGGGAATGAATCAGGAAATGCTGCTGTCAGGAATCCCATTAAAAACTTCAAACACTGTTTCACGTTCAGTTGCTCCAGAACATGAAGACTCTTGCACACCTGAACACCTGGTCCAGTTCTTTCAGCATTGACAAACTTTGGTAGAAGTTCAGTTATATTAAACAGTAATACATATTTTACTCTCATCTTAGGATTATGATGAAATAGAATTTCTACACATTCAATGGGCTGAAACAGCAGTTCTTGTTTCGGAGTTGAAGACAGATTTGGAGAGAGGAATGGAAATCAGCCAGGATAAACTGTTCAATTATGCATTTTTTGGCAATGCTGATGGTATGTCAGATATTCCATCAAAGTAACAACAGAATATGAAATGACTTTTTACTCTTTCGCATTTCTTGCTTGATACGTTCTGCATTGACAAAGAATTACCTGTGCCGTGCCTGTGGGCGGCACGGTGGCACAGTGGTTAGCACTGCTGCCTCACAGCGCCAGAGACCCGGGTTCAATTCCCGCCTCAGGCGACTGACTGTGTGGAGTTTGCACGTTTTCCCCGTGTCTGCGTGGGTTTCCTCCGGGGGCTCCGGTTTCCTCCCACAGTCCAAAGATGTGCAGGTCAGGTGTATTGGCCATGCTAAATTGCCTGTTGTGTTAGGTAAGGGGTAAATGTAGGGGTATGGGTGGGATACGCTTCGGTGGGTCGGTGTGGACTTGTTGGGCCGAAGGGCCTATTTCCACACTGTAATCTAATCTAATCTAATCTAATTCCACAAGGCTGTCACTATTCATCAAATTTAAAAATACATTTATTTCATAAAGGAATTTTAAAAATATTTGAAAAAATATTATTATAAATAGCAAGATGAATGATTCAAGCCTTTTCCCAACAATATCCTTGCATATTGACACTCAAACTCAGTAAAGTGTCACTCACATCTTCACTCTTTAATGTTTACTCAATCGATGAGGACACAAACGTTTGCAGGTGGCAACTTTCTGCACATCCACTAATTGTGATTCCCTCCATCTCTCCCAAAAACACACAGACTAACTTATTGACTTCTCTTTGACATTGAATACTTTGAGGCAGTTGACCAGCAGATGGCCTAAAACTAAGCTGCTATCTTGCTTTTAAACAGACTCAGAAGTGACATGACACCAGGGTATAGCCCAGCAGGTTTATTTGAAAGCACAAACTTTCAGAAAGCTGCTTCTTCGTCAGGTTCACCTGACATGTGATTCTGTCCTTGTCCACCCTAGTCCAACATCAGCACCTTCATGTCTTTCGAATAGAAAATCATTATGGCCCCTGGCCTCATTCTATAGATCATTACACAGTCTAAATTTTGTAAATTCTCCATTTAGAGTAGGTGAAGTTCTTTCATGAAAAGCTACAGCACCACCAAGTTGAAAAATAATGCATATCCGACCGTTAAGTGAGCAAGTTACCTTCAGAGAACTAAAAATGATAAAACAAATTCAAGTTGGCGTTGCAATCCAAGTTTTTAAATCAGGTAAATCATGTATTATAAACTTTATTTGCAGGTATTGCTGGACTGTTAGGTTTGGACTGTTGGTAAGTGGAAGGAATTTCTGCCGTTCAAAAGACAAATCATGTTTAATTGACTTCATATAGACATTAGATTAGATTACTTACAGTGTGGAAACAGGCCCTTTGGCCCAACAAGTCCACACCGACCCGCCCAGACCCATTCCCCTACATTTTATCCCTTCACCTAACACTACAGGCAATTTAGCACAGCCAATTCACCTAACCTGCACACTTTTGGACTGTGGGAGGAAACCGGAGCACCCAGAGGAAACCCACGCAGACACGGGGAGAATGTGCAAACTCCACAGTCAATCGCCTGAGGCGGGAATTGAACCCAGGTTTCTGGCACTGTGAGGCAACAGTTCTAACCACTGTGCCACCGTGCCTGCCTCTGACCATTACCATTAGCTGGTAATGGTCAGAGGAATGAAACACATTTGATGTTTTATGTATCAAAATTTAAAAGGTGTATGACAAATTATTATGGAAAACACTGAGCAAAATTACAGATGTTGGTATTAAAGAGATTGGCAGCATTGAGACTCAATTGTTTGATGGAGAGAAAGCAGAAAGTAGTGTTAAACAGCTATTTCTCATACTGGAGGCAAGTATCATCCTCGAGCTCTATGATGCAGTGGTAGTGTCTGCACCTCTCAGCTTGGAGATCCATCTTCAAGATCCTCTTGGGCCAGAGGTATATGATGACATCTCTGAACAGGTTGATTTGAAAATACCTAAAGCACCATTCCCCAGAGATCAATATTGCACTTTCACAGAATGTTAATAATCTGGACTTGAGTGTATAAGGTGTAATTTCAACATTTGCAAGTGATACAAAATAGTTGGGAAGTGAATATTTTTGTCAGTTATCAATGGGATGTTGACATCACTAGCCAGACCCAGTATTAATTTGCCTGTAAGGTCATTGCTGTAAGTCCAAATTTAGATGTAAGCCAGGCCAGATATGGATGAAGGACATTATTGAACCAGTTAAGTTTTTTTTTATACTGATCAATGGAGTTCATATGGTGATCGTTAGGACAATTTTTAAAATCCAAACTTTACTGAATTCAAAATTCCTCGGTCGCTCGTAATGGGATTTGAGCCAATGTTACCATAACCATAGCCTGGGTGGATTATTAGCCCAGTGATAACACCACATGCCCTTAACAGTAAGGAGGATTCTAACAGTAAAGTCAATTCAGGTTACGTGACACAATACTAACCAGGGGTGCAAGAACTAAGGCCGAGGATATTTGTGCTCAAGTCTTTGACTATGTCATTTCACATTCAATTGAAATTCCACTGTTACTCAATCAACCCCATTATCCAGATAGCTATTCTCACACACCTTCACAGGTTAGCCCAGAAGATACAACTTTTACCCTTTACCTCCTCCCACCTTAGTTTCCAAAACTCCTACACTGCTGTCAGGTAAAGGGGAAGCATTTCTTGCATTGTCATATTCCCTTCTCACAATGTGATCAACTCCACATTGGAGAAATTCAACTCTGAGAAATCCATTGAACATTAAAATTGAACAGTATTATAAGAGTCCATTCAGCCCATCATGCCGGGGCCAGCTCTCTGAAGGAACAATTCACTAAATGCTACTTCTGCACTTTCTACTCATAGATCGGCACATTCTCCTGTTTCCAGTTTCCAATTTCTGCATAAATATCTTTTTATTCACATTGGGGGAAACCTGTATGAGTGAATACAGTAAGCAGTTATGTATTATGCTATAGTTTAGAGAATCAGGGATTGATTTTGATAAATAATGATAACATCTGTAGTTTAATGAAAAAGGAATTGGTTTAGCTGAGCGGATTTTCTGAAGTGTTCTTGGCTGAGGCCAGATGTGTAAATTGATTTCTCTCGAAAGAAGGAGAAGATAAAATTTAATGTGTGTGTGGGCGGGGGGGTGGGGTGGAAATAGAGAAAGGGATTCTCTCTGGTGCAAGTATCGTGCAGGGTGCTTTTGGAATAGGAAAATATTTTTGCCATATGTTTTGAAATCATCAAATGTATATTCTATGAAAATAATTTACTTTAACCTGCCTTAGTTTCAACTCTTCTGTATAATAATCTTCTGTTTTCTTTTAAAGGCAAATCTGCAAAATTCAATGTTCGCTTTTCTGTGAAAGACCAGCTCACGAAAACCATAAACAATTCACAACATGATCTATCAACACATAATGCCACCTGAGATTTGACTTGCCCAGTCATAACATCAGCTGGCATCATAATATTTGGCTCTTTTGCAATATTTTTGAAATTGCTGGATTTAAGCGAGATCTATCTCTTTCTTTTAAAGTAACAACTCAGGTGTGGTTCAGGACATAAAACAGCTCCATTATGGTGACATTCATTCAATATAACTTGAAGATGGATTTGAATGTTGCTAAGAGCTTTCTTGAAATGAAAGCTCTAACAGTGGATTATTTGATGAAGACTAAAATTAGAGTTATAATTAGAAAAGTAAGATGTTCTCAAGATGAGATGATTCAAGTTATTATTCAACAGTTAGCATTGTTTTCTCATTCATTTATGAGAATGTGGGCATTGCTGGCTATGCCAATTTTTATTGCTGGCTATGCCAGTTTTTATTGCTCATGTCGTATTGACCAGAGGGCAGTTAAGAGTCAACCACTATTCTGTCAATCTAGAATTGCATATAGACCAGATTAGGTAAGGACAGCAGTTTTCTTTTCAAAAGGGGAATTCTGAATGAGATGGGTATTTCCGACCAATGGCATGGTCATCATTAGAATTTGAATTCCATTCATTTTTTCCATCATGAACTCACACTCTACCACAGGATATTATCTAGCTGTCTGGATTAATACACAAGCAATAATACCATTAGACCATCACATCCCCAATTAGAAGAAAGAAAAATGAAAATATAATGTCATAGGTGAAATTAACAAAGCTCAAGTTAGAAATGACAGGCCTTCAGTTTGAAGACAAACAGAAATAAGGGAAAGAGAATCAGAAAAATTGAAATGGAATGGGAGGAATTCTTAAAAGAAAATTAGAATGGAGAAGGTGGTAAAACGTGCAAGTTAGAACGAGGAAACATTGGATCCCTAATGATACAGGGAACTTGGACAACTGGATTTAGTCAAAGAAAAGCTTCAACGAAAAATGAAGAAGGAAGGAGGGAGGAGCTTGGAGGATGATTCTTGACCCAAAGAGGGATTTGATTTAACCAAGAATCTACACATAGTGCTGAAATTTGCTGAAGGTAGAATCAAAAACTCTTGTACCCCATTTTAAAAGGTTGTTGAACAGAAGATGTGACTCTGAGAGGTCCAGACCTTAACGGGACAAAGTAATTTGGAAGGTACAGCTCTGACTGTGTATGCCAGATTGTCAGAAGAACAAGTGGAGTAGAACTGCAGAGTACAGCACAGTCAATGATGCAATGCTCAATATTTAGAAGCTTGTGCCTGAAGCTTATTAATTAAAATTTAGGATTGCAAGAAAGAAACCTAAATAGATATTTGTTAAATTTTCAAAAAACAATGCAATGCTGTGGTGTCAGTGGTTTAGCTGTGAGGGGTTGAACGACTGTCTCCTGTTCCCAGTTTGTATGTTTATGTGCACATATGTTCATACCTGATATAGAATTCACTGCCTGAAATAGTGGTGCAAGCAACTTCAGCAACAATATTGAAAGATAAACATGTAAATAACAGTGTTTTCTTTATCTGCAGAAACAATTGTTCCTTTAACTGCACCTTGGGGACTTGCTGGATACTTGGTAAATAAAACATTTCCAGAGACAGTCTATATCGGTGTTGGCATTGTTCCTGAAGTCAGAAGTATGCCTGAACCGACAGATCAAACGATTAAATTAAAAGAATTAACTCCAGGTCACTACTTTGTCAAGTGAGTTTTGATGCTGAAATATTGTGATTAATGTTTCTTTATGTCACCATCATTCCAGTCTGGGTCAGACTGAGATTAACAGGTCCATTCAGTCAGACTGGGACATTGGTCAATGTGAATAGAATTGTGGATTGGTTCATTTCTCACAATCTGCAACTCCACCTCCTGACAACACAGCCAGTCCTCCACATTCACATTACTCCAGCTCACAAGAAGCTGGCGCCTCGATTCTAAAAGTCTCATCTGCAACATGCTTAACATTTTTCACAGAACACTTCCACTTCATTTGAACAAAGGGACTTTGGAGTAAGAGTAAGTCATTCAGATCCTTTAGACTGCTTCACCCTTCTAGGTAATGGCAGATCATCCACTTCAGTGGAATTTTACCACAATATTCCCATATGTCTTGACGTCATTACTATCTTGAAGTGCATCAATATCTGTCTAGATCATACTCAGTGACTGAGCTTCCACAGTTCAGAAGGCACCATTCCAGAATCAATAGTACTTTGAAGATTTGAGAATAAAAGCCAATATCCCCACATCTCTCTACCCACCTTCACCTCACTGGGATGTGAATAATCAGAGTCCCAGGGAATTTCAAATGTCATCCATCAATTTCTCCAACATCATTTCTTTACTGTGACATTTTCCTTTCAACTTCTCATTCTCACTGGCCTCTGTATCTCAGTCATTTTCTAGACATTTTTTTGATCTTGCTTCGTGCCAAACACAAGATAATAATTTAGCTTCGGTGGTTTACTTCTTTGAGATTGAACAAGAGACTGTTGCCTTAACACCATGCCACAAAGCTCTTAGAGTCATACAGTCATAGAGATGTACAGCATGGAAACAAAACCTTCGGTCCAACCCGTCCATGCCGACCAGATATTCCAACCCAATCTAGTCCCACCTGCCAGCACCTGGCCCATATCCCTCCAAACCTTTCCTATTCATATACCCATCCCAATGCCTCTTAAATGTTGCAATTGTACCAGCCTCCACCACTTCCTCTGGCAGCTCATTCCATATACGTACCACCCTCTGCGTGAAAAAGTTGTCCCTTAGGTCTCTTTTATATCTTTCCCCTCTCACCCTGAACCTATGCCCTCTAGTTCTGGACTCCCCCACCCCGGAGAAAAGACTTTGCATATTTACCCAATCCATGCCCCTCATAATTTTGTTAACCTCTATAAGGTCACCCCTCAGCCTCCGACGCTCCAAGGAAAAGAGTCCCAGTCTGCTCAGCCTCTCCCATAGCTCAAATCCTCCAACCCTGGCAACATCCTTGTAAATCTTTTCTGAACCCTTTCAAGTTTCACAACATCTTTCCAATAGGAAGGAGACCAGAATTCCTAACCAATGTCCTGTACAGCTGCAACATGACCTCCCAACCCCTGTACTCAATACTCTGACCAATAAAGGAAAGCATACCAAACGCCTTCTTCACTATCTTATCTACTTGCGACTCCACTTTCAAGGAGCTATGAACCTGCACTCCAAGGTCTCTTTGTTCAGCAACACTCCCTAGGACCATTAAGTGTATAGGTCCTGCTAAGATTTGCTTTCCCAAAATGCATTTATCTGAATTAAACTCCATCTGCCACTTCTCACCCCATTGGCCCATCTGGTGCAGATCCTGTTGTAATTTGAGCTAACCCTCTTCGTTGTCCACTACACCTCCAATTTTGGTGTCATCTGCAAACTTACGAATTGTACCTCTTATGCTCGCATCCAAATCAATTATGTAAATGACAAAAAGTAGAGGCCCCAGCACCGATCCTTGTGGCCTCCAGTCTGAAAAACAACCCTCCACCACCACCCTCTGTCTTCTACCTTTGAGCCAGTTCTGTATCCAAATGGCTAGTTCTCACTGTATTCCATGAGATCTAACCTTGCTCATAGTTTCCCATGGGGAACCTTGTCAAACACCTTACTGATGAAGTCCATATAGATCATGTCTACTGCTCTGCCCTCATCAATCCTCTTTGTTCCTTCTTCAAAAAACTCAATCAAGTTTGTGAGACATGATTTCCCCCGCACAACGCCATGTTGACTATTCTAATCAGTCCTTGCCTTTCCAAATACATGTACATCCTGTTCCTCAGGATTCCCTCCAACAACTTGCCCACCACCGAGGTCAGGCTCACTGGTCTATAGTTCCCTGGCTTGTCCGTACCGCCCTTCTTAAACAGTGGCACCACGTTTGGCAACCTCCAGTCTTCCGGCACCTCACCTGTGACTATCAATGATACCAATACCTCAGCAAGAGGCCTAGCAATCACTTCTCTGGCTTCCCACAAAGTTCTCGGTACACCTGATCAGGTCCTGGGGATTTATCCACCTTTAACGGTTTCAAGACATCCAGCACTTTCTCCTCTGTAATCTGGACATTTTGCAAGATGTCACCATCTATTTCCCTATAGTCTATATCTTCCATATCCTTTTCCACAGTAAATACTGATGCAAAATATTCATTTAGTATCCCCCCCATTTTCTGTGGCTCCACACAAAGGCTGCCTTGCTGATCTTTGAGGGGCGCTATTCTCTCCCTAGCTACCCTTTTGTCCTTAATGTATTTGTAAAAACTCTTTGGGTTCTCCTTAATTCTATTTGCCGCAGCTATCTCATGTTGTCTTTCTTGGGAAATGTACCTATCAAAACAAAAGAGTGTGATGTTGAAGGTTCTGAGATGTCAGGGTGGGCATGTGCCATTCTTGACGTGGGTTGGCAGAAGGTGGCAACATTTTTAGGGCAGGAAACTGTCCGCAGCAATTTCAGCACAGCAAGATTCCACGAGCAGTCCCATGAGTAACATTCGCACAGTACCGAAAAAGTATTAAACTCTCCCTATAGCCTGAGAGGAAGACAGTCACTCCTTCAGGAATTTTCAGTGATTTGAAAATCACTGTCTGACAAGATCCTTTTGTGAATCAGACCTTGTGGCAGAAAGGATATTTTTGATGGATTTGTTTTTCAAAGGGTGCAGTTCTAATAGATGCAGTTGTAAATCATTAGCTCACAATTGAATGGAGGTGATCAGTGTATCGCCCACAGATTGGAGAGCTGATAAGAGCCCCACATCAGCTCTCTCAGGGAAAGCTTGCTGCATTCAGTGACCCTCAAGCACTGCTGGCTCCTGGCTGCTGAGGCACTGTATCTGAGAGGCCGAGCATCAGCACTGACTCCCAAGCTGATAGGTCTGTGATACCAGGTAGAGGATCACAGAACTGTGTTGGGGGTGTGGAGTGGGTGAGGTGGGTCAGCAGAAAGGGCAGGTGTCGGAGTCTCTCTAATGGCTAGATCCTGATGGTGGTTTATTTTTTATTCATTCCTGGGATGTGACTTGTCCTATCTCTAGTTGCCCTGGAGATGGCGGTGGTGAGTTGTCCTCTTGAACTGTTGCAGTCCTGCTGTCAGGAAGGCAGTTCCAGATACTTGATCCACTGACACTGACGGCACAATGATATATTACCAAATCAGGATTGTCTGTGGTTTGGAGGGGATCTTGCGGGCGGTGATATTCTCATGTACTTACTGCCCCTGACCTTCTCGATGGTAGAGGGCAGAGTTTTAGGCCATAAGACCATAAGACATCGGAGCAGAAATTAGGCCATTTGGCCCATAGCTCAGCCATTCAACCATGGTTGATAAGTTTCTCAACTCCATTATTCTGCTTTCTCATGATAACCTTTGATCCCCTTGGCAATCAAGAACCTATCGATCTCAGTCTCAAATATACTCAATGACCTGGCCTCTACAGCCTTTGGTGACAATGAATTCCATAGATTCACCATGCTCTAACTGAAGACGTTTCTCCTCATCTCTGTTCTAAAGGATCTTCCCTTTACTCTGAAGCTGTGCCTTTGGATCCTAGTCTCTCCTGCTCATGGAAGCAACTTCCCTACGTCCACTTTGTCCAGGCCGTTCAGTATTCTGTAAGTTTCAATTAGATCCCCCTTCATCCTTCTAAATTCCATCGAGTATCGACCCAGGGTAATAAAACATTCTTCATATGTTAAGCTTTTCATTCCTGGGACCATTCTCATTAACCTCCTCTGGACCCCTCCAAGGCCAATACATTCTTCCTGAGGTATGGGGGCCAAAGCTGCTCACATTACTCTCAATGTGGTCTGACATTTAGAGCCAAGATTGTATTTGCCTTCCTAACAACCTGCAAATTTACCTTAAGAGAATCCTGGACGAAAACTCCCAAGTCCCTGTGCACTTCAGATTTTTGAATCTTCTCCCCATTTAGAAAATAGTTTATGTCTCTGTTCTTCTGGCCAATGTGCATGATCTCACACTTTTCCAAGCTGTACACCATCTGCCACTTTTTTTGCCCACTCTCTTAACCGATCCAGGTCAGTCTGCAGCCTCCCTGCCTTCTCAATGATGCCTGTCCCTCTACCTATCATTATATCATCTGCACATTTAGCCAGAATACCTCAGTTCCTTCATCAGATCATTAATGTATAAAGTGAAAAGTTGTAGTCCCAACACAGTGCCTTGAGGAACACTACTAGTCACTGGCTGACATCCTGAGAAGAACTCTTCTTATCCCCACTCTCTGCTTTCTGCCAGACAGCCAATCTTCTATCCATGCTAGCACCTTGCCTCTGACACCACGGGCCCTTGTCTTACTCAGTAGCCTCCTGTGTGGCACCTTGTCAAAGGCCTTCTGGAAGTCCAAGTAGATAACATCCATTGGCTCCCCTTGGTCTAACTCGTGCATTACCTCCTCAAAGAATTCAAACAGATTTGTCAGGTGTGACCTTCTCTTGATGCAACCTTGCTGATTTTGCCCTATTTCATCATACACTTCCAAGTATTGAGAAATTTCATCCTTCACAATGGATTCCATAATCTTAACAACGATCAAGATCAGACTAATCAGCCTGTAATTTCCCCTCTTTTATCGTACTCCCTTTTAAAATAAGGGAGTTACATTCGCAATTTTCCAGTCCTCTGGGACCCTCCCTGACTCCAGTGATTCCTGGAAGATCACCATTAATGTCTCCACTATCTCTTCAGCTGTCTCTTTCTGGGGTGTGGTCCATCTGGTCCAGATTATTTCTCCCCAATCAAACCTTCCAAATTTCCCAGCACCTTCTCCTTGGTGACGGCCACCATACTCACCTCTGACTCTCTGGAATTTTTGGGATGTTACTCGTGTCTTCCACCATGAAGACTGATGCAAAATACTTATTCAGTTCCTCCACTATTTCTTTGTTCCCCATTACCACTTCTCCAGCCTTGTTTTCAGCAACCCAATGTCTATTTTGCCTCTCTTTTGCCCTTTAGGTATCTGAAGAAATTCTTGCAATCTTCTTTTATATTACTGGCTAGCTTATGGTCATAGTCGATATTCTCCTTCCTTATTTCTTTTATCGTTGTCCTCTATTGGTTTTTGTAAGCTTCCCAATTCTCTGGGTTCCCACTGCTGTTCACCGCATTGTATGCTTTCTCTTTTGCTTTTATGCTGTCCCTGAATTCTCTTGTCAGCCATGGTTGCCTCATCCTCTGAGTTCTCCTTACTTGTCATTTTTTTCATACTTTTCCTTGCAGTTGAATCCACCTCCAGTGGTGTTAACCTGCTGCTTTGTTTCCCACTGGCCTTGGTACTTCTTTCTCCTCGGGATGAATTTTTACTGTATCCCAGAAACTCTTGCTGTTGCTGTGCCACTGCCTTTCTTGCTAGGCTCCTCTTCTAGTCCATTCTGGTCAGTTCCTCTCCACGCCTCTGTAGTTGCCTTTATTGAGCTATAATACTGTTTCATCTGATTCCACCTTCTCCCTCTCTAATTGCAGAGTAATTTCTATCATATTATGGTCACTGCCTCCTAAGGGTTCCTTCACCTTAAGCTCCCTTATCAAGTCTGCCTCATTGCGCATCAATAAATTCAGAAATACCGTTCTCTAGTGGGCTCCACCACAAGCTGCTCCAAAAAGCCATCTCATAAACATTGTTCAAATTCCCTCTCTTGCAATCCACTACCAATCTGATTTTCCCAGTCCACCTCCATATTGAAGTCCCCGTGATCATTGTAACCTTGCCTTTCTTATATGCCTTTTCTACCTCCTAGTGTATCGTGCGCTCCACATCCTGACTACTGTTTGGAAGCCTGTACATAACTCCCATTCTGGTTTTTTTACCTTTGTGGTTCTTCAATTCTAGACATATTATACATCATCCGACCCGACATCGTTTCTTGCTCTTGATTTAATTTCATTTCTTATTCATAGGGCAACACCCCCTCTGTCCATTTGCCTGTCTTTTCTATAGGATGCATATCCTTGGATATTTAGCTCCCAGTCCTGATCCCTTTGCAGCCACGTCTCCGTGATGCCCACCACAGCATACCTGCCAATTGTGATCTGCAACACAAGCTTATTTACCTTATTCCGTATACTGTGTGCATTTAGATATACCTTCAGTCCTGTATTTACCATCCCTCTTCTCATTGTTATTCGTTTATTCAGTGTGTTTGAAGTTTGATACCTGACCCTTTCCAAACACCGTGTCCTATTTTGTGTTCTGGAGACTTTAATAATTGCTTCTGAGTTCTCCTTACTTGTCATTTTTTTCATACTTTTCCATGCAGTTGAATCCACCTCCAGTGATGTTAACCTGCTGCTTTGTTTCCCACTGGCCTTGATACTTCTTTGAGTTTTACCCTTCGCCTTCCCCCAACTTTCTAATTTGTTGACCACCCTATTTACCTTTCTCTAGAGAATATTAGTCCCAGCTCGGTTCAGGTAGAGACCATCCCAATGGTACAGATCCCTCCTGTTCCAATACCGATGCCTGCGCCCATGAAAAGGAACCCCTCTTTCCCACATCACTCTTTTAGCCACGTGATTACTTCCTTTGTTCCTGTTTCCCGATGCCAATCTGCACGTGGCTCAGGTAGTAATCCAGAGATTATAACCCTTGAGGACCTGTTCTTTAATTTAGATCCTACTTTCCAATAATCCCTAAACTGATCCTCTTTCTTCATCGAGACAATGTTGATTGTCCCAACGTGGACCACAAAAATTGGATCCTTCTCCTCCCTCTCCAATATCCTTTCAAGCCGGTCAGAGGTGGCCCTTACAGTGGCACCAGGCAGGCAACATACCATGCAGTTCTCTCTATCCTGCTTACAAAGGATGCTATCTATTCCCCTAATTCTCGAATCCCCTACAATTACCACTAGTCTTTTTGCTCCCCCCTCTTGAATGGCCTCCTCTATCACAATGCCATGGTCAGCTGGCTCACCCTCCCCACAGCCCTGTTCCTCATCTACACAGACAGCAAGTATCTCATGCACCTTGTACAAAGTCAAGAGCTGAGGCTCATCTGTCTGAATACAGGATCCTCCTATCTGCCTCACTTGCAGTCACACACTGCTGTCCCTGTCCCTTACCAAATTTGTGATACTTAATCTACCAGGTGTGACTGCCTCCTGAAACACAACGTCCAGGTAACTCTCCCCCTCCCTGATGTGCCACAGTGTTTGAAGCTCACATTTCAGCTCATTAATTCTGAGCCAAAGTTCCTTGAGCAACCAACATTTGCTGCAGATGTGGTCAATGCAGCTCGCAAAGGGATCAGCCAGCTCCCACATCATACAGCTACAGCACATCACCTGCCCAGCCAGCTCGACTTAATTAATTTATTAGTTAGTTATGCCGTGTTATTTTTTCAAATTTGGGACAGATTCCCTACCCGCCAATCAGGTCACAGCCCTCCTGTGATATCCCTTTTTCAGTTTGAGTTCAGTTACTCCACGGGTTCCTCCTGGAAGTTAATGCCAAAGGAGCAAGGTGATTCGTGACATGGTAGATGGTACACACTGTGCCACTGTGCATTGGTGAAGGGAGCGAATATTGAAGGTGGTGGAAAAGGTGCCAGTCAAGTGGGCTGCAATGTCCTGGATGGTGGTGAGATTCTTGAGTGATTTTGCAGCTTTACCTATCCAAGCAGGTGGTGTGTAGTCTATCACATTCCTGACCTATGCCTTGTCGGTGTGGACAGGCTTCAGTGAGATATTACATTGTACCTTGTAGATGGTGCACATTGCTACCATAGTGTGTCAGTGTTAGAGGGAGACACAGCCAAAGCAGCTGAATTCTAGGCCTGAGCTAAGAGTGGAGAAAGTGAGGTCTGCAGATGCTGGAGATCAAAGTTGAAACTTTATTGCTGGAACAGCACAGCAGGTCAGGCAGCATCCAGGGAACAGGAGATTCGACGTTTCGGGCACAGGCCCTTCTTCAGGAATGAGCAGAGAGTGTTCAGCAGGAGAAGATAAAAGGTAGGGAGGAGGGACTTGGAGGAGGGGCGTTGGAAATGTGATAGGTGGAAAGAGGTCAAGGTGAGGGTGATAGGTCGGAGTAGGATGGAGGCGGAGAGGTCAAGAAGAAGACTGCAGGTCAGGAAGGCGGTGCCGGGCTGGAGGGATTCGGCTGAGACAAGGTGGGGGGAGGGGGGATGAAGAAACTGGTGAAGTCCAAGTTCATCCCCTGCGGTTGGAGGGTTCCCAGTCGGAAGATAAGACGCTCCTCCTCCGACCGTCGCGTTGTTGTGGTTTGGCGGTGGATGAGTCCAATGACCTGCATATCCTCGGTGGAGTGGGAGGGGGAGTTGAAATGCTGTGCTACAGGTTGGTTGGGTTGGTTCGTCCGGGTGGCCCAGAGGTGCTCTCTGAATCGCTCCGCAAGTAGGCGGCCTGTCTTCCCAATATAGAGGAGGCCACACCGGCTGCAGCGGATGCAGTAGATGATGTGGGTGGAGGTGCAGGTGAATCTGTGGCGGATATGGAAGTTTCCTTTGGGGCCTTGGAGAGAAGTGAGTGGGGAGGTGTGGGCGCAAGTGTTGCACCTCCT
Source organism: Chiloscyllium plagiosum (assembly GCF_037043375.1). Classification (NCBI taxonomy): domain Eukaryota; kingdom Metazoa; phylum Chordata; class Chondrichthyes; order Orectolobiformes; family Hemiscylliidae; genus Chiloscyllium; species Chiloscyllium plagiosum. The sequence continues at coordinate 127,451,330 of NW_028270141.1, read as the reverse complement.
GCGGTTGCAAGGGAAGGTGCCGGGAGTGGAGGTTGGGTCGGTGGGGGGTGTGGATCTGACAAGGGAGTCGAGGAGGGAGTGGTCTCTACGGAAAGCTGATAGGGGAGGGGAGGGAAATATATCCTTGGTGCTGGGGTCTGTTTGGAGGTGGCGGAAGTGACGGCGGATGATGCGCTGTACATGGAGATTGGTGGGGTGGTAGGTGAGGACCAGTGGGGTTCTGTCCTGGTGGCGGTTGGAGGGGCGGGGCTCAAGGGCGGAGGAGCGGGAAGTGGAGGAGATGCGGTGGAGGGCACCGTCGACCACGTCGGGGGGGAAATTGCGGTCCTTGAAGAAGGAGGCCATCTGTGTTGTACGTATTTTGAACTGGTCCTCCTGGGAGCAGATGCGGCGGAGACGAAGGAATTGGGAGAATGGGATGGCGTTTTTACAGGGGGCAGGATGGGAGGAGGTGTAGTCCAGGTAGCTGTGGGAGTCGGTTGGTTTGTAGTAGATGTCCGTGTTGATTCGGTCGCCTGAGATAGAAATAGAAAGGTCTAGGAAGGGGAGGGAGGAGTCCGAGACTGTCCAGGTGAATTTGAGGTTGGGGTGGAAGGTGTTAGTGTAGTGGATGAACTGTTCAACCTCCTCGTGGGAGCACTGTCATCAATGTAGCGAAGGAAAAGATGGGGGGTGGGGCCAGTGTAGTTGCGGAAGATGGATTGTTCCACATACCCTACGAAGAGGCAGGCATAGCTGGGGCCCATGCGGGTGCCCATGGCTACTCCTTTTGTTTGGAGAAAGTGGGAGGATTGGAAAGAAAAGTTGTTCAGGGTGAGGACCAGTTCGGTCAGTCGAAGGAGGGTGTCGGTGGAAGGGTACTGGGTGGTACGGCGGGAAAGGAAGAAGCGGAGTGCTTTGAGTCCTTCGTGATGGGGGATGGAGGTGTACAGGGACTGGATGTCCATGGTGAAGATGAGGCGTTGGGGACCGGGGAAGCGGAAATCCTGGAGGAGGTGGAGGGCGTGGGTGGTGTCACGAACGTAGGTGGGGAGTTCTTGGACTAATGGGGACAGGACCGTGTCGAGGTATGCCGAGATGAGTTCGGTTGGGCAGGAGCAGGCTGAGACGATGGGTCGTCCGGGGCAGTCAGGTTTGTGGATTTTGGGCAGGAGGTAGAAACGGGCGGTGCGGGGTTGTGGGACTATGAGGTTGGAGGCGGTGGATGGGAGGTCCCCTGAGGTGATGAGGTTATGGATGGTCTGGGAGATGATGGTTTGGTGGTGGGGGGTGGAGTCATGGTCAAGGGGACGGTAGGAGGAGGTATCTGCGAGCTGAGCTAAGAGTGACTGCACTTGCCAATAAGGCTGTGTTGGAACAAATGTGGCTTTAAGGAGTTCGAACAAAACTGGAATCAATGGGAACTGGGAAGAATATCCGCTGGTTGGAGACATACCTGACACTTGCTCATGAATGACCTCTCTCTTTAACAGGAGTTGCTCAAACTGTGATAAATGACTTTCACACCACATAAGTGTCAGACAATTGTAACACAGAGTCTAACCATCACCCCCTGATATTCAATGGCATAATCAGTGAATGCACCATGTCAGTGACTGCAGATACAACATAAACATTCAACTCTTCTGCCATTTCTCAGTTCATCATTATCAATTCTCCTAAATCTGCCTGCAATTGAATCACTTTTGATATAGCCAAAATGTCATTTTGACTTATCTTTCAAGTTTTTGCAATTCATTTATGTGTTTTTGATGGATTACAGACATATTCAATTCTCCTCTTCCTGATGACTTTCTTATTTGTCCTTTATGGAAATTTCTAGAAAGAGCTCTCTCTGCAACTTTTCAAGGGCATTCATGTATTTGCTAAAATGGCCACAATGCTCAAATTGGGGCCGTTCCAGGTTTTCATGGAGGCTCAGGGTCGCACGGTGGCTCAGTGGTTAGCACTACTGCCTCACAACGCCAGGCACCCGGGTTTGAGTCCAGCCTCAGGTGACTGTCTGCGTGGAGTCTGCACATTCTCCCAGTGTCTGCGTGGGTTTCCTCTAGGTGCTCCGGTTTCCTCCCACAGTCCAGAAATATGAAGATTAGGTGAAATGGTCATGCTAAATTTCCAATAGTGTTCAGGGATGTGTAGGTTAGGTGCATTAGTCAGGGGTAATTGTAGGATAATAGGTTAGGGGAATGGGTCTGGGTAAGTTACTTTTCAGAGGGGTCGGTGTGGACTTGTAAGGCCAAACGGCCTGTATCCACAATATAGGGATTCTATAAAAATGAAAGGCTTCCCTGATTCAGTGATCAATCATCTAGTTATATGATACCATTTTCTTTATTAGTCAGTCTCTCACTAAGATTTCTCTGACTGTGCCCCATGTAATGTTGAGAACACTTTACCTGCTATGGGACTGTCTATTCTGATCATCGATTGATTCTGTTCCTGTAATCACAATGGAGGGTTCTCAATGGGCTGAAAGACTGACTCCTATTCCTATTGTCCTGTTAATCTACTCTGATCTAGACAGGTTTTGTCATGAGGAATGAGAATTAAATGCCTATACGCTTAATTCTGTTGCAGGACATTTCATGAGAAATATGAATGGGAAGAAAATAAAGAACTGGTGCTGGACTTCTTGAAGGAACTGGAAGAAGAAAAAGGAACATTTGAATGGAGTTTTGTTGTCATTTGGTATAATAAAGGTGGACTAACGCAAATATGGTTTAGACAGGAATCAGAATGAAATTTTTCTGGTCGATTCTGTTACCATTATAATACTGAACAGTGAGATGCTGAATTCTAAAATCTGTTTTATCTTCCCCAAACTACACATTGAATTAACCTAGAATACTGTGCATAACTTGGGTCTCCTTACCTAGAGAAAGATACACTCTTATACTTACCTTCCAGTGAATGCAGTGACCGGTCATTATAATTCTTTATAATCGGGATTTCTTGTCAAATCTAAATTTTTGGTCAGTGTTTCAGATTCATTTCTAACTAACCACCTCTGTGGGGCATTGGTGACATCAGTTTAAGGTCGTTTTATGGCATGTACAAAGGGTTAAATTCAATTGTACATGGGGAGTTGGATCCTTCACTGGGAAGCAGGAATTTGATTTCCTTTTCTCCAATCTTCTTTGAAATGAATGCATTGTGCACGGCCTGAGACAGGGATGGTCCTGGTGATAGATTATGCTTCTGTTTAATCTCAATCATGCTGGGTCAGAAAGTTTCATGTTGATGTGGTCAGAGCTCATTGACAGTGGGAGGTATTACAGAGCCTGGTTGTTTGAGATTGGTCAGTGCTGGAACTGCCCTTTGGAGTATTCCTATATGGAATGGATTTGTAAACCATCAATACTGTTAGAAACGAAAATCGCTTCTCAATAATCGCTCTAGACAAATTCAGGAAAACAAAGTTTTATTAACAAGTCTGCAGAGTTGGGCACCCTTGAAAAAAAAAAGGTGCGCCAGGCTAACAAAGTTTTCGATTAAATACAGTTCAAGCTCCTCCCTTCTATAGCTCTAAAGAGTCACGAGGTTCACATTCTGAACATTCATTATTTTTCCATTCTGGACCCTTATCACAAAGTCTGCAGTATATGTCTCCCTAGTTGTTTTTCTAGCCTGCAGTCTTATCAGTCAAGGACTTATTCTTCTCTGTCAGAGTTAGTGGTCTTATCAATCAAGGACTTGTTTTTCTACTCTGTCTCGTCCTTTATTATAGAGAAGCATGTTTTACCCTACCCCCACGGCTCTATTCCCCTTAGACTCTGAGGTCATGCACATCTTAACTATTTGTACCGAAATCGTCTCTCACAATTCCACCCTTTCTGTTTTTAAGATGTGCATGACAAAGATAAGCGTCCTCCCATCAGGGGCCCGGGAAATCCTTGGTCTTTCGCAGCAACAGCACCTTAAGTTCCTGCGTTCCATGTTGGGGTACCGCCACTGCCTGGAGTTGGGAAATATTTTTCTGGATTAAAGATTGAACACAGGGGATCAGGCAGGGTAAGATGAGTAGAAGCATTACGCCCCCCCCAGCCACCAGTAACGCCGTGCGCCACCAACTACCACCTAGGAGACCATCCCACCATCCGATGCCACCAAGAGGGCGCCAGGATTGAACCGGCACATGGGCCAGTTTCCGAATTTTATCGGAAATCTTCAAAACCGCTTTACCATTATCGTCAATTTTCAGACAGCAGTTAGTCAGGTTAACCTTCCCGCTCACGCCCCCTTCCGAGGCCAACAGATAATCCAAGGCAAGCCGGTTTTGGTATATAGCAGCCCTCATCTGATCCTGCTGCTTAGCCAGCAACTCCAGGGCCAGGGCGGTCTGATTAGTAATGACCTCTACGACTGCTTGGAGCCTGATAATTCGGTTTAACATATAGATAGGAGTACGGTATCCCCATGATCCGTCCTGTGCCCACGTAGCAGGCCCGTAGTATTCAATAATACGGGCCGGTGGCCACTCATCCCCCCAATCACCGACTTGGATATCCCTTGGCGACCTACGCAGGGAGTCAAAGAGTTTAACTCCCAAATCATCGCCTTCCTCCCGGGGTAATAGGAAGAATTCAGGTCTTATTAGACCCAGGAAGCATACTCCAGCCCATCCCATGGGCAGTTTGAAATATGCCTGATTACCGCATATCCAAAATAGGCCATCTGGAGCAGGCCCTCCCTGCCTCACAACGTCATCCCACAACTCCTTTACCCCAGGGACGCCCTCATAAGGACCAGGACCACTGCAATTCCAGTATTCGGATTGTTGGCCCCGTGGCAGAGTCTGGACAGGATTGTTCCAGCATTGATTCCCCTGACAACCACCGCTCCACACTCTTTTCATGCCATCGGAAGGGTCAGCACTTGGCTCGTAAGAGGAGGAATCAGAACGTAACCGAATGCAATTTTGATTATCTCGGTTTGCAATGTACCAAGCAATATTCTCAGGCCACCATACTTGTGTGGTGGCATTCAATACACTCTGACAGGGACTAATTCCTACCTCCACGGTCCCCTTGCCTTCAACACATAACTGGCCCTCAGGGCTATTTGTCAGTCTCCACCCCTGGCTTTTCCTTTCGTTGACATGTGTCCAATTGTAGTGAAGCAATTCCCATATGTCTAAGCTTTGCCCAGTCCACGGCCATTGTTCTGACATATGTGGCCCCCCACAAACCCAGCAATTGCTAACATTTAAAACAGTGGCAATCCTAGAGGTGAGATCAATAAACAGGTTTTGTGTTACATCAGGGAGCTCAATCTGCTCTTCTACCTCTTTGTATATAGATGGCACTTTAGAGACAACGACCGTTCTCTGACGGTCGTTCTCTTTCTCTAACTCCCGTTCAGTGTTCTGAACTCTGGTCTCCTTGACTCTGTCAACCTGCTCTCTGAGCAACACGGAGGGTAGGCCCCACTGCCCATCTTTGTTAACACACACCCAGCGGTCATTTTTAGGGCACCCACGGACTTTGCCACCGTACCCTTTATTATACACTTGATAATAGGGTTTTCCATCCTCCCAACATTCTTGCCGTGCATTCACATCGTAACACCGATCGTTCACATGGGAGTGAGACACAAATGATCCCGAGTAGATCTGACTCCCAAGTCTCACCGTAGTCCGACATTTGTCACATCTCCCCTCGCCCTCCCCCACATACAGGAGTAAACCGATCAATATCCCCACCAATACAGTCCAGGTAGAGTTCATTGTCGCTGTCTTTTTAGCTTTATCACCAACGGCTTGTCCCCTGGCCTGCATGTCCAAGTGCTCTCTCCTTCTGGCGGAACAGGCCCCTTTATCCTCGATGCATGGGCCCACCCTTTTTCTTTCGTCCGAACAGCGGCTTCAGTTGTTAACAGGACCAGGAACGGTCCTTCCCACTGCGGCTGGAGCTTTTCGGCCCTCCAGGTCTTTACAAGTACCCAATCTCCGGGCTCCACCTTATGCAAGAGGAAGTCGAGCGGCGGAGTCTGAGCCTTCCTCCGGAGTTCTGCAAAAGAACGGGATAAGGCCAGTAAATAGTCTCTGACAAATACATCTCCCCCTTGTAGAGTGGGACACCCATCAACCTTACTCCAATATGGTAATCCGAACAGCATCTCATAGGGGGAGACCCCGATATCCCGGCGAGGTGCTGTACGTATCCTCAATAGGGCAATGGGAAGGCACTTTGGCCATGGTAACTTAGTTTCTAACATCAGCTTAGTCAATTGGGTCTTGAGCGTGCCATTCATTCTCTCAACTCGACCCGAGCTCTGAGGATGCCAGGGTGCATGGAATTTCCATTGGATACCCAGGGCAGTACAGATCAAATGGTGTAGCCTAGAAACAAAATGTGTCCCGCAGTCTGAGTCGATAGATTCCATTATGCCATATCTCGGGATTATGTTCTCTAACAATAGACGGGCCACAGTTGGTGCATCGGCTTTGGTGGTTGGGAAAGCCTCTACCCAGTGGGTGAAATGGTCTACTATTACTAGCAGATACTTCCATCTCTGTACTGGGGGTAAGTCTGTAAAGTCAATTTGGATCCTCTGGAATGGCCTAATTGCGAGGGGCTGACCACCAGCTGGCATAGAACGCATGGCTTTCTTGTTAATTCGCTGGCAAGTGGGGCATCCGACTATTTCTTGTTGGGCTAACGTGTATATCCCCCTACATACATAGTCTCTCAGGATCGTGTCACACATGGCTTGCACCCCCCAGTGGGTCTGATGGTGTAATCGGTGCAGAATACTCCGGGTGATCTGTTTGTTTAGTACTTGTCTCCCATCAGGAACCGTCCACTTCCCGTTAGTTTCTAGCCGGGCACCCAATTGATCCATTTTATCAATCTCCCCCTGGGTGAAGACGGGTTGTTTAGCGAGCCCTTCCCTCAACGGTATTAATGTTAATAATTGGACGGATTTTTCGACCGCTGCCCGCTTGGCTTCCTCATCTGCCAGCCGGTTTCCCACCGCTTCCGGTGTCGACCCCTTCTGGTGACCGGGTACATGGACTACTGCGAGTTCTGTAGGCAACGCCAGGGCTTCCAATGTTAGGCTGATCATTTGTTCGTGAGCTAATTCTTTTCCCCGGGAAGTTATCAATCCTCGCTCTTTCCAGATTTTCCCGAAAGTATGAACAATTCCTTATGCATACTTTGAGTCAGTATATATGGTCCCCACTTTCCCCTCCAACAACTTCAGGGCCCTCTGGAGGGCGTACAACTCACAGGATTGGGCTGACCACTTCCCGGGCAGTCGTCCGGACTCGATCGTCCGTTTCGTTGCGCCATCTACGACCGCATAGCCACTGTACCGTACCCCACTGATGCACCGGGAGGACCCGTCGATGTACAGTTCCTGTCCTTCACCCAGCGGGGCCTCTTGCAGGTCCTCTCAGCTTTTGGTCTGTAAGTCTACAAATTCCACACAATCATGCTCCTGTTCCCCATCTGCAGGACGTCCGTATAGAAACTGGGCAGGGTTGCAACTGAGATCTTTTGCAAAATTGAGATCGTCTCCGGTCATCAAAATCGTCTCATACTTCAGGATGCGAGAGTCTGTTAACCAGCGGTGAGCCTTTTGAGCCAGTATGGGACTAACCGAATGTGGGGAGTATACTGTGATTCTTCCTCCAAAGGTAAGTTTCCGGGCCTCTTCTACTAACATTGCCGTAGCTGCCACTGCCTGGATACAGGTCGGCCATCCACGTGACACAGGGTCTAACATTTTTGACAAAAATGCAACCGGCTGACGTTTCCCTGCCCGCAGCTGGGTAAGCACACCCTGGGCAATTCCGCCGGCGCTATTAACATATAACTGGAACGGTTCCTTCAGGGTGGGTAAAGCCCACCCTGCGGAGCTCGGATCAGTTTACTTTTAATAATATTAAATCGCTGCTCCTCCTCATCTGACCAGTCCAGTTTTTGTTCTTCTTGTCCCAGTTTGTCGTACAAAAACTTTACTAGAGTGGTGTAACTTTTAATCCATATCCGGCAATACCCTACTAGCCCCAGGAACTGTCTGATTTCCTTCTTCGTCCTGGGTATTGGCATACCCGTAATCCCCGATATTCGTTCTGGCGTGATACGGCGATGCCCCTTACTGACCTGATGGCCCAGATATCTTACTTCTTGCTCCACAAACTGGAGTTTTGACCTGGAGACGCGTAGGCCCTGTTTCCGCAGGAAGTTCAGCAGGGCAACGGTGTCTGCTCGTACCTCCTCTTCTCCCGGTCCTGAGAGTAAGAGATCATCGACATATTGGAGCAATTGATTCTCCGCGTTACACCGAAATCCTCCTAAGATCTGCTCCAGTATTTGTCCAAACAAGTTGGGTGACTCCGTGAATCCCTGCGGCAAGACTGTCCATCTTAACTGTCGCTTTCGTCCTGTGAAGGGATTCTCCCATTCAAATGCAAAAAGGTTCCGACTTTCTTCGTCAAGGGGGCAACTCCAGAAGGCATCCTTCAGATCTATTACGCTGAACCATTCATGTTCGGGGGGAATTTTACTCATTAACGTGTAGGGATTGGGTACCACCGGGTATCTAGCCTGGACTACTTCATTCAACCCCCGCAAGTCTTGCACCAGCCTATATGTCCCGTCCGGCTTCCTCACAGGGAGTATTGGAGTATTGAAAGGGGACATGCATTCCTCCAGTAGTCCATCTGTGATTAATCTTTCTATCACAGGTTGTAACCCTTCCCGTCCTTCCATAGCAATCGGATACTGTTTCCTTCTTACCGGGCCTTTTCCTGGTAACATGGTGATTTGGAGAGGTTTGATGTTTAGACCCCCTCTGTTCCCCTCCCGGTACCAAACTCCCGGGTCTATTTGTTGATCATCTTCTTCGGTGAGGGCGAACAACCTTACCACCATTTCCCCGTTACTTGGTACCGTTCCGATCCCTAGTTTGACCTGCAAGTCTCTTCCTAACAAATTAAACCCCGCCGATGGCAGTTGAAGAAGGTCTCGTTTAGTAGTTCTGTTTTCATACCCAATTTCCACGTCCTCCACTACTGGGACTTGCAATGTCTTTCCTCCAATGCCAGATACCCCCATAACTGTTCTTCCTGCTCGGGCGCCGGGGGGTATTTGGATTATACTTGATCTTTCGGCTCCCGAGTCCACCATAAATGTGATCTCCGACCCTTGGGGCCCTACTTTCAAGTTTACCAGGGGTTCCTGTCGATAGTCCTTTTGCCCCAAGGGTAGGAACCCCTGACCTCCCTAATCTTCCTCCATCAGGGCGTACGACCGCACTTCCCGCTTGTAGCGGGGGCACTCTCGCTTAAAATGTCCCTCTTCATTACAGTAGTAACATCTGAGTATCCTCCTCGTTTCCCTGTCGCGGCCTCGAGTTCCTCCACCCTTCCTTTGTTCCGGCCCCGGTCCTCTTTTCCTCTGCTCTTGCCACGACTCTCCCCTTTCCGGTTCCTGCCACGGCTCCCCCTTTTCCCTCCTTCCAGCTGTCACTTGTTGCACCGTCTGCATCATTATCTTTGTCGCCTTCTTTTGCTTCTCATCGTCCCTTCTCACAAACACCTTTTGCGCCTCCCGTAGTAGTTCACTCAGAGGTTTACTATCCCAATCATCCATTTTCTCTAACTTCTTTCGTATGTCCGGCCAGGCTTTTGACACAAACTCTACCCGTATGAGTTGCTGTCCCACTTCCGTCTCAGGGTCCACCCCAGCGAACTGCTGCAAGTTCTTCCTAATCCTGTCTAGGAAGTCTGTAGGGGTTTCTTCCGGGTTTTGATGATTCCCAAAGGCCTTGGTAAAATTGTGCCCCTTCGGGGCTGCCTGCCTTATTCCTTTTATCCAATATTCCCGCATATCCCTCATGTTGCGTCTTCCTTCTTCCGTTTGCTTATCCCACTCGGGGTCGGTGAGGGGAAATTTCTGCTCCCCTCCTGCTCCTCCCTCTCTCTCCCAGACCAACAGCGCAGCTTGTCGTATCATCTGTCGCTCCTGGCTAGAGAACAATGTTCCCATGATGGACTACATCTCATCCCACGTATAAGTATTTGGCCCCAGGAACTGATCTAATTGTTCAGCCAGGCCCATGGGGTCCTCCAGTAGGCCCTTCATCTCCCTCTTGTAATTCCGCACTTCAGTACTCGTTAAGGGGACGTTCACATATCCCGTCCCTCCATCCGCGCCTCCCATGGGCACTTCCCGGAGTGGATTCATTCTTGCAATCGGGACAGAGTTCCGTCTGTGACTCTTTTCAGCTTGAGATCTAGTCTGTACTCCTGAGGCACCTGGTTGTTCCTCCCCACTTTCTTCCCCTTCCCCTGAATCGTCGCCACCCGAAGGACCATTTTGCGGGGCCGGCGGGGTCACATAGGGCGGCGGTAAGTGATCTAAAGGTTCCCATTCTTTCTGCCCTTTCGAGTCTTCATTGGTTACCTTCATTTTGCAAGATAGTGTGACTGGCAGCCAACAAAGGGCGTAATCACTTTCCCCCCGAGTAACATTAGGTTTCGAATTGACATATAAAATTAGAGCTTGCTGGACCCAGTCTTCATCAGTGCCGAATTTAGGCCACCACACTGAGTCTCCCCGAATAGGTGTTTGGGACCACGTTTGACAGTATCTCACCATCTTCTTTCTAGATTTTCCTTTTCTCCTACCCTGATCCCAATTATTTAACATTATTCCTAACGGACTATCGTCAGGTACCCCGGGGTATTTTTCATTGTCTACGCTCAAGCCTACCTTTCCCTTATTCGCCTTGGATCCCTTATTTCCCATTGCCGAGGACTTTGTAAAATCGGAGATTCCTGTATTATCCCGTGATAATCTATCACTATTTAGCCAATTTCCGGACCTTCAGTCCCGTGATCGCCCAGGTCCCTTTGCAGGCACCCCCGGTCTTTGGATTCCTGTGTCCTACGTCTCTGTGAAACAGATCACAGGCACCCCGTAGGTCCACGTTCCTCCGCAAACACGGTCTCTGCAAAATCCCGCACAGACGAGCCCCGGTCTCTAGATTCCTGAGTCCCACGTCTCTGTAGAAAAATCTACAGGCACTCCGCAGGTCCCCAGTCCTCCGGAAAGACGGTTCCCGCAAGTCTGTTCTTACCTGGGTTCGGTGCACCGAAATTACTCGATCGTTAACCGTCCCCACTGCCTCGGCCACACCCCTCCTTTGTTCTCCTGAGCCTTCCGGATATCACTCGCTCAAGCCGCGCGGGGCGACAAGCAAGGAATCAGGGACTGCCGAACTCGGCAGGGTGCACCTTCTCCGATGTCCATCCTCAGCCCCCCCTCGCGGCCGGAGTGTTGATCGGACGAGCCCCCAAGTTTGTTAGAAACGAAAATTGCTTCTCAATAATCGCTCTAGACAAATTCAGGAAAACAAAGTTTTATTAACAAGTCTGCAGAGTTGGGCACCCTTGAAAAAAAAAAGGTGCGCCAGGCTAACAAAGTTTTCGATTAAATACAGTTCAAGCTCCTCCCTTCTATAGCTCTAAAGAGTCACGAGGTTCACATTCTGAACATTCATTATTTTTCCATTCTGGACCACTTCCGCCCTCAGACCCCACACCTCCAACCGTAACAAGGACAGAACGCCCCTGGTGCTCACCTTCCACCCTACAAACCTCCGCTTAAACCAAATCATCCGCCGACATTTCCGCCACCTCCAAAAAGACCCCACCACCAGGAATATATTTCTCTCCCCACCTCTTTCCGCCTTCCGCAAAGACCGTTCCCTCCGTGACTACCTGGTCAGGTCCACGCCCCCCTACGAGCCACCCTCCCCTCCTGGCACTTTCCCCTGCCACCGCAGGAACTGTAAAACCTGTGCCCACACCTCCTCTCTCACCTCTATCCAAGGCCCTAAAGGAGCCTTCCACATCCATCAATGTTTTACCTGCACATCCACTAATATCATTTATTGTATCCGTTGCTCCTGATGCGGTCTCCTCTTCATTGGGGAGACTGGGCGACTCCTAGCAGAGCACTTTAGGGAACATCTCCGAGACACCCGCAGCAATCAACCACACCGCCCCGTGGCCCAACATTTCAACTCCCCCTCCCACTCTGCCGAGGATATGGAGGACCTGGGCCTCCTTCACCGCCGCTCCCTCACCACCAGACGCCTGGAGGAAGAACGTCTCATCTTCCGCCTCGGAACACTTCAACCCCAGGGCATCAATGTGGACTTCAACAGTTTCCTCATTTCCCTTTCCCCCACCTCATCCTAGTTTCAAACTTCCACCTCAGCACTCTCCCCATGACTTGTCCGGACTTGTCCGACCTGACTATCTTCTTTTCCACCTATCCACTCCACCCTCTCCTCCCTGACTTATCACCTTCATCTCCTCCCCCACTCACCCATTGTACTCTATGCTACTCTCTCCCCACCCCCACCCTCCCCTAGCTTATCTCTCCACACTTCAAGCTCACTGCCTTTATTCCTGATGAAGGGCTTTTGCCCGAAACGTCGATTTCGCTGCTCGTTGTATGCTGCCTGAACTGCTGTGCTTTTCCAGCACCACTGATCCAGAATCTGGTTTCCAGCATCTGCAGTCATTGTTTTTACCTCGTGTCATAAACTAGTCAATGCTCAACGTCTGCCGCCAGAGATTTTTCTTCAGCAATTCTAAAACCTCCTGTCAAATCATACAGAAATACGAAATAGGAACAAAAGTCGATCATTTGGCCCCTTGATCCTCCTCTAGTAAGATCATGGCTGAACTATCTATTTCAAATTCCATATTCTCATCATTCCTGATAATCTTTCATTCCTTCGACTAAATGTATAAATATTCAATGACCCGCACCACCACCTTCTCAGGCAGTGAGTTCCAAAGTCATACAATCCTCTGACAGGAAAATATTTCAATCGGGTGACCCCAATTTTACAGTAATGACGTCCTACTTCTGGACTGAACCACAAAAAGAAACATGTTTTCCATGTTCACCTTGTCAAGACCTTTCAGGAGTCTTGTACACTTAATCCAATTACCCCTCACTCTTCTAAACTCTAGTGGAGACAAGCCCATCCCATCCAGTGTATCCCGCATGACTCATTCACTTCAGCTTTTAATCTCGTAATCTTTCTGTAAACCACCTCCAGTACATTGACAATCTTCCTTTAATAAGGAAATAGAAACTGCACCCAGTATTTGACATGTAGGCACATGAATGCTCAGTGCATCCTTACTTTCATGTTCAATTCCTCTTGTAATAAATTGTGTCATAAACAACTGTACACAAGCATCTTGCTGGGGTCTAACAAATGGTCTTATTCAGAAGAGGTCACTCTCCTGTCTCGCTACAAATACTCATATCACAGACCGCAGTGGCTCAACATTACAACTTGCCACCATTGTCTAAACAAAAGGAAGGAATAGGTAATAAATGTCAGTCTGTCATGAATGATCATGTCCCAGGAGGAAATAAACAACATGAAGACAATGCGCAATGATCCAGTCAGTTATGATTCTGCTGAAGATTTTTTGTTGGGAGACTGAAGAGCACGTGAACAATTTACAGATTTAAAAAGGGGAACCAAATATTTCTCTGAAATGCAGGCCCTGAAATGTCAAGATGGAAAAATAGAATTAGGCTTCAGATTTGCCTCTGGATGCTGGCTTTACTTCAGTGAACTTTTTGTGGTCCAGATTTCAGGGACATTGACCATGATCCTGAATTTGAGGGAGCTACAGAGTTGATTTGTGTACTTTGCAGTCAGACACCCACAACCCATCTCTCGGCCTCTCAGTAATATTTACTTGGTATTTTACATCTTTTGATGTTGAACTCATGAGAGATGCAGAAAAACAGTCACAAAATGCAAAGTCAGTTCATCTGACCGATTTGTATAAAACAAGTCCATATATTTTACTACTTGTAGATTTTATCAAATGATATTTAAAATTTACCTGCAATTCTTTCTGATTGGTTATCACCTGGAAACTTTTCTAAGCAATTTACATCTTGTTTTCAACTTTAAATCTAACTGCCACTAATTCCCAATAACTTGTGTTAATACTTAAAGAAATTAAGATCTGTAGAGGCAAGCATTGAAGAATTTAAGGAGACAAAATGAAACAATGCTACAAACCCTATGGCTAGTGTTGCAAAGTGCTGTAATTTTCCAATTGCCCCTAGATCCTGGTATGGTTCCAGCAGGTTCAAAATTAGCAAAGATGTCCTGATGGCTATTTGTTTGTCAAGTTTGGTAAGAGCACAACCGGAATATTAATGAAATGAGTTAAACCGTCATCCAGGACATTACCAAACAATAATCGCCATCAATTGGGACTCACCATTGCCCAGTGAGAATTTGCCACGCTGCTTGTGAAATGTGTAAATGGTGAAATGAGATGATCAAAACATTGAAGTAAATCTCACCAGACTTCTCTCCCGATTCAGCCACACATCTTACCATTGCCCACATTGCTCCAACCCCCCCGAAGAATCCGGCTATAGTTACTGAACACTCCAATAATTCAACCAGTCTTCAGATGGAGGATCCTGCAGAACTCATCCAGTATAAGACTCCCCACAGAAAGCAGCACTGAGAATCTTTGTAGAAACAGTACCCACCTTTTACAGCACAAGCACCAACATCGCAATAAGGTGAAGAGTTATCCCAAAGCCTTTGTGAAAAGCTAGAGAGAGAGTAAAAATGTAACAAACATGGGTAAAGTGGCAGGTGGTGGAGGTGTCGGTGTGGCAGATGGGTAAGGGAGTAGAGTGGCAGGTGGGGGAGTGAGCAGGGTGGTAGATAGGTCTGGGGATAGAGTGGCAGATGGGTGGCTTAAAGGACAGTAAAGATTAGCAGATGAGGAGTTACTGGAATGGTGTGAGGGTGAGGTTGATCTTAGGTTTGGGAGTAGTTGGTTTGGGTGATGGGGTCGTGGTCGTGTGATGAGGGTGTCTTCACATCAGGATAGGTCGGTGGGGGATAAAGGCAGTTGCGTAAGGTCATGGAGGGCCGAGGTGGGAGAGAGGTTAGGTCAGACCATTGGTGGTGGGGTCAGTGATTAGATTTGGTTGCATGAGCCGGTGAGGGAGGTGAATTATAGAGTCATAGAGTTCGAACAATCCAGAGACAGGCCTTTTGGTCCAAATTGGTTGATGCCGTACAAAATGTCTAACCACGCTAACCCCATTTCCCTACACTTGGCCCATATATTTCCAAATTTTTCCTCTCCATGTATTTGTCCAAATGCCTTTTAAATATTGTTAATGTACCCACAGCAACCACTTCTGCTGGCAGCTCATGCCATATGCATACCACCCTCTGTGTAAAAAGGTTGCCCCTCAGGTTCCTTTTTATTCTTTCCCCTCGAACCTTAAACTGATGCCCTCGAGTGCTCGATTCCCCAACCCTTGCGACAAAAAACTGATTGCATTCACCTTATCCATGCCTCCGATGATCTTATACCCTTCTGTGAGATCCTCCCTCAGTCTCCTATGTCCTAAATTAAAAAGTCCTAGCTTGTCCAACCTCTGCCTATAACTTTTGTTGTGTCCTGGTAACATTCTCGTATATTTCTTCTGCACTCTTTCCCGTTTAATCACATCCTTCCTATTGCAAGGTGACTAAAACTGAACACAGTGCTCCAAGTGTGGCCTCACCAACATCCTGTACAACTGCAACATCATTTCCCAATTTCTATACTCAGTGCCCTGACTAATTAAGGCCAGTGTGCCAAAAGCCTTCTTCATTCCCCCATCTACTTGGGGTGTAGGTCTCCACGTTCAGGGAACTGTGCACCAGAACTCCAAGGTCTCTCTGTTCCACTACACTCCTTAAGGCCCTACCATTCACCAAGAAACTCCTGCTTTGATTTGTCGTTCCAAAATGCAAGACCTCACGCTTGTTATATTAAACTCCATTTGCTATTTCTCGGCCCACTTCCCCAGCTGATCAAAGTCCTGCTGCATTTTCTGAAAGCCTTCCTCTCTGTCCATAATATCACCTACTTCAATGTTATCTGCAAACTTACTAATCATGCCTTGCCCATTCTCATCCAAATCATCGCTCTCGATAACAAACAGTAATGGGCCCAACACCGACCCCTGAGGGACTCCACCAGTCACAGGCCTCCAGCATAACAAGCATCCTTCCACTCTTACCCTCTGCTTCCTACCATCAAGCCAATTGAGTATCCAATTTGCCAACTCTCTCTGGATTCCATGCGATCTAACCTTCTAGAGCAGCCTACCATGTGGAACCGTATCAAAGGCCTTATTGAAGTCCATGTAGACTACATTTACCACTCTGTCCTTGTCAACTCTCCTGGTCACTTCATCAAAGAACTCTAACAAATTTGTGAAACATGATCTCCCGTGCACAAAGCCATGCTGACTACACTTAATCAAACTCTGACTTTCCAAAAGCATGTATAACTTCTCTCTTTGAATTTTTTCAAGTAACTTACCTCCCACAGAGGTTAGGCTTACTGGTCAATAGTTTCCATGTTTTTCTTTGCTGTCTTTTTTGAATAAGGGCACAACATTTGCTACCTTCCAGCCTTCCCGAACCTCACCCGTGGCTAACGATGATGTAAAAATATCAGCCGGGGTCCCTGCAATTTCTTCTCTCCTCTCTTGTAGCATTCTTGGGTATATCTGGCCAGGACCAGAGATTTATCCACCTTCATACACTCTAATACATCCAGCAATCCTCGATTCTGATATGGATTGTCTTCAAGGTATCACTATTAACTTCCCCAAGTTCTCACGTCACCATGTCTTTCTCCACAGTAAACACTGAGGAGAAATATTCATTGAGGACCTCGACTATCTCCTGCAGTTCTACACATATGTGAGTGGTTCGTTCAGTCTGGGGAAAGTCAGATCAGGACAGGGTGTAGTCACATGGTGGGTTGTTCATTGGATCAGAAGGGCTAGTCTGGTGATGACAGGGTTAATCACCTGGTCAATGGTATAATTGGGTGATGCTGGACAACCAGATCCACACAGAATGGTTGAATAGTGGGTTGTAGTACTGTTGTGTAGCCAGGGAATTTGGTGACATCGGAGGTGGGGGCACAGTGAGAATCAAGTGGGTGAACTGTGTAGAAATTAGAATTAGAAATGTTTTTATTATCCATGAATTATTTCTTGGGTGAACTCAGCGAGTCGGCACAGTGGTTAGCACTGCAGCCTCATAGAGTCAGGGATGCCGGTTTGATTCCTGCCTCGGGCAACTGTCTGTGTGGAGTTTGCACATTCACACCGTGTCTGCGTGGGTTTCCTCCAGGTGCTCTGGTTTCCTCTCACAATCCAAAGTCATGCAGGTTCAGTAAATTGGCCATGCTCAATTGCCCATAGTGTTAGGTGCATTTGTCAGGGGTAAATATAGTCAAGGTTAGAGTGGTGCTGGAAAAGCACAACAGGTCAGGCAGCATCTGAGGAACAGGAAAATCAATGTTTCAGACAAAAGCCCTTCATCTGGAATCATTCCTGAAGGGCTTTTGCCCAAAACGTTGATTTTCCTGCTCCTCGGATGCTGCCTGACCTGTTGTGCTTTTCCAGCACCACTCTAATCTTGACTCTGATCTCCAGCATCTACAGTCCTCACTTTTGCTGAGGGGTAAATATAGAGTGGGGGAATGGGTTTGGGTGAGTTGATCTTCTGAGGGTCAATGTGGACTTGTGGGGCTGAAGGGCCTGTTTCCATACTGTAGGAATCTAATCAGATCTCTCCAATTCTCCACATCGAATTCAGGGTGAGAGACCCACCCAAAGACTTTAGGACACAAGATTGGATCGGGATTTCTGAGGGACACTGATTCATATCTTTTGGTGTATCCAGCCTCTGACTATCCACAGAAAGGACGAACTGGGCCCATGATCCATCACAAGGTAGTAATGAAATAATATTTCCATATTTAGTCAGCTGTAGTGTTTCTGTATCTGTTTCCTGATCATGTGACATTCATGCCTGCAGCCAAGCCATATTCAAAACCATCACCGCAAAACAGTATAAAGCGATCCATAGTCTCTACTCAAACATCAGATCGACCTGAAGCTGCTGAGAGTCAGTCAGTGCGTTCAAGACCGATTTGAGCAGACACCAAGATGCTGAGACTCTTCTTAACTGTGTCTGTCCTCTTCGGGTATCTGGTTGCTGCGCAGAACGACGTACAAGAAGTGGAAAATTTCTGTGAAGAATTGAACTGTCCTGAACCAGAGGCTGCCATCTTGGAGAATGTAAGTACGATTCAAAGTTTATTGCATTCTGTCATTTTTGTACCAGTATAAATTATTTAATGACTGTATCCGATCGCCCACAACCACTCTACCCCTCAACTCTAAAACATGACTGCACTGATATTCATCCTCAGGACAACAAATTGGGCACATAATCTCCAGAGTTTTCAAGACTGCGAGGTCTACTCATTGACATTTTAAAAACACTTAAAGGACCAGCTAAGTAGATGTAGAAAGGGTGTTTCTGTTGGCTTGGAGTCTCGGGAATTGGAGAACACAGTCTCAGAGTAAGGGAACCAGCCATTTTGGACTGAGATGAGGAGAATCGCTTCACTAAGAGGGCAGTGAAGTTTGGAAACCTTTACCCCTGGGAGCTTGGCCATTGATTATGTTTAAGACATCAAGCAATAGATTTCTAAATAATATCAAGAGAGATATGGATAGCATTGGAAAGCAGCGATGAGCCTGTTGTGGAATCTCCAGCTTCACTCAGATGATCATCAATCTTTAGACTATTTAGTTGTCGATGATCAACTGGTGAGAATATTCAAGGCTGGGGTAGATAAATCTTTGGGCTCAAAACACATCAGGAGGTATCATAACAAGGTGAGAAACTGGAAGATCAAGTGTAGTCAAAGATCAGCCAAAATCTTACTGCCTTGTTCCTGTTTCTAATATCAGACATTCTTTTGAAATTGGTTATTTTTTGTCCAAATTTCTCAACCAGAAACGAGGACCAAATTCAAGGCCATTGACATTTTCTTGATCTTGTGTACATCTGCAGTAACTGAGTGTGGAAGATTTTCAATAACATTCCATACATTTTATACCAAAGACCCAAGGGAGAAAATGGCCCATTGTGCAAAAAATGACCAAGATGAAAGAGTTGAATGGAAAACAAAATGAATTAAGAAGTGTTGAGACCAAGATCCCAACAACATCTCCCAATTCCCATCAAAACTCAAAGCTTAAATGACACCTTAATGCTCCATCCATAAACCTGGGACAGTCCTCTGAACAAAGTTCTTTTTCAGAGACACTTTACAGTCATAGAGATGTACAGCACGGAAACAGACCCTTTGGTCAAACTCATCCATGTCAACCAGTTATCCTAAACTAATCTAGTCCCATTGGCCTATATCCCTCTAAACTTGAAGTTGGCTCAGTGGCTAGCATTGCTGCCTCACAGCACCAGGGACCTGGGTTCAATTCCAGCCTCGGGCGAGTGTCTGTGTGGAGTTTGCACATTCTCACTGTGTCTGTGTGGGTTTCCTCTGGGTGCTCTGGTTTCCTCCCACAATCCAAAGATGTGCAAGTCAGGTGAATTGGCCATGCTAAATTGCCCATAGGGTTAGGTGCATTAGATAGAGTAGGGGAATGGGTCTGGGTGGGTTAGTCTTTGGAGGATCGGTGTGGACTTGTTGGGCCGAAGGGCCTATTTCCATACTTTAGAGATTCTAATTCTAAACCTTCCCTATTTCCATTCCCATCCAGATGCCTTTTAAAAGCTGTAATTGTGCCGGCCTCCTCCATTCCTGTGGCAGCTCATTGTATACACGTACCACATTCTGTGTGGAAAGGTTGCCCTTTAGATCCTCATTACATCTTTCCCCTCTCACCCTAAACCTATGCTCTCTATTTCTGGACTCCCCTCCCCCAGGGAAAAGAGTTTGTCTATTTATCCTATCCATGCCCCTCATGATTTTACAAACTTCTGTAAGGTCACCCCTAAGCCTCTGGTGCTCCAGGGACAACAGCCCCAGCAGAGTCAGCCTCTCCCTATAGCTCAAATCTTCCACCCCTGGCAACATCTTTGTAAATCGTTTTGGAACACGTTCAAATTTCACAACATTCTTCCGTTAGGAAGGAGACCAGAATTGCACGCAATATTCCAAAAGTGGCTGAGCCAATGTTCTCTATAGCTTCAACATGACCTCCCAACTCCTATACTCAATGTTCTGACCAATAAATGAAAGCATAGCAAACTCATTTTTCACTACTGTATCTACCCGCGACTCTACTTTCAAGGAGCTATGAACCTACACTCCAAGGTTTTTTTTCAGCAACACTCACTAGGACCGTACTATTAAGTATATAAATCCTGCTGTGATTTGTTTAATCAAAATGTAGTGCCTCACATTTATCTAAATTAACTCCATCTGCCATGCCTCAGCCCATTGGATCATTTGGTCAAGATCATGTTGTACTCCAAGGTAACTTCGCTGCCCACTACACCTCCAATTTTGTTGTCATCTGCAAATTTACCAAGTATACCTACTTGTTCACATCCAAATCATTTATGTAAATGACAAAAAGTAGAGGACCCAGCACCGATCCTTGTGGCACTCCACTGGTCACAGGCCTCCAGTCTGAAAGGCAACCCTCCACCACCACCCTCTGTCTTCTATCTTTGAGCCAGTTCTGTATCCAAATGGCTAGTTCTCCCTGAATTCCGTGAGATCTAACCTTGCTAACCAGTCTTCCATGAGGAACCTTGTCAAATGCCTTACTGAAGTCCATATCGATCATGGCCACCACTCTGCCCTCATCAATCTTGTTACTTCTTCAAAAAACTCAATCAAGTTCGTGAGACATGATTTCCCACACATCATATGTTAATAAATGTTATTTTCTTGTTTTAGGGTTATGAAGAAGCAGAATTTAAGCCTGTCCCCTGGGTTGAAACAGAAATAGACGGAATGGATATCAATAATGCGGTGGAGGCCGGCCTCAAAAGAGTTTTTGAATATTCACAGTTCCACAATGATGCAGGTAATTTTCCTGTTCCTTCACTGTAACATTGGAATTGAAAACAACCCTTTAATATTTGACCTGGCTTATTTGAAACTTTCTGTATGTAGATACACACTGACCAAAGGATTCCAGCTTGCTGATCTTCGTGGTCGTTCCAGGATTCTGTCCATTGTGCCCTCAATTACTAACCTATTGGAATCTGTGGAAGCTGTCCATATATGGGTACAGTGGGATGCCAAGCACACTTTCTCATTCCAATCATGATCTCTGATTTGTCTTTGGACATGGCGACCTTATCCAGCCCAGAGCTCGGTGGGGTAAAGTAAGGTTTTCTAATCTCAGGGACAAAAGTCAAGGCAATAGGGCAGAGGGGTGACCTGGAAAAAGGTAAGCCAAGTGACATAGGAAGAGACAGAGAGTTTCATGGGGATAGTGTATCGGTGAGTAAGGTTGAAACTTTATTGCTGGAACAGCACAGCAGGTCAAGCAGCATCCAGGGAACAGGAGATTCGACGTTTCGGGCACAGGCCCTTCTTCAGGAAAGGCCTGTGCCTGAAACGTCGAATCTCCTGTTCCTGGATGCTGCCTGACCTGCTGTGCTGTTCCAGCAATAAAGTTTCAACTTTGATCTCCAGCATCTGCAGAACTCACTTTCTCCTATCGGTAAGGTCAATGTAAAGATTATCAGTAAATAAATTGTAATACTTCAGGTAAACTGGTTACATAAATAGATAAAAGGAAAATAGATCCAGTACCCAGAGATATTCTTACAAAGTCACCAATGTTTGGAAATAAATATTCCAGGATAGAAACATTTCAAGACCAATAGAATAGAAAAGGTGGAGAAGTAGGTTCTGAATTGAAGGATGACAATCAGCAGTGATGGGAAAGAAACCTGGTTCAGAATTTCAAGAATTTTAATCAGTACAGATGGAGATTAGGAAGAACAAATGCTGTGGGAATACTTCATATACTTTTACTTTGTATACTCATATACTTTTAATCATATCCTTACAGTTTGGTGCAAAACTGAGGAAACAATAATTGGAAGTGAAGGACAGAATTAGAATAAAAGAATAGGTTGGTAAGATTCCAAATAACAACAGTAAACCTGAGAGTTGAGAGTATTTCAGAAACAATTCTGATGATCAAAAGAAAAAGATAAAAAAAAGACAATGAATTAACATTTGTAGAAATATAAAGATGAGCTCAAATATACATTGCCTCTATCATTTCCTACTGATGATAGTTCTACTGTGAGGAACATTCAAGGCAAACGGGAAAATACATTTTGCCTCAGCCTTCAATGTAGAAGATATAAGTTGCATATCAGAAACACAGGGAAACCAAACAAACTTGAAAAAAACTTACATAATTCATCTGAGATGACAAAAAGATTGGGTGAAATTTAAGGGTCCAAAAATTGACAAATCTAATAGCTAAATCTTGGGGTTCTGAAAAATGGAATTGTGAGGTCTAATTTTCCAAATCTCTCCAGATGCTAAAATATAGTAAAAGAGTCATAGCCACATAGCACAGAAACGTACCCTTCGGTCCAACTCATCCATGCTGATCATGTTTCCCAAAGTAAACTAGTCCCACTTGCCCGTGTTTGGCCCATATTCCTTGAAACCTTTCCTATTCATCGACTTGCTCAAATGTCTTTTAAATGTTTTAACTGTACCTGCATCTGCCACTGCCCTCTGGCAGTTTATTCCACATAAGAAACATCATTGACCCTCAGGTCCCTTTTAAATGTTTCTCCTCTCACATTAAAACTAATGCCCTCTATGTTTGAAGTCACCCACCCCAGAGTTATTTGTTATTTGTCTTATCTATGTCCCTCATGATCTTGTAAGACTCTATAAAGTTACCAAGCAACCCCCGCCACACCAGTGAAAAAAGTCCCAGCCTATCCTGCCTCTCCTGATAACTCAAAGCCTCCAGACCCAGCAATATTCTGGCAAACCTTTTCTGAACCTTCTCCAATTTAATAATATCTCTCCTTTATCAGTGCAACAAAGACTGTATACATGACTCCAAAACTGACTTCACCAGTATCCTGTACAGTCACAACATGACGTCCCAATTCCTTTCCTCAATGATCTAGGTAATGAAAGCAAGAGGTTTTTGAGGGTAAAAGGGAATCAGTACCAATAGAATGCTTAAAGTTCTAAAATGTTTTGATGAGGTTGTTCATAAAAAACTAATTTGACAGTAAGTATTGGAGGTAAAATATCGGCAAGAAAGAGTATTGGTGAATGAAGGATAAAAGGAAGTAGAAATGAAAGTAGCATTTTCATGATGGCAAGCATAATTAATGGATGCTCTGGATATAAGTGCTGAGGCCCCAGATGTTAGAAGAAGGTGATCCCATTACAAGATCCAAGTTGCTGATGACACTTGAGAGGGTGAATTCTGAGAAACTGTCTGTCTTGGCTGGAGAATCTGGAGATGCAGGCCTGGATTTTTATCTGAAAATGGACAGTGAGAGTTGTCTCCCCTGCGCTTGGAGGAAATGACAAGGAAGACACTCAGAATGTCAGCTGTGGGCTGCGGCCAGGCCATGAACCTGGGAAAAAGTTTGGAGGCAGCCTTTTCATCCCAGTTCTAATAAAAACAGAAAAACCCTACAGTCTTTGTCCCAAACCCATTCCGTCATCCCCACCCCAACCTTCCATCCATGCCACAAACAACCCCTAGTTTCTTGTATGCCCAGGTCAATGTATGCCCCTCAAACTCCATAGTCCCTCAAGTCCCCAATGCTAGGGAGCACCACTGCCTATTTACCCACGGTACACTGTACAGAAGCAATGAACCACATATTGACAGCAGGATTTATGAAAATTTTTTTAGAAGTTCATTCTTTCATAACTTTCCACTCCATTAAAATTAACCTCTTTTTACGGCGGGATATAAATGTTGGCAATCATCAAAACTCATTGCAGCTTTAACTGCAGAAACCACAAACACTTAAACTCTTAACCTCGATTAAATAAATATTGTGAAGGTGACAATAGTACTCACAGTCACAGCTATCAATCAGGCGGAGAAGTCAATGTTTCAGGTGTAACCCTTCTTCAGTCCTGATGCTGTCTGGCTTGCTGTGCTCTTTCAGCCTCCTGCTTGTTCATCTTGGATTCCTGCATTTGCTGTTTTTTTTGTCTCTAACCAGAGCTGTCAATCAAGCAGGGCTACAGGTATTTCAAGAGAATGATAGGTGTGTGGGGTGTTAACCAGTCCATCATGCCTCCCCCATTTGTAACTTTTAAATCACGACAGGCAATGCCCCTAATTATCACCTTGTCAAACACTGCAACTGTGTTCCCTTTTGTCTGCAGAAACAATTGTTCCTCTCGAGGCCCCTTGGGGAATCATTGGATACATAAAAGATGGCAAAATACAAGATAACTTCAAAATATTTGCTATATTAACTCCTCAAGTCACAAGTACACCTCAGCCAAAAGATCCATTGGTTCAAATCGGAGCAAAAACTCATGATTGGCTCTATATCAGGTGAGTATGATGTGTCACAAAATGACTTAAAATGCTTTTTCTGTGTCTCCTGAAGCAAAGGGTTTATATTGTGACAGTGTCTCTACTGGTAGTCCATGTTCAGTGAACATTTTAAGTAATTCTTCTACAATCCTTCTCGTTGTGATATTGTGTAATGGGACTGCCTCAGGAAATCTAGTCGATATATCCATTATTGTTAATAAGTACTTATTCCCACTTTTTGTTTGAGGTAGGGGACTTACATAATCAATCAAGACTCTTGTGAAAGGTTCCTCAAATGCTGGAATAGGAATTAAAGGTACAGGTTTTATTACTGCCTGCGGTTTCCGATGAGCTGACATGTATGACATGCCTGGCAAAATTCAACTCCATCTTTGTGTAGTCCAGGCCAGTAAAAATCTTTGTATTTTAGCCTGTGTTTTCCTCATTCCGATATGACCTCCAAGTGCTAGCTCATGTACCACTCCAACACCTCCTATATTCTACTGGCAAAACAATCTGATGAACATCTGCCTATTTCTCATCTGCTTGAATGTCTGATCGTCTCCATTTCCTCATTAAGGCATCATTTTTCAGGTAATATTGCACAGGGATACATTCACTCTCCTTCCATGTATATGCCTTTTGATACAACTGCTTTAAATTCTCACCTTTCTGCTGTAACTCAATAAGCTTCGCAGATCGAAAGATACTTGCATTTTTAACAATTGGCTCCTGCTCTGTCCCACTTATCTGATCAAAAACAGTCTTGGAGAATGCCTCCTTATCTGTGCCTTTTGATCTCTCCTGCTTCAGCTTGTGTCTCTGTGATCTCATTAAGACACAATCTGGGAAGATTCCTGGATAAACATCCTGCATTGCTTCAGTTGCCTGCGCCTCCACTGGCTTTTCAACTAGAGTAGAGCTGGTATCGGTGTATCAGCTCTATCATTTGCAATGATAAGTTGTATTCCTGGAGCTGAGAGTTTGACCTGTACTCCTACCACAAATTCTCCACTCTTCTCCAGACACTCAAGCCTCACTTTACATAGCTGAACACTTTTTGTCTCACCATCATTAGGCATCTGGATGGGTACATAAATAGGAAGGGTTCAGAGGGATATGGGCCAACTCCTGACAAATGGGATCAGATTAAGTTAGGATATCTGGTTGGCATGGACAAGTTGGACCAAAGGCTGTTTTCATGCTGTCCATCTCTATGACTGTGTAGTTTTCTTGATTTATATCATCTGTTTGCAAAAGCTAAACTTTTGCCATCAGTTTTTTTTGCCTGGATTATTTGATAAGTTTAATTTTCTCACTGTGTTGATCTCTATGAGTATTGTACCAAAGTCTTTTACATTAAGTGCATCACTTCTTTTACCCACGTGACTCAAAATCAGGTCAGACTGTGATTAATGGGCTGCTCACATCAGGTGCAGATGCTGATTAACACAAACCTTTTACTGAGTCGACACACGTCACAAAACCTTTACTTCCTACTTCGGAGAACATGGCAATACCTCCCCATTCAACTGAGCCCGTTCATCTGAAGGTGGGCTTCTCTTCTTTCTGTCATTCTCACAAATATCTCACTTGGTGGTGTTTGGAAGAATACTTTCACTCTCTTTGATCAGAGCCCCACCCAAACTACATCATTTCCCTGTGATATCTGATGTTCTATTCTATTACAGTTATTTCAAGTGGGAGCTGAATAGCCTGCTGTTGTTCTTCTTTTCAATGGCCTTATGCTCCAAAGTAAACTGACATTTACTTCACTCTGTTGCAGGGCTTTTGATGAAAAAGATGGCAGTAATCTTAGCAGCCAAGCATACGGAGATCGTGTGCTTCAATTGAAGAAGGACTTGGAAGCTGACAACAAATCCTTTGATAGCAGTTTCTTTTCCCTCTGTTGGTTTAACAAACGTGGGCTAATGGAAGTTGCCTTTCAAAAGAAAAGTTAAAACTTTTCTAAACATTTCAGACATCAAACAGTGAGCTGTGCTTAATACTATCCTATGTTTCTAAGCTTTTTTGATCTCCCATCTGGTACACATTGGATTTCACTCTGTGCATGGGCCAGTATTTGCAGTATCGAACAGTTCCCCAATCTCCTCTCCTCAGAGCCCTATGGTCCTCTTCATAAACACTGCCCTTCACCAGCAGTGAGAAAGTTTTGTCTCCAACTCACAGTGCCTCATTTTGGCATGAGCTTACTTCAGCTCTGTTCACTAAAACAGTCAGGTTTTTTTTGCCTTTTCTGATTCTGTTGGACATTCAGTTTTCAAACGTTTTTGGTCAATTACTTTCTGAAGCTCCTCTTGCATGTATTCAATTCAAAGTGTCAACACATAATCCTGGGTAGGTAGTTCTTTAGTTCTTCGCTCTCACTAGGAACTGCAGTCCTGTCATTTCCCAGTTAAAAGAAATTGCAGAGAGCACAAAGGGAAGGAAGTGATGGTAAATATTTATAAAACAATGGCTTGGCTTCAAATGGAGGACTGGATTCATTTCCGATACCTGGATCTTAGGGAGAGGGGAAAGACTTTAGTGACTCCTCTGGTGATTTGATCTTAAAGTCTCACACACACATCGGATTAATCCCAATTGTTCACAGGTAGTAGACTCTGCGCTGGGTAACAGGGATTCAGCTATCTACTAATTTCCCTTTTCTATAAAGTTGCTTTAAATAAATTGGGTACAAACTGAGGTCAAGAAGTTTCTGGTGATAGGATAAGTTCCAAAATGTTCTCTCTTCACACAGCAATGGATTATATTTGCTTACTCCAGTCATGCTCATCAGAATGTTTAAAGTTGATAACAGAACAGTGTATTGTTGCAGAGCACAAAGTACTGAAGTAATTACGTGTGAAATCATGACACTTTTCAGATGTGAGATTGGATTTGGGGTCTCTACCTCTCTATTAGTTTCAGATTGAACTATTTACTTACAAGGGAATGCTTAAATTGTAACGATGCAGAGGATTTTTTAGCACAGCTTGAAAATTTCAATCTATGTGTGCCTTCTGTACAGTGAAATTACAATTGGACAAATATAACTGTATCAACCATAGATGGTGCCCAGTATGAGGGCAACATATTCACTGGAGGCACCTGCCAATGGGGCATTGAATCTGTTTGAGTCTCCAATATGAAGCACTTTAAAATTGGTCCAAATCATTATCCAGATACTGGAGATGAAATACAATTCTGACTTCCTCAAAAATATCTTCGCATATTGAGCACAGACAAACTGAATCTGTGATTCTGAGAAGGTTTTATTCCTGTTTAAAATGACACATTCACAGGTTTCTTTTATGGAGTAAATAAGCCATTATTTTCTCGCCTTTGCTTATCTGATGTTTTTCTAATTGCTGGGAATGTATAATCACTGTGAAATAAAGGGTGATGCATGACAACACTTTGTTTGTGGGTGTGGACGTTGACTATAAGGCTGGCCACAGTGTTAATTTGGGGAAGGCCCATGCATACATACTCACAAGGTAGGAGTAGTGCAGGCCAATCAGATCCTTGAGTCGGATCCATCGGTTAATCAAATCATGCAGCGGATGGATCGTCACCATCTGGTGGAAGATCCATTTACTGTCTTTGCTGTATAACAAAACAGTGAAGCAATAAGGAAAATAAAACAATACCAACTTTGCCACACCATAGATGCCCAATCCCTCAATACCTCCAGTCCCCACCAGGATGGTCTGACAGCTCTTGGCTTTGTCCTAGACTAGAGGCCTGCACACTCCCTATCCACCACCACACTCCTCTGCCTGGCTAAATCTGTTCTCTCTCTGAACAATTTCTCCTTTAATTCAACTCACTTCGGCCAAGTCAAAGGAGTGGCGATGGACACCTGCATGAGCCCCAGTTCTGTCTGTCTCTTTATGGAATATGTGGAACAATCCTTGTTCCAGTCCTACACAGATACCCTCCCACGATTCTTTACTTCGACAACTGTTTGGGCGCTGCCTTTTGCTCCCACTCGGACCTTGAAGAAAATTGTGCATTTTGACTCCAACTTCCACCCTTCTATAACTTTCACACTGTCCATTTCCAACACTTCCATTCCTTACCTTGACCTTCCAAAGCAGCGCTGCTGACATGGCTTCCTTCTTCCATAACTATGGTTTCCTGCCACTGTGGTTGACAGGGCCCTCAGCCACATCTGACCATGACCTGTGGTTCTGCCCTTTCCCCTCCCATCGCTCACAACAGCGTGATCTCGTCTCCCCTGCCCTCACTTTTCATCTCACCAGTCACACTGCATTCAAAGGGCCATTCTCCAACATTTCAGACAATACCAGCAGAAAGGCACCACCAAACACATCTTCCCCTCACTCCCACTGTCTGCATTTCACAGGGATCATTCCCTCCAGGACATCCTAGCCCATTCCTCGATCACCAACACCCCTCTCCTTTCCAGGGCATCTTCCCAGGTAACTGCAGAAGGTGCAATACCTGCCCCTTCCCCTCCTCCCTGCTCACCATCCAAGGGCCTAAATACTCTTTCCAGCTGAAGCGGCATTTCAGTACTCCAGAAAAGGCCTCACCAAGTCTCATACAACTTCAAAATGACTTCCCAATTCCGAGACTCAAAGGTCTGAGCAATGAAGGCAAGTGTGCCAAACACCTTCTTAACCATCCTATCCATAAATCATGCAAAGTTCAAAGAATATGCACCTGAACCCTTAGGTCTCTGTTCTACAAAGTTACCTTAGGCCCGACTTTTAATTGTTTCAGTCCTGCCCTTGTTTGTTTTACTAAAAGTGTAATACATCGCATTAAACCAAACTAAACTGCAACTGCTACTCTTCAGCCCATTGACCCAATTGATCAAGATCTGTGACAATAATACATCAAAGTCGAGCAATGTGGTGCTGGAAAAGC
Source organism: Chiloscyllium plagiosum (assembly GCF_037043375.1). Lineage (NCBI taxonomy): Eukaryota > Metazoa > Chordata > Chondrichthyes > Orectolobiformes > Hemiscylliidae > Chiloscyllium > Chiloscyllium plagiosum. Next base: position 127,421,991 of record NW_028270141.1, on the reverse strand, counting down.
ACAGCAGGTCAGGCAGCATCCAAGGAGCAGGAGAATCGACGTTTCAGACATAAGCTCTTCATCAGGAATGAGGGAGGTGAGGTCATGGTTGAGGGGGCAGTAGGAGGACGTGTCCATGAGTTGGCACTTGACTTCAGCGATGTGCCAAACTACCACTGCGCCCCCCACCTTGTCTGCTGGTTTGATGGTGAGGTTGGGATTGGAGCGGAGGAAGTGGAGGGTTGCGTGTTGCGAGTGTGAGAGGTTGGAATGGGTGAGGGGGGTGGACAGTTTGCGGCAGTCAATGTCCTGGCAGCAGTTGGAAATGCAGAGTTCAAGGGCGGGTAACAGACCAGCATGGGGTGTCCAGGTGGATGGGGTCCTCGGAGGGTGGGCAGGAGTCTTGGTGGAAAAAGTGAGCCCGGAGGCGGAGGAAGAAATCTTTGATGCCACATCGCGTGTCAAACCCATTGATCCGGGAGTGTGGGGGAATGAAGGTGAGGCCTTTGCTGAGGCCTGAATGTTCATCCTCAGTGAATGGGGAAATCGGGGGAATGGTAAATACATGGCAGGGCTGGGAGCTACGACCTGGTGTGGGGCTGGAGCTGGGAGTGGGGGCGGAGACATTAACTGGAGTGGGTGTGGTTATGGGATCGTGGGTGACATCACCCACAGAAGTGACCCTCATCCTTGGGGTCAGGGGAAGTGATGCCCTTGGTGTCATCCATGGGGGCAGAAATGATGTAATGTATGACATAGGCAATGTCATTGTTGGTGTTCTGGTGAGTGACATCGGTGGGGGCAGAAGTGGCTGCTGTGGAGGCAACTACGAGGCAGAAGTGACGTGCCAGGTGGGCCGTGCATTGGTTTCGGAGGCAGTGGATCTTGCAACGGTCGAATAAAGCTCCTCCCGGGGTGGCTCGAACTCACAGCCCCAGCATTGCTTGCGACACTATACTAACATATAAGTTCCCCGCACTCACCGATTGTGCCAGCAGAACCTTCATCAAACTCATTGCTAATGAAGCGCTTTGGGCTGAAACCTCGACTCTCCTGCTCCTCGGATGCTGCCTGACCCGCTGTGCTTTTCCAGCGCCCACACTCTCCAACTCTGATCTCCAGTATCTGCAGTCCTCACTTTCTCCAATTATAAATCAAACCAAGCTCACCAAGTCAGCGAAAAACCTAAAAACTGAGGATGCTGGAAATCAAGAACAAAACCAAACATTGCTGGAAAACCTCTGGCAGCATCTGTTAGGAGAAAGTAGAGTTAACGTTTTGGAACCAGCGACTATTCTTCAGAACTGACAGCAGCCTGGAAAAGGTTGGTACTCATGTTAAAGAAAGGATGGCAATTCCATTGGAGAGTAGTGTGGGTATGTGGGAAGGTGTTGGGAATGGAGGAGGAGTAGACCAAAGTGTCTCAAAGTGAACAGTGCCAGTGGAACGCTGACAAGGGAAGGGAAGGGAGGGGGTGCCACCCTGTACGGTGGTGGCATCCCGCTGAGGGAGAGAAAATGGCGGCTAATGATTCTGTGGATATGGATCCTGGTTAGATTGTGGTGAGGACAAGAGGGACCCTATCACTGTTGTGGGAGGGAAGAGAGTGTGAGGGCCAAAATGTGGCAGGTTGGTCGGACACGGCTGAGGGCTCTGTCAACCGTGATGGTGGAGAATCGTCGGTTGAGGAAGATGGTGCAGGTTCTGAGCACCCATTTGTCAAAATTGACATCATCAGAACAGATACGACAGAGATGGAGGAACTGGGAGAATGAAATTGAGTCTTTCCAGGAAGCAAGGTATGAGGATGGTTAGTCATGGTAACTGTGGGAGTTGGTGGGTTTGTGGTGGATATTGGTGGCCAGAATTGGAAACAGAGATATCGAGGAGGGGAAGGGGGGAGTCAGGAATGGACCAGGGAATGTGAGAACAGGGTAAAAGTTGAAATTGCAACAAATAAACTTTTCCAATTCAAACTGAGAGAGGGAAGCAGCACTGATGATGTCATCAATGAACACGAGAAAGAGTTGTGTGTGGGTGTCAGAGCAGGACTGGAACAAAGAATTTCCCATGTACACCACAAAGAGACAGACCGAACTAAGGCTAATGTGGGTGCTCATCCACCCCCTGTTTGACCTGAATAAAGTGAGAGGAGTTAAAGGGATGAGTTGTTCAGGGTGAGAACAGGCTTGGCCAGGCAGAGGAGGTTAGTGGTGGATGGGGATGATTCAGGCCATTTTCTCAGGAGGTGGAGAGCCTTGAGACCATCCTGATCGGGGATGGACGTGTAAAGGGATCACAGGTCCACGCTGAAGACGAGGTGGCTGGTGCCAGCAAACTGGAAATTCTGAAACTGATGTAAGGCATCAGAAGAATCGGGGATGTAATTGGGAAGGGACCAGACAAGGTGGGAAGAAATCAGATCGAGGTTGGAAGAGATGTGTCAGGGGAGCAGGAGCAGGCAGTAACAATAGGTCTGCCTGGATGGTTGTGTTTGTGGATTTTGGGAAGGAGGAAGAAGCAGGGTCGAGGGATGATGAGCTTGGAGACACAGGGTGGAGATCACCAGGTGAAATGAGATCAGTGACCGTGATGGACACAATGGCCTGGCATTCAATGGTGAGATCATGGTCCTGGAAGAGGTAGGAGGAGGCATCTGAGAGTTGGCGCTCAGTCTCTGAGATGCAGAGATCAGTACGCCAGGCAACAACAGTACCACCCTTGTTGGCAGGCTTGATCAGAAAGTCAGGGTTAGAACTGGGAACCACAGAATGCAGTCATTTCAGAGGGAGATAAATTGAAATGGGAAGGGACACAGAGACCTTGAGGTCACCAATGTCACATTGACAGTTCTCAATGAACAGGGCTGGCACAGGGACTCAGGGGTGAGCTGCGTTCCAGTGCCAGGGACCTGGGTTCAATTCCACTCTTGTGTTCCTTAATGCCTGAAAGGAAAAGAAAAGGTTTCTTGTTCGAATGTCCGGTGAGTCGGTGGAGGAAGAGGAAAATGGGGGCTGCACAACTCTGAGCCAGCTTGAGGCACTGCTGATGGAGACAGAGTTCAGAGGGTGCAAAAGATGATGCTTTACTGCAGTTTCAGAATTTCCAGCTTGCAGCCACCAGCCGCCTCCTCTTCAAACAAAAACAGAAATTGCTGGGAAAACTCGGCAAGTCTGGCAGCATCTGTGGAGAGAAAGCAGAATTAATATTTCAGAGCTAGTGACCTTTCTTCAGAACTGATTGATGCTGGGAGAAGGTTGGGATACGTGCTGATGATGTCGTGGGAGGTGAGAGGAGTAAATGAGAGGTGGAGATGGAGCCCAGAGAGAGAGAGAGCACAACAGTTGGAAGACACAGGAATGGGTAAAGGTCTGCCTGGCACAATGAATAGCAACCAATGGGAATTATTAAAACTAGAAATATCACAATAGATGCACATCAGACACAATCACCCCAGCCCTATACTCACACTGCAACATCCTCTGGCAAGTTCGCAAATGTGCAGTTTAGGTGGATAACAGCCATGTTATATAGCCCATGGTCTCCAGAGATGTGTGGGTTAGGTGAATTAGCTATGGGATATGTAGGATTACTGGGACAGGGTGTTGGGAGCAGGCGGGTCTGGGTGGGATGCTGTTTGAATGGCCAGTATGGATTTGATGGGCCAAATGGCCTGCTTCCACACTCGGGATTCTATGGCTATACGATTCTACGAACTGGATAACAAGGGCACCGATGTCAGACTGTTACTTATTGAGTTAAATATTGACTTAAATTAAGATAGGGTCTCCCTTGTCCTCACCTACCATTCCATTGGCATTGTCAACTCCCAGAGAAAATCCCTCATCTAGTTCACTAATGGTGAAGGAAACTGCCATCCTGACCTGGTCTGGAATACATGTGCCTCCAGATTCACATCAATGTGGGTGACACTTACCTGCTCTCTGGGCAATGAGAGATGGGTGATAAATATTGGCCTAGCCAGTAACACCCACACCCTGTGAAGGAATTTAAAAATAAATTTACATAATTCCACCAGAAGACCTTTAATCAGAACATAATTCTGTTGCACAAAGAATATAAAGAGCTCTACATATACATGGCAACTTGGAAGGATCTTAATGTAAACAGCAAAAGAAAGACTCAATTCTTTTTATCAGCAATATCCTGCGCAGACACTCAACCTCAGTGAGGTACCATCCTCACCCTCATTCTATCATTTTGAATCTGATTAGGTACTCATGAGGACACCTTTTTTTTTTCTTTTAGTCTATTTCCATGCACTCATCAGAAGGGATTCACCGTGACTCTCTCAGAGACACTCAGACCTGTTTGTGCACTGACATTCCTCTGACTTTGAATACTTTGAGCCTGTTAAAATAGACTTCCCTCCCCCACCAAAAATCTCAGCAACTGTGGTGCTGGCATGGGTCTTTTCTACTGAACTGAACCCCATTGTGGCCCCAGTTTACTTTAGAAATGCTCATAAAAACTCAACACCACCTGACTAAGCTAACCCATATAGAATAGGCTAAAAGGCAGCCAGCAGATAATAGTGGTCATAAGGTGTTTCTCACTCTGGGAGCAAGTACACAGGGCAGTGTCCCTACCCCTGAGCCATGTTCAAGTCTCACTTGCTCCAGAGGTATGTAATACTTTCTCTGAACAGGTTGAATTAGAAAATATATGCAGTGCTATTGCCGAGAGATCACAGTTACCCAATTGCACTTTTATGAAATGTTGTGAGATCTGCATTTGGGGATTTGAGGTGTAAATTTAAAAATTGAAGATGATTAAAAGAAATTTGGAAAGTGCAATAAATAAGGAGGATTCCAACAGAGGAGCCAACATAAACTGAACTGAACAATATTAAGGTGGAATTCAAGAACAAAGACCTGGGATATTTCTACACAAATCTCTGACAGTGACATTTCATAGTCAATGTGGATACAGATAAGTTGGAAAGTTGGGTGGAGAAATGGCAGATGGAGTTTCATCTGGTTATGAGGGGTGATGCATTTTGGGAGATCAAATGTAAGAGAAAAGTATACAGTAAAAGGCAGGACTCTTCAGAACATTAACGTACAGCGGGACCTTCAAGTAGAAATGCACAGCCCCCTGGAAGTGGCAATGCCAATGGAGAAGGTGGTAAAGAAGGCGTATTACGTGCCTTCATCTTATCCGGCATTGGGCAAAAAGTTAGCAAGTCACGTTGCTAACGTGTTAATTGGGCCACATTTGGAACATTGTGTGCAGTTCTGATCGCCAAACTATAGGAAGGATTGTGGAGACATTGTAGACGGTGTGAAAGGGGTTCAACAGGATGTTACCTGGATTGGAGTTTCTAAGTTATAGGGAGTGGTTGGGGAAATGTGGACTGTTTTCGCCAAAGCATCAGAGACTGATAGAAATACAGATAATGATGTGAGTCATAGATAGAGTGGATAAACAGATCCTTCTTCCCAGAGTGAAAATCTCAAATACTAGAGGGCACATGTTTAAGGTGAGAGGGGAAAAGGAGATGTGTGATGCGATGCCTGGAATGTGCTGCCAAGGGAGGTGGTAGAAACAGATATGAGAGCACGATGATAACACTCGGATGCAGGCCATCATATCCAGGCAAACTCATCAGTTTGTCAAATACTTTGCCCCATGTGGTAGATTGTCACAAGTTCTTTCCTCCCATTAGCTTCTTCCGTATCTGTTGTCCTATACTGTAACAGTGTCCTCTACTGAGAAGAGCAATGTGATGTAAATGATATGCAATTTCCACTGACCCATCCCAGTTCCCCAGTTGTGTCCTCCAAGGCTCCCACACTCAGGAGAAATATTTTCTCACCAACGGTCAAACCGAACTCTGAAATTGTCGAAGAGACAGTGGTAATGTTACTGGATGCCATCCAGAACCCCAGGCTTATGCTGAAGGGACATCAGTATCAGTCACACCACAGCACATGGTGCCATTTGAATTCAGTAAAACCTGGAATAAAAAGCTGTTCCAATGCAACCAACAGGTCACTGTAGATTATTGTAAGAACATATCCAGTTCACAAGTGTCCTTGAGGGAAGGAAATCTGTCACCCTTACCGACATGCGACTTCAGACCCACAGCAATGTCGCTGATTTTTAATCTCCCTCTGGGCAATGAAGGGTGGGCAGTAAATGCTGGACCAGCAACGCCCCTTCCCCAGAACAAAAAAATCCCTCCAAATATTCCAGTATCTGCACCCTCACAAGGACCCACACACCTTTCCCAAAGTGTGGGTGATTATCACTTCACACAATACTTAACCTGTGACATCACCAGTGGTTTACAAAGCTTCAGCATGGCGACCCCCATTTGTACTCAATACCCCTAGTAATGAAGCTCAAAGTCCCCCATGCTTTCTTAATAGGTGCTGCCTCCTTCAGCGATCAATCTACCTCAGATCTCCCTGTTCCTGCACGGTCTTCAGAACTGTCCCATTCAGTCTACGATGATTCCCAACATCCCTTTTCCCAGAGTGCCTCACCTCACACTTCCCTGTCCTAAATTCCATCTGCCACATGTCTGCCCATTCTGTGAGGTTATTGATGACATTCCCGTAGCTGGGATTGCACTGAATGGTGGAGGGTTCTCAATGGCCTGAGTGACTGTCACCTGTTCATATTGTCCTGTTAATCTACTCAGATCCAGATAGGCTTTGTCACGAGGAATGAGAATTAATGTTTGCATTCATAGTCTTGTTGAAGAACGTTTCATAACATATTTGATGAGTAACAATATAATGAACAAGTGCTTGCATTCTAGATTAAATTAGATTACATTACATTACATTACAGTGTGGAAACAGGCCCTTCGGCCCAACAAGTCCACACTGACCCACCGAAGCGTAACCCACCCATACCCCTACATTTACCCCTTACCTAACACTACGGGCAATTTTTGCCTAATCAGATTGTACTGTCTACCTGACTTCACCTAACCCCACTTCACCACCCTGCATCCACCACCCCCTTTGTCTGCAGCTTTATCTGCAGAAGGGTTACACCCAAAATGTCGATTTCTCCACCTCCTGATGCTGCCTGGCTTGCTGTGTTCTTCCAGCCTTTGCTTGTCAGCCAGTCAGAGGTATCAATTTATTGAAGGCCCAGTCTGCTGTCAGGGATCGGGAAGTGAGTGATATTTTGAGGAGGGATCAAGGAGATAGGAACATGAGGGAAGGTGATTGGGTTAGGGCCTGGTGGTGGTTTTCAGCAGCATCCCGAAACACTGTCTGTGCCTGTGATTGCCACAGATTGTGGTAAATCAAGGCCCAACCTGACCAGCAGATGCCCCACGAATAACTTTCAGGAAGGCTGCCATATTTCTCTCAAATCAGGTAAATGGCAGCTTAAGGCTCTTAAATGGCCATAAATTGATCACTGAAAGACTGTAATTGGTCATTGGTTCAGGAAGGTTGAACATTGACCCTCTCACTAAGATTGTAATTGAGTTGGAAAGGGAATGGGAAGGGGAATTCTGATTGTCAACATGACATCAGCGGCTTCATTTTCTCCAACCCCTCACCCACTCAAACCATAAGACCATCAGATATAGGAACAGTTTTAGGCTATTCGGCCCGTCAAGTCAGCTCCACCATTCAATCATGGCTGACATATTTCTCAAACCCATTCTCCTGCTTTCTCCCCGTAACCCTTGATCCCTTAATCATAGGATAGATATTTCCTAATTATTTGTCACTTCTGCAGAGGGGAAAATCCCACCCAATGTTTCCAGTCATTGACCTTGCATCAGAACTGGACAGGAGTTTTAAAAGTGTTAGACACTATAATCAGTGCACAGGGGATGAGCTGGTTTATTGGGTTTGTAAAAATTTGATTGTTTTGGTCCTACCTCTGTTTGTTTGAGTCTATTGTGGTTCTGTTTGCCGAGCTGGGAATTTGTGTTGCAGACGTTTCGTCCCCTGTCTAGGTGACATCCTCAGTGCTTGGGAGCCTCCTGTGAAGCGCTTCTGTGATGTTTCCTCCGGCATTTATAGTGCTTTGTATCTGCCGCTTCCGGTTGTCAGTTCCAGCTGTCCGTTGCAGTGGCCAGTATATTGGGTCCAGGTTAATGTGTTTGATGATAGAATCTGTGGATGAGTGTCATGCCTCTAGGAATTCCTTGGCTGTTCTCTGTTTGGCTTGTCCTATAATAGTAGTGTTGTCCCAGTCGAACTCATGTTGCTTGTTCTCTGTGTGTGTGGCTACTAAGGATAGCTGGTCGTGTTGTTTCGTGGCTAGTTGGTGTTCATGGATACGGATCGTTAGCTGTCTTCCTGTTTGTCCTATGTAGTGTTTTGTGCAGTCCTTGCATGGGATTTTGTACACTACGTAGTGGACCCAATATACCGGCCACTGCAGCGGACAGCTGGAACTGACAACCGGAAGCGGCAGATACAAACCACTATAAATGCCGGAGAAAACGTCACAGAAGCGCTTCACAGGAGGCTCCCAAGCACTGAGGATGTCACCTAGACAGGGGACGAAATGTCTGCAACACAAATTCCCAGCTCAGTGAACAGAACCACCCGAGCTACAAATCTTCTCACAAATGTTTGAGTCTCTGTGTCGCCCTGAATGTGATAGTGCCAGCATGAAGCCTAACTCCATGTCTATACAGGATGGACCATGGATTGATGTCTGTGAGAGCCGTTGCAGCACGTGAGATCAAGATGAACAAGGTATTTGTAAGATGGTGGTTTCAGCTGACAATGTTTCCCCACATCTTCAAACATCCCGATTCTTTTTTTCTTGGCCCGTGCTGGTGGGAATGAGTTGGTCAGTGATGCCTGAGGCAGAGAGGTGTACAACACAAAGGGAGCCAGGGATTAGGGAGACCTGCCCCCCCCCCCCAACTCTCCCCAGCCCTGTACTGACTAATGGATCCACAGGACTGACCCACTGCCCAAACTACAGAGGTACTGACTTCCCAACAGAGAACTCCCTGAGCAGGTGCCTCACTGTGGTCAATCCCCTGGATGGTGTCCTAGGCTGTGCCTGATTTACTGTATCAGGACCCCTAACTGAGTGTCTCCATGGCCTGCACTGAGGACTACTCTACTAAGACATGGCCATTTGGTTGCCGATCATGCAGTGTGTGTTTGCCACGGAAGATGCTGGCACTGAGAAATGGTGCAGGTATAAGATTGCAGCAATAATAAGGCATTGAACAACCTAGAATCCCCTCTAATTGGCAACTTGCTGCTGCCATGCAACTCAGCGAGTTGCTTGCTCGAGTTGAGGTTGGCTTCATGGGACTTCTCACCTGATAGCCCAGATCCTGAGAAGAGTCTGCTCACTGTTTGAAATACACTTCCCACTTCCCAGATTGTAGGACCACAGAGCTGTATTTAATAAAGCAGTTTCCAAATTAACAATGTGATCAAGCACCCCTCTGGCATTCACATTGGCAAATTCATTAGGAAATGTGTCAGTCTGTGGAGAAAGTTTCAGACAAGACTAGTTAGAGACTAAAGGAGTATTTTATATTTTGTTGCAATTTAAAGGGATATGCAATGTACCTTCAGCATGGTGAAAAGCTGAATAATTGAAAAGAATTTTCAAGCCAGTATCCACTGCATGAACCAGATCCATATCATCAACCTTTGTTTTAATCCATTGGGTGGCTGGGTATTGCATCTCTGTATAATTCTCAGACAAGAAGAGAAATTGCATTATCACACGAGAAAATTAACCCGACACCAAAATAAACATCAAATGAGAAAATTGTCATAAAGTTTAAGGACTACTTTAGGTTTTTTTTGGACTGTGAACTAAAATGGGGAAGAATACTCCTTGAGACTAAGGAAACTATGTCAGAAGATATTTGCAGTTTTAGGAATAAGTTACTGGAACACATTGAGTTTATAGAATCAGAGGTACAGCACAGAAACAGACCTTTCGGTCCAACTCATCCATGCCAATCAGATATCCTAAACCTGTCCCATTTGCCAGCACTTGGCCCATATCCCTCTAAACCCTTCCTATTCATGTAGCTATCCAGATGCCTTTCAAATGTTGTTATTGTACCTGCCTTCCCCACTTCCTCTGGCAGCTCATTCCATACATGCACCTCCCTCTGTGTGAAAAGGTTGCCCCTTAGGTCCATTTTAATTTTTTCCCCTCTCACCTTAAACCTACGCCCTCAAGTTCTGGACTCCCCTATCGCCAGAGAAAAGACTTGTCTATTTATCCTATCCAAGCCCCTCATGATTTTATAAACTTTTAAGGTCACCCCTCAGCCTCTGATGCTCCAGGGAAAACAGCACCAGCCTGTTCAGCCTCTCCCTCTACCTCAAATCCTCCAACCCTGGCAACGCCCTTGTAAATCTTTTCTAAACCCTTTCAAGTTTCACAACATCTTTCCGACAGAAGAGAGACCAGAATTGCACGCAATATTCCACAAGTGGCCTAACCAATGTCCTGTACAGCCGCAACATGACCTCCCAACTCCTGTACTCAATACTCTGACCAATAAAGGAAAGCATACCAAATGGCGCCTTCACTATCCTATCCACATGCAACTCTATTTTCAAGGAACTATGAAGCTGCACTCCAAGGTCTCTTTGTTCAGCAACACTCCCGAGGACTTTACTATTAAGTGAATAAGTCCTGCTAAGATTTGCCTTTTCAAAATGTAGCACCTCACATTTATCTAAACTAAACCAATCTGCCATTCATTAGCCCATTAGCTTGATTTGGTGCATTGCTTTATTTGAGCAGTGAGGTTGAATTCCAAAAAAAACTCAGCTCTGCCAATGTTTCTTCACAGCAATTTTGCCCAGTAACAATCTTTTGAAAAGCTTTTTAATCAGCATCAGTTATGGGCTCAGGAGGGCTCAGCATTGTAACAAAAACTTGAATGGTTCCTGAGCAAGTTGTAATAGCCATTAAGACCAAAGGCTTGTGAAATATCTTCCTTTATAACATCATACCGATCATATCAAAGTTGAATCATGCCATTTGAGTTTAAACATGTACAGCCAATTTCCAAACACTGATGCTTCAAGTCATATATGAAGTACCTCACTGTAGTTTATTTAGAAAACACAGGAACACCAGTGCTTAGTGGTTAGCACTGCTGCCTCTCAGCACGAGGGACCTGAGTTTGATTGCAGCCTCTGGTGACTGTGTATGGAGTTTGCACATTCTCCCTGTGGCTGCGTGAGTTTCCTCCAGGTGCTCTCATTTCCTTCCACAGTCCAAAGGTGTGCAGGTTAGATGGATTGAATAGGTGGATCAGCCAGGCTAAGTTGCCCATAGTATTCAGGAATATGTAGGTTAGGTGCATTAGTCAGGGAAAACGTAGCGTATTAGGATAGGGGAATGGGTCTGGGTGAGTTACTTGGAGGGTCGGTGTGGACTTGTTGGGCCAAGCAGCCTGCTTCCATGCTCTAAGGATTTTACAGATTCACATGGAAAGAACATATAAGGCAATTAGAGAATGTGTTTTAGCTACTGGCAGCACAGTGGCTCTGTGGTTATCACAGTTGCCTCACAGTACCAGGGACCCATTTCAATTCCATCCTCTGGTGACTGTCTGTGTGGAGTTTGCCCATTCTGTGTCCGTGTGGGTTTCCTTTGGGTGCTCCAGTTTCCTGCCACAGTCCAAAGATGTGCACGGAAGGTGGACTGGCCAAGTTAAGTCCAGGGATGTGGAGGTTAAGTGGATTAGGTATGGGAAATGAAGAATTACAGGGACTGGGAACAGTGTTGGGTCTGGGTGGGATACTACTCAGAGGGTCGGTGTGGATTCAATGGGCAGAATGGCCTGCATTGACACTGTCAGGCTTCTGTGTAATTGCAGTTTGATGACTTGATAACATGCCTAGCCAAAAATGAGTTCACAAAAGCAAGGGTGATTTACCTAGGACATATCAAGGACAATATTACAAAGAACCGAATTAAAAGTCACACAACACCAGGTTATAGTCCAACAGGTTTAATTGGAAGCACTAGCATTCGGAGAGCCGCTCCTTCATCAGGTGGTTGTGGAGTACACAATTGTAAGACACAGCATTTATAGCAAAAGTTTACAGTGTGATGTAACTGAAATTATACATTGAAAAATACCCCGACTGTTTGTCAAGTCTCTCATCTGTTAGAAAAACTAGATGCAAAATAAAATCCAAACATTTTTCCTTGATATTCATTTGCATTGTCATTGCCGAATCCACCAATATTCTAGGTTTAACCATTGATCTGGACAAGCCAAATGAGTTCCAAGTGAGATTCAGAGACTCTGAATTCTGCAGTGAATAGCTGAACTCCTTTCTTCCCCATGCTTGTCTACCATCTGCAAGCCACAGTGCAGGAGTGTGAGTGAAGACTTTAACTTGCCTCTTCCAACAACATTCAAGAAGCTTGACACCATCTTGGAAAACACAATCCGTTTTATTCTTGTGCCTGTTCATTACTGGCAACATCCACTCTCTATTCTCTATCGATGCATTATGGCAATAGGGTGCACAGTGTTACCGGTTAATGTTTCTCTAACCTCCAGAATTACTGCAGTGAATGTTCAGTGCAGTACCCCCAAGTACATGCTTCTTTAGAAAAAGAGAGCATAGCTGCATACAGCACTCTGGACGCAGTCTCACCAAAGCCCCTTGTACAAGGGTAATGAAACCTCCTCGTTCTTGCTCTTCAACTCTCTTTCAATAAAGGCCTTTATTCAATATTCCATGTTTTAAAATGTATTATTTTAGAGAATGTGGGTATCATTGGCAAGCCCCTCCGTTGTTGCCTGTCCATCTCTTCGATCTGAGTGACTTGCCAGGCCATTTTAGACAACATTTAAGAGTGGTGCACATTACTGTGGATAAAGTCACAAGTAGACTAGCCCAGGTAAAAATAGCAGATTTCCTGTTCTCTAGGCTATGAGTGAACCAGATGTGGTTTACAATAATTGTTAATAGTTCCATGGTCACCACTGCAGAGAGTAGATTTTCAAACCCAATTCTAGCCACCAATATGGGATTTGAATCTGTGACCCCAAAGCAGTTGCAACAAAACCAAAAACTGCAAATGTTGGAAATCTAAAATAAAAATAAAAAAACGCTAGACAAGCTCAGCAGGTCTGGCAGTATCTATGGAAAGAGAGTTAGAGTTTCGAATCCGATAGGACTCAACTTCAGAAATAGTCACATCACACTTAAACATTTACTCTCTCCACAAATGCTGTCAGACGTAATGTGTTTCTCCATCAGTTTCAGTGTTTATTTCTCCAAAGCATGAGATTGTCCCTCTGGATTATTGGTCACTATGCCACCATCTTCCCCCGTCCTGATCGTTTGCCATGCCTTTTTGCCAACCTGCTGAGTTTCATGTCCTGGACATCCAACTATCCCTGAACACCAACATTGAAAATTCTTTTCATAGATGAAAACAATTCTTTCCTTTTAATTCATACGTGGGATGGGGGCATTGCTGACTAGACCAGCATATACTGCCCATCCTAATTGCCCAGAGAGCAGTTAAATGTCAATCACATTGCTGTGGGTCTGGAGTCACATGTAGACCAGAAGCTGGCAGTTTCCTTCCCTGAAAGACATTTCTGAACCAGATGGGTTTTCCCAACAATTGACAATGGATTCCTGGACATCACAGAATCTTAATTTCGGATGATTATTGAATTCAAATTCCACCATCTGCCATGGCGAGATTCAAACCCAGGTCCCCAGAACATTACCTGTGTCTCGGGATTAAGAGTCCGGCGATAATACCTCAAGGCCATCAGCTCTCCATTTACTTCACCTTCTGATCTAATTCTTTGATTAAAGTGAATAACTTTACATTTTCCCACATTATACTCCATCTGCCCATGTGTTGCCCATTCACTTAACTTACCTGGCAGATTCCTATTATCCTGTCAGCGGCTAAAATCTCCACCTGGCTTCACAACAGCAAACGTAAATACTTGACACTCAGTCCTATCATATAGATTGTAAATAGCTAAGGCCCCAGCATTGATGGTTACAACACTCCACTAGCTGACAGTCTACCAACTTATACACATCCTGTCTAACCTTACCCTTTGGTATCAATCTCTAAATCTTAACTGCCCAATTCACGACAGCAGCTTGTTTAAGAATCTATCCATGCCACTGAAATCTATACAGATTGATTAGATTCCCTATAGTGTGGAAACAGGCCATTTGGTCCCACCAGTCCACACAGACCCGCCGAAGAGTAACCCACCCAGACCCATTTTGTTCTGACTAATGCACCAAACACTATGGGCAATTTAGCATGGCCAATCCACCTGACCTGCACATCTTTGGATTGTGGGAGGAAACCCACACAGACACGGAGAGAATGTGCAAACTCCACACAGACAGTCGCCCGAGGCTGAAATTGAACCTGTGTCCCTGGCACTGTGAGGCAGCAGTGCAAACCACTGAGCCACTGTGCTGTCCTTGCACTAACCTTCACACTTCAATTTCTCCAGCAATGATGATATCCTTAAAACCAGACACAGAGTAGGGAACACAACCTTCAGACTACTCAATTGTGACTACACAGAATATAATTTATCTCCCTTACTGTTCTCATCTCCAACACAAACAGGTTGCCCTCTCACCCAGCATTTGCATGGCTACTTTCTCCACAGAGTCATCGTCTGTTTGTCCTTCACCCTGCTATCCTTGTTCTCTCTGACTGATGTCTCACTAACTTCCCTGTTTTTTACTCTCCCTCCAGTCTTGAACATATCTGTTAGAACTGTTCTGTTCTAAACTACTGACGCTGTTAGAGAATCTGGGCAGTACAGAAGGTCACAAACCATTGGACCCAGTAATCCTACAGTCAACTTCTTTAAGAATCCTAGGATGCAGGTTACCAAGTGCTGGGAATTTATCAGGTGTTTAATCCTGGAGATTTTCTCATATTTACTCTCTTTTATACTGAGTAATTCCACAACCTCTTCAGATCTTTGATGTCCCACTATTCAGTTTTTAATAAAATATTTTTGTGTGAAGACAGATTCAAGGTGTGTGTTTTATATCCCTCCCACTTCCCTCTTCCCTGTCATTTTCCTACCTTTGTTTCTCAGAGTTTAACAATTATTTTTGCTTCTGTCCCATCTGCTTGTGCAAGCTCGTGTAATATGTAAATTCCTGTCTGGTATGCTGCCACTGTCTATTATTCCCTCTCTTATTAATATTCAGTCATTGCCTGTTCTGGACATTTACTGCAATTGTCAGAAGAAGCTCTTCTTTAATCTAGTATTACCCTGAATTAATTTGGTCAGACATTGGTCAATCAGTTTTCCTGTGGAGTTTGTGTTTCTCAATGGAATATGTCCACATAAAAATTAATGCAAAATTCTTCAAGTATTTGCTACTGTTAATCAGGTCTGTGTGTCTGAGATAGAAACAGAAAGGTCTAGGAAGGGAAGGGAGGAGTCCGAGACTGTCCAGGTGAATTTGAGGTCGGGGTGGAAGGTGTTAGTGTAGTTGTCTGAGATAGAAACAGAAAGGCCCTCCAACCACAGGGGATGAACTTGGACTTCACCAGTTTCTTCATCCCCCCTCCCCCCACCTTGTCTCAGCCGAATCCCTCCAGCCCGGCACCGCCTTCCTGACCTGCAGTCTTCTTCTTGACCTCTCCGCCTCCACCCTACTCCGACCTATCACCCTCACCTTGACCTCTTTCCACCTATCACATTTCCAACGCCCCTCCTCCAAGTCCCTCCTCCCTACCTTTTATCTTCTCCTGCTGAACACTCTCTGCTCATTCCTGAAGAAGGGCATGTGCCCGAAACGTCGAATCTTCTGTTCCCTAGATGCTGCCTGACCTGCTGTGCTGTTCCAGCAATAAAGTTTCAGCTACTGTTAATCAACCTTCACACCTTCTCCTGTCCACTAACCAATGCAGAGTGACCCCAACATGGTCAGAGAGCAGTATCTCACAGCTGACTTATCTTCTGTTTGCAGCCTGCTGGATTGAAATGACTTTGCAGCTGTCCAGGATTGGGGAATGGGGAGATTCCACTCACAACCAGACTTGACCTCTTCCACATTGAACACAGAGACCTTCAGCCTGTGATCAGCTGCCTTTCAGAAACAGGGTTAGATTGAGTGAAAACAGGAGCAGTAGGAGATCTCCCTGACTCTACAGTCCTTGTGTTGACCCCCACCATCCCCCTCTCTGTGAGCACACTGACCCCTCCCTTCACCTGCTGTTGGAGATGGAAGCCCTGATATTCTTCTTACTGCACAAGCTGGCAGTGGGAGCCAAGCAGGCGATGGCAGCTTATGTAGAAAGTGTTAATGAGGCCCGAGGAGTAATTTCAGTCCAGCCTCATGGTTCAGGGTTGGGATGTGCACTGTCGGTGCACTGCAGGTTAGGGACTAAAAACAACATGGAATAATTTCCACTGGTAAAACATGACAGAACAGAGGAAACTCTCAGATGTACTGACCTTGTCCTGGATGACTTGTTCTGGCTCGGGACAGTCAACATGAGTACAGAGGTCGATCACCTCCTGCTCTATATCCTGAGCAGCAATTTGATGCCCAAAGAGGACAGACACAGTTAAGAAGATTCTCAGCATCTTGGTGTTCTCTCAGATCACTGGTGAATGCACTGACTGACTCTCAGCACATTCAGGTGGATCTGCAGTTTGAACACTGAGTCGTAACTTTTATATACTGTTTGATGAGGGTGATTTTGAATACAGCTTAGCTATATTATGTATTGGGGAAATGCTCCAACTCATTGACTATGTAAAATACTTTTTGTTCTAACTTTGGGATGGATTCATAAATCTGTGTGTTGGTTCACGGGAACTCTGAAACCTGGGAAAACGAGTTTTGGATTTGCTATCACTCATCACTGTTGTGCTGACACTTACTCTCCCCTGGTTACTGTTTCTGGTGGTGGTGTACCTATGGTCTTAATTCATCTTTTTCTAACTATTGAAGAGGACCAACAGCTCTGGGTAAGAGGCAGGAGAATGAAGTTGAGAAACGTCAGCTATGATCGAATGGCAGAGCAGACACAATGGGCTGAATGGCCTAATTCTGCTCCTATATCCAAAGATGTGCAGTTTAGGTGCATTGGCCATGGTACATTGTTATGCAGTGGCCAGGGGTGTGTCGGCTAGATGAGTTAGCCAAGCTAAACGTGGAGTTATGGGAATAGAGTGAGTGGTTAGATCCAGGTGAGATGCCCTTCAGAAGGGTTGGTCCTGAATTGATGGGCCAAATGGCCCCTTTCCATACTGTAGTGATGCTATGATTCTATGTCTTATTAATTACTAGATATATTAATTACTTTGAAGAAGAGATGGAATGTGTTGCAGTCATACTGGCTGATGGCACAAGCATCACTGCTCCTGCCTTTTCCCTGTAACCATTGATCCCCCGATCAATCAACAAACTGTCTATCTCAGTTTTAAATGCTCTCAATGGCTTGGCCTCTATAACCTTCTGCAGCAATGGGTTCCACAGATTCACCACCGCCTGGCTGAAGACATTTCTTGTCATCTCACTACTCGGAGGCTTTGCTCTGAGGTCCTCGTCTCCACCACTAGTAGGAACAGCCTCTCCATGTCCAGTCTATAGCCCTCTATGTTATCTGTAAATTTCAATGAGGTCATCCCCCCCAGCGCCTTTTTAAACACCATCGAGTACAGCTCCAGAGATCTCAACTGCTCCTCTTCTGACAAGTTCTTCATTCCCAGGATCATTCTTGTAAACATTCTCTGGATCTCCCTTCCAATGCTCACACTTTCTTCCTTAGAAATGGGGTCCAAACTACTCACAATGTTTCACATGTGCTCAGGCCAGAACCTTACACAGCCCCAGCAGTACATCCCTGCTCTTGTATTTGAGCTCTGCAATGAATGTGAATATTTTATTTGCCTTCCTAACTGCCAATGAAACCTGCAAGTTAACCTGAAGAGAATCCTGAACTAGTAATCCCAAGGACTTCTGTTCTTCGGATTTCTGAAGCCTTTCACCATTTAGAATACAGAGCAGAGAGCATCCGAGGAGCAGGAAAATCGATGTTTCGGGCAAAAGCCCTTCATCAGGAATACTTTCCTGATTGTCCCCAGATGCTGCCTGACCTACTGTGCTTTTCCAGCACCACTCTGATCTAAACTCTGGTTTCCAGCATTTGCGGTGCTCACTTTTGCCTACCATTTAGAATATAGTCTATTCTTCCTGCAAAAGTGCACAACTCACACTTTCCCATGTTGTATTCCATCTGCTACTTCTTTGCCTCCTCTCCAACCCTGTACAAGTCCCTCTGAAGCCTCCCTGCTTCCTCAGCACTACCTGTCCTTCCACCTATCTTTGTGTCTTTTGCAAACTTAGCAACAATGCCCTCAGTTCCTTCATCCAGATCATTAATATATAACATGAATAATTGTGGTCCCAACACTGATCCCTGTGGAAATCCACGAGTCACTGGATGCCATTCTGAAAAACACCCCTTCATCCCCACTCTGCTCTTTGCCAGTCAGTCAATCCTCTGTCCATGCCAGCATCTTGCCCCCAACACCATGGGCTCTTATCTTATGGAGCAGCTTCCTGTGCTGCAACTTGTTAAAGGTCTTCTGGAAATCCAAATAGATTTTACCCACTGCCTCTCCTTTATGTCACTGGATTATTATCTCCTCAAATAATTCCAACAGATCTGTCAGGCATGACCTCCCCTTGATGAAGCCGTGCTGACCCTGCCCTATTTTACCAAGTATCCCACAATCTCATCATTAATAATGGACTCTAAATTCTTGCTAATGACTGAGGGCCTGCTAACTGGCCGGGAAGACGTTTACTGATCATAATTGTTTCCTCACTCAGTGAATTGCTGTCGAGGCAATCCATATTCAGAACCCATACTCAAAATTTTTCCCTCGACAGGTGCAATTTTAACCGCTGACCAAGATCAGTCAGCAAATTCTGTCGCAAATTAACAGTTTAGTCAGGAGAAGCCCAGCTAAATGTCAGACTTTATTGTTTTGGAACTTTTCTGCTGTGTGAAAATGGCAGAAAAGAGCATTTAACCCCTCAAGACTGTCCCTCCATTCCCAGCCTCTGGTCTGTCCAAGTGTCACTTCAGCTCCCACTCCCATCTCTTCACCATTCCCTGCTCTAGGCTTCTCTTCCCCTTCCCCAGTTGTAATCTCTCCCAAACCTTTTCTCAGACCACTTTCCTTATCCCAGGGATCATTCCCTCCAGTCTCAGTCCTCATGCCGTGTGTTATCATTTTCCCATTCACTAACCACCTCCTCGTTCCTGCTTGGTTCAGGTTTTACCACAAGATTTGTCACTGTTCCAGGGAGTAAAGAGCCTGGGGGAATTACAGGTACATTTTCAGTCTCATGTTGTAAAATCTGCATTTAGTCAAATTCAGGGATTTGAATGGTCCAGGTGTGGATGAAGGTCACTTGAGGTCTCACAACAATGTTTTTCTTCGTCTCTCATGATTCGCTATTAACATATTCCATCACCATGGTGACTTTCCTGAGAAAATGGGCGAATTGGTGATTGTATGTCTCTTCATGAAAAGTAATAAAATTAGTTCAGTATCTCACTCAAAAACAGAAATGATCAAATCTGGACCACCCAATGTTCACTGAATTTCACTCAAAGATAGACCCAAAAGGCAGACCTGAAGCTAAATTCCAATTGTCTATCTGTAAATTTACAGGGTCTGCATTTCAGAGCAATGGGTGGAGCTGACATTTACATTTGGAAATAGATCAGATCCTCTCTGGCATAATAAAAGTTCTATACAGCTATGATACAACTTACCAATTTTTATACTCTTTACCCCAATCACAGAAGGCAAGCACGCCATCTGCCTTCTCCAACACCTTATCTACATAGTTGCTGCTTTAGGAACTGTGGTTCTGTATACCTCGATCCCTCTGTATGTCCCTGCTTCTGAGGTTCTGCCATTCACTGTTTTCCTCCTTCCTGAGTGAGAACTTCCACAATGTATCACCTCACATTTGCCTAGATTAAATTCCACCTGCCGTTTCTCCACCCATGTCTCCAGCCGATCGATATCCTGCTGCATCCTCTGGCAATCCCATTTACTATCCACAGCTCCCCCAATCCTTGTGTCATCCACAAACTTACTAATCAGACCACATTTTATAAGAAGCCATCAGGTAATAATCTGGAAATTAAATGAAATTCAGCTTTGAGTGAATGTGCGAAGATTGGGATTGGTGTTTCAGGTCAGGAAAGTCAATCAGATTCATTTTATGGATAATTATCTGTGAATTTTCGGACAAGTCATCAATTGTGTCTGATTAACCTCTTGTTGGATCTGTCCCAAATCTCTCCTTTGATGCCTAAAGAGGAATTGAACAGTCAGCTGAAATACCATGTTTGGGCAGCACGGGGGCTCAGTGGTTGGGAGGCACGGTGGCTCAGTGGTTGGGCAGCACGGGGGCTCAGTGGTTGGGAGGCATAGTGGCTCAGTGGTTGGGAGGCACGGGGGCTCAGTGGTTGGGCGGCACGGGGGCTCAGTGGTTGTGCGGCACGGGGGCTCAGTGGTTGGGAGGCACGGGGGCTCAGTGGTTGGGAGTCACGGGGGCTCAGTGGTCAGCACTGCTGCCTCACAGGGACCCAGCCTCGGGCAACTGTCTGTATGGAGTTTGCACTTTCTCCCCATGTCTGCATGTGTTATCTCTGGGTGCTCTGGTTTCCTCCCACAGTCCAAAGATGTGCAGGTTTGGTGAAGTGGCCATGCTAAATTGCCCATAGTGTTCAGGAATGTGTAGGTTAGGCACATTGGTCAGGGCTAAATGTAGAATAATAGGGTAAGGGAATGGGTCTGGGTGGGTTGTTCTTCAGAGGGTCAGTGTGGACTTGTTGGGCCAAATGGCCTGATTCCACACTGCAGGGATTCTATGTGATCTGTGTGAAAAGGAATTAGATGTTCATGTAATTTCTTAAAGCAGGAATTCTCCCTCTGTGTAAAACAAGCTTCACATTTTCACACAGGACTCAGAAACAAACATGATCAGCAAACTGATTGCCATCCTTCCATCTGTGAGAGATGGTGGGAACGCAGCCTCAGCACTTTCCTGAGAGTATCTGCTGTCCTCCGAATGACTGAACAAGCTGATTCTCGAAAGAATCATCACAAATCAAACCTGAGCAATTTTCTGTATTGTCAGGAATGTACTTAGAGTCATAGAGTCATAGAGATGTACAGCATGGAAACAGACCCTTCGGTCCAACACGTCCATGCTGACCAGATATCCCAACCCAATCTAGTCCCACCTGCCAGCACCTGGCCCATATCCCTCCAAACCGTTCCTATTCATATACCCATCCAAATGTCTCTTAAATGTTGCAATTGTACCAGCCTCCACCACTGGTCTCTTTTATATCTTTCCCCTCTCACCCTGAACCTATGCAACTCCCCGACCCCAGTGAAAAGACTTTGCCTATTTACCCTATTCATGCCCCTCATAATTTTGTAAACCTCTATAAGGTCACCTCTCAGCCTCCAACGTTCCAGGGAAAACAGCCCCAGCCTGTTCAGTCTCTCCAACCCTGGCAACATCCAACATCCTTCTCTGAGCCCTTTCAAGTTTCACAACATCTTTCCAATAGGATGGAGACCAGAATTGCACGCAATATTCCAAGAGTGGCCTAACCAACATCCTGTACAGCCACAACATGACCTCCTGACTCCTGTACTCAATACTCTGACCAATAAAGGAAAACATACCAAACGTCTTCTTCACTATCCTATCTACCTGCAACTCCACTTTCAAGGAGCTATGAACCTGCACTCCAAGATCTCTTCGTTCAGCAACACTCCCTAGGACCTTACCAATAAGTGCATAAGTCCTGCTAAGATTTGCTCTCCTAAAATGCAGCACCTTACATTTATCTGAATTAAACTCCATCTGCCACTTCTCAGCCCATTGGCCCATCTGGTCCAGATCCTGTTGTAATCTGAGGTAACCCTCTTTATTATCCACTACGCCTCCAATTTTGGTGGCATCTGAAAACTTACTCGCATCCAAATCAATTATGTAAATGACAAAAAGTAGAGGACCCAGCTCCGATCATTGTGGCACTCCAATGGTCACTGGCCTCCAGTCTGAAAAACAACCCTCCACCACCACCCTCTGTCTTCTACCTTTGAGCCAGTTCTGTATCCAAATGGCTAGTACTCCCCGTATTCCATGAGATCTAACCTTGCTCATCAGTCTCCCATGGGGAAGCTTGTCGTACGCTACTGAAGTCCATATAGATCACATCTACTGCTCTGCTCTCATCAATCTTCTTCGTAACTTCTTCAAAAAACTCAATCAAGTTTGTGAGACATGATTGCCAATGCACAAAGCCATGTTGTCTATCCGTAATCAGTCCTTGCCTTTCCAAATATACGTGCATCCTGTCCCTCAGGATTCCCTTCAACAACTTGCCCACCACCGAGGTCAGGCTCACTGGTCTATTGTTCCTTGGTTTGTCCTTACCACCCTTCTTAAACAGTGGCACCACATTTGCCAACCTTCAGTCTTCTGGCACCTCACCTGTGACTATCGATGATAAAAATATCTCAGCAAGAGGCCCAGAAATCACTTCTCTAGTTTCGGAGAGAGTTCTCGGGTACACCTGATCAGGTCCTGGGGATTTATCCACCTTTACCCATTTCAAGACATCCAGCACTTCCTCCTCTGAAATCTGGACATTTTGCAAGATGTCACCATTTATTTCCCTGCAGTCTATATATTCCATATCCTTGTCCACATTAAATACTGATGCAAAATACTCATTTAGTATCTCCCCCTTTTTCTGCGGCTCCACACAAAGGCTGCCCTGCTGATCTTTGAGGGGCCCTATTCTCTCCGTTTTGTCCTTAATGTATTTGTAAAAACCCTTTGGATTCTCCTTAATTCTATTTGCCAAAGCTATCTCATGTCACCTTTTAACTCTTCTGATTTCCCTCTTAAGTATACTCCTACTGCCTTTATCCTCTTCTAAGTGTTCACTCGATCTATCCTGTCTATACCTGACATATAGAACATAGAACATAGAACATAGAAGAATACAGCGCAGTACAGGCCCTTGGGCCCTCGATGGTGCGCCGATCCAAGCCCACCTAAACTACACTAACCCACTATCCTCCATATACCTATCCAATGCCCTCTTAAATGCCCATAAAGAGGGAGAGTCCACCACTGTTACTGGCAGGGCATTCCATGAACTAACGACTCGCTGAGTGAAGAACCTACCCCTAACATCAGTCCTATATCTACCCCCCCTTAATTTAAAGCTATGCCCCCTTGTAATACCCGACTCAATACGCGGGAAAAGGTTCATACTGTCGACCCTATCTAACCCCCTAATCATCTTGTACACCTCAATCAAGTCACCCCTAAACCTTCTTTTCTCTAGTGAAAACAGCCCCAAGTGCCTCAGTCTTTCCTCATACGATTTTCCTTCCATACCAGGCAACATCCTGGTAAACCTCCTCTGCACCCGTTCCAATGCCTCCACATCCTTCCTATAGTATGGCGACCAAAACTGCACACAATATTCCAGATGCGGCCGTACCAGAGTCTTATACAACTGCATCATGACCTCAGGACTCCGGAACTCAATTCCTCTACCAATAAAAGCCAGTACGCCATATGCCTTCCTCACCGCACTATTTACCTGGGTGGCAACTTTCAGAGATCTGTGTACATGGACACCAAGATCCCTCTGCTCATCCACACTACCAAGTATCCGACCATTAGCCCAGTACCCCATCTTTTTGTTATTCTTCCCAAAGTGAATCACCTCGCACTTAGCTACATTGAATTCCATCTGCCACCTTTCTGCCCAGCTCTGCAGCTTCTCTATATCCTGCTGTAACCTGCCACATGCTTCCTCACTGTCAACAACTCCTCCGACTTTCGTATCATCCGCAAACTTGCTCACCCAACCTTCTAACCCCTCTTCCAGGTCATTTATAAAAATGACAAACAGCAATGGTCCCAAAACAGATCCTTGCGGAACACCGCTAGTGACGGCACTCCATGAAGAAACTTTGCCATCAACTACTACCCTCTGTCTTCTTCCATCCAGCCAATTTCTAATCCAAACCTCCAACTCACCCTCAATGCCATATCTCCGTATTTTCTGCAGTAGCCTACCATGGGGAACCTTATCAAACGCCTAACGAAAATCCATATATACCACATCTACCGCTTTGCCCTCATCAACCTCCTTCGTCACCTTTTCAAAGAATTCAATAAGGTTTGTGAGGCACGACTTGCCCTTCACAAAACCATGCTGACTATCCTTGATCACATTATTCCTATCCAGATGTGCATAAATCCTATCCCTTACAATTCTCTCTAAGACTTTGCCCACAACAGAAGTGAGACTCACCGGCCTATAGTTACTAGGGCTATCCCTACTCCCCTTTTTGAACAAGGGAACCACATTTGCTATCCTCCAGTCTTCTGGGACTACTCCTGTAGACAAAGAGGACATAAAAATCAAGGCCAATGGCTCTGCAATCTCCTCCCTTGCTTCCCAGAGAATCCTAGGATAAATGCCATCAGGCCCAGGGGACTTATCTATTTTCACCTTTTCCAGGATTTCCAACACCTCTTCTCTACATACCTCAAAGCCATCCATTCTACTTATTTGTGCCTCAGTATTCTCATCGACAACAATGCCCTGTTCCTGAGTGAATACTGAAGAAAAGTATTCATTCAGTGTCTCCCCAATCTCTTCCGCCTCCACACGCAACTTCCCCCTACTATCCTTGACTGGACCAATTCCTACCCTAGTCATTCTTTTATTCCTAACATACCTATAGAAAGCCTTAGGGTTTTCCCTAATCCTATCTACTAAGGACCTTTCATGTCCCCTCCTTGCTGCTCTTAGCTCTCTCTTCAGGTCCTTCCTGGCTACCCTATAACTCTCAATCGCCCCAATTGAACCTTCACGTCTCATCTTGAGATAGGCCGCCCTCTTCCATTTAACAAGGGATTCCAATTCCTTATTAAACCACGGCTCCCTCGCACGACCCTTTCCTTCCTGTCTGACAGGTACATAATTGTCAAGGACACTCAATAGTTGCCCCTTGAACAAGTTCCACATATCATTTACACTCTTGCCTTGGAGTCTACTTTTCCAAGCCACACATCCTAAGTCATGCCTCACCGCATCATAATTTCCCTTACCCCAGCTATAATTCTTGCCCTGTAGTACACACTTATCCCTCTCCATCACGAGTGTAAAAATCACCGAATTATGGTCACTATCCCCAAAGTGCTCACCTACCTCTAATTCTAACACCTGGCCTGGTTCATTACCCAGAACCAAATCCAGTATGGCCTCACCTCTTGTTGGCCTGTCTACATATTGTGTCAGGAAACTCTCCTGCACACATTGAACGAACACTGACCCATCTAACGAACTTGAGCTATAGCTTTCCCAATCAATATCAGGAAAGTTAAAGTCCCCCATAACAACCACCCTATTACTGTCACTCATCTCCTGAATCACCTTCCCAATCCTTTCTTCAATGATTCCTTGTTTTTCTTAACCAAACCCTCAATTTCTTTAGCCATCCAGCATTCCCTATACCTACCAGCCTTTCCTTTCACCCTGACAGGAATATACTTTCTCTGGATTCTCGTTATCTCATTTAGATTAGATTAGATTCCCTACAGTTTGGAAACGGGCCCTTCGGCCCAACAAGTCCACACTGACCCTCCGAAGAGTAACCCACCCAGACCCATTTCCCTCTGACTAATGCATCTAACACCATGGGCAATTTAGAATGGCTAATTCACCTCACCTGCGCATCTTTGGATTGTGGGAGGAAACCGGAGCACCCGGAGGAAACCCACGCAGACACAGGGAGAATGTGCAAACTCCACACAAACAGTTGCCCGAGGCTGGAATTGAACCTGGGACCCTGGTGCTGTGAGGCAGAAGTGCTAACCACTGAGGCACTGTGCTGCCCTGAAGGCTTCTCATTTTTCAGCCGTCCTTTACCGGCGAACATCTACCTCCAATCAGCTTTCGAAGATTCTTGCCAAATACTGTCAAAATTGGCCTTTCTCCAATTTAGAACTTCAACTTATAGATCTGGTCTATCCTTTTCTATCACTATTTTAAAACCAATAGAATTATGGTCGTTGGCCCCAAAGTGCTCCCCCACTGACACCTCAGTCACCTGCCCTGCCTTATTTCCCAAGAGTAGGTCAATTTTGCACCTTTTCTCATAGGTACACCCACATACTGAATCAGAAAATTGTCCTGTACACACTTAACAAATTCCTCTCCATCTAAACCTTTAACACTATGGCAGTCTCAGTCCATGTTTGGAAAGTTAAAATCCCTGACCATAACCACCCTATTATTCTTACAGATAGCTTAGATCTCCTTACAAGTTTGTTTCTCAATTTCCCTCTGACTATTAGGGGTCTATAATACAATCCCAATAAGGTGATCATCCCTTTCTTATTTCTCAGTTCCACCCAATATAACTTCCCTGGATGTAGTTCCTGGAATATCTTCCCTCAGCACAGCTGTAATGCTATCCCTTATCAAAAATGCCATTCCCCCTCCTCTCTTGCCTCCCTTTCTATCCGTCCTGTAGCATTTGTATCCTGGAACATTATCCTGCCAGTCCTGCCCATCCCTGAGCCATGTTTCTGTAATTGCTATGATATCCCAGTCCCATGTTCCTAACCATGCCCTGAGTTCATCTGCCTTCCCTATTAGGCCCCTTGCATTGAAATAAATGGAGTTTAATTATTAGTCCTACCTTGTCCCTGCCTGCCCTGATTGTTTGACTCACTTCTGTTCTCAACTGTACCAGTCTCAGATTGATCTCTTTCCTCACTATCTCCCTGGGTCTCAACCTCCCCCCGCGCCTCCACTAGTTTAAATCCTCCTAGCAGCTCTAGCAAATTTCCCTGCCAGTATATTAGTCCTCTTCCAATTTAGGTGCAATCTGTCCTTCTTATACAGATCACTTCTACCCCAAAAGAGATTCCAATGATCCAAAAATGTGAATCCTTCTCCTATACACCATCTCCTCAGCCATGCATTCATCTGCTCTATCCTCCTATTCCTGCCCTCACTAGCTCATTGTGTTGTAACTGTCCTGGCTAAGGGAGTGGCAAGTTCTGGAGCACAAGTCTTCAGTACTATTGCCAGAATGTTGTCAGGGCCCATAGCCTTTGCAGTATCCACTGTCTCCAACTGTTTCTTGATATCACATGGAGTGAATAGAATTGGCTGAAGACTGGTATCTGTGATGCTGGGGACCACTGGAGGAGGCCAAGAAGGATTATCCACTCGGCACTTCTGGCTGAAGATTGCTGAGAAAGATTCAGCCTTATCTTTTGCTCTGATGTGCTGGGCGCTCTCATCATTGAGGATGGGGATATTTGTGGAGCCTCCTCATCCAGTGAGTTGTTTAATTGACCACCACCAGTCACAACTGGATGTGGCAGGACTGCAGAGCTGAGGTCTGATCCCTCGATCTGTGCCAAATGCCTTCTCCACTACCCTGTTTAGCTGTGAGTTTACATTCAAGGAACTATGGGCCTGCACTCCAAGGTCTCTTTATTTGACAACACTCCCCAGGACCCGGACATTACATGTGGAAGTCCTGCCCTGGTTTGCCTTATCAAAATGCAACACCTCACATTTATCTGAATTAAACTCCATCTGCCATGCCTCGGCCCATCAGCCCATCTGATCAAGGTCACATTGTACTCTGAGGGAACTTTCTTCACTGCCCACCACACCAGCAATGGTGGTGCCATCTGCAGACTTACCGAACCATTTCTCTTGTTTTCACATCCAAATGTGAAATTATAGAAATGACAACAAGCAGTGGATTTAGCACTGATCCTTGTGACACACTTCCAATCACAGGCCTCTAGTGTGCAAAACAAACCTCCAACATCATCCACTGTTTCCTATCTCCAAGCTAATTTTGTATCCAAATTGCTAGCTGTCTCTGAATTCCAGGTGATTGAACCTTGCTAATTAGTCTATCATGTGGAACCTCATCAAACATTTGGCTGTTCACCCTATCATTCCCCTCATAATTTTATAAACTTTTACAAGGTCACCCCTCAGCCTGCAACGCTCCAGGAAAAACAGCACCAACCTATTCAGCCTCTCCCTATAGCTCAAACCCTCGAACCCTGGCAACATCCTTGTAAATCTTTCCTTCACCCTTCAAGTTGCACATTATCGTTCCAACAGCTGGGGGAGCAGAATTGCACGCAGTATTCCAAAAGTGGTCTAACCAGTGTCCTACACAGCTAAATGTCTGACTTTAATGCTTTGAAAGTTTGCTGCGTGAAAATGACAGAATAAAGTATTTAACCCCTCGAGACTGTCCCACCTTTCCCACCCTCTGGTCTGTCCAAGTGACACTACAGCTTTCACTCCCTGCTCCAGGCTTCCCTTCCACTTCCCCAGCAGTAATCTCTCCCAAACATTTTTCCCGTACCACTTTCCTGATGCCAGGGATCATTCCCTCCAGTCTCAGGTGGTGTCCCCATGCCGTGTGGTGTCACTCTTCCACCCACCACCCACCTCCTCGTTCCTGCTTGGTTCAGGTTTTACCACAAGATGTGTCACTGTTCCAGGGAGTAAGGAGCCTGCGAGAATTACAGGTACATTTTCTGTCTCATGTTGTAAAATCTGCATTTAGTCAAATTTGGGGATCTGAATGTTCCAGGAGCAGATTAGGTCTCGCAACAATGTTTTTCTTCGTCTCTCATGGTTCAGTATTAACATATTCCATCACCATCCTGAGAAAATGGGCCAAATGGTGATTGTAGGTCTCTTCGTGAAAAGTAATTAAATCTGTTCAGTACCTCACTCAAAAACAGAAATGGTGTAAATGTTGGTCAAATCTGGACTACCAAATGTTCACTGAAGTAAAGACTGACCCAAAAGCTAATTTCAATTATCTATCTGTATATTGACAAGGTCTGCATTTCAGAGCAATGGGTGGAGCTGACATTTATGTTTGGAAATAGTTCAAGTGTTCTCTCGTAATACAAAAATTCTGTACAGCAACGGTACAATTTACCAATGTTTACGCCCTAGTCAGAGAAGGCAAGCATGCCATCTGCCTTCTCCACCACCTTATCTACATAGTTGCCGTTTTAGGGACCTATGGTTCTGTATACCTCGATCCCTCTGTATGTTACTGCTTCTAAGGTTCTGCCATTCACTGTTTTCCTCCTTCCTGAGTGAGAACTTCCACAATGTATCACCTCACATTTATCTGGATTAAATTCCATCTGCCATTTCTCCACCCAAGTCTCCAGCCGATCGATATCCTGCTGCATCCTCTGGCAATCTCATTTACTATGCACAGCTCCCCCAATCCTCGAGTCATCTGCAAACTTACTAATCAGACCACATTTTACAAGAAGCATCAGGTAATAATCTGGAAATTAAATGAAAATCAGCTTTGAGTGAATGTGCGAAGATTGGGATTGGTGTTTCAGGTCAGGAAAGTCAATCAAACTTATTTTGTGTACAATGAAATATGGATTTTGAGACATGTCAACAACTGTGTTGGATTAACCTCTTGATGGATAAAGAGGATTTGAAAATCAGCTGAAATACCATGCTTGGAAAAGGAATTGGATTTTCATATAATTTCTTAAAGTAGGAATTCTCCCTCTGTGTAAAACATGCTTCACATTTCCCCACAGAACTCAGGAACAAACATGATCAGCAAACTGATTGTCATCCTTCCATCTGTGAGAGATGGTGGGAAAGCAGCCTCAGTATTTGCTGAGATTATCTGCTGCCCTCCGAATGTCTGAACAATTGATTCTGGAAAGAATCATCATCAAACACACCCTGACAAGCTGTCTCTCTCTGACATGAGTGATAATGAACTGGCCCAAAACAGGGCAGCAAACAGTGAGCTCCTGACGAGACTGAATTTGAATGAAATGTGTCCCAGGGACTGTAGGCAGAAAACTTCATGACCGATAACAGCTGTCTCTGAGAGTCACAGAGATGTATAGCATACCGACCAGATATCCTCAATTAATGTGGTCCTATTTGCCAGCATTTGGCCAATATCCCTCTAAATCCTTCCTATTCAGGTACCCATACAAATGCCTTTTAAATTCTATAATTGTACCAGCCTTCACCACTGCCTCTGCAGTTCAACCCATACACACACGACCTGCTCTGTGAAAAACCTGCCCCTAATCTATTCCCTCTCACCTTAAACCTATGCCCTCTAGTTTTAGACTCCTTCAGCCTTGGAAAAAGACCTTTGCTATTCACCCTATTCAGACCCCTCATGATGTTATACACCTCAATAAGGTCACTCCTCAACCTCTGACACTCCATGGAAAATACCTGCTGCTTATCCAGCCTCTCCCTATTGCTCAAACTCTCCAACCGCTGCAGAATCCTTGTAAATCTTCTCTGTACCCTTTCAAGTTTAACACCATCGTTCCTATAGAAGGAGAAATCAGTATTTCAAAACTGGCCTAAACAATGTCCTGCACAGCCACAACATGTTGTTGGGGCTGTGTGTGTGTTTTTTTGAATAAACTAGTCAACAACATGAAACACAGGAGGCAAACAGCAGCAAATTGTTTCTGGAACAGTTTCCTTCATTCCAACTTTGAGGCGGATTTTGAAATGATTAACTCACTGAGTGCTGGCTCCAGGGAAGTCTGAAGATCTCCAGCAGCATTTTGCTTTCAGCTTCCACAGTATCAGGCTGATAGATTCCCTGCTCTTACAGAAAGAACAGTGTTGTCAGAGTAGTTTGTTCCATGAGATAAATCTACAAACCCTTTCCTTACTCTCAATGCTCCCATTAATTGGAGATGCTGGTGTTGTATAGTGCAATGGGGTCACCTGTAGTGTGACATGAACCCAAGGTCCTGGTTGAGGCCATCCCATGGGTACTGAACTTGTCTATCAGCCTCTGCTCAGCCACTTTTCGTTGTTGCCTCTCCTGAAGTCCGTCTTGGAGGACGGTCACCCAAAGGTCTGAGGTCGAATATCCCAGACCCCTGAAGTGTTCTCCGACTGGGAGGAAACACTCCTGTCTGGTGATGGTTGTGCAGTGTCCATTCATCCGTTGCCGTAGCCTCTGTTTGATCTTGCAATGTACCATGCCTCGGGGCATCCTTGCCTGCAGTGTATGAGAGAAACAACATGCAAGGCGACAAAACTACACCAGGTACATGTACACCAAGAACAAGAAATTGGAGAAACTTGGCATCGCCACCAGCAGGAGCCAAGCCCAACCCAGCACCACAGTGTTCCTGTAAATCCGTTTTTTACTTTAGAATCAGTCTGACCATTGTGGCACAGACAGCCTCACACAAAAAAACCTTCAATACATTATCTGGACTGACATGGCACCAATTGTTAAAGTTCACTTGAATGTGACTTTTAAAAAAGGTTTTGCAATTTACATATGAAAGAACTGAAACTAACATCGTCATTCTAAAAGATGTGAAACTTAATAAACAATCCAGGTCTTTTTCAATATATAATTTCAGTTACATCACCATGTAAACTGTTGCTAGAAATTCTGTATCTTACAATCTTATTCTCCATAACCACCTATAAGACCATAAGACATGGGAGCGGAAGTAAGGCCATTCGGCCCATCAAGTCCATTCTGCCATTCAATCATGGCTGATGGGCATTTCAACTCCACTTACCCGCATTCTCCCCGTAACCCTTAATTCCTTGTTTATCAATTTCTGCCTTGAAGACATTTAGTGTCACAGCCTCCACTGCACTCTGTGGCAATGAATTCCACAGGCCCACCACTCTCTGGCTGAAGAAATGTCTCCGCATTTCTGTTCTGAAGTTACCCCCTCTAATCCTAAGGCTATGTCCACGGGTCCTAGTCTCCTCGCCTAACGGAAACAATTTCCTAGTGTCCACCCTCTCCAAGCCATGTATTATCTTGTAAGTTTCTATTAAATCTCCCCTTAATCTTCTGAACTCCAATGAATACAATCCCAGGATCCTCAGCCGTTCCTCATATGTTAGACCTACCATTCCAGGGATCATCCGTGTGAATCTCTGCTGGACACGCTGCCAGTATGTCCTTCCTGAGATTGGGGACAAAAACTGGACACAGTACTCCAAATGGGGCCTAACCAGAGCTTTATAAAGTCTCAGTAGCACAACAGTGCTTTTATATTCCAACCCTCTTGAGATAATTGACAACATTGCATTCGCTTTCTTAATCACGGACTCAACCTGCATGTTTACCTTTAGAGAATCCTCAACTAGCACTCCCAGATCCCTCTATAGTTTGGCTTTATGAATTTTCTCACTGTTTAGAAAGTAGTCCATGCTTCTATTCTTTTTTCCAAAGTGCAAGACCTCGCATTTGTTCACATTGAATTCCATCAGCCATTTCCTGGAGCACTCCTCCAAACTGTCTAGATCCTTCTGCAGCCTCCCCACTTCCTCAGTACTACCTGCCTGTCCACCTAACTTTGTATCATCAGCAAACTTCATTAGAATGCCCCCAGTCCCTTCATCCAGATCATTAATATATAATGTGAACAGCTGCGGCCCCAACACTGAACCCTGCGGGACACCGCTTGTCACCGGCTGCCATTCCGAAAAAGAACCTTTTGTCCCAACTCTCTGCCTTCTGTCAGACAGCCAATCCTCAATCCATACTAGTAGCTCACCTCGAACACCATGGGCCCTCACCTTGCTCAGCAGCCTCCCGTGTGGCACCTTATCAAAGGCCTTTTGGAAGTCTAGGTAGACCACATCCACTGGGTTTCCCCGGTCTAACGTACTTGTCACCTCTTCAAAGAACTCCAACAGGTTTGTCAGGCATGACCTCCCCTTACTAAATCCATGTTGACTTGTTCTAATCCGACCCTGCTCTTCCAAGAATTTAGAAACCTCATCCTTAATGATGGATTCTAGAATTTTACCAACAATCGAGGTTAGGCTAATTGGCCTATAATTTTCCATCTTTTGCCTTGATCCTTTCTTGAACAAGGGGGTTACAACAGCGATCTTCCAATCATCCGGGACATTCCCTGACTCCAGTGACTTTTGAAAGATCTCAACCAACGTCTCTGCTATTTCCTCAGCCACCTCCCTCAGAACTCTAGGATGTAACCCATCAGGGCCAGGAGATTTATCAATTTTAAGACCTTTTAGCTTTTCTGGCACTTTCTCTTTTGTAATGGCAACCATACTCAACTCAGCCTCCTGACTCCCTTGAACTGTTGGGATATTACTCATGTCTTCCACTGTGAAGACTGATGCAAAGTACTTATTAAGTTCTTCTGCTATTTCCTTATCTCCCATCACTAGGCTTCCAGCAGCAGTTTGAAGTGGCCCAATGTCTACTCTTGCCTGTCGTTTGTTTTTTATGTATTGAAAGAAACTTTTACTATCATTTCTAATATTACTATCATTTCTAATTTGATCCTCTCCTTCCTTATTTCTCTCTTTGTTATCCTGTGTTTGTTTTTGTAGCCTTCCCAATCTTCTGATTTCCCAGTGCTCTTGGCCACCTTATAGGCTCTCTCTTTTTCTTTGATAGATTTGCTGACTTTCTTTGTCAGCCATGGCTGTCTAATCCCTCCCCGGATAATCTTTCTCTTCTTGGGGATGAACCTCTGTACAGTGTCCTCAATTTTACCCACAAACTCCTGACATTTTTGCTCTACTGTCTTCCCTGCTAGGCTCTACTTCCAGTCTATTTTCATCAGTTCCTCTCTCATGCCCTCATAATTACCTTTATTTAACTGTAACACCATTACATCCGATTTTGCCTTCTCTCTTTCAAACTGCAGACTGAACTCTACCATATTATGATCGCTGCTTCCTAAGTGTTTCCTTACTTTAAGATTTTTATAAAGTCTGGTTCATTACATAGCACTAGGTCCAGAATAGCCTGCTCCCTTGTGGGCTCCATGACAAGCTGTTCCAAAAAGCCATCCTGTAAGCATTCCATGAATTCCCTTTCTTTGGATCCACTGGCAACATTATTTACCCAGTCCACCTGCATATTGAAGTCTCCCATGATCACTGTGACCTTGCCTTTCTGACATGCCTTCTCTATTTCCCGGTACATGTTGCGCCCCTGGTCCTGACCACTGTTAGGAGGTCTGTACATAACTCCTACTATGATTTTTTTGCTTTTGTGGTTCCTCAATTCCACCCACATAGACTCCACATCATCCGACGCTATGTCATTCAGTGCCATAGATTTAATTGTGTTCTTAACTAACAAGGCAACCCCGCCTCTCCTGCCCACCTTCCTGTCTTTTCGATAAGTTGAAAACCCTTGGATGTTTAACTGCCAGTCCTGACCCCCCTGTAACCACGTCTCTGTGATGCCTACCTGATGAAGGAGCAGCGCTCCAAAAGCTAGTGCTTCCAAATAAACCAATTGGAATATAACCTGGTGCTGTTTGATTTTTAACTTTGTGCTCCCATTAAGGAAGCAATACCCAGGGTAGCATTGACATAAGGAGGGGGGTGGTGTCAGGAAAGTGACCATCATCATTCCAATTGAGGGGTATATCCAGTGAGCTCGGCTGAATTATGTCTCTGTGTGGGTGCTGAGTGAGGACAGTGATGTTTAAACAGCACATCACTTCCAGTGAGGTCAGAAACATCTCAGAGGTGAGAAACCACACGAGTTACCGAGAGAGTCACCGTGATGTCTCGGTGAAATACAGGGCCAGCTCCTTCCTGCAGTGACGAGTGTTACAGTCTGGTATGGCAGGAGCACTTGCTCTGTCAATGTCTTTCTGAATTCTGCTTCCTCAATGGTGAACACAGAATTAAATAATCCCCTCAGGGGGGCTGTTCTCTGCTGACTGGGGCCTTCAGATTCTTTCTTCATTCCTCAGATAATGAAGCCACTTTTCCAAGAAGTTCACCAATCAGAGCTATCAAGTCAATTGGTTTTATCCCCTTGAAATGTTGGTCATAGTGTTCAATGGAGAAAGCGAGGACTGCAGATGCTGGAGATCAGAGATGAAAATGTGTTGCAGGAAAAGCGCAGCAGGTCAGGCAGCATCCAAGGAGCAGGAGAATCGACGTTTCGGGCATGAGCCCTTCTTCAGGAAAGATTCCTGAAGAAGGGCTCATGCCCGAAACGTCGAATATCCTGCTCCTTGGATGCTGCCTGACCTGCTGCACTTTTCCAGCAACACATTTTCAGAATAGTGTTCAATGGCGAGCTGATAGTGAACCCTTTGACGTGTCTACTTTAGGGCCTGGATGTCTGGTTTTGGATCCAAAATATGCACCTGGTCCTTTGTTTTATTGTCACATGTCTGCCCTGTGGAGGGGGTGTGGGTGGGGGAGTCATGAGTCTATTAAAGCAGAAACCCAGGTAATGTCCTGGGAACCTATCCCACCAACATGACAGGTGGTTGAACAATTAAAAATATCTGTAATGAAGATTCGAGCGATGATGGTGAAATCATTGTCGATTGTTGGAAAAAACTTTGAGGGAAGTAAACAATCATCCTTACCTGGTCTCACCAACATGTTCCATTCATAAACTGCCCTCCAGGCAATTAGAGATGGACAATAAATGCTCGCCAGTGAAGCCTTCATCCTGTGAATGAATTTAAAAAATAAAAACTGCCGTTTCACACTTGCAAATGAGTTCTGGTTGTCTTCAATTGTTGGGGCTTGAATCTTTCTTAGAATTGTCTCTGTGTGTCCCTTTGTCTCGGACTGAGGTATTCCCAACATACCTTACTTTTTGGCCAGTTTCTGTGTCCTGTTTATTTCAGTTGCTGTGCTTGTATTTATGGATTTGTGGTTGTTGCAGCCGGTTCCTTTTTAATGCTATTATTTTACTTCAGCAGGTTCAGGCTGCTCCAGGAAGGTCCTGCTGCTGTTGCTCCTCAAACTACTCGGAAACTCATGGAGTCAGTCTGGCTGGTTTTCAGCAAATGACTGGGATACACGACAGAAAATGGAGATTCCAGCCCGAGAGGACTTCAGTAAGAGATGCAACACTCAGAATGAACTCCATGTTTTTGAGGTGACAGTGAGGGTTTAAAATTTGAATTTAGTCTGTTGTCAGGAGCAACAAATATATGTAGGCTTTTATTAATCACAAAATGGCTTTTCAACTTAAAATAACACAACAAAATGACTTCAAGTTATGATTTGACACTGTCAATCTGCATTTCTGCTTTGCTGAGTTAGCAGAATTAGAAGATAAAGCAGACAATGGAGTCTTCATCAATGAATCATAAGACATTAACTAATCACTCGAACTAACCTTGAACTGCAGTATGAGATGATAATGTGCGTAAGACAACACTATTTCCCAGGAGGAAATATCATTGGGTTAGCCTACTGTCAATCATGTCAGCTTATTACATTTGATTGCTCTTTTCTTGTAATTAAGGCTGTGCTGTCTCTTAAAAACATATAAATAATGTTTAATTTTCGATAGTAATTGCGCAAATTCTCCACGGAATAAAGAAGCTTTAACCTCTGTGTTGCTGGACAAAACAGTGCCAGGCTGCCTTATTTTATTAAACTGGTAACCTTGCTTTGTACAGACTGTATTCCTGATAATTCTTTTGACCGATCGCGAAACCGAGAGGTCCCTCC
Source organism: Chiloscyllium plagiosum (assembly GCF_037043375.1). Classification (NCBI taxonomy): domain Eukaryota; kingdom Metazoa; phylum Chordata; class Chondrichthyes; order Orectolobiformes; family Hemiscylliidae; genus Chiloscyllium; species Chiloscyllium plagiosum. The sequence goes on along the minus strand of NW_028270141.1, from coordinate 127,385,385 downwards.
TGGGATCTGGATCTTTAACAGTTCATAACCCCCTGCAGCCTGACCATGGAACCTGACAAAGTTCACTCTGTCAGGAACCTATGTTTAATAATGCATTTTTGATTATTTGATCATGATGAAACTAACTGTGTTCATCAGTCAGTCTGAAATTACAGCATTCAATATAGCACATTTACTCACCATGTGACTGACTCAGCCCGTTCACCAAGTAGTAGGAAAGATGTATTGTTGGACCTGGTCCTTGGAAGTGAGGTGGGCCAATTGGATGAACTGGCAGTGAGAGACCAGAAACAGTGATCATTGTATCATCAGCTCCAGGATGATGGTGGAGAATGACATGCAGCAATCCAATTGACAGAGAGCTGACTTCAGCGGGGTAACAGCAGAGCTGGTCAGATTGACTGGGACAAGAGGTTATTGGGAAAACCAGGAACTTCACAACTGGCTACATAAAGGAGGTAGAGATTAACATTGGGAAGAAAAAGTGTACCTTATGACAAGGTGTAAGGCAGAAAATACAATTGCAAACCTGTACGAATACTGAAGGTTCAGAGAGGAGGAGAAAAAGCAAATAACTGAGGCAAAGGGAAATTATGAGAAAAGACATAGCAGCTGACATAAAGGGGAATCCCAAAGTCTTCCATACATATGGAAATAACGACTGAGTGATTCAAGGAGGACTAGGACTGATTACAGACCAAGAAGGGGATTCACACAGACGTCAGGGTACAGTTAAGGTGTGAAATGAACACTTTGCATCTGTCTTTACAAAAGAGGAGTATACTGCCCAGGCCATGGTGACAGAGGAGGGAACACGGTCGCCATTTTCTGCTTGGATCCACTGTCAGTGCGCAGACGGATGAGCATCAGTGACCAGGTCGAATTGGCCTTGGGAACCAAGGTAGGCAGAAGCACAAATGAGGTCATGTTCTTTGGCAATGGGCCAACCAATCCTTTACCCCCTTCACCATCAGGACAGATTATCTGAAGGTGCTGGAAATATGGTTCGGGAGATCCAGGGTGTGCGTAAAACATCCACTGCGCCTGGAGGGCCATCAACTCGGTGCAGGAAGCTCTTTGGTCTGCCTGAAATTTGTGTTGGTCTTCCAGAACAAGGAGTTGACTCCAAACGAGTGTTGCCAATTGGCACATTCCAAGGTCCAGGGCTTTGTGCTGAGGGTTGTAGCTACCAAAGCGCAGTGGGGAAAGACTATTGTCTGAGATCTTCCTGCTGAAGGTAAATGGGGGTCATTCAGTTATTGGACCCACTCAATGCCTCAAATGCATTTAAGTATCATCTGGTTCAAGTAAGAGATACCTTTGGTTTGTTTGGGAAGAGTCAAACTCCAGTGTTTGTTTGTTTCCTTGATATGCTGCTGTCCAGAACTGAACTGCATTTGTAACTATGTGTGCGTATATCTTTTTAAGAATAAAGCAAATTTTTCAAGTTAAAAATGGACATGGTCACAAAAGGATTCAATGTTATTACGGATGAGGTTTTGCGATACAAGCTGCGGTTAATACCGAGGTCTTGTGATTTGAATTGATTTTTATCCGAAGCAAACACCAGAGGGTGCCATTGTACTGGAAAGACTGGGAGAGCAAATTAAACCGTTGGGTGGGGCTGCATTAAAGTGAGATTGACAGGGACAGAGTTTGCTTTACACAAACAGTGAGAATCCTGTGGGTACATAAAGAATTATTTGTAATTCACTCCTGTGATGTAAGTGCTGCTGGCTGGGAGAGTATTTATTGCCCATTTCCTGTTGCTATTGAGAAGGTGAATTGCCTTCTTGAACTGTTTGTAATCTAAAATGGCTGGTCAGGGAAGTTTCTGATGCATGCTGGGAAGGAGAATAGCCAAGTGAAGCAAACTCAAAACTATTGAAAGAAATCTGAATTGGTTCCGTTGTAAACAGTTCCCAACAACAGAACTCTGTAAAGTGATCAGCCATTCAAGACAGTTGACAGGCTCTAAGGGAATGGATGTGATCAAGGTCACATGGGGAGGCAATGGACTGTTGGACTGTTAATTCAGAAACCCAGCTAATGTTCTGGGGACCCTAATTTGAATTCAATTTTAAAAATCAGGAATTAAGAATCTAGTCATGGCCATGACTCCATTACCGTTTGTCAGAATTCAATAATGCCCATCAGGTTCAATAATGCCTATCAGGTTCAATAATGCCCTGCAGGGCAGGAAACTACCATCCTTAGCTAGTCTGACCTACATGTGACTCCAAACCCACAGCAAAGTGGTTGAGCCTTAGCTGCCCTCTGGGTAATTAGAGATGGGCAATAAATCCTGCCCAGCGAGTAACACCCTCATCCCATGAATGAATAATAAAAAAAGTTTATCCTATTTTGCACAGAATTCATAACTGGTAACAGACACAGCATTAAAGTTCTCAAACAAAGACAAGTAAGTGACAAAATCCATTAAGGAGCCCGATGGATGACCTAATATCTGGGAAGAGAGACATTTGAACAGTTTAGGGACTGAAGAAAAACATAAAAATGGGGGTTCACTGCCTCTTCTCCGTGAGACCTGTACAGATCAACCATCACATAAACCAACCATCACCCAGGCCAACCATCTCACAGACCAACCATCTCACAGACCAACCATCTCACAGACCAACCATCGTACAGACCAACCATCTCACAGACCAACCATCTCACAGACCAACCATCTCACGGACCAACCATCTCACAGACCAACCATTGCACAGACCAATCATCTCACAGACCAACCATCTCACAGACCAACCATTGCACAGACCAACCATCTCACAGACCAACCATTGCACAGACCAACCATTGCACAGACCATCCTTCACACAGACCAATGATTGCACAGATCATCCATCGTACAAACCAACCATCGCACAAGAACAATGAACGTTGAGTGAAGGGATCGAAGGTGGGTCACCAATTGGACCTCATACCGTTTCCAGGTCTGGATAATATTCGTCCTTTTATTAAGAATTACTTCAGAAACGAGTCAAGGACTTGCTTCAACTGCACCAATATGCCAGCATTTAGAGTACTCTCGTCAAGTATTTTAAATGTAAACTGAATGCAAAGCTTTCCATTTGTACCTAATAGATTTAACTCAAGCAAAAACAGAAATTTCGAACTCAATTTAACATAAATCACTGTTATTTCAATGCAAAATGCCTGACAGGTAAGACAATGAACACAGGACACAGTTCGGAACATTGGACTGGGATATGATAGCAGTTACAGAGATGTGGTTCAGGGAAGGGCAGGGCTGGCAGCTTAATGTTCCAGGGGACAGATGCCATCGGAAGGATAGAAAGGATGGCAAGAGAGGAGAGGGTGTGGCACTTTTAGTTTGGGATAACTTTACAACTCTTACGAAGGATAATCCTGGGAAATCGTCCAGTGAAATTATTTAGGTGGAACTGAAAAATAAGAAAGGGATGATCACCTTGTTGAGATATACTATAGCCCCCAATAATCAGCAGGAAATTGAGAAGCAAAGTTGTAAGGACATCTCAGTTATCTGTAAGAACAATAGGATTGTAATAGCAGTGCATTTTAACTTTCCAACAATAGACAGTGACTGCCATAGTATTAAGGGTCTGAAGGTAGACAAACACGTTAAGTGTGCACACAAAAGTTTTCTGATTCAGTATGTGGATGTAAAATGTGACCTTCCCTTCGGAAACAAGGCAGGACAAGTGACTGAGGTGTCAGTGTGGGAGCACTTTGGGACCAGTTATCATAATTCTGTTAGTTCTAAAATAGTTATGGGAAAGGATAGACCGGATCTAAAAATTAAAGTTCTAAATTGGAGTAAGACCAATTTAGATGGTATTAGGCAAGAACCTCTTTGATTGGGAAAGATTATTCACAGGTAAACAGGCGGTTGGAAAATGGGAGGCTTTCAAAAATGAGACAACAAGATTTCAGAGACAATATGTTCCTGTTAGTGTAAAGGACAAGGCTGGCAGATGTAGGGAATGCTGGATAACGAGAGAAATTGTGGCTCGAGTCAAGAACAAGAAGGAAGCATTTGTCAAGAATAGACAGCTGGGATCGAGTGAATCCCTAAGGGAGTATAAGGGCAGTAGGACTATACTCAAGAAGGAAATCAGGAGGGCAAAAAGGGAACATAACATAATTCGGGTCAAGGAGAATCCAAAGGCATTCTACAAATAGAGGAAGGACAAAAGAGTAACTAGGGGAGAAAAAGGTCTCTTCAAGATCAACAAGGCCATCCATGTGTGGAACCAGTTATCATAATTCTGTTAGTTCTAAAATAGTTGTGTGAGATAGTAAACAATTATTTTGCATTGGCATTTAATGTAGAGAAGGATATGGAAGTTGGAGAACTTGGAGAAATAAGTAGTGATATCTTGAAAAGTGTCCAAATTACAGAGGAGGAGATGCTGGATGTCTTAAAATGCATAAAGATGGATAGATCCCTGGGATTTGATCAGGTCATAGAGTCATAGAGGTGTACAGCATGGAAACAGACCCTTCGGTCCAACCCATCCATGCCGACCAGATATCCCAACCCAATCTAGTTCCACTTGCCAGCACCCGGCCGATATCCCTCCAAACCCCTCCTATTTATATACCCATCCAAATGCCTCTTAAATGTTGCAATTCTACCAGCCTCCACTACATCCTCTGGCATACACATGACACCCTCTGCGTGAAAAGGTTGCCCCTTAGGTCTCTTTTATATCTTTCCTCTCTCACCTTAACCCTATGCCCTCTAGTTCTGGACTCCCCAATCCCAGGGAAAAGAGTTTGTCTATTTAAGCTATCTATGCCCCTCATAATTTTGAAAACCTCTATAAGGTCACCCTTCAGCCTCCGACGCTCCAGGGAAAATGGCCCCAGCCTGTTCAGCCTCTCCCTGTAGCTCAGATCCTCCAAACCTGGCAACATCCTTGTAAATCTTTTCTGAACCCTTTCAAGTTTCACAACATCTTTCCGATAGGAAGGAGACCAGTGTATCTTAGAAGTTGATGGGAAGCTAGGGAAGTGATTTCTGGGCCACTTGCTGAGATATTTGTATCATTAATACAAATGTGTCAAGTGCCAGAAGATTGGAGGGTAGCTGAAGTGTTGCCATTATTTAAGAACAAGAGTAAGGAAAAGCCAGGGAATGAACGACCAGTGAGACTGATATCAGTGGTGGGTTAGTTATTGGAGAGGTTTCTAAGGGACAGGGATTTACATGTATTTGGAAAGATAAGAATTGATTAGGGATAGTTAACATGGCTTTGTGTGTGCAAAATCATATCTCACTAACTTGATTTGAAGAAATGAAAAAGATTGATGAGGGCAGAGCAGTTAACAAAGTCTATATGGACTTCAGTAAGGCAAAAGGTTCCGTGGAGTAGACTGGTTGGCAAGATTAGGTCACAGAGAATCCAGGGTGAAAGTGAGTACTGCAAATGCTGGAGATTAGAGTCGAGAGTGTGGTGCTGGAAAAGCACAGTAGGTCAGGCAGCATCCAAAGAGCAGGGAAATCGACGTTTCGGGCATTGTTCATAATGAAAGGCTTTTGCCCAAAGCGTCGATTTTCCTGCTCCTTGGATACTGCCTGATCTGCTGTACTTTTCCAGCACCACATCTTGACTCATAAAATCCAAGGTGAGCTAGCCATCTGAATACAAAATTAAAGGTGGTGGTGGAGGGTTGCTTTTCGGACTGGTGACTTGTGACCAGCAGTGTGCCACAAGGATTGGTGCTAGGTCCACTGCTTTTTGTCATTTATGTAAATGATTTGGATGTGAATACAGGAGGTATGGTTAGTAAATTTGCGAATGACACCAAAAGTCGAGGTGTAGTGGACAGTGAAGAAGCCTATCACAGAGTACAACAGCATCTTGATCAGATGGGCCAGTGATCCAAAGAGTGGCAGATGGAGCTTAATTTAGATAAATACAAGGCAAGTCAGGGTAAGTCTTATACACTTAATGGTCAGGACCTGGGGAGAGTTGCTGAAGAAAGAGACCTTGGAGTGCAGGTTCATTGTTCCTTGAAAGTGGAGTCGCAGGTATACATGGTAATGAAGAAGGCATGTGGTACACTTATCTTTAATGGTCAGAGCATTCAGTACAGGAATGTAGAGGTCATTTTGCAGCTCTTCATGACATTGCTTAGGCCACTTTTGGAATACTGCATTTAATTCTGATTCCTCAATGAAAGGAAAGGTGTTGTTAAACTTGAAAGAGTGCAGTAAAGAATGACAGGGATGTTGCTGGGGTTTGAGTTGCAGGAATTGAGTGGGGCTATTTTTCCTGGAGCATCGGAGACTGAGGAATAAATTTACAGAAGCGTATAAAATCATGAGGAGCACAGACAGGGTAAATAGCAAAGGTGTTTTTTTTCCCAGAGTAGGGTAGAAGGCATAGGTTTAAGGTGAGAGGGGAAAGATTTAACAAAGACCTAAGAGACAACTTGTTCACACAGGATGATGTATGTATAGAATGAGCTGTGGTGTAGGCAGGTACAATTATAACAATTAAAAGGCATCTGGATGAGGATGTGAATCAGAATGGGTGAGAGCGATATTGGGCAAATGCTGGCAAACGGGCTAGATTAATTGAGGATATTGGCATGGACGAGTTGGACCGAAGGGCCTATTTCCATGCTGTACATCTCAATAACTTTGTAAGTAATTCGATCTGGAACTCAATCAGGGTGCGAGAGCTTGAATACGAACCCACAATTGATCATTGCATGGTTTCACATGTAACAATAATCTGTGCTCTGCAACACCTCCCATTTATAATGAGTTTCTTGACAGAGTGATCATTCTGGAACTATATCTGTCACCAGAACCTGTTTAATCTCAATGTGGGAATAATTCATTTAAAGCAAGATTACAACAAACAGAAATTTGCTGCAATGATTAATCCCTGTTTCCCAGTGAAGGACCCAGGTCCCCATCTACAGTTGAATTTAACCCTCTGTACGTGCTGTAAGAAGACTTTAAACTGATGTCACCAGCGCCCAAATGTATCTGAAACACTGAGCAATAATTTAGTTTTGAAGAGAAATCCTCACTATAAAGGATATTAAAAGGAACTCGAGCATCCAGGACAGCTCTGTCAGGGACAGTCAGAGCAACCAGAGCTGGAACCTGATGTCTGGTTAATGTGTGGCTGGAAGACCACATGGTTCCTCCATATGGGGATGAGGGAGTGGACAGGAACTGGGCAGGTGGGATAGAATTTGGGGAAATGTGATGGTAACCAAATGTGGAAAAAATATCCCAGGGAATGTTTAGAATTGGTGAGTGACTGGAAAATGGTGGTATTCAGAGTGGCCTGGATGTCCTTCTACATGAAGCATAGAAAGTTAATGTACACGTTCAGCCAGCTATTAGCATTTTATCCCATATTACAAAGGGAGTAAAGAAAAATTGAAAAAATTGTGGATGGTGTTAATCAGAAACAAATACAGAACACAGAACAAAGAAAATTTACAGCACAGCAACAGGCCCTTCGGCCCTCCAAGCCTGAGCCAATCCAAATCCACTGTCTAAACCTGTCACCCAAATCCTAAGCATTTGTATTCCTCTGCTCCCCACCTACTCATACATCTGGCTACACGCATCTTAAATGAATCTACTGTGCCTGCATCTAGTACCTCTGCTGGCAACGCATTCCAGGCACCTATCACCCTCTGTGTAAAGTACGTGCCACGTGTATCCCCCTTAAACTTTCCACCTCTCACCTTGAAAACGTGACCTCTCATTAGTGAATCCTTCACCCTGGGATAAAGTTTATCTCTATACATCCTGTCTATACCCTTCATGATTTTGTAAACCTCAGTCAGGTCCCCTCCTCAATCTCCTTTTTTCGAATGATAACAAACCTAACTTACTCAACCTCCCTTCATAGCTAGCACCTTCCATACCAGATGACATCCTCGTAAACCTTCTCTGCACCCTCTCCAAAGCATCCACATCCTTTTGGTAATGTGGTAACCAGAACTGTACACAGTATTCTAAATGCGGCCAAACCAATGCCTTGTACAATTTTATCATGACCTGCCAGCTCAAATATTTAATACTCCGTCCGATGAAGGCAAGCACACTTTATGCCTTCTTGACCACTCTATCCACCTGTGCAGCAACCTTCAGGGTACAATGGACCTGAACTCCCAGATCTCTCTGCTCATCAACTTTTCCCAAGGCTCTTCCATTTACTGTATAATTCGCTCAAGAATTAGACTTCCCAAAATGCATCACCTCACATTTGCCTGGATTGAACTCCATCTGCCACTTCTCTGCCCAACTCTCCAGTCTATCTATATTCTCCTGTATTCTTTGACAGTACCCTGTGCTTTCTGCTATTTCACCAACAGTGCCCTCTTCCAGATCATTTATGTATATCACAAACAACAATGGCCCCAGCCCTGATCTCTATGGAACACCACTGGTCACCTTTCCCCATTTTGAGAATCTCCCTTCAATTACTACTCTCTGTCTCCTATTCTTTATCCTGCTCAACCAGTCCTTTATCCACCTAGTTAGAACACCCTGCCCACCATGTGACTTCACTTTCTCCATTAGTTTACCATGGGAAACCTTATCAAACGCCTTACTAAAGTCCATGTATGTAACATCGAGCAGCACGGTGGCTTAGTGATTAGCACTGCTGCCTCACAGCACCAGGGTCCCAGGTTCGATTCCAGCCTTGGGCAGACTATCTGTGTAGAGTTTGCACATTCTCCCCGTGTCTGCGTGGGTTTCCTCCTACAGTCCAAAGATGTGCATATCAGGTGAATTGGCCATGTTAAATTGCCCAGAGAGTTAGGTGCGTTAGTCAGAGGGAAATGGGTCTGGATGTGTTACTCTTCAGAGGGTCGGTATGGACTTGTTGGGCTGAAGGGCCTGTTTCCACACTGTAGGGAATCTAATCTAATCCACAGTGCTTCCTTCACCTATCAACTTGGTCACTTCCTCAATATTAAGTTGGTAAGGCACGATCTCCCCCCCACACAAAACCATGCTGCCGATCACTAAAAAGCACATTCTTTTCCAAATATAAATAGATTTTATCCTTCAGTACCTTCTCCAGCAACTTTCCCAGCACTGATGTCAGGCTCACTGGTCTGTAGTTACCCGGAATATCCCTACTACCCTTCTTGTACAGGGGCACAACATGAGCAACGCTCCAGTCCTCCGGCACCTCACCTGTGTTTAAGGATGCTACAAAGATATCTGTCAGGGTCCCAGCTATTTCCTCTCTCATCTCCCTCAGCAACCTGGGATAGATCCCTTTCCGTCCTGGGGATTTGTCCACCTTAATAACCTCGAGCTTACCCAACACATCTTCTCTACTTATGTCAACGTGATCCAGACTAATCAAACTTCTACTTCTAATCTCAACTTTCATCATGTCTCTCTCCTCAGTGAATGCTGATGCAAAGTACTCATTCAGAATCTCACCCATTTTCTCAGGTTCGACACACAGCCTTCCTTCCTTATCCTTCAGTGGACCAATCCTTTCTCTAGTTACCCGCTTACGGCTTATATAAGAATAAAAGACTTTGGGATTCTCCTTAATTCTGCCCACTCAAGCTATTTCATGACCTATTTTCGCCTGTTTGATACCTCGTTTAAGACCGGTCCTACTCTCCCGATATTCCTCTCGGGCCTGTTCTGTTTTTAGCTGCCTGCACCTTATGTACGCTTCCCTTTTCCTCTTGGCTAGTCCTGTCATCCATGGTTCACGAATCTTGCCTTTCCTATCTTTTGCGGTCAACAGGACATGTCTATCCTGCGCTATCTTTAATCGATCTTTGAAAGTCTCCCACATATCAAGTGTGGACTTCCCTTCAACAGCTGTGTCCAATCCACATTTCCCAACTCCTGCCTACGTTTGATATAATTGAACTTGGCTCAGTTCAGTACTCTTCCCTTAGGACCACTCTCATCTTTGTCTACGAGTAATCTAAAACTTACAGAATTATGGTCACTGTTCCCAAGGAAATCCCCTACTGCAACTTCTACCACCTAGCCCGGCTCATTCCCCAACACCACGTCCAATATGGCCCCTTCCCTTGTCGGACTATTGACATACTGCTCTAGAAAACTCTCCTGGACACTTCTTACAAATTCTGCCCATCCAGATCTCTGGTACCAAGTGTACCCCAGTCAATATTGGGAAAATTAAAATCTCCCATCACCACCACTCTGTTGCCTTGACATCTTTCCATAATCTGTTTGTTTTTCTCCCTCATGCTCACTGTTGGGAAGCCTGTAATACAGGGTAAAAACAATGACTGCAGATGCTGGAAACCAGATTCTGGATTAGTGGTGCTGGAAGAGCACAGCAGTTCAGGCAGCATCCAAGGTTCAGGGCACCCTTCAGGCTCTCTGCCTGTAATCCTGATGAAGGGCTTTTGCCCAAATCGTCGATTTTACTGCTCCTCGAATACTGCCTGAACTGCTGTGCTCTTCCAGCACCACTAATCCAGGCCTGTAATACAGCCCCAACAATGTAACTGCACCTTTCTTGTTTCTCAGCTCCACCCATAATGCCTCACTACTCAAGCCCTCCATAGTGTCCTCTTTAGCACAGCCATAATATCATCCTTGGCCAGCAGTGCAACTCCTCCCCCTTTTACTTCCCTCCCTGAACTGTCTGAAGTGTCTATATCCTGAAACATTTAGTTGCCAATCAAGCCCTTCCTTAAACCAAGTCTCTGTGATTGCAATAATGTCATACTCCCAGGCACCAATCCAAGCCCTAAGTTCATCTGCCTTACCCACTATATCCCTTGCATTAAAGTATGTGCACTTCAGTTCTTTTGCGTGTTCTTACAGTCTCCAGTTCTTTTGCGTGTTCTTACAGTCTCCAGTTTCCACCTTGCTGTCTATTTGTCTTCTCTTCTGGTTCCCAGTCCCCTGCCACATTGGTTTAAAACCTCCCCAACAGCAGTAGCAAAAACTCTGCCAAGGATATTAATTCCAGTCTCGTTCAGGTGTAGACCATCCAATTTGTAATAGTCCCACCTTCCCCAAAACCGGTCCCAATGTCCAACAAATCTGAACCCCTCCCCCCTACACCATCCCTCAAGCCACGTATTCATCCTGCCTGTTCTTTCCTTTCTATGCTGGCCAGCACGTGGCACTGGTAGTAATCCCGAGATCACTACCTTTGAAGTCCTCCTTTTTAACTTCTCTCCTAGCTCCCTGAATTCTGCTTTCAGGACCTCATCTCATTTTTTATTTATATGGTTGGTGACTATATGCACCAAGACAATTGGCTGTTCACCCTCCCCTTTTAGAATGTTCTGCAGCCGATCGGTGACATCTCTGACCTGAGCACCTGGGAGGCAACATATCATCCGGGAGTCCCGTTTTCGGCCACAAAACCACCTATCTCCTCCCCTCACAATAGAATCCCCTATGACCACGGGCCAATCAAGTCTTTTTCCCACCTTTCTGAACAGCAGACCCTGCCACGGTGCCATGATCTTGGCAACTGCTGCCCTCCCTGGGTATCTTCCCTAACAGTATCCAAAACCGCATACTTGTTTTGGAGCGAGGGGACCGCAGGGGACACCTGCACTGCCTTCCTACTCTTTTTCTGCCTTTTGGTCACCCATTCACTGTCTCCCTCAGCAATTCTAAACGGCAGTGTGACCAGTTCGCAAAACATGCTCTCCACGACCTCCTCAGCATTGCAGATGCTCCACAGTGAGTCCATCCGCAGCTCCAGAGCCATCATGCAGTCAAACAAGAGCTGCAGCTGGATACACGTCTTGCAAGTGTAAGAGTCAGGAACATCAGCCAAATTGTGAGGCGAGTGGTGTGCCAATAGGTTTTGTATCTTTTCCGGTTGGAGGGGAAGGTATTAGGGGTGTGGGTGGGGGTGGGGGAGGGAGATGTTGGGGAAAGTGGCGTAAAACAAGAATCTGCTCTCCCAGTGTTTCCAGTACAATGGCACACTCTGGTGTTGCACTGCTTCAGATAAAAATTAATTCTAATCACAGGAACCAGACATTAACCACAGCTTGTATCTCAAGACCTTGACCTTATTAACATTGAACCCTTTTGTCAAAGGGAACAATCCCTGTGTAAGGCAGAGAGGACTGGGGAGGGGAAGATGTTCTTGGTGATGGGGTTTAGTTGAAGCTGGCAGAAGTGTTTAAGGATGATGCATGGATGCAGAGAGTGGGTAGGTGGTTTAGAACAGTGTAGTGGGGAATGGGGGTGGTGTGGTGGAGGGCTGTCTGGATGACAGAGGGAGGAAAGGCACTTGGTTTGGAAGAGGTGGAGCTCTGGGATGCTCGTGAGCGGAATGTCTCGTCGTCGGAGCAAATGCGGTGGAGGCAGAGGAATTGGGAGAGTAGGATGGAGTTCTTACAGGATACTGGGTGGGAGGAGGTGTAGTCCAGGTAGCTATGGGAGTCTGTGGGTTTGTAGTAAACGTCCGTCTGGAGACTGTCACCAGAGATGGAAATGGTGGGGTCCAGAAAGGAGAGGGAGGTGTCCGAGATAGACCAAGTGAATTTGAGAGCGGGGTGGAAGTTGTGGGTGAAGTCGGTGAACTGTTCCAGTTCAGTCTGGGAGCAGGATGCAACACCAATTCAGTCATCAGTTGTAATGGCGGAAGAGTTGGAGCACAGTGCCTGTGTACGTTCTGAGGATGAACTGTTCGACATAGCCAACAAAAAGGCAGGCATAGCTGGGGCCCATCTGGGTATCCATGGCCAACCCCTGGAGTTTGGAGGAAATGGGAGAATTGACAGAAAAGTTGTTGAGGGTGATTCAGTGAGGCGGAGGAGGGTGTTGGTGGAGGGAGACTGGATGGGTCTGCGGGAGAGGAAGAAGCAGAGCGCCTCAAGGCCATTCTTGTGGGGAATGGAAGCGTATAAGGACTTGAGTGGTCTGGTGTAGTCCATAACAGATTAGGGGCTCTTTGTGGGATTTTAAACAGCGAGCAGTCGACGCTAGTGTCTTTATTCCTGGTGGTGATTTGGTTGGAGAGACATAGCTTGGGCTGGTAATGGCTCTTTCAGTCGCCAAAGGTTTTCTGGATGTGGATGTGGGGACTTTGGAAGTTTTGCGAAAGGTGAATAAGACCAAGCCGCAGGAATTAGCAGACAAGAAAATACAAATGTGAACCTGTAGGAATACTGAAAGTTCAGAGGGGAGGGGAAAAAGCAAATAACTGAAGCGAAGAGGAATTGTGAGAAGACCAGCAACTAACATGAAGGGGAATCCCAAAGTATTCTGTAGACATATAAATAATAACTGAGTGATTCAAGGAGGAGCAGGACTGATTCGGGACCGACAAGGGGATGTACACGGAAGCATCTGTCTTTACAAATGAGGAGGATGGTGCCCAGGCCCTGGTGACAGAGGAGGGAACACAGTCACAAAAGGGTTCAATGTTAATAAGGTCATGGTCTTGAGATACAAGCTGTGGTTAATGTCTGGTTCTTGTGATTGGAATTTTTATCTGAAGCAGTACAAACACCAGAGGGTGCCATTGTACTGGAAAGACTAGGAGAGCAGATTAAATCATCGAGAAGTGCTGCATGAAAGTGAGATTGACAGGGACAGAGTTTGCTTTACAGAAACAGTGAGAATCCTGTGGTTACATCAGGAGTTATTTTTAATTCACTCCCAGGATGTGGGTGTGGCTGGCTGGTAGAGTATTTATTGCCCATTCCTTGTTGCTGTTGAGAAGGTGAACTTCTTTCTTAAAGTGTTTGTAACCTAAAATGGCTGGTCAGGGCAGTTTCTGATGCATGCTGGGAAGGAGAATGGCCAAGTGAAGCAAACTCAAAACCACTAAAAGAAATCTGAATTAGTTCCATTGTAAACAGTTCACAACAACAGAACTCTGTAAAGAGATCAGCCATTCAAGGCAGTCGACTGGTTTGAAGGCAATGGACGTGATAAACAATTAATCCTGTTTCACACAGAACTCATATCTTGTGAAAACATAGCATTAAGTTGCTCAAAGACAGTCAGATCAGTGACAAAATTACTAGTGAGCCCCGTGGATGTCTTCACAGCTGGAGGGGACACTATTACAGTCACAGAGCTGTACAGTATGGAAATAGACCCTTCCGTCCAACCCTTCCATGCCAACCAGATATTCTAAATTAATCTCGTCCCATTTGCCAACATTTGGCCCATTTCCCTTGTCACAAAACTGGTTCCTTTTTTCTAAAAGCTGTTCCTTTTCTCAAGGATACTATGTTCTTGGCTTTTTAAAGAGTGCCGTAAACGCTCCCGGTTAGACTGGTTTGGTACAGAGATTAAACGGTATGGAGGGGCCCTTTTGTTTATATACAAATAGGTGCGACTTCAGGGCAAAGTGGTCATGTATCAGAAGTGATCTGTACAATGGAAGAAGAGTGGTCTGCTCTCTAACTGAGCAGAGTCAAGAGTGTGGTGCTGGAAAAGCACAGCAGGTCCTCAGGCAGCATCTGAGGAGCAGGAAAATTGACGTTTTGTGCAAATGCTCTTAATCAGGAATGGGCTTCCACGAGCTGAGCAGTTGAGATCAGTCCAGAACTAGTTGGGAGTTCAGCAGGGGACTGTGTGAACAGGCTCTCTCTCTTTTTCTGCCCTTCTAACTTCAACTGTAAGCATCTGTTCCTTTTTTTAAAGGGGTTTGCTTACTGGGACTGTTGTATATATTGGGAGCCGCATAATTAAGTCTAGTTTGGATAGACTGCGTTCTGTAGGAGTTCTTTATTCTAATCTTTGTGAATCTTGTGAATAAATTTTTGTCTGTTTTAAAACCTGATAGTCAACCTAACTACCTCACTCTGGGTAACTTTCACTGTACACCGACCAAAACAAATTGCAAATTATGGTCTGGGCTGCCTGCTTCAGAATGTTTTGAGTGGTCTGGTGTAGTCCATAACAGATTAGTGGCACTTTGTGGAATTTTAAACAGTGAGCAGTCGACGCTAGTGTCTTTATTCCTGGTGGTGGTTTGGTTGGGGAGACACAGCTTGGGATGGTAATGGCTCTTTCAGTCGCCAAAGGTTTTCTGGATGTGGATGTGGGGATTTTGGAAGTTTTGCGAAAGGTGAATAAGACCAAGCCGCAGGAATTTGCAGACAAGCTGGAATTGGAACTGCCTGCTTCTGTGAGGAAAGGAGAGAGAATTACAGCAGTAGCTCAATGTTTAAACTTGCTGGAGAAATTATCAGAATCTACAGAGATGGCCAGAATTCAATTGCAAATGAAGCAGATTGAGTGAGAGGTAAGAGATAAGGAAAGGGCAACAGAAATGGGACGGTTTGAGTTACGATTAAAAGCAGAACAGAGAGAAAAAGAGAGAGCAGCAGAAGAGAGGGAAAAGAGAGAGCAGAGACAGAAAAAGAGAGAGCTTTTGAACTTCAAAAATTGATACTTAAAAAGTGCAGTCAGCTTAAAAGGCTGGAGATAAAGGCTGAGGGTAGGCTCAGTGAGGAAGAGAGTGAGGAGGAGCAAGCCCCTGGTGGTCAGAGGCCTAGCGAGAAAACACTTAAATATGTTCAAGCATTGCCTAAATTTGATGAGAAGGATGTGGAAGCCTTTTTCATCTCATTTGAAAAACAATAGACAATAGACAATAGGTGCAGGAGTAGGCCATTCTGCCCTTCGAGCCTGCACCGCCATTCAATATGATCATGGCTGATCATTCCTAATCAGTATCCTGTTCCTGCCTTATCTCAATAACCATTGATTCCACTATCTTTGAGAGCTCTATCCAACTTTTCTTAAATGAATCCAGAGACTGGGACTCCACTGCCCTCTGGGGCAGAGCATTCCATACAGCCACCACTCTCTGGGTGAAGAAGTTTCTCCTGAGCTCTGTCCTAAATGGTCAAACCGTATTTTTAAGCTGTGTCCTCTGGTTCGGCACTCACCCATCAGCGGAAACATGTTTCCTGCTGCCAGAGTGTCCAATCCTTTCATAATCTTAAAGGTCTCAATCAGATCCCCTCTCAGGGTTTTACCACAGGGTAAAAAAGAAACCCTTGAGGGGGACAAAGAAGTATAAAAGCTCTGGTGTTTTCATTGTAATTAGATTAGATTTAGATTAGATTAGATTAGATTACTTACAGTGTGGAAACAGGCCCTTCGGCCCAACAAGTCCACACCGACCCGCCGAAGCGCAACCCACCCATACATTTACCTCTTACCTAACACTACGGGTAATTTAGCATAGCCAATTCACCTGACCTGCACATCTTTGGACTGTGGGAGGAAACCGGAGCACCCGGAGGAAACCCACGCAGACACGGGGAGGACGTGCAAACTCCACACAGTCAGTCGCCTGAGGCGGGAATTGAACCCAGGTCTCTGGCGCTGTGAGGCAACAGTGCTAACCACTGTGCCACCGTGCCGCCCAATGAGGTGGGCCACACAAAATCACAGAGTTGGTGGGCGAGGAGAAAGCCAGATGTAGGAAAACCAGACAAGCCTGGGAGTTTTGTTGGACTAGTAACAAAAAGCACAAGGGAAGTTAGACAACTGCCTCAGAGTGGACAAGATGTTCAGAGATTGATTAAGGAGGAAGTGCCAGATCTGCTTAAAAAATATACATGCAAGGGTAAAGTTTATTCACATTGGACAGGAGCAGTAGGTTAGGAGGTTACAATATTAAGGAACACAAGATCCTCTCAGTCTGACCCATCACAACCCAGTAATGCTCTCCTACAACTTCTTCTACAGACAGAAGGTACAGAAGCTTAACTGCAGGCACCATCCGGATCAGGAACAGCATTTGCACTGCCGTTATTAGACTGATGAATGGATTCTCTCACTTCAAATGATGCAGAACTTGCTAATGTTAATCTTGCCTGGCGCACACCCTGTGTCATGTAACCTGTATACTTCTGTCCAAGATTTTTTTCACCCAATGATCTGTATGTCCTTGCTTACTATGATCTGTCTGTATGGCTCGTAAACAAAACATTTCACTGTACTCAGGTACATGTGATAATAAATAAGTAAAATCAAATCAAAATGCTCCCCCACTGACACCTCAATGACCTGCCCTGCCTTATTTCCCAAGAGTAGGTCATGTTTAGCTCCTTCTCTCGTGGGTCCATTCTCGTACTGAATCAGAAACTTTTTTTGTTCACACTCAACAAATTCCTCTCCATCCAAGCCCTTAACACTATGGCAGTCCCAGTCTATATTTGGAAAGTTAAATTCCCCTTCCATTACCACTCCATTATTCTGACAGATTACTGAGATCTCCTTACAAATTTGTTCCTCAATTTTCTGCTAATTGAGAGTTTAAGGTGATCATCCCTTTCCTATTTCTCAGTTCCACCCAAATAACTTCCCTGGACGTACTCCCAGGAATATCCTCCCAAAGTACAGCGTAATATTATCCCTAATCAAAAATGCTACTCCCCCTCCTCTCTTGGCCCCCCCCTTTCTATCCTTCCCAAAGGATTGGTATCCTGGAACATTAAGCTGCCAGTCCTATCCATCCCTCAGCCACGTCTCTGTAATTGCTATGATATCCCAGTCCCATGTTCCTAACCACACCCTGAGTTCATCAGCCTTAGGCCTCTTGCATTGAAATAAATGCTGTTTAATTTATCAGTCCTACCTCATTTTCTGTTTTGTTCTTGCCTGCCCTGTCTGTTTGACTCACTCCTTTGCCCAACTGCACCAATCTGCTTTCTTACTGTCTCCCTTGGTCCCATGTGACCCCACCTTACTCCTCCCAAGCAGCTCTAGCAAGTCTCCCCCCAATATATTAGTCTCCTTCTAATTCAGGTGCAATCTGTACTTCCGACACAGTAACGTCCATCCCAGAAAAAATTACAATGATCCAAAAATGTGAACCCTTCTCCCCTGCACCAGCTCCTCAGCCATGCTATTTCTTCTCTCACTAGGGTGTGGCACCAGGAGTATCCAGATATTACTACCCTCAAGGACCTATGTTTTAAATTCTTCTCAGAATCTCGTCTATTTGTCTTCCTAAGTCGTTAGTTCAAATGTGTGCAATGACCTCCTACTGGTCTCTCTCTCTCTCTCCTTTGAGAATATTCTGCCCCTTTTCTGAGATATCCTTGCTCCTGGCACCAGAGAGGCAACTGATGTCTCTATCTTGGCCACAGAAATGTCTGGCTATGCCTCTGACTGAAGTGTCCCCGATCACAATCGATCATTTGGAACCTGACGTACCCCTATTACATGCGAGCCAGTCTCGGTACCAGAAACCTGGCTGTTCATGCTACATTCTACTGAGAGTCTGTCACCCTGACCTTTTCAACAACAGCATATGTGTTTGAGATGGAACTAGCTACAGGAGACTTCTGCACGACCTGCCTTCCTCTTCTACCTTTCCTGGAGGTAACCCATCGACGTAACTGTATCTGTGATTTTTTTTCTCCCTTCCTACAACTGCCATCCATCACACCTTCTAGCTCCTATAAATTCCTCATTGCCTCTAACTGCTGCTCCAGTTGATCCATGCGGTCTGATAGGATTTGTAATCAAACACATTTCCTGCAGACATAACCATGGAACTGGGGAAGATATTTCTGAAAAATCATCCAATGAAAATATATGAGTAGAAATTGAAAATAAGAATGGAAAGATCACTTTGATGGGATTGTACTGTACATCCCCCCAATATTAAAACAGAAATTGAAAAATGAATATGTAGGGAGATCTCAGATAAATGTATGCATCATAAGGTTGCAATAATGGGGAATTTTAATTTTCCAAATATTGATGGGGGCTACCACAGTGTTAAAGGACTGGATGGTGAAGAATTTTCTTCATAAATATGCAGTTTCTCCTGCGAGAGAAGGTGCAAAATTGGAGCTTCTTTCGGGCAATAAGGCTGGGCAGGAAACTGAAGTAAAAGTGAGGGAACACTTTGGGTCTAGCCATCACAATACTAATAGCTTCAAAATGGTTATGGAGAAGGATACACCTTCCATAAAGGTTAAAGTTTTGAATTGGAGTGAGGCAAATTTTAATGGGATGAGATAAGAACTTTCAAACGTTGATTGGAGTAGACTGTTGACAGGTGAAAGGATGACTGACAAGTGGCAGGCATTCAAGGGGGTGATGATGAAAGTTTAGAGACATTTTGTACCTGTTAGAGTGAAGAGTAAGGTGGGTAAGATGAAGGAACAATGGACGGATAAAGGTATTGAGGTTCTCGTCAAGAATAAAAGAGAATCTTATTTTAGAGAAGGACAACTTGGTTCAACTGAATCTCTTAATCAATACAAGGAGTCATAGGGGCATTCTTAAGAGCGAAATCAGGAAGGCAAAGAGAGGATATGAGGTAACACTGGCAGATAAGGTTAAGGATTATCCGAAGAGATTCTACAAATACATTAAGAGCAAGAGGGTAACTACAGAGAGGGTAGGGCCTCTTAAAGATCAAGGAGGTTGTCTTTGTGCTGAATCCCAGGAGATGGGAAGGATAATAAATGAATATTTTACATCAGTTTTTGCTGTGGAGAAAGAAATAGAGAATGCAGAGAAATAAACTTTGACGCTTTCAAAACAGCAGAATTTCTCTGCATTCTCTGGACTCCATTTCTTCAGTTCCTGGAGGTAGTTGGAGAGTTCACGAGGTCACCAGGGAGTAGCGGAGCCTGTTGGGATACATGAGTGTACAGTTTAAATTTCTTTATCTTTCCAGTTTTCTTCAGTTCCTGGAGGCAGTCAGAGAAGTCAAGAGGTTACATATTTGGGCAGTCGCTTAACCTGAAACACTACCTGGGTAGTGCCTCCCACCCATCCTTCTCCTCGAAGCAAAACAAAAGTTCTGTGCGTCAGTGTGTACGGTGATAAGTGTTTTCGGTCATGTTACATGTTTTTTCCAGCGGTGTATTTGGGAATTTAGAATAGCGGGAATGGAGGTTAGGGCAGTTTTTTTTAGATTAGATTAGATTACTTTACAGTGTGGAAACAGGCCCTTCGGCCCAACAAGTCCACACCGACCCGCCGAAGCGCAAACCACATTTACCCCTACATTTACCCCTTACCTAACACTACGGACAATTTAGCATGGCCAATTCACCTGACCTGCACATCTTTGGACTGTGGGAGGAAACCGGAGCACCCGGAGGAAACCCACGCAGACACGGGAAGAATGTGCAAACTCCACACAGTCAGTCGCCTGAGGCGGGAATTGAACCCGGGTCTCTGGCGCTGCGAGGCAACAGTGCTAACCACTGTGCCACCGTGCCTCCCACCAATGTTCCTCCTGCAGTATGTGGGAGGTAAGGGTCACCTCTAGTGTCTCCACTGACTTCAATTGTGGGAAGAGTCCCCAACACCAGCTCCTCGCGAACTGGAGCTGGAGGAACTTCAGATCATTCGTAAAGAGGGTTATTGAGAGTTGTTACAGGGAGATAGTTACTCCACAGCCACGAGAAGAAGGTAAATGGGTAACTGTCAGGGATAGGAAAGGGAACTGGCAACCATCCTGTGGTGGTTCCCCTCAACAATAAACATACCATTTAGGATACTGTTGAGGGGGGACTACTTACCATGGGTGAGCAATGGGCCACAGGTGTCTGGCACAAAGTCTGTCCCTGTTGCTCTTCGGGGAAGGGGAACAAGAGCAGAGCTTTAGTCATGAGGGACTCCATAGTTAGGGGGACAGAGAGGAGGTTTGGTGGGAACAAGAGCGATTCACGATTGGTGTGTTGCTTCCCAGGTACCAGGGATTGTGATGTCTCTGATCGTGTTTTCAGAATTCTTGAGGGGGAGAGGGCACAGCCCCAAGTTGTGGTCCACATAGACACCAGCGACATAGGTAGGAGGAAAGGTGGGGATCGAAGGCAGAAATTCAGGGAGTTAGGGTGGAAGCTCAGAGCTAGAACAAACAGAGATGTTAGCTCTGGTTTGTTGTCCGTGCCACGTGCTAGTGAAGGGAGGAACAGGGAGAGCGCAGAGCTGAACACTTGGCAGCAGGAATGGTGCAGGAGGGAGGGTTTTGGATTCTTGGATAATTGGAGCTCTTTCTGGGGAAGGTGGGACCTCTACACACACACAATGGTCTCCACCCAATATCCTGGGGGAGGGAAATTTGCTAATGCCCTCCGGGGGTGGAGTGTGGAGGGGCAGGGAATTAAACTAACGGAGCAGAAGGATGGGAACCTGAATTATAGTTCCAGTGTACAGGAGGTTGAGGGGAGTGAGGTCAGGGTTAGGTCTACAAGATCGCAAGAGGGCGCCAGCAAGCAGTTTGTTAGTTTGAAATGTGTGTGCTTCAATGCCAGGAGCATCCAGAATAAGGTGGATGACCTTGCAACATGGGCTGGTATCTGTGATTTCGATGTTGTGGCCATTTCAGAGACATGGTAGAGGAGGACCAGGAATGGTTGTTGCAGAGTCCAGGATTTAGATGTTTCAGCAAGATCAAACAAGATGGTAAAAGAGGCGGGGGTGTGGCATTGTTAATCAAGGGTAGTATTACAGCAGCTGAGATAATGTTTGAGGACTCATCCACTGAGGTAGTTTGGGCTGACGTTAGAAGCAGGAAAGGAGAGGTCAACCTGTCAGACTCCTCCCTCCCCTTCCTAGACCTCTCCATTTCTATCTCGGGCGACCAAATCAACACGGACATTTACTATAAACCAACCGACTCCCACAGCTACCTAGACTACATCTCCTCCCACCCTGCCTCCTGTAAAAACGCCATCCCATCTTCCCAATTCCTTCATTTCCGCTGCATCTGCTCCCAGGACGACCAGTTTCAATACCATACAACCCAGATGGGCTCCTTTTTCAAAGACCGCAATTTCCCCCCAGACATGATCGACGATGCCCTCCACTGCATCTCCTCCACTTCCCGCTCCTCCGCCCTTGAGCCCGCCCCTCCAATCGCCACCAGGACAGAACCCCACTGGTCCTCACTTACCACCCCACCAACCTCCATATACATCATATCATCCGTCGTCATTTCCGCCACCTCCAAACGGACCCCACCACCAGGGATATATTTCCCTCCCCTCCCCTATCAGCGTTCCGAAAAGACCACTCCCTCCGTAACTCCCTCGTCAGGTCCACACCCCCCACCAACCCAACCTCCACTCCCGGCTCCTTCCCCTGCAACCGCAAGAAATGCAAAACTTGCGCCCACACCTCCCCCCTTACTTCCCTCCAAGGCCCCAAGGGATCCTTCCATATCCGCCACAAATTCACCTGCACCTCCACACACATCACTTATTGCATCCGCTGCACCGGATGTGGCCTCCTCTATATTGGGGAGACAGGCCGCCTACTTGAGGAATGTTTCAGAGAACACCTCTGGGATACCCGGACCAACCAACCCAACCACCCCGTGGCTCAACACTTCAACTCCCCCTCCCACTCCACCAAGGACATGCAGGTCCTTGGACTCCTCCATTGCCAGACCATAGCAACACGACTGCTGGAGGAAGAGCGCCTCATCTTCCGCCTAGGAACCCTCCAACCACAAGGGATGAACTCAGATTTCTCCAGTTTCCTCGTTTCCCCTCCCCCCACCTTGTCTCAGTCAAATCCCTCGAACTCAGCACTGCCTTCCTAACCTGCAATCTTCTTCCTGACCTCTCCGCCCCCACCCCCACTCCGGTCTATCACACTCACCTTAACCTCCTTCCACCTATCGCATTTCCAACGCCCCTCCCCCAAGTCCCTCCTCCATACCTTTTATCTTAGCCTGCTGAACACACTTTCCTCATTCCTGAAGAAGGGCTCATGCCCGAAACTTCGATTCTCCTGCTCCTTGGATGCTGCCTGACCTGCTGCGCTTTTCCAGCAACGCATTTTCAGCTCTGATCTCCAGCATCTGCAGTCCTCACTTTCTCCTGGGAATATTATAGTTCAAGTAGTTTAGATGGGACAGTTTTTGTTCAATGTGTGCAGGAGGGTTTTCTGACACAGTATGTAGACAGGCCAAGAAGGGATGAAGCCATATTGGATTTTGTACTGGGAATGAACCTGGCCAGGTGCTCGATTTGGAGGTCGGTGGTCACTTTGTTAAGTTAGCCAGAAAAGATAGACAGAGAGGGCTAAGAAGAGTCAGTGTTGGGGAGGGGGTAGGGGGTGTTCGGGCGTGAGGAGGGGGGGATGTGGAGGTGGGCATGAGAAGTTGTTGGTGATAGGATCAAGAAAAACCCTAAAGCCTTCTATAGGTATATCAGGAATAAAAGAATGACAAGAGTAAGATTAGGGCCAATGAAAGATAGTAGTGGAAAGTTGTGTGTGAAATCTGAGGACATAGTGGAAGCACTTATGAATACGTTTTGACAGTATCCACATTGGAAAAGGGCAATGTTAGTGAGAACACGGAGATACAGGCTACAAGATTAGATGGGATTGAGGTTGACAAAGAGGATGACAAAGCAATTTTGGAAGATCTGAAAATAAGACCTCTGGGCTTTATCCTCGGATTCTCGAGGAAGCCAGGGAGGAGATTGCTGAGTCTTTGGCTTTGATCTTTATGTCATCATTGTTGACAGGGGTATTGCCCGGAGATTGGAGGATTGCAAATGCTGTTCCCTTGTTTAAGAAGGGGAGTCGGAACAACCCTGGTAATTATAGGCCAGTGAGCCTTACTTCAGTGGTGGGTAAGATGTTGGAAAAGATTAAAAGAGATAGGATTTACAATCATCTGGAAAGGATTAATTTGATTAGGTTTTGTGAAGGGTAGGTCGTGCCTCACTAACCTTATTGAATTCTTCAAGACGGTGACAAAACAGGTGGATGAAGGTAAGGTGATTGATGTGGTGTATACGGACTTCAGTAAGGTGTTTGATAAGGTTCCACACGGTAGGCTATTGTACAATATTCGGAGTTTTGGGATTGAAGGTGTTTTAGTGGTTTGGATCAGAAATTGGCTAGCTGAACGAAGACAGAGGATGGTGGTTGATGGGAAATGTTCATCCTGGAGCTCAGTTACTAGTGGTGTGCCACAAGGATCTGCTTGGAGGCCACTGCTGTTTGTCACTTTTATAAATGATCTGGAGGTGAGCGTAGAAGGCTGGGTTAGTAAATTTGCAGATGACACTCAGGTAGACAGAGTTGTGGATATTGTCGAAGAATGTTGTGGGTTACTGAAGGACAAAGATAAGATGCAGAACTGGGCTGAGAAGTGGCAAATGGAGTTTAATGAGGACAAGTGTGAGGTAGTTCACTTTGGAAGAAATAACAGGAATGCAGAGTACTGGGCTAATTGTAAAATTCTTGGCAGTGTAGATGAACAGAGAGATCTCGGTGTCTGGGTGCATAAATCCCTGAAAGTTGCCACCCAGGTTGATAGAGTTGTTAAGAAGGCATATGGTGTGTGGGCGTTTATTGATCGGGAGATTGGGTTTCGGAGCCACGAGGTCATGCTTCAGCTACACAAGACACTGGTAAGGCCACACCTGGAGTATTGCGTGCAGTTCTGGTCACCACATTATAGGAAGGATGTGAAAACTTTGGAAAGGGTTCAGAGGAGAGTTACTGGGATGTTGTCTGGTATGGCAGGAAGGTCTTATGAGGAAAGGTTGAGGGAACTGAGGCTGTTTTCGTTGAAGAGAAGAAGGTTGAGAGGTGACTTAATCAGAGGGTTAGATAGGGTGGACAGTGAGAGCCTTTTTCCTTGGATGGTGAAGGCTGACATGAGGGGACATAGCTGTAAATTGAGGGGTGATAGATTTAAAACAGATATCAGGGGTAGATTCTTCACTCAGAAAGTAGTAGAGGGCGTGGAATGCAGTATCTGCAATAGTAGTAGACTAGCTGACATTAAGGGCATTTAAATGGGCATTGGACATACATATTGTTAATACTGGAACAGTCTAGGTTAGATGGGCATCAGATTATTTTACAAGTTGGCGCAACACCAAGGGCCGAAGGGCTTGTAACATTCTATGTTCTATGTTCTAAGAGGAGGTTCAGGAGTTCTTAGAGAATACAAAGGTGGATAAATCTCCAGGAACTGAGCTAATGAAGTGACTATCAAAGATGGGATTTGTGGACTTTCAGAGAGGCACAAATGATTAAAGATAGTTGGCATGGTGTTGTCTGAGGAAAATCGTTTCTCACAAAATTGCTTAAGTTCTTTCAGGAAGTTACCATGAGGATTGATGATGGCAGAGCATTAGATGTTGTTTATTTGGATTTTAGTAAAGCCTATGACAAGTTTCTCCATGGTAGACTAATTAGTAAAGTTAAGTCACATGGGATTCAGGGTGAGCTTGCCAATTGGATACAAGATTGGCTTAATGGCAGGAGACAGAGAGTAACGGTGGAGAGGAATGCTTTTCAGACTGGAGGCCTGTGACCTGGGATTTGTTGTGGGCCCTCTTCTGCTTGTCATTTATATAAATGATTTGGATGAGAATATAAAAGGAATGGTTAGTCAGTTTACGGATGACACAAACATCGGTAGCATAACAGACAGGAAAGAAGGTTTTCTAAGATCACAAAGGGA
This sequence comes from Chiloscyllium plagiosum, assembly GCF_037043375.1. Taxonomy (NCBI): domain Eukaryota; kingdom Metazoa; phylum Chordata; class Chondrichthyes; order Orectolobiformes; family Hemiscylliidae; genus Chiloscyllium; species Chiloscyllium plagiosum. The sequence goes on along the minus strand of NW_028270141.1, from coordinate 127,359,964 downwards.
TCTTGATCAGATGGGCCAATGGACAGAAAAATAGCAGATGTAGTTCAATTTGGATAAATGCGAGGCATTGCATTTTGGTACAACAAACAAGGGTAGGGCTTATTCAATTGATGGTAGGGCCTTGGGTAGTGTTGTAGAGCTGAGGTGCAAGTACATAATTCTTTGAACTTTGCATCACATATAGAGAGGGTGGTTAAAAAGACGTTTAGCAAAGTTTGCCTTCATTGCTCAGTCCTTTGAGTATAGGAGTTGGGAACCTCATGTTGAGGTTGTGCAGGACATTGGTGCGACCTCTTCTGGGAAACTGTGAGCAGTTCTGGTTGCCCTGTTATAGGAAGGGAATTATCAAGCTGGAGAGGGCTCAGAAGAGATTGACCAGGATGTTGCTGGGTCTGGACGGTTTGAGTTATAAAGAAAGGTGAGATAAACTGGGATGTTTTTCACTGAAGTGTCGAAGGTTGAGCAGTGATCTGAAAGAAGTTTATAAAATAGTGAGAGGTATAGATAGAGTCAATGGTAGTTGTCTTTTCCCAAGGATGGAGGACTTCAAGACTTGGGGTCACATTTTTAAAGTTAGAGGAGAGAATTTCACAATCTTTTTCACATAGAGTGTGGTTTGTGTGTGCAGAAATAACTTCCAGAGGAAGTGGTGGATGCGGGTACAATTACAGTGTTTAAAAGACATTTGGATAAGTACATGAATAGGAAAGGTTGGGAGGGATATGGGTCAGGAGCAGGCAGGTGGGACGGGTTAGTTTGGGATTATAGTTGGAACGAAGGATCTGTTTCTATGCTGTATGACTCTATGATTCTATGTGATGAAGAGGCAGTGTCAGGTCCAGAGGTTTAAGGGATGGGGTGTGGTGCTACCAGGTCTGGAAGGAGGGGTCAGTACCATCTGGCTGAAACAGAGAGAAAGCAGTTTCACACACCCAGGGAGAGAGAGAGCAATTGTGTAAATCTCCAAGAAACTCGGGAATTATTGGAACCTTAGGAGCCAAATAGGATTTGAGATTGTGTGTTTAGTATTAAAGGTTTTTGTAATTTTGTTTCTAATAAAGTTGGGAATATTTTTCATTCATACTGGTTTATGTTCATATTGATCTTCATGGGTATTAATATCTGGAATACTCCCGGTGCTACGAACTAGTGAGGGTAAGAATAGGAGGATAGAGCAGATGAATGCGTGGCTGAGGAGCTGGTGTATGGGAAAATAATTCACAGTGTTGGATCATTGGAATCTCTTTTGGGATAGAAGTGACTTGTACAAGAAGGATGGATTGCACCTGAATTGGAAAGGGATTAATATACTGGCAGGGAGATTTGCTAGAGCTGCTCAGGAGGATTTAAACCAGTAAAGGAGGGGGACCCAGGTAGATAGTGAGGAAAGAGATCAATCGGAGTCTGGTACAGTGGAGAAAAGAAGCAAGTCAAACACTCAGGGCAGGCAGGAACAAAGCAGAGAACAAGGTAGTACTGATAAATTAAACTGCATTTATTTCAATGCAAGAGGCCGAACAGGGAAGGCAGATAAACTCAGGGCATGGTTAGGAACATGGGACTGGGATATCAAAGCAATTACAGAAACATAACTCAGGAATGGCAGCTTAATGTTCCAGAATACAAATACTATAGGAAGGATAGAAAGGGAGGCAAGAGAGGAGGGGGAGTTGACTGCCATAGTGTTAAGGGTTTAGATGGAGAGGCATTTTGAAAAGTGTACAAGAAAATCTGATTCAGTATGTGAATGGACCGACCAGAGAAGGTGTAAAACTTGACCTACTCTTGGGAAATAAGGGCAGGGCAGGTAACTGAGTTGTCAGTGGGGGAGCACTTTGGGACCAGCGACCATAATTCTATTAGTTTTAAAATAGTGATGGAAAAGGATAGACCAGATCTAACAGTTTGTCTGAAATCCCGAAATCTGAAAAGCTCCAAAATCCGAAGATTTTTTTTGTGAAGTTTTTTATCTCATGAACAAGGCTGTTTGGGCAGAGTTAACCCAACTCCACACCCACTTGATGCATGTCACTCAGATGCAACGTGGATGGGCGTGGCCCAGTACTGGCAGGCCTCAATTCTGTCTCAGGGCCCACAGTACTCCCAGTGATTCTGCTGTTCAGTAAGATTTTTAAAACATTTCACCGTCAAACCACCACTTATTCCGAAATTCAAAACATTCTAAAAACCAGTTGGTCTAGAACGTTTCAGATGAAGGATTCTGTACCTGTATTAGGCAAGAACCTTTAAAAGCTGATTGAGGGAAGATGTTCTCGGGTAAAGGAACGGCTGGAAAATGGTAAGACTTCTGAAATGAGATAACGAGAGTCCAGAGACAGTGTATTCCTGTTAGGGTGAAAGGAAAGGCAGGTCGGTGCAGGGAACACTGGATGACTCGAGAAACTGAGGGATTTCTTAAGAAAGAGAAGGAAGCATACATCAGGTATACACAGCAGAGATCGAGAGAATCATTAGAAGATATAAAGGTAGTAGAAGTAGACTTAAGAGGGCAATCAGGAGGGCAAAAAGGGGACATAAGATAGCTTTGGCAAATAGGGTTAAGGAGAATCCAAAGGGTTTTTACAAATACATTTGGGACAAAAGGGTAACTAGTGAGCAAATCGGCCCCTCAAAGATCTCCCAGACCGTCCATAACCTCATGACCTCAGGGGATCACCCATCCACCGCCTCCAACCTCACAGTCCCACAACTCCGCACCGCCTGTTTCTACCTCCTGCCCAAAATCCACAAACCTGACTGCCCCGCCGTCCCATTGTCTCAGCCTGCTCCTGCCCCACCGTCATCTCTGCATACCTTGACATCGTCCAGTCCTCCTTAGTCCAAGAACTCCCCACTAAGTTCGGGACACCACCCATGCCCTCCACCTCCTCCATGATTTTCGCTTCCCCGGTCCCCAACGCCTTATCTTCACCATGGACATCCAGTCCCTGTACAGCTCCATCCCCCATCACAAAAGACTCAAAGCCCTCCGCTTCTTCCTTTCCCGCCGTACCAACCAGTACCCTTCCACTGACACCCTCCTTCGACTGACTGAACTGGTCCTCACCCTGAACAACTTCTCTTTCCAATCCTCCCACTTCCTCCAAACCAAAGGAGTAGCCATGAGCACCCGCATGGACCCCAGCTATGCCTGCCTCTTTGTAGGATATGTGGAACAGTCCATCTTCCGCAGCTACACTGGCACCACCCCCCACCTTTTCCTCCGCTACATCAATGACTGTATCGGCGTTTCCTCGTGCTCCCACGAGGAGGTTGAACAGTTCATCCACTTTACCAACACCTTTCACCCCGGCCTCAAATTTACCTGGACCGTCTCAGACTCCTCCCTCCCCTTCCTAGACCTCTCCATTTCTATCTCGGGCGACCAAATCAACACGGACATTTACTATAAACCGACCGACTCCCACAGCTACCTAGACTACACCTCCTCCCACCTTGCCCCCTGTAAAAACGCAATCCCATACTCCCAATTCCTTCGTCTCCGCCACATCTGCTCGCAGGAGGACCACTTCCAATACCGTACAACCCAGATGGCTTCCTTCTTCAAAGACCGCAAACTCCCCCCAGACGTGATCGACGATGCTCTCCACCGCATCTCCTCCACTTCCCGCTCCTCCGTCCTTGAGCCCCGCTCCTCCAATCATCACCAGGACAGAACCCACTGGTCCTCACCTACCACCCCACCAACCTCCATATACATCATATCATCCGTCATCATTTCCGCCACCTCCAAACGGACCCCACCACCAGGGATATAGCTCCCTCCCACCCCCTATCAGCATTCCAAAAAGATCACTCCCTCCGCGACTCCCTCGTCAGGTCTACACCCCCCACCAACCCAACCTCCACTCCCGGCACCTTCCCCTGCAACCGCAAGAAATGCAAAACTTGCACCCACACCTCCTCCCTTACTTCTCTCCAAGGCCCCAAGGGATCCTTCCATATGCACCACAAATTCAACTGCACCTCTACATACATCATTTACTGCATCCGTTGCACCCGATGTGGCCTCCTCTATATTGGGGAGACAGGCCGCTTTCTTGCAGAACGTTTCAGAGAACACCTCTGGGACACCCGGACCAACCAACCTAACCACCCCGTGGCTCAACACTTCAACTCCCCCTCCCACTCCACCAAGGACATGCAGGTCCTTGGACTCCTCCATCGCCAGACCATAGCAACACGATGGCTGGAGGAAGAGTGCCTCATCTTCCACCTAGGAACCCTCCAACCACAAGGGATGAACTCAGATTTCTCGTTTCCTCATTTCCCCTCCCCCCACCTTGTCTCAGTCCCAACCCTCGAACTCAGCACCACCTTCTTGACCTGCAATCTTCTTCCTGACCTCTCTGCCCCTGCCCCCACCCCCCCCCCACCCACACCCACTCCGGCCTATCACCCTCACCTCAACCTCCTTCCACCTAGCATTTCCAACGCCCCTCCCCCAAGTCCCTCCTCCCTACCTTTTATCTTAGCCTGCTGGGCACACTTTCCTCATTCCTGAAGAAGGGCTCATGCCCGAAACATCGATTCTCCTGCTCCTTTGATGCTGCCTGACCTGCTGCGCTTTTCCAGCAACACATTTTCTGCCCTCAAAGATCAGCAAGGTGGCCTTTGCATGGAGCCGCAGGAGATAGGGGTGATACTAAATGAGTATTTTGCATCAGTGTTTACTGTGGAGAAGGACAAGAAAGATATAGAATGTGGGGAAATAGATGGTTACATCTTGAAAAATGTCAACTTAAAGAGGTGAAAGTGCTGGATGTCTTGAAATACATCAAGGTGGATAAATCCCCAGGACCTGATCAGGTGTACCCAAGAACTCTGTGGAAAGCTAGGGAAGTGATTGCTGGCATATCTGTTTCATCGATAGTCACAAGTGAGGTGCTGGAAGACTGGAGGTTGGCTAACATGGTGCCACTATTAAGAAAGGTGGTAAGGACAAGCCAGGGAACGAGAGACCAGTGAGGCTGACGTCAGTGGTGGGCACGTTGTTGGAGGGAATCCTGAGGGACAGGATGTACATGTATTTGGAAAGGCAAGGACTGATTAGGGATAGTCAACATGACTCTGTGCATGGGAAATCATGTCTCACGAACGTCATTGAGTTTCCTGAAAAGGTAGCCAAGAGGATTGATGAGGGCAGAGCGGTAGACGTGATCAATATGTACTTCAATAAGGCATTCAACAAGATTCCCATGGGAGACTGGTTAACAAGGTTAGATCTCATGGAATACAGCAAGAACTAGCCATTTGGATACAGAACTGGCTCAAAGGTAGAAGACAGAGGGTGAGGTGGTGCTGGAGGGTTGTTTTTTAGGCGGGAGGCTTGTGACCAGTGGAGTGCCATAAGATCAGTGTTGGGTCCATTACTTTTCATCATTTATATAAATGATTTGGATGCGAGCATAAGTGGTATAGTTAGTAAATTTGCAGATGACACCAAAATTGGAGGTGTAGTGGACAGCGAAGAAGGTTACCTCAGATTACAACGGGATTTTGATCAGATGGGCCAATGGAGAAGTGGCAGATGGAGTTTAATTCAGATAAATGTGAGGTGCTGCATTTTGGGAAAGCAATCTTAGCAGGACTTATACACTTAATGGTAAGGTCCTAGGGAGTGTTGCTGAACAAAGAGACCTTGGAGTGCAGGTTCATAGCTCCTTGAAAGTGGAGTCGCAGGTAAATAGGATAGTGAAGAAGGCGTTTGGTATGCTTTCCTTTATTGGTCAGACTATTGAGTACTGGAGGTGAGAGGTAACGTTGTGGCTGGACAGGACCTTGTTTAGGCATGTTTGGAATATTGTGCAATTCTGGTCTCCTTCCTATCGGAAGGATGTTGTGAAACCTGAAAGGGTTCAGAAAAGATTTACAAGGATGTTGCCAGGGTTGGATGATTTGAGCTACTGGGAGAGGCTGAATAGGCTGGGGCTGTTTTCCTTGGATCGTCGGAGGCTGAGGGGTGACCACATCGAGGTTTCTAAAACCATGAGGGACCAGGATAGGGTAAATAGACAAAATCTTTTCCCTGGGGTCGGAGAGTCCAGAACTAGAGAGCATAGGTTATGGGTGAAAGAGGAAAGATATAAAAGAGACTTAAGGGGCAACGTTTTCACGCAAAGGGTGGTCCGTGTATGGAATGAGCTGCCAGAGGAAGTGGTGGAGGCGAGGCATCTGGATGGGTATGTGAATAGGAAGGGTTTGGAGGGATATGGGCCTGGCAAGTGGGACTAGATTAGGTTGGGATATCTGGTCTGCATGGACGAGTTAGACTGAAGGGTCTGTTTCCATGTTGTACATCTCTATGTCTCTGTGACTACCAGTTCTTCAATTTCCTTGTTTACAATTAGGAATCGCAGGTTTCTAAAGATCAATTGGTACATTTGTTCAGACATTTCATTCTTAAAATATTCCAAATTCAAATATGTTCCCTTTGATACTTGTCAGCACTCTGGAATTCCCTCCGTGTGGAATCATTTGAACTCTGAACGAAATATTTGATACTTAATGAATTTCTCATGTATAACTCCTTCAGCAGCCCCCTCCCTGTTTAGTCAATTCACAAACACTTTGTCTCTGAAGATAACACATGTCAAGGCTGGATAAGGTCAGGCCTCCAAAATGCAAATCCAGATGGGATGTCTTAAATATGCAAAACCGCACAGCTCATGATTCGATTTGACTTATTGTTGTCACATGTACCTAAGTACAGTGAAAAGTTTTGTTTTGCGAGTAGTCTCCTGAGGAATAAGAGGTGATATTGTGCCTTCTTAACCGTCACATCTACGTGGGAGATCCAGGACAGATTGTTGTTTATTGTCACTCCAAGGAACTTGATGCTCTCGACCCTCTCCACCTCAGCTCCGTCGAGGTAGATAGGGCATGTCCTCCTCCTTTCTTCCTGAAGTCAAGAATCAGTTCTTCTGTTTTGCCGACATTGAGAGAGAGGCTGTTATCATTGCACCACAACACAAAGCACTCTGTCTCCTTCCTATATTCCCACTTATCATTGTTTGATATCTGGTCTATTTGGTCGTGTTGTCAGCTAACCTGTAGAGGGTGTTTGTTTGGAATTTGGCCACACAGAGGTGGGTGCACAGGGTGTACAGCAGAGGGCTGAGTATGCATCCTGACTGGGCGCCAGTGTTGAGGATTATTGTGGAGGAGGTGCTGTTGTCTATCTTCACTGATTGCGGTCTCTGGGTCAGGAAGCTGTGGGCCAAGCAGAGACCTAGGACTTGGGGTTTTGAGATTAGTTTGGTTGGGATTATAGTTGTTGTGGTTCTGTTCGCCGAGCTGGGAATTTGTCTTGCAAACGTTTCATCCCCTGTCTAGGTGACATCCTCAGTGCTTGGGAGCCTCCTGTGAAGTGCTTCTGTGCTGTTTCCACCGGCATTTATAGTGGCCTGTCTCTGCCACTTCCGATTGTCAGTTCCAGCTGTCCGCTGTAGTGGCCGGTATATAGTGTCCAGGTCGATGTGTTTGTTGATAGAGTCTGTGGATGAGTGCCATGCCTCTAGGAATTCCCTGGCTGTTCTCTGTTTGGCTTTAGATTAGATTAGATTACTTACAATGTGGAAACAGGCCCTTCGGCCCAACAAGTCCACACCGACCCGCCGAAGCGTAACCCACCCAGACCCATTCTCCTACATTTACCCCTTCACCTAACACTACGGGCAATTTAGCGTGGCCAATTCACCTAACCTGCACATTTTTGGACTGTGGGAGGAAACCGGAGCATCCGGAGGAAACCCACGCAGACATGGGGAGAATGTGCAAACTCCACACAGAGAGTCATCTGAGACGGGAATTGAACCCGGGTCTCTGGCGCTGTGAGGCAGCAGTGCTAACCACTGTGCCACCGTGCCGCCCTATAATGGTAGTGTTGGGATTATAGTGTTGAAGGCAGAGCTGTATTGGATAAGTAGGAGCCTGATGTAGGCCATCACTAACCTCTCAAAGCTCTTCATGATTGTGGAGATCAGAGCCACCAGGCGGTAGTCATTCGGGCATGTTGCTTATGTTTTCTCTGGTACTGGGGTCATGCTGGTGGGGACTTCAGATCGTAGCAAGGAGAGATTACAACTGTCAGTGAATATTTCCACCAGCTGGTCTGCACAGGATCTGAGTGCACAGCCGAGGACGCTGTCTGGGCCAGTTGCTTTCCTCGGGTTTACTCTGAAGAAAGCCAACCTAACACCTGCAGTGGTGACTGAGGGGACAGGTGCATCCAGGGCTGTCGGGACAGGTGACACCGCACCGCGAGCATTCTGTTTGAACCGAGTCCCAAAAGTATTAAGTGCATCAGGGAGGTATGGGGTTTATCTCCTGTTTTGTTCTGCTTCATTTTGTATTCTGTTCTGTCATGTCGGCCTTTCCACAGGTGGTGAGTGTCTGGTTGGTTAGTTTGGGCTCATAACGTGGTCTGGTACTATCTCTTGACATCTCTACTGAATTGAATTGAGTTGAATTGAATTAAATTGAAATGACTGTCATGTGTACCGAGGCACAGTGAAAAGCTTTGCCTTGCGAGCAATACAGGCAGATCACAGAGTTAAGTAGCATAGATAAGTATATCATAGGTATACAGCGGTAAAAACAAAAACACAGGTACAGGCAAACATTAAGAGTTTGTGAGTCCATTCAGTATTCGAACAACAGTAGGGTTAAAAATGTTTCGAAACCGGCTGGTGCGTATGTTCAGGCTTTTGTACTTTCTCCCTGATGGTCAAAGTTGTAGAAAAACATTGCCAGGGCAGGATGGATCTTTGAGAATGCCGTGGGCCTTTCCTTGACAGCGGGCCTGGTAGATGGATTCTATAGTTGGGAGGTTGGCCTTTGTGATTTTCCGGGCCGAATTCACCACTCTCTGTAACCATCTCAGATCTTGAATGGTACAGTTGCCTAACCAGGTAGTGATACATCAAGACAGAATGTTCTCGATGGCACACCTATAAAAATTGGCAAGGGTATTCGCCATCATGCCAAATTTCCTCAGCTGCCTCAGGAAGAAGTGACGTTGTTGGGCCTTTGTAATCAGTGCGTCTACATGACTGGCCTTGTGGAGGTCACATCTGGATTTCCTGTAAAGTTCTGGATCGCCTGAATTGAAGGCCACACGCCTGGTCTTCAGGAGGCAGTGGATCTCCAGGTTCATGCAAGGTTCCTGGTTGGGAAGCACCTGGATTGACTTCTTTGGCACGCAGTCCAACACGCACTTTCTAATGAAGCCTGTGATGGTGATGGTGTGCTGGTCGAGGTTGTCTGCTGAATTCTTGAACATGGCCCAGTTCACTGATTTCAAGCAGTCTCAGGAAAGCTCTTCTGCTGCCTCAGAACGTCACCGTACTCCTTTCTGTGATGGGTCCTCTTGTTTCTACTTCTGCTTGTGAGCTGGGAGGAGGAACACAGCACTGTGAATGGATTTTACAAAGTGTGGAGGGGGGGGGGAGCGATAGGCATTTTTTATGGTTGTGTATCAGTGATCAATGATGTTCGGTCCTCTGGTTGGGCAGGGGATGTGATGGTGGTATTTAGGTCGTCCTATTTTGAGGGTTGGCCTGGTTGAAGTAACTGGCCACAATGAATAAGGCTTCGGGGAATTTCATCTGGAGTGCATTTGTAAACTTCATCCAGAGCATTCTTCACATCTGAAAGGGGGAGTATGTAGACTGATTAGATTAGATTAGATTACTTCCAGTGTGGAAACAGGCTTTTCGGCCCAACAAGTCCACACCGACCCGCCAAAGCGCAACCCACCCGGACCCATTCCCCTACATTTACTCCTTCACCTAACACTACGAGCAATTTAGCATGGCCAATTCACCTAACCCACACTGTCCAAAGATGTCCAAAGAAGGAAGCTGCTAGCAGAAAGAATTAACTCACTGCGTGTCTGATACACAGGGTGGGACCCAAGTCACTGAGTGATTTTGTTGTAATTTTACTTTGTTCAGGAAAACTGCTGAAATCCGCTGTCCATTTCAAACTGACTTTATGGATTTGATAATCCTTTCTTTAGTTTTACAATTTGCCCTCAATTGTCTCCAATCCCTTTTACACTTTTAAGATCAACTTCACAGGAGAAGCATTTATTTCTCACCTTTACACTTTCTATGTTTCTCTTAAACATTTTTCAAAAGCTGAGTTCAGTTTGAAATTTGCCAAATGACAGTTTATTTAGATTGTAAGACGATGCAGAGGGTGCATAGCACAAAAATGTGATTTTAATTAGAATAAAAAAAACAGTTCACTCCACTCCCAAAGATTTGAAATTTATTATTAAAACAATATTGAATCTTTGATGTTGTGCATGAACAACAGCCTAATTTTCAGTGAGCCCTCTTTAACTATGGGGTGAGTTCCCACCTCCGGGCAGTGTAGTGAGGTACACAGCTGTGATTCAGTATACGGGGTGTCCCTGTCTACTGCCCATTTTTCAGCTGTTTCTACCTTATCCTCATCGACACCTGCTGCAGCCACTGACTCACCGTTTCTTCTTGTTTTAATATTAATTCATCTACACAACTGTAAATATCAAATGGCAATGATCACTCCCCTTTCTGACCTTTATCATTCTTCAAGCCAACCTTGAACATTTTCCTCTGGGGATGTGGTGCCCTATGGGTTGAGCCCATCTCTCAGTATTCCCTTCGTCAATTTTGACTGTTGTTCTGCTGTAAACCCAGTGATGGAACCCTCTCACTTTTAATCAAAGTTTACAGCCTTTTCCTCATTCCCCTCCCTGACTGCATTTTTACACATTCTATGATGATACTTTTCCCCTTCAGATGTGATTTTAACCATTGGAAGAGGCATTGAGACTGTGACTCCACTTGTGAGATCTGTCAGCACAAACCTGACATGGTTTTGCATTTTGTTTAGAAGAAGCCCAGTTAAATATAAGGCTGTAATGTTTTGAATTATTTTTCCTGGGTAAAAATAGCAGAATAGAGTATTCAACCCCTCAAGACTGTCCCTCCATTCCCATCCTGTGGTCTTAGCTACTTGAAAATGGAGTCACAGGTAGATAGGACAGCGAAGAAGGCGTTAGGTATGCTTTCCTTTATTGGTCAGAGTATTGAGTACAGGAGTTGGGAGGTCATGTTGCGGCTGTTGCATGCAATTCTGGTCTCCTTCCTATCAGAAAGATGTTGTGGAACTTGAAAGGGTTCAGAATAGATTTACAAGGATGTTGCCAGGATTGGAGGATTTGAGCTCTGGGGAGAGGCTGAACAGGCTGGAGCTGTTTTCCCTGGAGCATCGGAGGCTGAGGGGTGACCTTACAGAGGTTTACAAACTTATTAGGGGTATGGAGAGGATAAATAGACAAAGTCTTTTCCCTGGGGTCGGGGAGTCCAGAACTAGAGAGCATAGATTTAGGGTGAGAGGGCAAAGATATAAAAGATACCTAAGGGTCAACTTTTTCACTCAGAGGGTGGTATGTGTATGGAATGAGCTGCCAGAGGAAGTGGTGGAGGCTGGTACAATTGCAACATTTAAAATGGCACAGTGGCTCAGTGTATGAACTGCTACCTCACAGCGCCAGGGACCCGGGTTCACTCCCCGGCTCGAGCAACTGTCTGTGTGGACTTTGTACATTCTCCCCATGTCTGTATGGGTTTCCTCTGGGTGCTCTGGTTTCCTCCCACAGTACAAAGATGTGCAGGTTAGGTGAATTGGCCATGCTAAATTACCAGTAGTGTTGAGCACATTAGTAATGGGGTGAATGTAGGGGGGTGGATTGCTCTTCCGAGGGTCAGTGTGGACTTGTTGGGACGAAGAGCCTGTTTCCACACTGTAGGTAATCTAATCTCATCTAAAAAGGCATTTGGATGGGTATATGAACAGGAAGGGTTTGGAGGGATATGGGCCGGGTGCTGGCAGGTGGGACGAGATTGGGTTGGGATACCTGGTCAGCATGGACTGGTTGGACCGAAGGGCCTGTTTCCATGCTGTACATCTCTATGACTCTATGACTATGACACTCCAGCTCCCACTCCCATCTCGACACCACTCCCTGCTCCAGGCTTCTCTTCCACTCCCCCATTGCAATCTCTTCCAGACCTTTTCCCGGACCACTTTCCCAATGCCAGGGATCATTCCCTCCAATCTAAGGTGGTGTGGTATACTCATGCCGTGTGGTATCACTCTCCCATCCACCACCTCGTTCCTGCTTGGTTCAGGATTTACCACAAGATTTGTCACTGTTCCAGGGAGTAAAGAGCCTGCGAGAATGACAGGTACATTTTGTGTCTCATGTCGTAAAATCTGCATTTAGTCAAATTCAGGAATTCGGATGGTCAGGTGTGGATGAAGTCTGTTTCGGGCTCGGAATGATGTTTTTCTGCATTGCTCATGATTCAACATTAAAATGTTCTGTCACCATGGAGACGTTAATGAGAAACGTGGCCAAATGGCGACTTGCGTGTCTCGTTAGGCAAAGTAATAAAGTTAGCTCAGTATCTCACTCATGAACAGCAATGGTGTAAATGTTGGTCAAATCTGGACCACCCAATATTCACTGAAGTAAAGTCAAACTCAAAAGGCAGACCTGAAGCTAAATTCCACACGTCCATCAGACATTTACAGGGTCTGCCTTTCCGAGCAATGGCTGGAGCTGATGTTCATCTTTAGAAATAGGTCAGGTGTTCTTCATTTACATCAAAAAAATGAAGCTGGAAAACACTTGAACAGAAACATGATTGGTTTAGGAATTTCACATTGCAGACACTCAGTGTTTATTGTTGCGTCTTGGGGTGTTGGAGATTCTGACAAGATTGGTTTTTATTGCCCATTCCTTGATGCCCAAAGATGGTGGTGAGTCCTCTGTTTGAATTGCTGTAGCCCAACTGGGACTGCCAAAGTGATAACTCGTGTGGTTTCTCACCTAAGATATTTCTGATCCCACTAGAAGTGATGAGCTGTTTAAACATCACTGTTCTCACTCAGCACCAATGCAGCAGAGCTCACTGGCTATTTCCCTCAACTGGAACGATGCTAGTCACCATCCTGACATCAGGAGGTTAAACTTCCTGTTGTGACCTTCCTGCCACCTGGGTGAGATTGTCTAACCCAGCACAGACTGCAGATTACACCAGCCGTTTAAATACCCTGGAGTGTGACTTCCTTAATGGGAGCATTGAGAGCCAAGGGAAGGTTGTTGAGTGAAGTTGATTTATCTCATCTACTCTGACAAACTACTCTGACAACGCTGTACTTTCTGTATTACCAGGGAAACTCTCAGCCTGACACTGTGGGAGCTGAAAGCAAATGCTGCTGGGGACCTTCAGACTTCCCTGGAGCCAGCACACAGTGAGTTAATCATTTCAAAATCCGCCTCAAAGTTGGAATGAAGGAAACTGTTCCAGAAGCAAATTGTTGCTACTTGCCTCCTGTGTTTCATGTTTGAGTAATTTATTCCAAACACAGGTCCAAAACCAGCATGAAAATATCTGAGCTCACTGCTCAAACTGCAGATCCACCTGAAGATGCTCAGAATCCAGCCGTGAATTCACCGATCTGAGGGAACATCGATATTTTGAGTTTTTGCTTCATTCTGTCTGTCGTCCTCAGGATGATAATTGTAGGAACAGGAGCTGATCAAGAGGCAGCTGATTTCTGTCATGAAGTTTTCTGCCTTCAGTCCTTGGGGCACATTTCATTCAAATTCAGTCTGGTCAGGAGCTCACTGTTTGCTGCCCTGTTTTGGGCCAGTTCATTATCACTCGTGTCAGAGAGAGACAGCTTGTCAGGGTGTGTTTGATGATGATTCTTTCCAGAATCAATTGTTCAGACATTCGGAGGGCAGCCGATAATCTCAGCAAATACTGAGGCTGCTTTCCCACCATCTCTCACAGATGGAAGGATGACAATCAGTTTGCTGATCATGTTTGTTTCGGAGTCCTGTGGGAAAATATGAAGCATGTTTTACACAGAGGGAGAATTCCTACTTTAAGAAATTACATTAAAATTTAACCCCTTTTCCAAGTATGATATTTCAGCTGATTGTTCAATTGCTGTTTATCTATCAAAGGAGAGATTTGGGACAGATTCAACAGTAAGTTAGCTAGACATAATTAGCAATATGGATAAAAGTTAATATTTAATTCATCAGGAAACAATATTCATTGGGTTTCTTGACTTAATACACCAAGCCCAATAGAACGTAGAACAGTATAGTACACTACAGATCCTTCAGCCCAAGATGTTGTGCCAACCTTTTATCCTACTCTGAGATCAAACTAGTCTATATACCCCTCATTTTTAAAAATCACACAACACCAGGTTATAGTCCAACTGGTTTAATTGGAAGCACTAGCATTCGGAGCGCTGCTCCTTCATCAGGTGGTTGTGGAGGATACAATTGGAAGACACAGAATTCAGAGCTAAAGTTTACAGTGTGATGTAACTGAAATTATACATTGAAAAATACTTTGACTGTTTGTTGAATCTTTCATCTGCTGGAATGACCATGATAGTTTCATTTCTTTCATATGTACATCACAAAACTTTTTTTAAAAGTTACATTCTCAGGTTAACTGTAACAATTGGTGTTGGCCAGATACTCAGCCCTGCCTCAGCTGAGGGCCACACTCTCTCAGAATTGCAAAGGACCCACTCTGTACTACATCCTCAGGAGAATTCATACTCTCAACAAACAGTATTTCAACTCCATCTCAAACATCAAAAACTGTAAGTACAACAAACTTTTATCTACCCACCTCCATAACCAGTGCTCCTCAAATATTCCAGAAGATTCCCCTGGCCTCGGAGTTTACTCAGACACCATTAGCCATGCGGCTGATGCAGCTGCCACCCCCACGCTGATTGATGATGTCACTCTGCCCCCATCATGGCCACTCCTACAACCACTTCCACCCCTCACAATTCCTCATGCATCACACGTGACATCACTCCGCCCTTCACATCATCGCTGATGCCACATGCTCAGTGACTTCTGCCACCCCTACTGCGTGGTCACCATCACTTCTGCCCCCACCAGCGCCACTCACCTGCATTCTGCTGACATGCCCCCTAAAGATCCCACTGTCACTATCCCCAACCCCCAGAACCCCGAGGGGGACACTGCCCCTGCTCATGACTCCACCTCCATTCCCCCCACTATCACACCGACTGCAGTTACAAGTTCTGCCCCCACTCCCAGCTCTACACCCACACCAGATCCCAGTTCCCAGCCCTGCCTAGTTTTCACCATCCCTCCTGACGTCCCCCTCACTGAGGACGAACGATCAGTCCTCAGCAAAGGACTCACCTTCATCCCCCTCCGTCCACGCATCAATGAATTTAATACACGCCGTGACGTCGAACAATTCTTCCGTCACCTCCGCCTCCGAGCTTAATTTCACAATAAGGATTCCCGCCCACCTTCCGAAGACCCCTTCGCCCATCTCCAACACACTGCATCCATCTGGACACCCCGCGCTGGCCTATTACCTGCCCTCAACCTCTTCATTTCCAACTGCCACCAGGACATTAACCGCCTCAACCTATCTACACCCCTCCCCCACTCCAACCTCTCATCCTCACAACGTGCAGCCCTCCAATCCCTCTGCTCCAATCCCAACCTCACCATCAAGCCAGTAGATAAAGGGGGTGCAGTGGCGGTCTAGCACACTGACCGCTACACTGCTGAAGCCAAATGCCAACTTGAGGATACCTCTTCCTACTGCCCCCTCGACCATGACCCCACCCCCCATCACCAAACCATCATCTCCCAGACCATACAGAACCTCATCACTTCAGGAGATCTCCCACCCACAGCTTCCAACCTCATAGTCCGGGAACCCCGCACTGCCCGGTTCTACCTCCTTCCCAAGATCCACAAGCCTGACCACCCTGGCCGACCCATTGTCTCAGCATGCTCCTGCCCCACTGAACTCATCTCTACCTACCTCGACACTGACCTATCCCCCTAGTCCAGGAACTCCCCACATTCATTCAAGACACCACCCACACCCTACACCTCCTCCAAGACTTCCGTTTCCCCGGCCCCCAACGCCTCATCTTCACCATGGATATCCAATCCCTCTACACCTCCATCTGCCATGACCAGGGCCTCCAAGCCCTCCGTTTTTCCCTCTTCAGACGTCCCCAACAGTACCCTTCCACCGACACTCTCATTCGTTTGGCCGAACTGGTCCTCACCCTTAACAATTTCTCCTTCAAATCCTCCCACTTCCTCCAGACCAAAGGGGTAGACATGGGCACACGTATGGGCCCCAGCTATGCCTGTCTCTTTGTTGGCTACGTAGAGCAGTTGATCTTCCGTAATTACACCGGCACCACTCCCCAGCTCTTCCTCCGCTACATTGATGATTGCATTGGCGCTACCTCGTGCTCCCGCAAGGAGGTTGAGCAATTCATCAACTTCACCAACACATTCCACCCTGACCTTAAATTTACCTGGACCATCTCTGACACCTCCCTCCCCTTCCTGGACCTCTCCATCTCCATTAATGACGACCGACTTGACACCGACATTTTTTACAAACCCACCGACTCCCACAGCTACCTGGATTACACCTCTTCCCACCCGACCTCTTGCAAAAATGCCATCCCGTATTCCCAATTCCCAATTTCTCCGCCTCCGCCGTATCTGCTCCCAGGAGGATCAGTTCCATCACAGAACACACCAGATGGCTTCCTTCTTTAGAGACCACAATTTCCCTTCCCACGAGGTTAAAAATGCCCTCCAACGCATCTCGTCCACATCCCGCACCTCTGCCCTCAGACTCCACCCCTCCAACCGTAACAAGGACAGAACACCCCTGGTGCTCGCCTTCCACCCTACCAACCTTCGCATAAACCAAATCATCCGCCGACATTTCCGCCACCTCCAAACAGACCCCACCACCAGGAATATATTTCCCTCCCCACCCCTTTCCGCCTTCCGCAAAGACCGTTACCTCCATGACTACCTGGTCAGGTCCACGCCCCCCGACAACCCACCCTCCCATCCTGGCACTTTCCCCTGCCACCGCAGGAACTGTAAAACCTGCGCCCACATCTCCTCCCTCACCTCTATCCAAGGTCCTAAAGGAGCCTTCCACATCCATCAAAGTTTTACTTGCACATCCACTAATATCATTTATTGTATCCGTTGCTCCCGATGCGGTCTCCTCTATATTGGGGAGACTGGGCGCCTCCTAGCAGAGCACTTTAGGGAACATTTCCGGGACACTCGCACCAATCCACCACACTGCCCTGTGGCCCAACATTTCAACTCCCCCTCCCACTCTGCTGAGCACATGGAGGTCCTGGGCCTCCTTCACCGCCGCTCCCTCACCACCAGACGCCTGGAGGAAGAACGCCTCATCTTCCGCCTTGGAACATTTCAACCCCAGGGCATCAATGTGGACTTCAACAGTTTCCTCATTTCCCTTCCCCCACCTCACTCTAGTTCCAAACTTCCAGCTCAGCACTGTCCCCATGACTTGCCTGGACTTTTCCTACCCGCCTATCTCCTTTTCCACCTATCCACTCCACCCTCTCCTTCCTGACCTATCACCTTCATCCCCTTCCCCACTCACCCATTGTACTCTATGCTACTTTCTCCCCACCCCCACCCTCCTCTAGCTTATCTCTCCACGCTTCAGGCTCACTGCCTTTATTCCTGATAAAGGGATTTTGCCCGAAACGTCGATTTCGAAGCTCCTTGGATGCTGCCTGAACTGCTGTGCTCTTCCAGCACCACTAATCCAGCATCTGCAGTCATTTTTTTTACCTATGTTGAAGGTGTTAGCCCCCTGTGTTCTCAGTCTGTGCCATAATGTTTAGACTGATTTTAACCTAAAAAATGAGTTAACAGAGTTTTATATGAATTTTTGCAGTTTTTGAGCAAAGTACAATGTAACTCTGCAATTATAAATTCACCTAACACTTTTCAACCTTTTGCCGACATCTCAAATCCTCCAACCCTGGCAACATCCTTGTAAACCTTTTCTAAACCCTTTCAGGTTTCACAACATTCTTCCGATAGGAAGGAGACCAGAATTGCAGGCAGTGTTTCAAAAGTGGCCTAACCAAAATCCTGTACATTCGCAACATGACCTCCCAACTCCTGTACTCAATACTCTGACCAATAAAGGAAAGCATACTAAATGCCTTCTTCACTATCCTATCTACCTGCGACTCTACTTTCAAGGAGCTATGAACCTGCACTCCAAGGTTTCTTTGTTCAGCAACACTCCCTTACCATTAACACTCCCGCAACACACCTTACCATTAAGTGTATAAGTAATGCTAAGATTTGCTTTCCCAAAATGTAGCACCTCGCATTTATCTAAATTAAACTTAATCTGCCACTCCTCAGCCCATTGGCCCATCTGATCAAGATCCCATTGTAATCTGAGGTAACCTTCTTCGCTGTCCACTACACCTCCAATTTTGGTTCACCTGCAAACTTACTGACCATACCTCTTATGCTCACATCCAAATCATTCATATAAATGACAAAAAGCAGTGGACCTAGCACCGATCCTTGTGGCACTCACTGGTCACAGGCCCCCAGTCTGAAAAACAACCCTCCACTACCACCTCTGTCTTCTATCTTCGAGCCAGTTCTGTATCCAAATGGCTAGATCTCCCTGTATTCCATGAGATCTAACCTTGCTAACCAGTCTTCCATGGGGAACCTTGTCGAATGCTTTACTGAAGTCCATACAGATCACATCTACTGCTCTGCCCTCATCAATCCTCTTTGTTACTTCTTCAAAAAACTCAATCAAGTTTGTGAGACATGATTTCCCACGCACACAGCCATGTTGACTATCCCTAATCAGTCCTTTCCAAATACATGTACATCCTGTCCCTCAGGATTCCCTCCATCAACTTGCCCACAACTGACGTCAGGCTCGCTGGTCTATAGTTCCCTGTCTTTTCCTTACCACCTTGCTTAAATAGTGGCACCACGGCAGCCAACCTCCAGTCTTCCAGCACCTCACCTGTGACTATCGATGATACAGATATCTCAGCAAGGGGCCCAGTAATCACTTCTCTAGCTTCTCACAGAGTTTGAGGGTACACCTGATCAGGTCCTGGGGATTTATCCATCTTTATGTGTTTCAAGACATCCAGCACATCCTCCTCTGTAATATTAACATTTTTCGAGAAGTCACCATCTATTTCCCCACATTCTACATCTTCCAGGTCCTTCTCCACAGCAAACACTGCTGCAAAATACTCCTTTAGTATCTCCCCCCATCTCCTATGGCTCCACACAAAGGCCACCTTGCTGATCTTTGAGGGGCCCTATTCTCTCCCGAGTTACCCTTTTGTCCTTAACTTTTTTGTAAAATCCCTTTGGATTCTTTTTAGCCCTATTTGCCAAAGCTATCTCATGCCCCCTTTTTATCTTCCTGATTTCCAACGTAAGTATACCCTTACTGCCTTTATCCTATTCTAAGAATTCACTCAATCTTTCCTGTCTATACCTGACATGCTTCCTTCATCCTCAAATAATTCAATAAGGCTTATGTGGCATAACCTGCCCCTCACAAAGCCATGCTGATGATCTCTAATCAAATTAGGCTTTTCCAAATAATCATAAATCCTGTCTCTCAGAATCCTCTCCAATAATTTTGCCCACCACTGACACAAGACTGACTGCCCCATAATCCCCAGGGTTATCACTATTCCCTTTCTTGCACAAGGGAACCACTTTTGCCACCCTCCAACCATCTAGTCGTACTCCAGTGGACAGTGAGGACGCAAAGATCATCACCAAAGTTGCAGCAATCTCTTCCCTCGCTTCCCGGAGCAACCTTGCATATATCCCGTCTGGGCCGAGGGGACTTATCTATCCTCACGTTTTTCAAAATGTCCAGCACATCCTCCTTCTCAACATTAATCTGTTTGAGCCTGGTGCTCACCTTCCACCCTACCAACCTTCGCATAAACCAAATCATCCGCCGACATTTCCGCCACCTCCAAACGGACCCCACCACCAGGGATATAATTCCCTCCCCACCGCTTCCCACCTTCCGCAAAGACCGTTCCCTCCGTAACTACTTGGTCAGGTCCACGCCCCCCTACAACCCACCCTCCCATCCTGGCACCTTCTCCTGCCACCACAGGAACTGTAAAACCTGCGCCCACACCTCCTCCCTCACCTCCATCCAATGCCCTAAAGGAGCCTTCCACATCCATCAAAGTTTTACCTGCACATCCACTAATATCATCTATTGTATCCATTGCTCCCGATGCGGTCTCCTCTACAATGGGGAGACTGGATGCCTCCTAGCAGAGCGCTTTAGGGAACATCTCTGGGACACCCACACCAATCCACCACAACGCCCTGTGGCTCAACATTTCAACTCCCCCTCCACTCTGCTGAGGAAATGGAGGTCCTGGGCCTCTTTCACCGCCGCTCCCTCACCACCAGACGCCTGGAGGAAGAACGCCTCATCTTCCGCCTCGGAACACTTCAACCCCAGGGCATCAATGTGGACTTCAACAGTTTCCTTATTTCCCCTTCCCCCACCTCACCCCAATTCCAAACTTCCAGCTCAGCACTGTCCCCCTGACTTGTCCTACTTGCCTATCTTCTTTTCCATCTATCCACTCCACCCCCACTTGCTGACCTATCACCTTCATCCCCTCCCTCACTCACCTATTGTACTCTATGCTACTTTCTCCCACCCTCCTCTCATTTATCTCTCCATCCTTCAGGCTCTCTGCCTGTATTCCTGATGAAGGGTTTCTGCCCGAAACGTTGATTTTACTGCTCCTCGGATGCTGCCTCAACTGCTGTGCTTTTCCAGCACCATTCTAATCTAGACTCTGGTTTCCAGCATCTGCAGTCATTGTTTTTACCTTGAATTTTAGTTAGGCCACATTTAGAATTTTGAATTTAGCTCTGGTCACCACAAAACTAGGTTTACCTGGATGTCACCTGGTTTGGAGAGAATTAGCTATGAGTAGAGATTGGACAAACTTTGTTTATTTACCACCCTCAAGGATAGTAACCTCTGGGTTATTAGCAGTGCCACGTGCTAGTGAGGCAAGGAATAGAAAGGTCGGAGAGATGAATGTGTGGCTAAGGAGCTGGTGCAGGTGGCAGGGTTTCAGGTTCTTGGATCAATGGGATCTCTTCTGGAGAAGGGGTGACCTGTACAAGAGGGACAGTTTGCACCTAAACTGGAGGGGAACTGATATCCTCGTAGGAAGGTTTGCTGGTGCTACTCGGTTAGGTTAAACTAGGGTAGCAGGAGGATGGAAACCAGAGCAGCAGGTCACCAAGTGGAAGGATTAAGGGGAAGATACATGTTAGGACCAGTAAATCAGAAAGAAAAGAAAGGCAGAGACAGGTAAATATACACGATGCTACTAATGGGCTGAAGTGTGTTTATTTCAATGCAAGAGGTATTAAAGGTAAGGCAGATGAGCTTAGAGCCTGGCCCTACATGGAACTGTGATGTTGCAGCTATTACAGAGTTGATTGAGAGAGGGACAGGACTGGCTGCTTAACATTCCAGGGTTTCATTGTTTTAGACGAGATGGACAGGAAAGTAAAAGAGGTGGAGGAGTTGCATTATATCCGTACTCAGAGAGGACATACTGGAGGGCTTATCTACGAGGGAAATATAGGTAAAGCTCAAACATAAGATGGGTGTAATCACGCTGACAGGATTATACTATAGGCCCCCTAACAGCCAACGAAACACAGAGAAACAAATATAAGGCAGATTATGGAAATATGCAATAAAAAGTGTTTTCACACTGGGTGACTTTAACTTCCCCAATATCAACAGGGACTCCCTTGCAGCAAAAGGTTTAGATTGGGCAGAATTTGTTAAGTATATCAGAGAGGGCTTTTTGAAACAGTTTGTGGATAGTCCAATTAGAGGATGGGGGGGCGATACTGGACCTTGTGCTGGCAAATGACCCTGGTCAAGTGACTGACCTTTCAATGGGAGAGCAGCTTGGAAACAGTGATCACAACTCCTTCAGTTTTAAGATAGCAATGAGTAAGGATTAGTCAGGACCTTGTGGCAAGCTGATAAATTGGAGATGGGAAAATTATGTCAGTATTAGGCAGGAGTGAGAAAGTGTTAATTGGAAGGACTGTTATCAGGCAGGTCCACATTTGACATGTGGGAATTGTTTAAAGACCTGCTGACGAGAGTTCAGGACTTGCATGTTCCAGTAAGGAGGAAGGACAAGGATGGCAAGGTTAGGGACCCTTGAATAACAATGGAGGTTATGAATTTAGGCAAAAGAGAAAAAGAAGCATATGTAAAGTTTAGGAAACTAAAATTGGACAGGTCCTGTGAGGAATGTAAAAAAAGCAGGAAAGAACTCAAGCAGGGAAAGAGGACAGCAAGAAGAGGACATGTAATGACCTTGGCAAGTCGGGTTAAAGTGAATCCGAAGGCATTCTATACATACATTACAAGCAAGAGGCTAACTAGGGAGAAAGTAGGACCATTCGAGGAAGGAGGGAACTTGTGCTTGGAGACTGAGGATGTGGGTGAGATCCTAAATGAGTACTTTGTATCAGTATTTCCCCAGGAGAAGGATATGGAGGATAGTGAGATTTGGGTGGAGCATACTAACATGCTACGGTATTTTGAGATCAAGAAAGAAGTGGTGTTGAGTCTTTTAAAGAGCATTAAGATGGATAAGTCCCCAGGGCATAATGCTATCCACCCCAGGTTATTGAGAGAGGCAGGGGAAGAGATGTTTGGGTCTTGACCAAGATGTTTTCTGTCCTCATTAGCCACCAGAGAGGTCCTGGAGGACTGGCGAGTAGCTAATGTTGTTCCTCTGTTCAAGAAGGGAAATAGGGATAATCCAGGAAACTATAGACCGGTGCGTCTCACATTAATGGTTGGGAGAGGGAATAGGATAGGATTTACATTTGGAAAAGCCAGGCCTAATTAGGGACGGTCAGCATGGCTTTGTGAAGCATGGATCATGCCTGACTAAATTGATTGCATTTTTTAAAAATGTGACTGATGAGTGAAGAGCAGTGGATGTTGGCTGCATAGGTTTTTGTAAGGCTTTCAATAAGGTTCCTCATGGTAGGCTCATCCAGAAGGTTAATTCTTAGTAGGATGGGATCCTCAGTGACTTGGCCACATGGATTCAGAATTGTCTTGCCCATAGAAGGCAGAGGGTAGTGGTAGAAGGGTGTTTTCAAGCTGGAGTTCCGTGACTTAATGGTGTTCCACAGGGATCTGTACTGGGATCTCTGCTGGTTGGGATATCTATAAAAAACGACTTGGATGAAAATGTAGATGTGTGGTTTAGTAAGTCTGCAGATGATACAAGGATCTGTGGAGTTGGGCATAGTGTAGAAGGTTGTCAAAGGATTCGGCAGGATATAGATCAGTGCAG
Organism: Chiloscyllium plagiosum; assembly: GCF_037043375.1. Classification (NCBI taxonomy): domain Eukaryota; kingdom Metazoa; phylum Chordata; class Chondrichthyes; order Orectolobiformes; family Hemiscylliidae; genus Chiloscyllium; species Chiloscyllium plagiosum. Next base: position 127,336,582 of record NW_028270141.1, on the reverse strand, counting down.
ATATGGGTGGAGAAATGATAGATGGAGTTAATCTGGGTAAGTGTGAGGTGCTGCATTTGGGAATTCAAATGTTAGGGAAATGTATACAGTTAATAGCAAGACCCTGAACAGCATTGCTGTATAAAGGGATTTTGGGGTTCAATTCGATAGCTTCCCTAAAGTGGCCACACCAGTAGATAGGATGGTAAGGAAGGTGTATGGCATGCTTGCCTTTATTGGTTGAGGAATTAAGTACAAGAGTCAGGATTTCATGTTGCAGCTTTATAAGCCTTTGGTCTGGCCACACTGAGGGTATTGCGTTCAGTTCTGGTCGCCACTTCACAGGAAGGATGTGGAGGCTTTGCAGAGGTTGCAGAAGTGGTTTCCCAGGATGTTGCCTGGATTAGAGGGTATGAGCAATAAGAAGCGTTGACAAAAATTAGGGTTGTTTTCTCTGGGGAAGGGGGAGGAGGCTGAAGGGAGATTTGCTAAAAGTTTATAAAATTGTGAGATAAATAGACAGGGTTTTACCCAGAGATGAAATATCTAAAGTTAGGGAGCATGCATTTAAGGTGAAAGGGGCAAAGTTCAAAGGAGATGTGAGGTGTCAGTATTTTACACCGAGAGTGGTAGGGGTCTGGAATGCACTGCCAAGGATGGTGGAGGAGGCAGATACAATAGGGATGTGTAAGAGACTTTTAGATAAGCACATGGTTATGTAAGGGATGGAGGGATATGGACAAGGAGCAGGCAGAAGGGATTCATTTAAATTGGCGTCATTTTCACCACAACATCGTGGGCCGAAGGGCCCGTTCCTGTACTGTATTCTTCTCGGTTCTATTTTCAACTAACGTCAGAGGCTGAGGGGCTACCTGATAGAAATTTTCAAAATTATGAGAGGCATGGAGAGAATGCACAGATGGAATCTTTTCCTCAGGATAAAAATGTCACTCACTAGAGGAGATAGATTTCAGGTGAAAAGGTGAATTTTTAAAGCAGATGTGAGAGGGAAGATTTTTTCCCAGCAGGTGGTAAATGCCTGGAATGTGCTGTCAGAGAATACAACAGCAACATTTAAGAAGCAAATTGTCAGAAACTTGAATAGACGGGAAAAAAGGGATATGGACTGCACAGAGACAAAAGGTTTTAATTTAGAAATGTATCATGTGTTGGCACAGGCTTGGTGGGCCAAAGGCCTACTTCCTGTGATGTACTGTTCCGTGTTGCTCCCATCTTATTAACATTGTTATATCCAAGCATCAACTTACTGGGAGGGTAAGGGCCACTGAAAGGATAAGGGCAGCACGTAGATGGGAACGCCATCACCTCAGAGCCCCCTCTCCATTGTGTGACCGTCACTGTCTTCAAATCCTGGAACTGCCCACTGAACAATGCTGGGGTACTGACACCACATTGTAGCAGGGAGGAGAAAGTGAGGACTGCAGATACTGGAGATCAGAGTCAAAGAGTGTGGTGCTGGAAAAGCTCAGCCGGTCAGGCAGCATCCCAGGAGTGGGAAAATCAAAATTTCAAGCATAAGCCCTTCTTCAGAATTGAGGCTAGTGGCCCAAGGGGGCTGAGAGATAAATGGGAGGGTGATGTGGTGGGGGGGGAAGGTAGCTGGGATTATGATAGGTAGATGAAGGTGGGGGTGAAGGTGATATGGCAGAGAAGAGGGTGGAGCAGGTAGGTAGGAAGGAAGATGGACAGGGAGGACAGTTCAAGAGGGTGGTGCTGAGTTGGAAGGTTGGATCTGGGATAAGGTGGGGAAAGGGGAAATGAGGAAGCTGATGAAATTCACATTGATCCCGTGTGGTTGGAGGGTTCCAAGGTGAAAGATGAGGCGTTCTTTCTCCAGGAGTCGGGTGACCAGGGTTTGGCGGTGGAGCATTGTAAATGCCTGCGATTGCTCAGGTGAAATAAAAACCATTAAGAAGGGAGGGCAGAAATACAGGAAAAGCAACTGGAATAAACAGGGCACAAAAATTGGCCAAAAAGCAAAGTATGCTGGGAATCCTGAGCCAAGACAGATACAAGAGACAATTCTGCCCAGGGAAAGGTCATTGCAAGATTTACGCTCGGATAATTGAAAACTGGAGAGGCACCAGAGCACATTACAACGTGTGTTAAACAAACATCACAAGATGCATGGGACATGCCTCAGTAAGGCAGAAGACCAGGTGTGTATTCGGGGACGAAACCAGACTTCCAGGTCCAAGGCAGACACATCGAACGGTTCACTGTTAGCAAGCCATCGAGAACCATTAGCAGCATTTCAAGGTGATCAGACCAATTAGTTTGATTCCCCTGATCAGCCAAGTCCTCGGAAGGTTCCAGAATGGAGCCAGGAGGGTATAACAACCCGGGCCTGGCAGGACTTGACTGGACCCCACTCTCCAGCCGACCTACAGGCAGGTCAGGATACAGCAGTGAGCAGAGCAGCTCACTCTCCGACCAGAGAGAGAATCAACTCATGAAGAGAGGTACAGACAGAACAATTCAACAGAGCAGCAAAAGGTCTGGGAAGTGTTTTAATATTCAAAAGAATTGGATTGTTAGAAATAGAGTTGGTAAAATTGTCGAGTGTAGTTTTTCCCTTTGTTGTCTCAAATAAAGTTGGGACTTGGTTGACTGACTGCAGTCTCATGCTGTGTTGTCCTTACCTGATACACGCTAAGGATCCTGGGTAAATAAATATTGTGTACACTGGTCGAGGAGTCTGCAGGTTCTTAGAAACACTCATTACTAGGTAAAAGACATGGACTGTAGCAACTCAAAAACAGGGCTCACCACCATCTTCGGGCAAGAAGGAATGAACAGTAAAACCCACCTTGTCAGAATCTCCTGCATACCGAGAGGCAACAGGAAATACTGTGTGCCTGCAAAGTGAAATGACTGAACTGAAGTACTGTTGCGGGTTCAGGTTTTTTTTTACATTTTTCATTTCTTCAATGTGAATGAAGAGCACTTGAACCACTCATATAAAGATAAATGTCAGCTCCACCCATTGCTCTGAAATACAGACCCTGTAAATGTACAGATGGACAATTGAAACTTAGCCTCAGGTCTGCCGTCTGGGTCTGTCTTTCTTTCAGTGAATATTGTGTGGTCCTGATTTGACCAACATTTACACCATTGCTGTTCATGAGTGAGATACTGAGCTAATTTTATTACTTTGCATAAAGAGACATACACATCACCATTTGGCCCATTTCACAATAATGTCTCCATGGCGATACATTTTAATGTTGAACCATGAGACATGCAAAGAAATATTGTTACGAGACATAAAGTGACTTCACCCACACCCAGACCATCCAAATCCCTGAATTTGACTAACTGCAAATTTTACAACATGAGACACAAAATGTACCTGTCATTCTCGCAGGTTCTTTACTCCCTGGAACAGTGACACATCTTGTGGTAAAATCTGAAACAAGCAGGAACGAGGAGGTGGGTGGTGGGTGGGAGAGTGATACCACACGGCATGGGGACACCACCTGAGACTGGAGGGAATGATCCCTGGCATTGGTAAAGTGGTCCGGGAAAAGGTCTCGGAGAGATTACAACTGGGGAAGGGGAAGAGAAGCCTGGAGATGGGAGTGGGAGCAGGAGTGACACTTGGACAGTCCAGAGGGTGGGAATGGAGGGATAGTCTCGATTGGTTGAATATCCTATTCTGTCATCTTTACTCAGGAAATAAATTTCAAAACATTAAATCCTAACCTTTAGCTAGGCTTCCCCAACTAAAATGTGAAAATATATCAGGTTTGAGCTGACAGATCTCACAGTCTCACTGCCTGTGTCAGTGGTTATAATCACATCTGTAGGGAGGAAAAACACTTCGTTTGAGGAAATTGAAAAATGCAGTCAGGGAGGGGAATGAGGAAAAGGCTGTAAACTTTGATTGAATGTCAGAGGGCTCCATCACCAGGTTTACAGCAGAACAACAGTCAAAATTGATGAAGGGAATGCTGAGAGATGGGTTCAACCTATCGGGCCATCCCCACCCCAGGGGAAAATGTTCATGGATGGTTCTGAAGAATGATAAAGATCAGAAAGGGGGAGTGATCATCACCACTTTATATTTACAGTTGTGTCGATGAGTTAATACTAAAACAAGAAGAAACAGTGAGTCAGTGGCTGCAGCAGGTGTCAATGAGGATAAGGTAGAAACAGCTGAAAAATGGGCAGTAGACAGGGACACCCCGTATACTGAATCACAGCTGTGTACCTCACTACACTGCACGGAGGTGGGAACTCACCCCATAGTTAAAGAGGGCTCACTGAAAATTAGGCTGTTGTTCATGCACAACATCAAAGAGTCAATATTGGATTAATAATGAATTTCAAATCTTTGGGAATAGAGTAAACTGCGTGTTTTTGATTCTCATTAAATCAGGGTTTTGTGCTTTATATCTTCAGGTTGTTCTCACAATCTCGATAAACTATTGTTTGGCAAATATCAAACTGAACTCAGCTTTTGAAAAAGTTAATGAACAGCAGATTGCAGCAGTTTTCCTGAACAAAGTATAATTACAACAACATCACTCAGTGACTTGTCCCCACCCCCCTGTCTCATACTCATAGTGAGTTAACTCTTTCTGCTGGCAGCTTCCTTTCAATTCCCCCAGACACCTTCCATATCTCTAAACGTGTATTAATGGAAATTTACAGACATCCCATTGGGATTTGCCTGTTAGAGACTTGGCCTTGACCAGCCAAGACATGTGTTATCTTCTGAGACAAAGTGTTTGTGAATGGGAGAACCTGAAACTGACTCCAATCTCTTGGGTGTCTGATCTTGAAGAAAACTATTTCACACCACCAAACCTGGAGAGTTGTTTCTGAAACTGGGATGAGAGTCACCAAGTCATGCAGTACGGAAACAGACCCTTTGGTCAAACCAGTTCATGCTGACCATCATCCCAAACTAAACTCATCCCACCTGCCTGCGCTTGGCCCATATCCCTCCAAACAATTCTTATTCATGTGGTTATCACAACGTCTTTTAAATGTTGTTACTGTAGCTGCATCCACCACTTCCGTTGGAAGCTCATTTCACACATGAACCACTCTGTGTAAAAAACTTACATCTCGTGTCGTTATTAAATCTTTCTCCTCTCATCCTAAACATATACCCTCTTGTCTTGAAATCACCCACCCGAAGGAACAGGCACCTGCCATTCACCTTGTCTATACCCCTCATGATTTTATAAACTTCTATAAGGTCATCGCTCACCCTCCGACACCCCAGTGAAAACATTCTCAGCCTGTCTAGCATTTCATTATAACCCGAATCCTCCATTCCTGGGAACATCCTGGTAAACCTCTTCTGAAATAAATTGATAAATGCATTGATAAACAGTGCTATTTTATGCACTCAATGGTGAAATTACATGATGTTTAAGAAGCAGTTCAGTGATCTAGTCTGTGAGCAGCGTTCTGATCACCTCGGGAGCTGTTCAGGAATACAGAGGGCTTTACTGCATATCCTCAAGTTGCTGAAAGCAGCTGGTTTTATTGATATTTGAAAAGTGAAATGTTGGAAGAAATTGAGCAAATTCTGTTCCTCCATCACTGAATTTTACAGCTGCATTCACGTGGCTATGACTTCCACCTCATTTGCTTTTCTAACTATCTTTCGGGTCATCAGCCAGTACAGATACAACACATTTTACCTCTCCTTCCAAGGAATTAAATTGTAAGTCCATAATGCATTGGAGGAGAATTTGTCCATTCAGCCCATTGAGTCTACTCTGCTATTCCATCATGGCTGATAAGTTTCTCAACACCATCCTCCTGCATTTTCCCTATAGTCCTTGATTACTTGTAAACAATGATTTACAAACGTATGAATTAAGATCATAATTAGGCCATTTGCCAGAATCAGGAAACATTGGAAAGTAAATGCCAAGACAGTGGTGACCCAGTGACGGTCAGTGCCTGGGAAGTATTGATCCAATCACAGTCAGTGCCAGGACAACAGTGATCCAGTGAGATTCCATGCCAGGGAAATGGCAATCCAATGCGAGCCAGTGTCAGGGAAATGGTGATCCCATGAGAGCCAGTGCCAGGAAAATGCTGATTCAGTGAGAGACAATGTCAGTGAAAGAGTGACCCAATCAGAGTCAATGCCATGTGAACACTAATGCAGTGATAAACAGTGCCAGGGGATGTGTACCCCAGTGACAGGCTGTGTCAGGAGCTGGATATCAGTGGGAGTGGTTTTGAAGTTGGGGGGTAAATCATTCAGCCAGTCTCAGTATATCTGAGGAGGGAAAGACACAAACAGGATCTTTATGAGATGCTGCAATCATTGAGCAGTGAACACCCCACCGGCCTTACCCTGCTATTGTGAGTAAACAGTGGTCTGTCCATGGTCAGGGAGCAGAATAGCCCCCGTGTCCAAACTAACTGCAGGGAAAGCTGCAGGAAACCCAGGAAATGAAGATGTACAAAACTGAACCCCAAAGGTGAAATTGTTTTCTCCTCATCACCAGTGACTGGGAGATCAATCTTCCAATCCAGTGCATTCCCAAACCCGGAAGAGTGACAACCCTGACCATGTGAGTGGGTAGCAATTACAAACACAGCTTTCCCAAGTATTCAGTGTTCCCAGGAGCCAGCACACAGAGAGTTAATTATTTGTGAATCCATTGTAATGTCAGAGCTAAGAGAAATTTCCATATCTAGTCAGCTGGAATGTTTCTCCACCATGACGTTCTGACCTAAGGATAAGCAGTATTCAAAATCATCTTCATCAAAGAGTATATAAAGAGTGTAACTCTGTGCTCAAACTGCAGATCCACCTGAAAGTGCTGAGAGTCGGTCAGTGCATTCACCAGTGATCTGAGAGAACACCAAGATGCTGAGAATCTTCTTAACTGTGTCTGTCCTCTTTGGGCATCAAATTGCTGCACGAGACCCAGAGCAGGAGGTGATCGACCTCTGTAAGGGTGTTGACTGTGTCAGGCCAGATCAAGTCATCCAGGACACGGTCAGTACAGCTGAGAGTTTCCTCTGTTCTGTCATGTTTGTACCAGTGGAAATTATTCCATGTTGTTTTTAGTCCCTAACCTGCAGTGCACCGACAGTGCACATCCCAACCCTGAACCATGAGGCTGGACTGAAATTACTCCTCCGGCCTCATTAACACTTTCTACATGAGCTGCCATCACCTGCCTGGCTCCCACTGCCAGCTTGTGCAGTAAGAAGAATATCAGGGCTTCCATCTCCAGCAGCAGGTGAAGGGAGGGGTCAGTGTGCTCACAGAGAGGGGGCTGGTGGGGGACAACACAAGGAGTCAGGGAGCTGTCCTACTGCTCCTGTCTTCACTCAATCTAACCCTGTTTCTGAAAGGCAGCTGATCATAGGCTGAAGGTCTCTGTGTTCAATGTGGAAGAGGCCAAGTCTGGTTGTGAGTGGAATCCCCTCAACCCCAACCCTGGATTGCCCCTTAATTCCACATATTTGTTTCAATGAATTCAAATTCTATCATCTGCCCTGCTGGGGTTCAGTACACGTCCCCAGAACATGACCTGGGTCTCTGGATTAATACCCTTGTGATAAATCCCATTTGGTGATCATTCCTCATACCTCAAAGAATTTCTCTGTTTCAATAATGTGTTAAAACAGACAGAGAGATGCACAACACCGGGACATGTGGGCATTAACATTGGCTCAATGTAGAAGCATTTCAATAACATTATCTCAATGTTGTTATTGATAACCCAAAGGGATGGAGCAGGACAACACGAAAGATGAGAGAGTGAGAGAGAAAGGGAATGAATCAGGAAGTGCTGCTGTCAGGAATCCCATTAAAAACTCCAAACTCTGTTTCAGACTCAGTCCCTCCAGAACATGAAGGCTCTTCCACACCCGGACACTTGGGACAGTTCTCTCAGCATTGATGTACTTTGGTGGGAGTACAGTTTATACCATACAGTGACATTTTTTACTCTCATTTCAGAATTATGATGAGGTGACATACGTAAACGCACAGTGGGTTGAGACAGAGGTTCATGGAACAGATTTGGAGCAAGTAGTGGAGCTTGGTCTGGACAAACTGTTCAATTATTCACGTTTTGGCAATGCTGAAGGTATATCAGATATCCCATCAAAGTAACAACAGAATATAGTGACTGTTCACTCTTTCACATTTCTTGCTTAATACTTTCTACATCGACAAACACATTGACAAAACATTCCACAATTGTCAATCCCTGGGGATCCCTTGGTCACATGCTGCTATTTAGTCAAAGTGTCACCCTCTTTTGATACTTGGCTTTATGGTCCCAGAATCTGTGAAGGTTTCCCTCTTGTGGTGGGAGTGGGATTTCAATCTCACTGTCTGACTTCAGCCATGATCGCTGAATTGTCCTCACACAAATAAAGGCTCCCTGCCAGGCATGAAGCCCACTGTTGGAGTCCTTTAGGAAGCAGATACACTGCACATTCACCATCTGTGATTCCCTCCATCTCTCCCAAAGACCCACAAACAGCCTCACTCACTGACGTCTCTTTAACATTGAATGTTTTAAGACAATTAAAACAGCTGAAGTCCTCTTTCCAGCTCTGATGGCTTGGACACTGTCCAAAACTATACTGCTGTCCTGTTGGTACGGTATTTGTCTTGTGAACAGTCTCTTTGTGGTCTCTGGGCTCTCCTTCTAAAGATGACAAAAGTAATCTCAGCATTGTAAACACTGCAAATCGATTATTTCGCCATTTAGGGAAGGTCTAATTCTTTCCTGAAACAGCTGTTGTGAACCAAAGTGTAAAACGTAATTTCTTTGTTCTGCTTCTCACAATGTGATCTATTTCACGCTGGGGAAATTGAACAGAGAGAAAACCTGTTTACTGCATTGTAAGAGGCCATTCAGCCCATCATGCCTGTGCCAGCTCTCTGAAGGACCACTCACAAAATGCCACTTCTCCACCTTCTCCTCATAGCTCAGCACATTCTCCCCTTTCAGCATCGAATTCAATTTCTGCACAAATGGGTTTTTGGTCACATTGGGAAATTTTTATGTGTGAACAGGGGAAACAGATGTGTATTGTGCTCTCGTTTATTAGGTCAAGGATGGATTTTGTTGGTGGGCCAAAACCCCTGTCATTTGGGAAAAAATGGGATTGCTTTATGGTCTTATGATTTAGCTTCTATTTGGGGATTTTCTGCAGTGTTCTTCACTGATGGCAGATGTGTAAAACAGTTGCTCAAGACAGAAAGAGAAACTAAAGTTTGCTGAAGCTCTGTAGGGGATGATAGAGAATGTCAAAGGTGTTTTTGGAATACAAGTACTTTTGGGGTATGTTTTGAAATCTTTAAATGTACGATCTATGAAAATAATTCACTTCAATCTGTTTTATTTTCACTCCTTATAAACATCGCCTGCTTTACTGTTCAAAGCAATCTGCACGTTTGAGTGCTTGTGGTTTTTGTGACTGGTCTCTCTCTGAACTAAGAACAATTCACAATATGATCGATCCAGCCACAGGCCCATCTGGGATCTGATTTGGGCTGTAATACCATCAGCTGGGATCATAAAGTTTGGATTTCTGGACATGATTTTTTAAAATTACTGCATTTAAGAAAGATCTATGTCTTTCTTTTTAAAATCACAACTTGGCGGTGGTTCGGGACCTAAAACAGCAGCATTGTGGTGATGTTTGTTGCACATTTTAATGTTGCTGACAGCTTTGTGGGAGTTAAAGTAATAACAGTGGGTTATTTGATCAAAATTAAAACTAGGGAATTATCAGATAAATGGAAGGTACAATGCAAAGTAGGATCTCATGCAGATGAGATTGTTCAAGTAATGATCCAACAAAGAGCCAGGAACTCTGAGAACTGGAGGAGTGAAAGAAAAGCTTCAGTGGGAAAATGAAGAAAGAAGGAGGGAGGAGCTTGGAGGATGATTCTGGTTCCAATCAGGGATTTCCTTAAACCAAGAATCTACACAAAATCCTTATATTTACTGACAATGGAGTCAAAAGGTCTTGTGCCTCATCTGAAAAGGTTGTTGAACAGAGGATGTGGCTTCGAGAGGTCTGGACCTGAACAGGACAGTGTGTTTTGGCAGGTACAGCTCTGACTGTGTGTGTCAGATTGTCAGAGGGACAAGCGGAGCAGAACTGCAGAGTACAACACAGTCAAAGACACAGTGCTCAATATTTAGGAGATTGTGCCTGAAGCTTCACAATTAACATTTAGAATCGCAAGGAAGAAACCTAATTAAAAATTGTCAAATTTGCAAAAGAGAAGGAAATGCTGTGGGATCAGTGGTTCAGGTGTGAGGGGTTGAATGACCTTCTCCTGCTCTCCGTTTGTATGTTTGTGTCCATGTGTGTTCCTGTATGATGTGCAGGAAGCAGCTTCAATCACAGCATTCGAAGATGAACATCTAAATAATGAGAGAAAAGATGTGGATGTTTGGAAAGAGAGCAGGTCAGTGTAATGAGCTGGTTACGTCAACCAAACAGCCAGCACAGGAGACCCCTCCCCCAGCACTGTGTCACTCTGTGAAGCTATTATTCAATCTGTCACATCAGTGTCTGCCCCACTTCAGCAATGTCACCCTGACCCCTCACCTGTAACCTCTGACTCACTGTCAGTGACACCACAAATGATCACCGAATAAAATGTTACAACAGGGTTTTTCTCTATCTACAGAAACAATAGTTCCTATCACTGCACTTGGGTACTCACTGGATACTTGGTAAATGGAACATTTCCACAGAAATTCAATGTATGTGTGACCATCGTTCCTGAAGTTAACAGTCCGCCCACACCTCCAGATCAAACAATTAAACAAAGATCGTTCTTTTTGGGTCGGTTCTTTGTGAGGTGAGTTTTGATGTTGCAATATTGTGATTAATGTTTCTTTATGTATATTCCTGTTTGGGTGAAAGGGAAGACTGGTAGGTATAGGGAATGCTGGATGACTAAAGAAATTGAGTGTTTGGTTAAGCAAAAGAAGGAACCATATGTCAGGTATAGACAGGATAGATCAAGTGAATCCTTAGAAGAGTATAAAGGAAGTAGGAGTGTACTTAAAGGGGAAATCAGGAGGGCAAAAAGGAGACATGAGAAAGCTTTGGCAAATAGAATTAAGGAGAATCCAAAGAGTTTTTGCAAAAACATACAGGACAAAAGGGCAACGAGGGAGAGAATAGGGCCCCTCAAAGATCAGCAAGGCAGCCTTTGTGTGGAACTGCTGAAAAAGGGGGAGATACTAAATGAGTATTTCCCATCAGTATTTACAGTGGAAAGGGATATGAAAGGTATAGATTGTAGGGAAATAGATGGTGACATCATGCAAATGTCCATGTTGCAGAGGAGGAATAGCTGGATGTCTTGAAATGGGTAAAGGTGGATAAATCCCCATGACCTGATCAGGTGTACCCGATAACTCTGTGGGAAGCTCGAGAAGTGATTGCTGGGCCTCTTGCTGAGATATTTGTATCATCGATAGTCACAGGTGAGGTGCGGGAAGACTGGAGATTGGCTAACGTGGTGCCACTGTTTGCAGAAGGGTGGTAAGAACAAGCCAGGGAACTATAGACCCGTGAGCCTGACGTCGGTGGTGGGCACGTTGTTGGAGGGAATCCTGAGGGACAGGATGTACATGTATTTGGAAAGGCAAAGACTCATTAGGGATAGTCACCATGGCTTTTTGCGTGGGCTGTCACGTCTCACAAACCTGATTGAGTTTTTTGAGGAAGTAACAAAGAGGATTGATAAGGGCAGAGCAGTAGATGTGATCTATATGGACTTCAGTAAGGCGGTCGACAAGGTTCCCCATGTGAGACTAATTAGCAAGGTTAGATCTCACGGAATACAGGGAGAGCTAACCATTTGGATACGGAACTAGCTCAAAGGTAGAAGACAGAGGGCAGTAGCGGAGGGCTGTTTTACAGACTGGAGGCCTGTGACTAGTGGAGTGCTACAAGGATCGGTGCTGGGTCCTCTACTTTTTGTCATTTACATAAATAATTTGGATGCCAGCATAAGAGGTACAGTTAGTAAGTTTGCAGCTGACAGCAAAATTGGAGGTGTAATGGACAGAGAAGAGGGCTACCTCAGATTACAACAGGATCTGGACCAGATGGGCCAATGGGCTGAGAAGTGGCAGATGGAGTTTAATTCAGATAAATGCGAGGTGCTGCATTTTGGGAAAGCAAATCTTGGCAGGACTTATACACTTAATGGTAAGGTCCTGGGGAGTGTTGCTGAACAAAGAAACCTGGAGTACAGGTTCATAGCTCCTTGAAAGTGCAGTCACAGGTAGATAGGATAGTGAAGAAGGCATTTGGTATGCTTTCCTTTATTGGTCAGCGTATTGAGTACAGGTGTTGGGAGGTCATATTATGGCTGTACAGGACATTGGTTAGGCCACTGTTGGAATATTGCGTGCAATTCTGGTCTCCTTCCTATCAAAAAGATGTTGTGAAACTTGAAAGGGTTCAAAAAAGGTTTACATGGATGTTGCCAGGGTTGGAGGATTTGAGCTACAGAGAGATGCTGATCAGGCTGGGGCTGTTTTCCCTGGACCCTCGGAGGCTGAGAGGTAACCTTGTAGAGATTTACAAAATTATGAGGGGCATGGATAGGGTAAATAGGCAAAGTCTTTTCCCTGGGGTCAGGGAGTCCAGAACTAGAGGGCATAGGTTTAGGATGAGAGGGGAATGATGTAAAAGAGACCAGAGGGGCAACTTTTTGACACAGAGGGTGGTACGTATATGGAATGAGCTGCCAGAGGATGTGGTGGAGGCTGGTACAATTGCAACATTTGGATGGGTATATGAATAGGAAGGGTTTGGAGGAATATGGGCCGGGTGCTGGCAGGTGGGACTAGATTGGGTTGGGATATCTGGTCGGAATGGACGGGTTGGACCGAAGGGTCTGTTTGCATGCTGTATATCTCTATGACTCTATGACTTTATGTCACCATCATTTCAGTGTGGGGTGTACAATGTTACAAATCACACAACACCAGGTAATAGTCCAACAGGTTTAATTGTAAGCACTAGCTTTCGGAGTGCCGCTCCTTCATCAGGTGAAGACACACAGACACACACACACTCTCACACTCACACATGCACTCTCTCACAGACTTAACCCACATGCACACATACGTTGGTGGGGTGAATTTGTACTTGCAGAGTTACTTTGTACTTTGCTCAAAAACTGCACGAATCCATGTAAGACTCTGTTAGCTCACTTTTTAAGATAGAATCACATGACAACACAGACAGGGACCACAGGGGGCTAACACCTTCAATATCACAACATCTTATCTGGGCTGACACCAATTGTTACAGTTAACCTGAGAATGTAACTTTTTAAAAAGATTTTGTGATTTACATATGAAAGAAGTGAAACTATCATGGTCATTCTAACAGATGAGAGACTTAACAAAGAATCAAGGTATTTTTCCATATATAATTTCAGTTACATCACACTGTAAACTTTTGCTGTAAATTCTGTGTCTGACAATTGAGTACTCCACAACCACCTGATGAAGGAGCGGTGCTCCGAAAGCTAGTGCTTCCAATTAAACCTGTGGGACTATATCCTGATGTTGTGTGATTTGTAACTTTGTACACCCCAGTCCAACACCGGCATCTCCAAATCATTCTAGTCAGGGTAAGGCTGAGATTAACAGGTCCATCCAGTTACACTGGGACATTGGTCAATATGAATGGTGTTGTAGAGTGGTTCATATCTCACAATCTGCAGCTCCACCTCCTGAGAACACAGCCAGTCCTCCACATTCACATTACTCCAGTTCACACAGAGCTGGCTCCTGGATTCTGAAATTCTCATCTGCAGCATGGTTCACATTTTTCACAGAAGACTTTCACTTCATTTGAACAAAGGGTCTTTGAAGCAGTCCCTTGAGTCAACTTCACCCTTCTAGGTAATGGAATGCTCATCCACTTCAATGAAATATTCCCACAATATTCCCATTCCTATTGATGCTGTTATTGTTGAGTCATAGAGTCACACAGCACGGGAACAGACTGTTCGGTCCAACTAGTCCATGCTGACCATAATCCCACACTAAACTAGTTCCACCTGCTTGGACTTGGCCCATATCCCTCCAAACATTTCTTATTCATGTCCTTATCCAAATGTCCCTTAAACATTGTAACTGTACCCATACTCACCACTTTCTTTGGATGTTCATTCCACACACAAATCAGTCTGTGTAGAAAAGTCGCTCCTCATGTCTTTTTTAAATCTGTCTCCTTTCACTTCAATATATTCCCCCTTGTCTTAATTTCCCACTCGAGGGAAGAGACACCTGCCATTCACCATATTTATATCCCTCATGATTTTATAAACCTCTGTCAGGTCACCCTTCAACCTCCTCTGCTCCAGTGAAAGACATCCCAGCCTATCCAGCCTCTCCTTTTCGCTCAAATCCTTCATTCCCGGAAACATCCTCGGTAATCTCTTCTGAAACTTCTCTCCAGCTTTAATAATGCCCATCCTATAACAGAGTGACCAGAACTGGACACATTACTCCAGAAGAGACCTCACCAATCTCCTGTCGAACCTCAACACAGTGTCCCAACTCTGATACTCAAACATCTGAGCAATGAAGGCAAGTGTGCTCAACCCCTTCTTAACCACTCTGTCTACATTTGATGCAAACTTCAAGGAATTATGTATCTGAACCGTTGTGTCACCCTGTTGTACAACATCACAAAAGACCCTACTTTTAATTGATTAGATTCCCTACAGAGTGAAAACAGGCCCTTCGGCCCAACCAGTCCACACTGCCCCTCCGAAGAGTAACCCACCAGACCCATTTCCCTCTGACTAAAGCACCTAACACTATGGTGTAATTTAGCATGGTCAATTCACCTGACCTGCATATCTTTGGATTGTGGGAGGAAACCCACGCAGACACGGGGAGAATGTGCAAACTCATACAGACAGTCACCCGAGGCTGGAATCGAACGCGGATCCCTGGTGCTGTGAGGCTGCAGTGCTGACCACTGAGCCACCATGCCGCACGTATATTGCATAACTCATATGAGGTCAACTGGCTGACCTCATTACAATCAGTGCATCCTGCCTTCTCTGAATCCGAGACCAGAGGCCTGGCCTTTTTCTTTTGTAGCTGCTCCTGGGGTGTTTGAGCATCGGGGTCAGGTTCCTTTAACACTGCCCCTGAGAGGGGCAGCTTGTGATTGGCAGTAACTTGCCTCTTACCCCTGGAGCATCTCTGAAGACGTTCATTCTGATCTTCAGGTGACAATGGCATCAAGGTGGTGACACCCGCCATGCCCATCTCAGATTCCGAGGTCTCTTCATCGCTTGATGGACAGGGAGAACCCACGGCTTCTGTCAGCCCTTCTGATGTGTCTGGCTTCTCGGATCAGTTTGGATTCCGCACTGTTTGCGCGTTTGCAGCTTTCATGTGGACCATGTGCTTGTTCAGGAATGTCGGACCAACATGAACATTATACATCACTGGACCTGACCTTGCACTGACCATGCCTCTTACCCATTCAGGGCTCATCCTGTGGTTCCTACACTAAACATTGTCCCCTGAAGTAAAGTGTCTTTCGTTGAGCAGAGTCTTGTGTCTGGCATTGATATTCCCAATGCCACTGACACCCCCCCACCCCCACCAACCCCCCCAACCCCACCCCACCCCAGGCAGGTCTGGGAAGATCAGGTTTAACCTGGTGTGGCATCTTTTCCCCATTAGCAACTCTGTTGGATGTATCCCTAGAGTTGTAAGCGGGGTGGTCCTGTACTCAAATAGGAGCCATAACAGTTTGGTATCTAATGAAGCCATTGGCTGTTCGTTAAGCATGTTTTCAAAGCTTGTACTGTTCTTTCTGCCACACTATTGGATGGTGGATGGTGTGGAGCTGTCATTATGTAAAATGCCATTTGACTTTAAGCAATTCTCCAATTCTCTGCTGGTAACTGATGGCCCTTTATCTGTGACCAACAGTACTGGGAGGGCGTGTAGTGCAAAAGATGCAGCTTTTCTATTGTCGTCCCCATGTTTGATGAATGCACTCTATGCACATCCATCCACTTTTTGTGGGCGCCTACAATGACTAAGAACATTGAGCCTGTGAAAGGAGCCTGCAGAATCAATGTGTAACTGAGTCCAGGGTATACCGGCCATTCCCAAGAATGTGGGGGAGCTGCTGGTTGTAATTGTTGCCCTTTTTGGCACTCTGGGCACTGCCCCACAAATGTGGTTATGTCTGCATCTAATCCTGGCCATCCGATGTAAGTTCTTGCCAAAATCTTCATTTTGAAAACCCCTGGATGACCCTGATGGAGTTCAGCCAGTATCTGGTGGTGACCTTTGCTCCCCATAACAAATCGCCATTGTCTACTGTGATCTGGTCCCTCCAGGTCCAAAAAGGTTTCAGATCTGGTTGTGACGGTCCTTTGGTTTCACCCATCACCACCAGCTGTTTTAGTTCTGCCAGGACCAGATTTTTCTGTTCTAAAGTCTGATATGATCAGCTGTGAAGTGTGTCCATAACATTTCAAACCACGACGGACTCTTCCAGTGGTACTACCACCAGTGGTATATCTGCCATTAGGAGGCGGCTCAATGCATCTGCAATTGTTACTTGGCCTTCCTGATGGTGTTCCAACTTGTAATTATACACACTTAGTATCATAGCCCACCATGGGAGTCAGCCTGAAGCTACGGCCAGCACTGCCTTGTCCTCTTTAAGGAGACCAGAAGGGGTTTGGGGGTCTATTCTTATTACACATTTACATCCAGAAAGGTATTGGTGGAACTTCCTGACTCCAAAGTATGACCATCAAACCTTCCTTCTCAATCTGGGCATGTTTACGCCTTACATTAGCCAGTGTCCTGGATGCGTACGCTATCGGGCGTTGCTCTCCATTGTGCCACCTACCAGCCAATGGGAGCCTGATTGCTATATGGGGAGGCATCACATGTCAATAGCAGATCTCACTTGGGATGATAGCTGTTTCTTCACTTCCCTGAAAGCTGTGCCTTGGCTACATGCTCATTTCCAAGCTAACCCTTTTCTAAGAATTGATGCAAAGTGCTGGGAAGGAGGCTCGGTTATACACGAGCATTCCGTAATAATTCACCAGCCCAAGCAAGGACCTAAGCTCCCATACAGACATGGGAGCTGGGGCACCTTTGATCGCCCTCATTTTATCCTCCAACGGGTGTAACCTGCTCTTGTCAACTCTGTGTCCCAAGTAGGTCACTTGGGGGTGCCTGAACACACATTTTTCTCCACTTTAAGGTGTATACCCACCTGAGAAATGTCGAAAGAATATGTTAAAGTTCTCGAAGAGTTCTGTATTGATCTTCCCTGCTATTAGCGTGCCATGGTGGAAAATGTTCTCCATCATCCGCTGAAAGGTTACACAGGCTGACAATACCCAAATGGCAGTCCCATATACTGGTACAATCCCAAATGGGTATTGACTGTAGTATACTTCTGGGAATGGTCACCTAACTCCAATTGCAAGTATAGATGGCTCATGTCCAGCTTTGTGAAGGACTGGCTCCTGCCAGCTTTGCATATAAACCACCTACGTGAGGGATTGGGTGTTTATCCAGCCGCAAGAAGTGGTTTACCATTTGTTTAAAATCCCCACAAAGGTGAACCAACCCATCTAGTTTCACAATCTAGTTTCACAATCAGTCCGATTGGTGCTGCCAATTTCCCAAACCGGACCACTCTGACGATTCCATCACATTCCAGCCTCCTGATTTCTGCCTCGACTTTTGTCCGGAAGGCAATTGGCTGTGGGCAAGCTTTCCAAGATCGTGGAATTGCTTCCTGGCCAACTATCCCTTGATAGTCCCTAGACCTTCCTGAAAAACTTCTAGGTATTTAATTAGAACTTCACTCAGGCAGCCATTTTCTAATCAAAAAGGTTTGCCCCATCAAGCTTGGGCCCAAGCCTTTTAGCACAATCAGCGGTACCTGAACCAGCTTATAAGAGACACAGAGCTGAAAATGTGTTGCTGGAAAAACGCAGCAGGTCAGGCAGCATCCAGGGAACAGGAGAATCGACGTTTCGGGCACAAGCCCTTCTTCAGGAATGTCTCCTATAAGAGACACAACCAAAGTTGGATCGGTAATCTGTAAATGTTCTGTGCTGTGGGTCCTCAATCTAGCCGAGGTCTTGAGTAAACAAGTGTTGAAGTTCTGAGTCAATTTTGCGATCTGTGATCACTGAAATGGCCAGGCTGGTTTCAACCTCCATTAGAACCAGGTGCCCATTTAACTACATGTTTATTTTAATTCCTTCGAATTTGGAAGTTGTTAAAAAATGTAACTGTTCCAAACCAGATGTGAGTTGACTTCCCAGGGTGTGCACTCGCCTGGATACTGACCTATAATTTTCCTTATTCAATTTAGGTCGAGTGGGATACTTTTGCTGTCACAAGTCCTAATACCGGAAGCAACTACAATTGCTTGCTGGCCCGGATCCCGAAGAAAATTTTAACCCTTTGGTCAAGGCTTGTCTATGTCTTGGGGTTTTGATGTGATCTGACCTGGTGGCTCTCTGTTCAGTATATGTCCTGAGTGAGGCTTTGCAATTGCCTTCACTCAAGTGGTGTTCCCCAAAGTCACTTAGACTGGTGAGGATGTCCACTTCCATCGGAATATCCCGCAACTTATATGCTCCACTCACCACATTTGCCAACGATAAAGCCAGTTGTAGTCCCTGTTTGAAGTCCAATTGGGCTTTAAATAGTCGGTGTTTTTGCATATTTACATCATCATTAATGAGTGTCTCAGCATCTCATTACGGGTTAAACCAATGTTACCTGCCTCTGCCAGTTGTCTTAACCTAAACAAAAATCCTGATATGGATTCCCCAGTTCTCAAATTGCTGAGTAAAAACGATAGCAATTCAGAATTAGATGAGGCTTGGCATTGTAATATTCCTTAACTAAATCCATCAACTCGTGAAAGGTCTTAGTATCTGGTTCTTCAGGCTGGGTTAGGCTCCTAATATCTGAAAAAGCAGCAGGTCCAAAAGCTATCAGGAGAATTAATTTTCGCTTTACATCTGTCCCAATGTCATTTGCCCATTTAAAAATAAAACAAGGACGCATTCTCTCCACATACTGGGTCCAGTCATTGGCAAAATCGAACAAATCAAACTTCCCAAATAACAGCATGATGCCAGAAATGCTCACCCCAGCTCAAAGGCACCTGTTGTAAGCAAACGTCTTCAGGAGCACACTTTGCTCTCATCACCACTCAACTCCACAGAGGCCAGTATCCCGTCACCAAGTCACCCTTTATTTAATCATGGAAAGTCCTTTGACACTGATCCAACTTCCTCAGAACCATCTCAGAGTGTGAGAATGTCTGATACTCTTGTCCTTGTCTGTCAGCCAGGGCTCCCTAATTGTGGAATGTTAATCTGGTCCAATCAAGGAACTCCTATTCTCCTATCTTGTGCCTTTCTCTTTAATATGCAAACTCCTGATTTAGTTTGTCGGATGTTCAGAAATGCTTGGGGCCAATGCAGAGGTCAGGTACTCTTTAATGATCAGTTCACCATTTTGGTAAATCCTTCAAACCTCACCATTATTTACATGGCCAATCAGAAATGTGGTCTACTACCCAGCTGGACAGGTGCAACAAGATTCATGAAGCTCAGTGCTAGCCAGGACTCAGCATTGCATTGGAACAGTGTAGCTGTTACCACCAGTGAAGTCCATCCTCTCGGTCACTGACACATCAAGACTGCATTAATGTACAACTTATAAGGATATTGTTCGCCAAATTGATTTTGTGCCTGACAGCAACACTCCCAATGACCTTTACTACTGAGAGTCACACGAGCAGTGATATCATAATAGAATTGTACAGCATGGAGACAGGCCTTTCAGTCCAACTCATCTGCGCCAACCAGGTGTCCAAAACTGAACTCGTCCAATCTGCCTGCGTGTCCCGCTAAACCTTTTTTTTTAGATTAGATTACTTACAGTGTGGAAATAGGCCCTTCGGCCCAACAAGTCCACACCGACCTGCCGAAGCGTAACCCACCCAGACCCATTCCCATACATTTACCCCTTCACCTAACACTACGGGCAATTTAGCATGGCCAATTCACCGAACCTGCACATTTTTGGATTGTGGGAGGAAACCGGAGCACCCGGAGGAAACCCACGCAGACACGGAGAGAAAGTGCAAACTCCGCACAGAGTTGCCTGAGGCAGGAATTGAACCCAGGTCTCTGGCGCTGTGAGGCAGCAGTGCTAACCACTTTCCTATCCATGTACCCATGGAAATGTTTTTAAATATTGTAATGGTAGTCAGTTCTACCACTTCCTCTGGCAGGTCATTCCATGCACACACCACCATCTAAGAAAATGTTGCCCCTCAGGTCCCTTTTAAAGCTTTCCCCTCTCACCTTTCAACCTATGCCCTCTAGTTTTGGACTCCCCCACTGTGGGGAGAAAACCTTGGCTATTTTCCATATCAATGCCTCTCATGATTTTATAAACAGAACCCATTCACTTCACTTTCACCTCCAAATTTCTCTCCTACTCATGCATCATTCTGACTTGGCCATTTGTCACTGATCACCGAACCATCTCAGAATTCCCTACCTGAACACATTCTGGAGGGGTGTTGATGACATGATCTCTCCAGTCTTGTGAGGACTGAATCCACAGCGCAGCATATGGTCCACACCTCAGATTGAAGAGATACAGAACCTCTGATCCTGACCACCCTGTGTGAAGGATCAGTGAGAAGAGGGTGGCATTTAACCTGGTGGAGCAGCAAAGGTCATTGACCTTCCTCTACACTAACCCAGTGTCTGCCACTGACCAGGCTGGCAAGGTCAGGTGTCGTGCCTTCCTCTGGCAGTGCCAGGAGAACAGGATGTCCCTCCTCTGCTCTGCCCGATCCACAAGCATCTCAAGGTCGCTGTCCATGAAGTGAGGTGCTGATTTCTCCTTGTCTGATTCCATGCCAAATATATGGAAGTGGGCAGTCAGGGACTGACTGCGCTTGTCCGGATCATGATGGTCCTTAAATATGGTGCCTGTGCTCGGGATCCCAGGATATCTCCACAGTGGAGGGTACTTCTGTCTACAGAGAGAATTGGGCTAGCATCAGACGAGAGGGGACTATTACCCAGTTAATGAGGCAAGTTTGGAGTGAACCAAGAAAAGTACAGCACAGGAACTTGCCCTTTAGCCCACCAGACTGTGCTGCCACGAGATGCCTTTCTAAACTAAAACCATTTTGCTTCTCCACTGTCAGTATTCCTTTGTTCTCTGCCTATTCATCTGTTCATCAATTTGAATTTCAGAACCATGAGATCATACTGCAGCTGTACAAAGGTGTTGTGGCCCCATTTGGAGTATTACGTATAGCACTGGTCACCGTGTTATAGGAAGGATGTGGAAGCTTTGGAAAGGGTTCAGAGGGGATTTTTTCTAGGATGTTGCCTGGTATGGAGGGGAGGTCTTACGAGGAAAGGCTGAGGGAATTGAGGCTGTTTTTCATGAGAGAAGAAGGTTGAGAGGTGACTTAATTGAGACGGACAAGATAATCAGAGGTTCAGATAGAGAGATACTGAGAGCCTTTTTCCTCAGATGGTGATGACTAGCATGAGGGTGCGTAGTTTAAATTGAGGGGTGACAGATATAGGACAGATGTAAGAGATTGTTTCTTGATTCAGAGGATAGTAGGGGCATGGAACGCACTGCCTGCAACAGTAGTAGACTCGCCAACTTTAAGGGTATTTAATGGTAATTGGATAGGCATATGGACGAGAATGGAATAGTGTGGGTTAGATGGGCTTCAGATTGGTTCCATAGGCTGATGCAACATCAAGGGCTGAAGGGCCTGTACTGCGCTGCAATGTCCTACGTTCTATGTTCTATGATTTAAGTCCTGCTTTTGCTTGTTTTACCAAAATGCAACAGCATAATTTATCCAAATTAACTCGATACGCCACTCCTCAGCCTATTGACCCAAACAATCAATAACTCTTTGCAATCTTACATAAACCTCTTCACAGTCCACTACACCACCAATTTTACTGCCATCCACAAACTTACTAACCATGCCCTCTATATTATTTCAAACTGTATCAATATCTGTCTGATCAGGCTCAGTGACTGAGCTTCCACAGTTCAGCAGGCAGTCTTCCAGAATTAATAAAACTGTGAAGATTTCAGAGTAAAACCCAATACATCCACATCTCACTAGCCAACTCTATCAATATGATGGGATATGGATAGTCAGGTCCAGAGTTGTGTCAGATTTCATCCGATCAATTTGTGCAATACTATTTGTTCACTAAGACTAATCTTCTCCAACTCCCTATTCTCACCAGTCCCTTGGGTTTCTGTTATTTTCGAGAGATTATTTTATCTCCCTTTCTGAATGCAGACACAGCATAATTGTTATTTAGCTTCAGTGGACAACCCCAAACATCTTCCTTCTTTGAGATGTCTGATATCTGAGGAAGTGAAAATGTACCCGTTATAAGGACAGAGGGTGATGTCAGAGTTTGAGATGTCAGTCCCATGAGGAACACCCTCTGAGTTCCCAGAAAACTCTCTATAACCCGGGAAGAAAACAGTGAGGTCTGTGGGAATTTTGTTTGATTTCAAATAAATCCCTTTGTAAGTCAGATTTTGTAGCAGAAAGGATACAGCTGAGGGATTCTTTATCCCAAAGGGTGTAGTTCTAATAGATGCGATTGTGAGTCGGTAGCTCACAGGCGGTAATTGAATGGAGGTGATCAGTGTCTCGCCCACAGACTGGAGAGCTGATAACAGACCCACATCAGCCCTCTCAGGGAAAGCTTGCTGCATTCAGTGACCCTCAAGCACTGCTGGCTCCTGGCTGCTGATGGCACTGTACCTGAGAGACCAAGCATCAGCACTGACTCCCAGGCTGATAGGTGTGTGATACCAGGGAGAGGATCACAGGACACTGTCATGGGGGTGTGGTGTTGGTGAGGTGGGTCAGTAGAAAGGGCAGGAGTGTGGGTCCCTCTAATGGCCAGATCCTGATGTTGGTTTATTTTCTTCTTCGTTCATGAGATTTGGGTTTGACCCATCCCTAATTGCCCTGGAGATGGCGACGGTGAGCTGAGTTCATGAACTGCTGGCATCCTTTGGGTACTTGGGCATCCACAATGCTGTCAGAAAGGGAGTTCCAGGTATTTGATCCAGTGACACTGAAGGAACGGTGATATATTTTCAAGTCAGGGTTGTGTGTGGTTTGGAGGGGATCTTGTAGGAGGTGGTGTTCTCATGTAATTACTGCCCTTAGATCTTCTAGAGAGTAGAGAGCACAGATTTGGATGTTGATGCCAAAGGAGCAAGCTGATTGGTTGAAATACAATCTGAGGGATTTTCCAGCCTTCCCTATACAGGCAAGTGGTGTGTAGTCTATCCCACTCCTGACCTGTACCTTGTCGATGGTGGACATGGTTCAGTGAGATACTGCAGTGTATCTTGTAGATGGTACACATTGTTAACTTTGTGTGTTGATGGTGGGAGGAGACATTTCCAAAGGAGCTGATTTCCGGGGCTGAGGTGAGAGAGACCACCCTTGTCATCGAGGCTGTGTCTGAACAAATGTGATATTAAGGAGTTCCAGCAAAACTGGAATCAGTGGGAACTGGGAAGAATTTCCACTGGTTGGAGTCATACCTGGACATGCTCATTAACCATTTCCCTCTTCAATGGGACTGACTGAAGCCGTCTCGAAGCTGTCTCTGTTACCAGTTTCATTTCATTCTTCATCTCAATTGACCCCTCCTGAGAAATCTTTTCTGTCCCTTTCGGGTGTTAAGGAACACCAGCCCAAATAAATCTCTGAAGAAGAGTCCCACTGAACATGAATCACTGACTCTGCTTCTGTCTCCAGAGATTCAGCAAGACCTGGACAATATCTGGGATTGGGCTGACAGGTGGTAGGTGACATTTAGAATGGAGAACATAGAACATACAAGAGTGCAGCACAGAAACAGGCCCTTCAGCCCAACATATCTGTGCTGACCATGATGCAACTCTACACCATTCCTAACTACCTGCACAAGGTCTATATGCCTCTGTTCCCTTAAATGTCTCTTAAACTTTACTCCCATATCTACATCTTCCAGTGCCCTGGGTAGCACATTCCAGGCACCGACCACACTGTATAAAAACCTCCCCTCGCACATTCTCCTCTCACCATAAACCTGTGCCCACTAGTGTTTGAGATTTCCACCCTGGGATAAAGACTCTGACTATCCACTCTCTCCATGCATCTCATTATTTGATATACTTCCATCAGTTCGTCCCTCAGCCTCTGATGTTCTAGTGAAAACAATTCGAGTGCGCCCAAACTCTCCTTATAGTGAATACACTCCAATCCAGGCAACATCCTGATAAATCTCTTTTGCACCATGTCCGAGGCCCCCACATCCTTCCTGTAATCTGCAGCTCGACATTGCAACTTTTATTCTTAAACCCCAGATTAATGAAGGCAAACATGCCACATGTCTTCTTTACAACCTTATCCACTTGTATTGCCACTTTCAGGGAGCTAGTGACTTGACCCAAGATCCCTCTGTAGATCAATTCTTGCCATTTATTGTATAATTTTGAATTCTTCCATTTGACCTTCCAAAGTACATCATAATCTGGATTAAACACCACATGCCATTTCATTGCCCATCTTTCCAAGCGATCTCTATTTGTTGCTGTATCCGTTAACAACCTTCCTCACTGTCCATAACTGCACCAATTTGGTTTGCACCACATAACTGTCAGGCACTGACCATCTCCAACAAGAGAGAAGGTAAACATCACCCACTGACATTCAATGGCATCGCAGTCACTGGATCCACCACTTCAGTGAAAACAGACACAACTTATTCATTCAGCTCCTCGACCACTTCTGTATTCCTGAAAATAAATCCATCCAACTCTGGCTGGAATGGACCCACATCCGTTTTAGCCAAATCATCACCAATGGAAGCTTTTGCAGTCCATTTTTGATTTTTATGGATTGCATTCATATTCAATTCTCCTGCTCCTTACAAGTTTCTTCGTCCTCCTTTGCGGAACCATTCTAGTGAGGACTCTCTGCAACCTCTTAAGGAGACTCATGTATTCCCTAAAATGTGATCATCAATGGCCACAATGGTCATAACAGAATTTCATAGGGGTTCAGCAAAACTTCCTCGATTGAGGAATCAATCATCTCGTTATAAACTCAAGGCCCTGTTTGCTTTGCTATTCACTCTCTCAATAAAGATCGGTGCACCAAAATTCCCCTGTCCCTCTGCCATGCAGTTTTTTGAACAGTGCCGTTAAGTTTATGTTGACTCTCAGAATTCCTCACCAAAACTGTATCCCCTTATCGGCCACGGGACTGTCCATTCTGATTGCTTTTCGATTCTGTTCCTGTCGTCATGATGGGACGGAATGATGGAGGGTTCCCAATGGGCTGAAAGCCTGACTCCTGTTGCTGTTGCCCTGTAACCTACTCTGATTCAGACAGGTTTTGTCACGAGGAATGAGAATTAAATGTCTATATTCTTAATTCTGTTGCAGGACTATTCCCAACATAACTGATGGGAAACAATATGAAGAACTAATCCTTGATTTCCTGAGAGACTTGGAAAAAGACGAGAGAATACTTAATGGGAAATTTGTTATTGGTTGGTATAAGAAACATGGACTAACACAAATAGCTTTAGAAAAGGAATTGGAATGAAACTTTTCTAGAAGGTTCTGTTACCTTTATACATTTTGAACAGTGAGATGTGCTTAATTCTAAAACTGTTTTGCCTTTCCCAAACTACACATTGCATTAACCTAGACTACTGTGCCTAACTCTGGTCTCCGTACCTTGAGAAAGATATACCCTTCTCCCTCACTTCCAGTGAATGCAGTGACTGTTCCTTAGACATATTATGGATATGTGCCCACTTTGGGCTTATGCCCAAAACGTTGATTCTCCTGCTCCTTTGATGCTGCCTGACCTGCTGCGCTTTTCCAGCAACACATTTTTAAGCAATTCCACCAATGTCCTATCTCAGAAATCCCGGTGTCCTGTTTATAAACACTGCCCTCTGCTGGCAGTCAGTTATTGTATTTCCAATCAAGAATACAAGCACTTATTCTTCATTCAAAATTATTCAGTTGCATTAACATCAAAAGAGAGTATTTTGTTCTCCATTTACAGTCACTGTTCCCATTGGTTTTTTAGTCTAATGATTCCAATCAATGGAATTATCCAAGTTACACTTCATTGGCCCCGGAATTCTGATCGGGAGTCAGTCGTTGTCACTGACACACTTCCCCCATTCCCCCTGACCCGACAACACCCCCGACATGACCGTGTCAGACCGGACAAACCCCCTCCACCAGACACCCATGACCCAGCTGGTCCCGAAACTCCATCACCTCCTCACCAGCCCCAGGAGTCTACAGATCCCTCATCACTGACCCACTACTCCCCTTCACCCCAACCACAGCCCCATTGGAATGGGATACCTTCCCCCCACCCCATTACCAGCAAAACAACAGCCCCTCCCTTTCACCAGCCTTCACACCCCATTCAGTCCAACCACACTGGACTGGAAAGCTGCCCCTGAACAGATACCCCCTGCTCCTGCCAATGGGATTGGGACTGACAGCCAACTGCATTCCCCCATCACCACCCAATACCCACCCAGCCCCTACCTCACTAACCTGAAACCCCACCCACAGTGACCCAGGTAGAAGTGACCCTCCGTCCTGACCAGGTAGCCCCGCACCCCATCCCTAAACCATCAGGACCTGAAATATCCCGACCCTCCATACAATCCCAGCAAATCCATTAATCCCATTCCACTCCATTCTGATCCCAGCAAAACCAACATGCCCCCTCTACACCAACCTGATCTCTTGTCAGACCCCAAAGGTTCTCTCACTTACCTGACAATATACCCCTCCGCCCTGGCACCATTTTCTCCCACTATCCTGGTCCTCTACCTTACTCACACACCTTCCATTGAAACCCCTCACCCACCTGCCACTCTGTCCACCCTCCTTCCCAGCCTCTCACCAACTGCAGCCCCTCCCGCTCCTGCCCATCATTCACCCTCCACACTTCCCTCCACTCTCACCTCCGCACGATGGTTTTCAGCTGTCCTGGAAGCTGTACCGTCTTGTGTTTCCCCCAGGTCATAAAAAAGAAGATCCACCATTCAATGAGATCATTGCTGATCTTCTCCTTCCAATCCACTTTCCCACACTGTCCCTTGATTGGGTAATCTGTCCAATGATGTCATTGCACTCACTGTAATTCACTCTTGGGTACGGAGAGTAAAACTACTGATGTCATCCACTGCTAAACTGAAGTGAGATTTTTGTACTCTTCACTCCCTTTGTAATAAAGGATAAGATACTGTTTGTTTCTCCAGTAGCTTGCTGAACCTGTCCATTAATGCTCTGTTCTTGTTGTAGAAGGACATCCAGGTCATTCTGAATGCTACCATTTTCCAGTCACTCACCAATTCTAAACATTGCCCTGGGATATTTTTTCCACATTTGGCTACCATTAAATTTCCCCAAATTCTATCCCATCTGCCCAGTTCCTGCCCCCACCCTCAAACCCATATGGAGGAACCATGTGGCCTTCCAGCCACACATTAACCAGACATCAGGTTCCAGCTCTGGTCGCTCTGACTGTCCCTGACAGAGCTGTCCTGGATGCTCGAGTTCCATTTAATATCCTTTATAGTGAGGATTTCTCTTCAAAACTAAATTATTTCTCAGTGTTTCAGATTCTTTTGGGCATTGGTGACATCAGTTTAAAGACTTCTTCCAGCACGTACAGAGGGTTAAATTCAATTGTAGATGGGGAGCTGGGTCCTTCACTGGGAAGCAGGGATTAAATGTTCTATTCTCTAATCTTGTTTGAAATGAATGAATCGTGTACAGCCTGAGACAGGATGGTCCTGGTGATGGATTATACTTCTGTTTAATCTCAGTCATGCTGGGTCAGAATGTTTCACGTTGATGTGGTCAGAGCTCATTGACAGTGGGAGGGATTACAGAGCCTGGTTGTTTGAGGTTGGTTGGTGCTGGAACTGCCCTGTGGAGTATTCCTACATGGAATGGATTTGTATTCCATCAATACTCATTGTTGTGACCCTTTTGGAATGATGTCCCACCTTCATCTGAAAGTTAGTGACTCATGAAAATCAGTCAGCTTTGTGCTGTTGTGTCTGAGGTCAGAGGTTTCACTTGTTGAACTCTGCAGCACAAGGGGAGGGGGCAGGAGAGTGGGAGGGGTCAGTGAGAGGAGGACGAGGGATGTGGAGTGGAGCTGAGAGGAAGGAATGAAGCAGCTTCAAACTGATCTCTAAAATGGTGATAGAATCCCAACGTGAAATCAGAATCCAGAGTCTGATGATAGAATAAAATTCAGCTTCAGATCTCTCACCCCACACTGGTAGCTCCCACCCACATACAGACTGACTGAATGTGTGATTGAAGAAATGATCTATTCCAATATGATTCCTGTTAACAGGCCGTTCATTCACAGGCTTCTCGTGTGGAGTGAAGAAGCCATTGTCTTCAAGTCAGTGTTTGTCTGTGTTTTTCTAACTGCTGGGAATGTATTCTCACTGTGAAATAAAGAGGGTGATGCATCACAACACTCAGTCTCCTGTTCAATTCTCACTCTGAGGGAAATCCGGGTCACTGCTCACATCGCAATTTTAACATTAGATACAGCCTTCCACATTTCAGTGAAATGCATGTGTGAAAGTATCGAAGATTAAAAGTAATAATTCTATTTCAGAAAATGATCCTACATTAATGGAGGGCATTTGGCCCATTGTGCGCATGAGCCATGGGCAAGGTGAGATTGGGAATATAAAATCATGGAGTTACATGTGTGGTTCAATGACTGACGTATGTGGAATGGCTTTCAGTTTCACAACATT
The DNA here is from genome assembly GCF_037043375.1 of Chiloscyllium plagiosum. Lineage (NCBI taxonomy): Eukaryota > Metazoa > Chordata > Chondrichthyes > Orectolobiformes > Hemiscylliidae > Chiloscyllium > Chiloscyllium plagiosum. The sequence goes on along the minus strand of NW_028270141.1, from coordinate 127,307,631 downwards.
CCAGGTGCAGTCTCCCTGACGCCTCATACAGTTTCATCACCTCCTTTCATCCTGCCTTTCTCCTGGAATTAATGCCAAAATTCCTTTTCCTGTATCTACACACTAGTTCCTGTAATTCATGCATTAGGACACCCAGATCCCTCTGCAATGAAGCTCACTGATCTTTCTTCCCATTTAGTTGATGACTTGCCTTTCTATTCGTCCAATCACGGTGAGTAACCTCTCACTAATCCAAGGTAAATTCCAATCTGTGAAATTTTAGCCATTCATTTGTAAATTTCTATTTTTTTTCATTACAGCCTACTTTTCCATTAATTGTCATGTCATCGACAAATCCCAGATCCTTTGGAATAGGAGAGCAGGCTCGAGGGGCTGAATGGCCCACTCCTGTTCCTATTTCCCATGGTATTGTAGTTACAGTGAAAGTCACCATCGTCCCAGAGGCTGTTCTCTCCCATTAGACAGAGGTGGCTGCTGGTGCAGAGTTATACCTGAGGGTCAGCAGGCCTCAAGGTAAAAACAATGACTGCAGATGCTGGAAACCAGATTCTGGATCAGTGGTGCTGGAAGAGCACATCAATTCAGGCAGCATCCGAGGACAGGCAAAATCGACGTTTCGGGCAAAAGCCCTTTTGCCCGAAACGTCGATTTTGCCTGTCCTCGGATGCTGCCTGAATTGCTGTGCTCTTCCAGCACCACTGATCCAGGGTCAGCAGGCCTCAGGCAAGTGGTGAGGGGGAATATGATGGGGTAGCATTGTTGGTGTGGGATAGAATAGTAAGGATAGTACAAAATGATCTGGAATCAGAAGATGTAGAATCCATAAAGGTGGAGGTAATAAATGAAACAGGTGAGAGGATACTGTGACAAGTTGTCTATCAGAAGTACCACAGAATCCCTACAGTGTGGAAGCAGGCCTTTTAGCCCATTGAGGCCATAACAACCCCCTGAACAGTATCCCACCCAGTCACACCCCCTACCTATCCCTGTAACCCTCCATTTAACATGGCTCACCTACCTCACCTGCACATCCCTGGGCACTCTGGGCAATTTAAACTATTCACCTTTGGACTGTGGGAGGAAACTGGGTTACCCGGAGGAAATTCACACAAATACAGGAGAATGCATAAACTCCACACAGACTGTTGCTCCCATGGGTGGAGCTAAAGGAGACAGGCAGGAGGCTGGAGGAACACAGCAAACCAGGCAGCATCAGGAAGTGGAGATGTCGATGTTTCAGGTGTAGCCCTTCTTCAGGACAGGGGGTGGGTGTAAGGGGAGCTGCAGATAAAGGGGGTGGCAGGGGCAGGGTGGTGAAGTGGCGAGAGGTGAAAGCAGGCAGAGGGTACGACCTGGTTGGTCAATGTGAGGAATGAATCAGGATGGTGGCTGGGGAGCAGTGGAAAGGATGGGGAGAGGCTGGGAAGGGAGTTGGGGAATGGGAAGTGAGGATAATTGAAATTGGAGAACCCAATGTTGAGTCCCCTGAGCTGTAGGCTGACCAGGTGGAAGATGAGGTGTTGTTCCTCCAATGTGCAGTGTGGTTCATTGTGACAATGGAGGAGGCCAAGGATGGTCATGTCGGAAAGGGAGTGGTTAGGGCGAAGTGAAATAGGAGGTTACTGGGAAGTCCAGTCAGCCCCTGCAGGCCCAGCTGCGATGCTTGGTGAATGTACCCTCAGTTTACATTCGGTCTCCCCGATATAGAGAAGACCACACCGGGAGCACCTGATGTAGTAAACTAGGCTGGAGGAGAGGCAGGTGAACCTCTGTCTCACCTGGAAGGACTGTTTGGGGCCTTGGATGGACGTTAGGGGGATGGTGTACCAGCAGTTTTTGCATCTTTTCTGGTTGAATGGGAAGGTACCTGGGGGTGCGGGGGGTGTTGATGGGGCAAGTGGTGTAAACCAAGAACTGTCGAAGGGAACAGTCCTTGTGGAAGGCAGAGAGGGATGGGGGAGGGAAAGATGTTCTTGGTGGTGTGGTCGAGTTGAAGTTGGCGGAAGTCTTTAAGGATGATGCGTTGGATGAGGAGACTGGTGGGGTGGTAGGTGAGGACAAGGGGGCCTCTGTCTTTATTGTGTTGAGGGGGTGGTTTAGAGCAGTGTAGTGGGGAATGGGGGTGGTGTGGTGGAGGGCTGTCTGGATGACAGAAGGAGGAAAGGCACCGGGTTTGGAATAGGTGGACATCTGGGATGCTCGTGAGTGGAATGTCTCCTCGTTGGAGCAAATGTGGCGGAGGCAGAGGAATTGGGAGATTGGGATGGAGTTCTTTCAGGATACTGGGTGGGAGGAGGTGTAGTCCAGGTTTTAGGGGAGATGTGGGTTTGTAGTAAACATTTGTCTGGAGAATGTCACAGGAGATGGAAATGGTGGGGTCAAACATTCGAGAGGGAGGTGTCCAAGATGGACCAAGTAAATTTGAAAGCGGGGTGGAAGTTCTGGGTGAAGTCGATGAACTGCTCCAGTTCAGCCTGGGAGCAGGACACTGCACCAATTCAGTCAGCGAAAGAGTTGGTGCACAGTACCTGAGTACGTACTGAAGAGGGACTGTTTGACATTGCCAACAAAGAGGCAGGCATAGCTGGGGCCGATCTGGGTGCTCATGGCCACCCCCTGGGGTTTAGAAGAAATGGGAGAGTTGACAGAAAAGTTGTAAATGGTGAGGACTGATTCGGTGAGGTGGAGGAGGGTGTTGGTGGAGGGAGACTGGTTGGGTCTGTGGGAGAGGAAGAAGCAGAGGGCCTCAGGTCATTCTTGTGGGGAATGGATGTGTATAAGGACTGCACATTGACAAGGTGCAAGGCAGAAAATACAGTTGTGAACCTGGAGGAATCCTGAAGGTTCAGAGGGGAGGGGAAAAAGCAAATAACTGAAGCAAAGAGAAATTATGTGAAAAGACCAGCAACTAACATGAAGGGGAATCCCAAAGTCTTCTGTAGACATAAAAATAACAATTGAGTGATTAATGGAGGAGCAGGACTGATTAGGGACCAACAAGGGGATTTACACAGAGGCAGGAGGTATGGCTGAGGTGTGAAATGAACACTTTGCATCTGTCTTTACAAACGAGGAGGATGCTGCCCAGGCCCTGGTGACAGAGGAGGGAACACGGTCACAAAAGGGTTCAATGTTAATAAGGTCATGGTCTTGAGATACAAGCTGTGGTTAATGTCTGGTTCTCGTGATTGGATTTTTTATCTGAAGCAGTACAAACACCAGGGGGTGCCATTGTACTGGAAAGACTGGGCAGCTGATTAAACCACCGAGAAGTGCTGCATTAAAGTGAGATTGACAGGGGGACAGAGTTTAGGAGAAAGTGAGGACTGCAGATGCTGGAGATCAGAGCTGAAAATGTGTTGCTGGAAAAGCACAGCAGATCAGACAGCATCCAAGGAACATCAATTCTCCTGCTCCTTTGATGCTGCCTGACCTGCTCCGCGTTTCCAGCAACACATTTTTCAGGGACAGAGTTTGCTTTACACAAACACTGAGAATCCTGTGGTTACATAAGGAGTTATTTTAATTCACTCCAAGAATGTGGGTGTGGCTGGCTGGGAGAGTATTCATTGCCCATTCCTTGTTGCCGTTGAGAAGGTGAACTTCCTTCTTGAACTGTTTGGAACCTAAAATGGCTGGTCAGGGAAGTTTCTGATGCATGCTGGGAAGGAGAATGGCCAAGTGAAGCTAATTCAAAACCACTGAAAGAAATCTGAATTAGTTGCGTTGTAAACAGTTCACAACAACAGAACTCTGTAAAGAGATCAGCCATTCAAGACAGTCGACAGGTTCGAAGGCAATGGACGTGATAAACAGTTAATCCTGCTGCACACAGAACTCATATCTTGTGAAAACACAGCATTAAATTGCTCAAAGACAGTCAGATCAGTGACAAAATTACTAGTGAGCCCCCTGGATGTCTTCACAGCTGGAGGGGACACTATTACAGTCACAGAGCTATACAGTGTGGAAATAGACCCTTCCGTCCAACTCTTCCATGCCAACCAGATATCCTAAACTAATCTCGTCCCATTTGCCAACATTTGGCCCATTTCTCTTGTCACAAAGCTGGTTCCTTGTTTTCTAAAAGCTGTTCCTTTTCTCAAGGATACTGTGTCCTTGGTTTTTATAAAGAGGGGCCGTAAACGCTCCCGGTGCTGATTAGACTGCTTTGGTACAGAGATTAAACGGTATTGAGAGGAAAATTGACATTTCACACAAAAGCCCTTCATCAGGAATGGGCTTCCTCTCATTGAGCAGTTGAGATCAGTCCAGAACTAGTTGGGACCTCAGCAGGGGACTGTGTGAACAGGCTCTCTCCCTTTTTCTGCCCTTCTAACTTCAACTTGTAAGCACCTGTTCCATTTTTTAAACTGTGTTTTAAGGGGGTTTGTTTATTGGGACTGTTGTGTATATTCGGAGCCACATAATTAAGTCTAGTTTAGATAGACGGAGTTCTGTAGGGGTCATTTATTCTGTTCTTTGTGTTTCATTGTATAATCTTGTGAATGAATTTTTATCTGTTTTAAAACCTGGTAGTCAACCTAACTACCTCACTCTGGGTAACTTTCACTGTACACCTACCAAAACAAATTGTAAAGTTGTGGTCTGGGCTGCCTGCTTAAGAATGTTTTGAGTGGTCTGGTGTAGCTTATAACAGATTAGGGGCTCTTTGTGGGATTAGAAAACGGAGAGTGGTCGGCGTTAGTGTCTTTATTCCTGGTGGTGGTTTGGTTGGGGACACAACTTGGGATAGTAATGGCTCGTTCAGTCGCCAAAGGTTTTCTGGATGTGGATGTGGTGACTTTGGAAGGTTTATAAAAGGTGAATAAGACCAAGCTGCAGGAATTTGCAGACAAGCTGGAATTGGAACTGCCTGCTTCTGTGAGGAAAGGAGAGAGAATTACAGCAGTAGCTCAGTGTTTAAACTTGCTGGAGAAATTATCAGAATCTATAGAGATGGCAAGAATTCAATTGCAATTGAAGCAGCTTGAGTGAGAGGCAAGAGATAAGGAAAGGGCAGCAGAAATGGGACAGTTTGAGTTACGATTAAAAGCAGAATAGAGGGAAGAAGAGAGAGCAGCAGAAGAGAGGGAAGAAGAGAGAGCAGCAGAATAGAGAGAAAAAGAGAGAACTTTTGAACTTCAAAACCTGACACTTAAAAAGGGAAGTCAGCTTAAAAGGCTGGAGGTAAAGGCTGAGGGTAGGCTCAGTGAGGAAGAGAGTGAGGAGGAGCAAGCCCCTGGTGGTCAGAAGCCTAGTGAGAAAATGTTTAAGGATGTTCAAGCATTGCCTAAATTTGATGAGAAGGATGTGGAAGTCTTTTTCATCTCATTTGAAAAAGTGGCTAAACAAATGCAGTGGCCAGTGTCAATGTGGGTTTTTTTTTAGAAGAATACAGCGCAGTACAGGCCCTTCGGCCCTCGATGTTGCGCCGATCCAAGCCCACCTAACCTACACTAGCCCACTATCCTCCATATGCCTATCCAATGCCCGCTTAAATGCCCATAATGAGGGAGAGTCCACCACTACTACTGGCAGGGCATTCCATGAACTCACGACTCGCTGAGTAAAGAACCTACCTCTAACATCTGTCCTATACCTACCCCCCCTTAATTTAAAGCTATGCCCCCTTGTAATAGCTGACTCCACACGTGGAAAACGATTCTCACTGTCGACCCTATCTAAACCCCTAATCATCTTGTACACCTCTATCAAGTCACCCCTAAACCTTCTTTTCTCCAATGAAAACAACCCCAAGTGCCTCAGCCTTTCCTCATACGATCTTTCTACCATACCAGGCAACATCCTGGTAAACCTCCTCTGCACCCGTTCCAGTGCCTCCACATCCTTCCTATAGTATGGCGACCAAAACTGCACACAATACTCCAGATGCGGCCGCACCAGAGTCTTATACAACTGCAACATGACCTCAGTACTCCGGAACTCAATTCCTCTACCAATAAAAGCCAGTACGCCATATGCCTTCTTCACCGCACTATTTACCTGGGTGGCAACTTTCAGAGATCTGTGTACATGGACACCAAGATCTCTCTGCTCATCCACACTACCAAGTATCCGACCATTAGCCCAGTACCCCATCTTTTTATTACTCTTACCAAAGTGAATCACCTCACACTTAGCTACATTGAACTCCCTTTGCCACCTTTCTGCCCAGTTCTGCAGCTTATCTATATCCCGCTGTAACCTGCCACATCCTTCCTCACTGTTTACAACTCCTCTGACTTTCGTATCATCTGCAAACTTGCTCACCTAACTTTCTAACCCCTCCTCCAGGTCATTTATAAAAATGACAAACAGCAATGGTCCCAAAACAGATCCTTGCGGAACACCGCTAGTGACGGCACTCCAAGATGAACCTTTGCCATCAACTACTACCCTCTGTCTTCTTCCAGCCAGCCAACTCGTAATCCAAACCTCCAACTCACCCTCAATGCCATACTTCCGTATTTTTTGCAGTAGTCTACCATGGGAAACCTTATCAAACGCCTTACTAAAATCCATATACACCACATCTACCGCTTTCCCCTCGTCCACCTCCTTAGTCACCTTCTCAAAGAATTCAATAAGGTTTGTGAGGCATGACCTGCCCTTCACAAAACCATGCTGACTATCCTTGATCACATTATTCCGATCCAGATGTTCATAAATCCTATCCCTTACAATTCTCTCTAAGATTTTGCCCACAACGGAAGTGAGACTCACTGGCCTATAGTTACTAGGGTTATCCCTACTCCCCTTCTTGAACAAGGGAACCACATTTGCTAGCCTCCAATCTTCTGACACTACTCCTGTAGACAACGAGGACATAAAAATCAAGGCCAATGGCTCTGCAATCTCCTCCCTTGCTTCCCAGAGAATCCTAGGATAAATGCCATCAGGCCCAGGGGACTTATCTATTTTCACCCTTTCCAGAATTTCCAACACCTCTTCTCTACATACCTCAAAGCCATCCATTCTACTTAATTGTGACTCAGTACTCACATTCACAACAAAGTCCTGTTCCTGATTGAATACTGACGAAAAGTATTCATTCAGTCTCTCCCCAATCTCTTCAGCTTCCACACGCAACTTCCCATTACTATCCTTGACTGGACCTATTCCTACCCTAGTCATTCTTTTATTCCTGACATACCTATAGAAAGCCTTAGGGTTTTCCCTAATCCTACCAACTAAGGACCTTTCATGTCCCCTCCTTGCTGCTCTTAGCTCTCTCTTCAGGTCCTTCCTGGCTACCTTATAACTCTCAATCGCCCCAATTGAACCTTCACGCCTCATCTTTACATAGGCCGCCCTCTTCCATTTAACAAGGGATTCCAATTCCTTACTAAACCACGGCTCCCTCACACGACCCTTTCCTCCCTGCCTGACGGGTACATACTTATCAAGGACACTCAATAGTTGCTCCTTGAACAAGCTCCACATATCAATTACGCCCTTGCCTTGAAGCTTACTTTTCCAAGCCACACATCCTAAGTCATGCCTCACCGCATCATAATTTCCCTGCCCCCAGCTATAAATCTTGCCCTGTAGTGCACACTTATCCCTCTCCATCACTAGAGTAAAAGTCACCGAATTGTGGTCACCGTCCCCAAAGTGCTCACCTCCCTCTAATTCTAACACCTGGCCTGGTTCATTACCCAGAACCAAATCCAGTATGGCCTCACCTCTTGTTGGCCTATCTACATATTGTGTCAGGAAACCCTCCTGCACACATTGGACAAACACTGACCCATCTGACGAACTTGAGCTATAGCTTTCCCAATCAATATCAGGAAAGTTAAAGTCCCCCATAACAACCACCCTATTACTTTCACTCTTCTCTTGAATCATCCTCGCAATCCTTTCTTCTACGTTCCTAGGACTATTAAGAGGCCTGTAAAAAACTCCTAACAGGGTGAGCTCACCTTTCCTATTCCTAACCTCAGCCCAAACTACCTCAGATGGCGAGTTGTCTTCCATCGTCCTTTCCACAGCTGTAATACTATCTTTGACAAGCAATGCCACACCACCCCCTCTTTTACCCCCACCTCTGACCCTACTAAAACATTTAAACCCTGGAACCTGCAACAGCCAATCCTGTCCCTGTTCTACCCATGTCTCCATAATAGCCACAACATCGAAGTCCTAGGTACCAACCCACGCTGCAAGTTCACCTACCTTATTTCGTATACTTCTTGCATTGAAGTATACACACTTCAAGCCACTTTCCTGTTTACAGGCACCCTTCTTTGAAATTGATGCCATGTTCCTAACCTCCCTACACTCCAGGTCCTGCACCCTAAAGCTACAGTCTGGGTTCCCATGCCCCTGCAGAGTTAGTTTAAACCCCCCCCAAGAGCACTAGCAAACCTCCCGCCAAGGATACTGGTGCCCCTCAGGTTCAGGTGCAGACCATCCTGTTTATAGAGGTCCCACCTTCCCCAGAAAGAACCCCAGTTATCCAAATACTGGAATCCCTCCCTCCTGCACCATCCCTGTAGCCACGCATTTAACTGTTCTCTCTCCCTATTCCTCGACTCTCTATCACGTGGCACGGGTAACAAACCAGAGACAACAACTCTGTTCGTTCTAACTTTGAGCTTCCAACCTAGCTCCCTGAAAGCCTGCCTAACATCCTCAGCGCTCCTCCTACCTATGTCATTGGTGCCAATGTAGACCACGACTTCGGGCTGCTCCCCCTCCCCCTTAAGGACCCGGAAAACACGATCAGAGACATCACGTACCCTTGCACCTGGGAGGCAACATACCAAACGTGAGTCTCTCTTGTTCCCACAAAACCACTTATCTGTGCCCCGAACTATCGAGTCCCCAATTACTATTGCTCTGCTCTTCTCTACCCTTCCCTTCTGAGTAACGGGGACAGGCTCCGTGCCAGAGGCCTGAGCCCCGTTACTTACCCCTGGTAAGTCCCCCCCCCCACAAGTATCCAAAACGGTATACTTGTTCTTGAGGGGAACGGCCGCAGGGGGTCCCTGCACTGGCTGCTTCCTCCCAGTCCCCCTCGCTGTCACCCATCTATCTGCCATCTTTGGAGTTACTACTTCCCTAAAGCTCTGATCTATGGCCCCCTCTGCCTCCCGAATGATCCTAAGTTCATCCAACTCCAGCTCCAGTTCCCTAACACGGTCTTGGAGGAGCTGGAGATGGGTGCACTTCCTGCAAGTGTAATCAGCAGGGACGTCCATGGCATCCCTCACCTCAAACATGTTGCAAGAGGAACATTGCACTGCCTTCACTGCCATCCCTCTGAAAGTAACGTTTTATATAAAAAAAACTGGGTCTAAAGAATACAACAAGCAAAATGCAGCACTTACCTACTCACCACAACGGATCTTATTATTTAGGTTTTGTTGATCCAAATGAAACATGTAACGAGAGCATGTGAGGTATTCACATCACGATCAGAGGAGGGATCTGGGGAGGATGAGGAGGTGAAAAAAGCCATTTTAAGTGCATCTGAGCTTGTACCAGAAGCCGATAGACAACGTTTCAGGAATGTAAGGAGGGACCCTGGTCAAACCGATGTTGAGTTTGAAAGGATCAAACAGAGTAATTTTAATAGATGGAAAAGAGCTTTAAATATCGAGCAAACCTATGGTCCCCTGAGAGGGGTAATTATTTTGGTGGAATTCAAAAATTCATTACCTGAAGTCATGCAAAGGAAGAGCAGAGAGTTAAAATGGTAAGGTTAGCAGCTGAAGTGGCTGATGATTATGAGCTGCTTCATAAAACTCAGTTTGGCTTCCAGAATCAATTTCAGTCGATGAGGGATAGAAACTGGGACAAAAAGGGAAAGGCAGATCTCCGTGAAGATTATAAGGATAACTTACCACAGGCTAAAAAAGAAACCCTTGAGGGGGACAAAGAAGTATAAAAGCTGTGGTGTTTTCATTGTAATAAAGTGGGCCACACAAAATCACAGAGTTGGTGGGCGAGGAGAAAGCCAGATGTAGGAAAACCAGACAAGCCTGGGAGTTTTGTTGGACTAGTAACAAAAAGCACAAGGGAAGTTAGACAACTGCCTCAGAGTGGACAAGATGATCAGAGATTGATTAAGGAGGAAGTGCCAGCTCTGCTTAAAAAACATACATGCAAGGGTAAAGTTTATTCACATTGGACAGGAGAACTCGGTCAGGAGGTTACAATATTAAGGGACACAGGATGCTTTCAGTCTGTAATGCTGAAGGATGAGGAGATATGTACTCCTGAGAGACTATTGCCAGAAAAGGTACTGGTTGCAGGAATTCATGCTGAGAGAAAAAGTGCTCAGTTATGTAAAGTGAGGCTAGAGAGTCCAGAGAAGGGTGGAGACTTTGTGGTAGGAGTACTGGACAAACTCTCAGCTCCAGGAATACAATTTGTCCTTGCAACTGACATAACTGATTCACCGGTAGGTGTGCTGCATACTCTCATTGAAAAACCAGTGGAGACTCAAGCAACTGAAGCCCTGCAGGAGTCTTATTTGGAAATGTCCCAGATTGTGTCTTAACGAGGTCACGGAGGCACATGTTTTGGAAACAGGAGAGATCAAAAGGCACAGGTAAGGAAGCTGACATAGCTTTATCTGAGACTTTTCTCGATTAGATAAGTGGGACAGAACAGGAGCAAGTAAGTAAACATGCAAGTAACTTTGGCCCTGCTAGGCTGACCGAGTCACAGCAGAAAGATGAGAACTTAAAACAGTTAGATCAAAAGACATTTACAGAGGAGAGTTAATGCCTCACTGGGTGTTATTACTTAAGAAATGATGTCTTAATGAAGAAATACAGACCATCACACATTCAATCAGATGAGAAATGGGCAGAGATTCATCAAATTGTTTTGCCAGTAGGGTATAGGAAGTGAATGCTATGATTGGCGCATGAGCTACCACTTGGAGGCCCATTTCGGGGTGAGGAAAACACAGACTAAGATATTTTTACTGGCTTGGACTAAACAAGGTTGTAGTTGAATTTTGCGAAATGCCTAGTCCAGAACACCCTCTAAACCCTTCCTATTCATATACTCATCCAGATGCCTTTTAAATGTTTCAATTTTACCAGCTTCCACCACTTCTTTTGGCAGCTCATTCCACACATGCACCACTCTGTGAAAACGTTGCCCCTCGGCTCACTTTTAAATCTTCCTCCTCTCACCTTAAGCCTATGCCCTCTGTTTTTGACTCCCCTACTCCAGTAAAAGACCATGACTATTCACCTACCTATGCCCTTCATGATTTTATAAACCTCTATAAGGTCATCCCTCAGCCGCTGACACTCCAGGGAAGACAGCCCCAGCCAAGTCAGCCTCTCCTTATAGCTCAAACCCTCCAACCCTGTCAACATCCTTGTAAATCTTTTCTGAACCCGTTCAAGTTTCACACCATCCTTCCTATCGCAGGGAGACCAGAATTGCATGCAACATTCCAATAGTAGCTAAACCAATGTCCTGTGCAGCCACAACATGACTTCCCAACTCCTGTTCTCAATGCACTGACCAAGAAAAGCAAGCATAGCAAACACCTTCTTCACTATCCTATCTACCTGCGACTTCACTTTCCAGGAATTATGAAGCTACACTCCAAGGTCTCTTTGTTCTGCAACACTCCCCAGTACCTTACCATAACTGTGTTTGTAGAATCCCTTTGGATTCTCCTTTACCCTAGTTGCTGTCTCAAACCCTCTTTTTACCCTCCTGATTGACCCCTTGTGTATTGTTCTACTGCCTTTTTACTCCCTTAGGGATTCACTCAATCCCTGCTGCCTTTACCTGATATATGCTTCCTTCTTTTCTTAACCAGAGCCTCAATTTCTCTAGTTATCCAGCATTCCCTGCACATACCAGCCTTGCCCTTCACCCGAACAGGAACATACTGTCTCTGGACCCTTGTTTTCTCATCTTTGAAGGATTTCTATTTTCCAGCCACTTTACCTGCAAACATCCGCTTCCAATCAACTTTTAAAAGTACTTGCTCAATGTCATCAACATTGGCCTTCCTCCAATTCTTTAACATCCACTTTATTCTTTTCCATCAGTGGTTTAAAACTGACAGGATTATGGTTACTGGCCCGAAAACAGAAACCAATCTTCCATCCATTTACACGGCTTGTTGCCACGGAAAGGCTTCCAACATCATCAAACACCCATCACACCCCAGCAATGCTCTCCTCCAACCTCTTCCATCAGGCAGAAGATACAGAAGCTTAAACACAGGCACCAACCGGATCAGGAATAGCATCTGCTCTGCCGTTATTAGACTGATGAATGGACTCTCTACCTTCAAATCATGCTGAGCTTGCCAATGTTAATCTAGCCTGGTGCACACTCTGTGTCATGTAACCTGTATGTTTCTATCCATGCTTTTTATTACCTGATCTGTATGTCCTTGCTTACTATGATCTGTCTGTATTGCTTGTATACAAAGCGTTTCACTGTACTCAGGTACATGTGATAATAAATAAGTCGAATCAAATCAAAATGCTCTCCCACTGACACCTCAGTCACCTGCCCTGCCTAATTTCCCAAGTGTAGGTCATGTTTTGCTCCTTCTCTAGTGGGTACATTCTCATACTGAATCAGAAACTTTTCTTGTTCACACTCAACAAATTCCTCTCCATCCAAGCCCTTAACACTATGGCAGTCCCAGTCTACGTTTGGAAAGTTAAATTCCCCCACCATTACCACTCCATTATTCTTACAGATAACTGTGATTTCCTTACAAATTTGTTCCTCAACTTTCCGTGAATTATTGGAGGGTCAAAGGTGACCATTCCTTTCTTATTTCTCAGTTCCACCCAAATAACTTCCCTGGACGTACTCCCAGGAATATCCTCCCAAAGTACAGCCGTAATATTATCCCTAATCAAAAATGCCACCCCCCTCCTCTCTTGGCCCCCCTTTGCTATCCTTCCCAAAGGATTTGTATCATGGAACATTAAGCTGCCAGTCCTGTCCATCCCTCAGCCACGTCTCTGTAATTGCTATGATATCCCAATCCCATGTTTCTAACCACGCCCTGAGTTCATCACCCTTAGGCCTCTTGCATTGAAATAAATTCTGTTTAATTTATCAGTCCTACTTCATTTTCTGTTTTGTTCCTTCCTGCCCTGTCTGTTTGACTCACTCCTTTGCCCAACTGCACCAGTTTCAGACTGATCTGCTTTCTCACTATCTCCCTCAATCCCACGTGACCCCACTTTACTCCTCCCGAGCAGCTTCAGCAAGTCTCCCCCCAATATATTAGTCCCCTTCTAATTCAGGTGCAATCTGTCCTTCCGACACAGTAACCTCCATCCCAGAAAAAATTACAATGATCCAAAAATGTGAACCCTTCTCCCCTGCACCAGCTCCTCAGTCACACAATTCCTTCTCTCGCCAGGTTGTGGCACCAGGAGTATCCAGATATTACTACCCTCAAGGACCTATGTTTTAAATTCCTGCCTAACTTCCTGTATTCACTTCTCAGAATCTCGTCTATTTGTCTCCGAAGTCATTAGTCCCAATGTGTACAATGACCCCCTGCTGGTCTCTCTCTCTCTGTCTCTCCTTTGAGAATATTCTGCCCCTTCTCTGAGATGTCCTTGATCCTGGCACCAGGAAGGCAACTGATGTCTCTATCTTGGCCACAGAAATGTCTGGCTATGCCTCTGACTGGAGAGTCCCCGATCACAATCGATCGCTTGGAATCTGACGTACCCCTCATTGTATAAGAGCCGGTCTCGGTACCAGAAACCTGGCTGTTCATGTTACATTCTACTGCGAGTCCATCACCCCGACCTTTTCAAAAACAGCATACATGTTTGAGATAGGACCAGCTACAGGAGATTCCTGCACTACCTGCTTCCCTCTCCTATCTTTCCTGCAGTTAACCCATCTACCTGACTGCATCTGCGGTTTTTTCTCCCTTCCTACAACTGCTATCCATCACACCCCCTAGCTCCTGTAAATTCCTCATTGCCTCTAACTGCTGCTACAACTAATCCATGCGATCTGATAGGATTCACAACCAAGCCCACTTCCTGCAGACATAACCATTAATAGCATGGAACTGGGGAAGATATTTCTGAAAAATAATCCAGTGAAACGATATGGGTTGAAATTGAAAATAAGAATGGAAAGATCACTTTGATAGGATTGTACTGTACACCCCTCCAAAATCAAGAGAGAAATTGAAAAACAAATATCTAGGGAGATCTCAGATATATATATGCATAATAAGGTTCTAATAATGGGAATTTGAATTTTCCAAACAGTGATGGGGGCTACCACAGTGTTAAAGGACTGGATGGTGAAGAATTTTCTTCATAAATATGCAGTTGCTCCTATGAGAGAAGGAGCAAAATTGGAGCTTCTTTCGGGCAATAAGGCTGGGCAGGAAACTGAAGTAAATGTGGGGGAACACTTTGCGTCTAGCCATCACAATTCTAACAGCTTCAAAATGGTTATGGAGAAGGATACACCTTCCATAAAGGTTAAAGATTTGAATTGGAGTGAGGCAAATTTTAATGCTAAGAGATAAGAACTTTCAAACGTTGATTGGAGTAGACTGTTGACAGGTAAAAGGATGACTGACAAGTGGCAGGCATTCAAGAGGGTGATGATGAAGGTTCAGAGACATTTTGTACCTGTTAGAGTGAAGAGTAAGGTGGGTAAGATGAAGGAACAATGGACGGATAAAGGTATTGAGGTTCTAGTCAAGAATAAAAGAGAACCTTATTTTACAGAAGGACAACTTGGTTCAACTGAATCTCTTAATCAAAACAAGGAGTCATAGGGGCATTCTTAAGAGAGAAATCAGGAAGGCAAAGAGAGGATATGAGATAACATTGGCAGATAAGGTTAAGGATAATACAAAGAGATTCTACAAATACATTTAAGAGCAAGAGGGTAACTACAGAGAGGGTAGGGCCTCTTAAAGATCAAGGAGGTTGTCTTTGTGCTGAATCCCAGGAGATGGGAAGGATAATAAATGAATATTTTGCATCAATTTTTGCTGTGGAGAAAGAAGTAGAGTCGAGAGAATGCAGAGAAATAAACTTTGATGCTTTTAAAACAAAAGAATTTCTCTGCATTCTCTAGACTCCATTTCTTCAGTTCTTGGAGAGGTCATGAGGTCACCAGGGAGCAGCGGAGCCTGTTGGGATCCATGAGTGTACAGTTTAAATTTCTTTATCGTTCCGGTTTTCTTCAGTTCCTGGAGGCAGTCAGAGAGGTCACGAGGTTACATATTTGGGCAGTTGCTTAACCCGAAACACTACCTGGGTCGTGTCTCTCACCCATCCTTCTCCTCTAACCAAAAAAATTGATCTGTGTGTCAGTGTGTACGGTGATGTGTTTTCATTCATGTTTTTTTTCCAGCGGCCTATTTGGGAATTTAGAATAGCGGGAATGGAGGTTAGGGCAGTTGAATGTTCCTCCTGCAGTATGTGGGAGGTAAGGGTCACCTCTAGTGTCTCCGCTGACTTCAATCTTGGGACGTGCATCCAACACCAGCTCCTCGAGAACCGTGTTAGGGAACTGCAGCTGGAGGAACTTCGGATCATTTGTGAAGGGGGTTGAGAGGAGTTACAGGGAGGTAGTTACTCCACAGCCGTGAGAAGAAGGTGAATGGGTTACTGTCAGGGATAGGAAAGGGAACTGGCAGCCATCCTGTGGTGGTTCCCCTCAACAACAAGTATACCGTTTTGGATACTGTTGAAGAGCGACTCCTTACCATGGGTGAGCAATGGGGCACAGGTCTCTGGCACAAAGTCTGTCCCTGTTGCTCAGAGGGGAAGCGGGTAGAAGAGCAGAGCTGTAGTCATTGGGGACTCCATAGTTCGGGGGACAGAGAGGAGGTTTGGTGGGAACAAGAGCGATTCATGATTCGTGTGTTGCCTCCCAGGTACCAGGGTTTGTGCTACCTCTGATCGTGTTTTTGGGATTCTTGAGGGGGAGGGGGCACAGCCCCAAGTTGTGGTCCACATAGGCACCAGCGACATAGGTATGAGGAAAGGTGGGGATCGAAGGCAGAAATGGAAGGAGTTAGGGTGGAAACTCAGAGCTCGAACAAACAGAGTTGTTAGCTCTGGTTTGTTGTCCGTGCCACGTGCTAGTGAAGGGAGGAACAGGGACAGCGCGGAGCTGTTCACTTGGCTGCAGGAATGGCGCAGGAGGGAGAGTTTTAGATTCTTGGATAATTGGAGGTCTTTCTGGGGAAGGTGGGACCTGTACATACACAATGGTCTTCACCTGAACCAGAGGGGCACCAGTATCCCGGGAGGGGGGAGGATTTTGCTAACGCTCTCTGGGAGTGGAGGGGGTGGGCGGGGCGCAGCAGAGGGATGGGAACTTGAATTGTAGTTCCGATGTACATGAGGTTGAGGTTAGTGAGGTCAGGGATCGGTCAGCAAGAGGGCACTGGCAAGCAGGGTGTTGGTTTGAAATGTGTGTACTTCAATGCCACGAGCACCGGAATAAGGAGGGTGACCTTGCAACATGGGTTGGTCCCTGGGATTTCGATGTTGTGGCCATTTCAGAGACATGGCTAGAGGAGGACCAGGAATGGTTGGTGCAGATTCCAGGATTTAGATGTTTCAGCAAGAACAGAGAAGATGGTAAAAGAGGCGGGGGTGTGGCATTGTTAATCAAGGGTAGTATTACAGCAGCTGAGATAACGTTCGAGGACTCATCCACTGAGGTAGTTTGGGCTGAGGTTAGAAACAGGAAAGGAGAGGTCACCCTGTTGTGAGTTTTCTATAGGCCTCCAAATTGTTCCAGGGATGTAGAGGAAAGAACAGCAAAGATGATTCTCGATAGGAGCGAGAGTAAAATGGTGGTTGTTATGGGGGACTTTAACTTTCCCAATATTGACTGGGAATACTATAGTTCAAGTAGTTTAGATGAGTCAGTTTTTGTTCAATGTGTGCAGGAAGGTTTTCTGACACAGTATGTAGACAGGCCAAGAAGGGACGAAGCAATATTGGATTTGGTACTGGGGAATTAGATTTGAAGGTAGATGGACACTTTGGCGATAGTGACCATAATTCGGTTGTGTTTACAATAACAATGGGCAGTGATAGGTATATACCACAGGGAGAGAGGTATAACTGGAGGAAAAGCAGTTATGATGTGATTAGGCAAGATTGAGGATGCAGAGGATGGGGAAGGAAACTGCAGGGGATGGACACTCTTGAAATGTGGAGTTTATTCAATGAACAGCAGGTCCTTGATAAGTATATACTTATTAGGCAGGGAAGTAGTTGTCGAGAGAAGGAGCCATGGTTGACTGAAGAAGTTGAAGCTCTTACCAAGAGGAAGAAGAAGGCTCAGTTAGGGGGCTTGGGAGGTAGAAGTTAGCCAGAAAAGATAGACAGAGAGGGCTAGGAAGAGTCGGTGCTAATCAAAAATAGTAGTGGAAAGTTGAGTGTAGAATCTGAGGACATAGTGGAAGCACTTGATTCTTACGTTTTGACAGTATTCACACTGGAAAAGGGAAATGTTAGTGAGAACATGGGGAGACAGGCTACAAAATTAGATGGAATGTGGTTGACAAAGAGGATGATAAAGCAATTTTGGAAGATCTGAAAATAAGACCCCTGGGCCAGATGGGATTTATCCTCACATTCTCTGGGAAGCCAGGGAGGAGATTGCTGAGCCTTTGGCTTTGATCTTTATGTCATCTTTGTCGACAGGAGTAGTGCCAGAGATTGGAGGATAGCAAATGTTGTTCCCTTGTTTAAGAAGGGGAGTCGGGACAACCCTGGTAATTATAGGCCAGTGAGCCTTACTTTGGTGGTGGGTAAGATGTTGGAAAAGATTAAAAGAGAAAGGATTTACAATCATCTGGAAAGGATTAATTTGATTAGGTTTTGTGAAGGGTAGGTCATGCCTCACTAATCTTATTGAATTCTTCAAGAAGGTGAAAAACAGGTGGATGAAGGTAAGGTGATTGATGTGGTGTATACGGACTTCAGTAAGGTGTTTGATAAGGTTCCACACGGTAGGCTATTGTACAATATTCAGAGTTTTGTGGTTGAAGGTGATTTAGTGGTTTGGATCAGAAATTGGTTAGCTGAAAGAAGACAGGGGGTGGTGGTTGATGGGAAATGTTCATCCTGGAGCTCAGTCACTAGTGGTGTGCCGCAAGGATTTTTTTCGGGCCCCGCTGCTGTTGGTCATTTTTATAAATGATCTGGAGGTGGGTTAGGAAATTTGCAGATGACACTCAGGTAGACAGAGTTGTGGATAATGTCAAAGGATGTTGTGGGTTACTGAAGGACAAAGATAAGATGCAGAACTGGGCTGAGAAGTGGCAAATGGAGTTTAATGCAGACAAGTGTGAGGTACTTCACTTCGGAAGAAATAACAGAAATACAGAGTACTGGGCTAATGGTAAAATTCTTGGCAGTGTAAATGAACAGAGAGATCTCGGTGTCTGGGTGCATAAATCCCTGAAAGTTGCCTCCCAGATTGATAGGGTTGTTAAGAAGGCATACGGCGTTTATTGATTGGGGGATTGAGTTTCGGAGCCACAAGGTCATGCTTCAGCTACACAAGACACTGGTAAGGTGGCACCTGGAGTATTGCATGCAATTCTGGCCACCACATTGTTGGAAGGATGTGAAAGCTTTGGAAAGGGTTCAGAGGAGAGTTACTGGGATGTTGCCTAGTATAGAAGGAAGGTCTTACGAGGAAAGGCTGAGAGAACTGTGGCTGTGTTCGTTGAAGGTTGAGAGGTGACTTAATCAAGACGTATTAGATAATCAGAGGGTTAGATAGGGTGGACAGTGAAAGTCTTTTTCTTTGGATGGTGAAGGCTGACATGAGGGGACATAGCTGTAAATTGAGGGGTGATAGATTTAAAACAGATATCAGGGGTCGTGTCTTCACTCAGAAACATAGAACATAGAACATAGAAAAATACAGCGCAGTACAGGCCCTTTGGCCCTCGATGTTGCGCCGATCCAAGCCCACCTAACCTACACTCGCCCACTATCCTCCATATGCCTATCCAATGCCCATTTAAATGCCCATAAAGAGGGAGAGTCCACTACTGCTACTGGCAGGGCATTCCATTAACTCACGACTCGCTGAGTAAAGAATCTACCCCTAACATCTGTCCTATACCTACCACCCCTTAATTTAAAGCTATGTCCCCTCGTAATAGCTGACTCCATACGTGGAAAAAGGTTCTCATGGTCAACCCTATCTAAACCCCTAATCATCTTGTACACCTCTATCAAGTCACCCCTAAACCTTCTTTTCTCCAATGAAAACAGCCCCAAGTGCCTCAGCCTTTCCACATATGATCTTTCTACCATACCAGGCAACATCCTGGTAAACCTCCTCTGCACCCGTTTCAGTGTCTCCACATCCTTCCTATAGTATGGCGACCAAAACTGCACACAATACTCCAGATGCGGCCGCACCAGAGTCTTATACAACTGCAACATGACCTCAGGGCTCCGGAACTCAATTCCTCTACCAATATAAGCCAGTACGCCATATGCCTTCTACAGTGCACTATTTACCTGGGTGGCAACTTTCAGAGATCTGTGTACACGGACACCAAGATCACTCTGCTCATCCACACTACCAAGTATCCGACCATTAGCCCAGTACCCCGTCTAACCAGTTCTGGTTGCCCTGTTATAGGAAGGGTATTATCAAGCTGGAGAGGACTCAGAAAGTAGTAGGGGGCGTGGAATGCAGTACCTGCAATAGTAGTGGACGAGCTGACGTTAAGGGAATTTAAATGGGCATTGGACATACATATGGTTAATAATGGACCGGTCTAGGTTAGATTGGCATCAGATTATTTTACAAGTTGGCACAACACCAAGGGCCGAAAAACCTGTTGTGTTCTATGTTCTAAGAGGAGGTTCAGGAGGTCTTAGAGAATACAAAGGTGGATAAATCTCCAGGAACCTAGCTAATGAATGCCAGAGTGTTGTGGGAAGTAAGAGAGGACATTAAAAGACCCCTTGCAGAAATATTTGCAACATCTGTAACTATGGGCGAGGTGCCTGATGACTGGAGAGTGGCTGATGTATCTTTGTTTAAGAAAGGCTGTAAGGAGAAATCGGGGAACTATAGACCTGTGAGTCTGACTGTGGTTGTAGGTAAACTGTTGGAAGTGATTATAAACGATAGGATTTATAGACATTCGGAGAGGCACAAATTGAATAAAGATAGTTGGCATGGTGTTGTGTGAGGAAAATCATGTCTCACAAACTTGGTTGAGTTCTTTCAGGAAGTTACCATGAGGATTGATGATGGCAGAGCATTAGATGTTGTTTATTTGGATTTTAGTAAAGCCTATGACAAGCTTCTCCATGGTAGATTAATTAGTAAAGTTAAGTCACATGGGATTCAGGGTGAGCTTGCCAATTGGATACAAGATTGGCTTAATGGCAGGAGACAGAGAGTAACGGTGGAGAGTCATGCTTTTCAGACTGGAGGCCTGTGATCTGGGATTGGTTGTGGGCCCTCTTCTGCTTGTCATTGATATAAATGATTTGGATGAGAATATAAAAGGAATGGTTAGTCAGTTTACGGATGACACAAAAATCGGTGGCATAATAGACAGGAAAGAAGGTTTTCTAAGATCACAAAGGGATCTTGATCAGATGGGCCAATGGACAGAAAAATGGCAGATGGAGTTCAATTTGGATAAATGCGAGGCATTGCATTTTGGTACAACAAACAAGGGTAAGATGGTAGGGCTTTGGGTAGTGTTGAGCATGTATAAAATTCTTTGAAGAATGCATCACATGTAGACAGGGTGGTTAAATAGGCATTTGGGACGCTTGTCTTCATTGCTCAGTCCTTTGAGTATAGGAGTTGGGAATCTCATGTTGAGGTTGTGCAGGACATTGGTGAGACCTCTTCTGGGAAACTGTGAGCAGTTCTGGTTGCCCTGTTATAGGAAGGGTATTATCAAGCTGGAGAGGGCTCAGAAGAGATTGACCAGGATGTTGCTGGGTCTGGACGGTTTGAGTTAGAGAGAAAGGTGAGATAAACTGGGATGTTTTTCACTGAAGTGTAGAAGGTTGAGCAGTGATCTGATAGACGTTTAGAAAATAATGAGAGGAATAGATAGAGTCAATGGTAGTTGTCTTTTCTCTTGGATGGAGGACTTCAAGACAAGGAGGCACATTTTAAAAACTTTTTGACATAGAGGGAGGTTTGTGTGTGTGGATTGAACTTCCAGAGGAAGTGGTAGATGCAGGTACAATTACAATGTTTAAAAGACATTTGGATAAGTAAATGAATAGAAAAGGTTGGGTGGAACATAGGCCAGGAGCAGGCAGGTAGGACGGGTTAGTTTGGGATTACAGTTGGAACGAAGGGTCTGTTTCTATGCTGTATGACTCTGTGATTCTCTGTGTTGAAGGGGCAGTGTCAGGTCCAGAGGCTTTAGGGATGGGGTGTGGTGCTACCGGGTCTGGAAGGAGGGGTCAGTACCACCTGGGTCACTTTGGGTGGGGTTTCAGGTCAGTGAGGGAGGGGCTGGCTGGGTGTTGGGTGGTATTGGGTGATGCGGGTGGTTGTAGTTCCAATCCCATTGGCAGGAGCAGGGGCCACTTTTGGGTCAAATGGGGTATCAAGTCTAATGAAAGGGAGGGGTTGTTGTTTTGCTGGTGATGGGGTGGGGGTTTGACAGTTCCAATGGGGTTGTATTTGGGGAGAAGGGGAGTAGTGGGTCAGTGATGAGGGATCTGTAGGCTCCTGGGGTTGGTGGGGAGGTGAGGGAGTTTTGGATCCATCAGATCACGGGTGTCAGATTGAGGGGGGGGTCTGTCCAGTCTGACACGGTCATTACGGGGTTGGTGTCAGGTCATGGAGAAGGGGGGAAGTGTGTCGGTGACAATGACTGACTCCTGACCAGAATTCTGGGGCCAATGAAGTGAGAAACTTGGATAAAGCTATTGATCAGAATCATTGAACTAATGAACCAGTGGGAACAGTGAGTGTAAATGGGGAATGAAATGCTTCCTGCTGATGTTAATGCAGCTGAATAATTTTCAACTGAGAATAAATGCTGTACAGTATTCTTGGTTCAAGTTTAAATTATTGACTGCCAGTAGAGGGCAGTATTTATAAACAGGATCCCAGAATTTCTGAAATAGGAACTTGATGGAATTGGTCAAAGTCCCAATATGGGCACAGTAACATAACCTGTTGTATGAACAGTCATTGTATTACTAGAAAGTAGGTATAAGTGTATATATTTTTCTTAAAGAGACCAGAAATATGCACAGTAGTCTAGATTAATACATTGTGTACCTCAGCAGCCTCCTGGCTGCTAAAACGCAGATAGATTGCTAACTTGGCCTAACAGCAAGGGATGCTGGGTATATTGGCAAAGTAAAGCTGGAAAGTCACAAAGTCCACACACCAGACACAGTGCAAACACAGCAGTCGGGTGCTAATGACATTTGCTAATGTAAAAGGCAACATTTATGCAGAACAGACATACTCTCAACGACTTATAAGACCTTAAGACATAGGAGTGGAAGTAAGGCCATTTGGCCCATCGAGTCCACTCCGCCATTTAATCATGGCTGATGGGCATTTCAACTCCATTTACCCGCATTCTCCTTGTTATCTGCTGAACAAAGGAGGGCCCTGACAGCAAGGTACAGTGCTGGGCCCTTCTACACAGAAATAAACTAACATCAGCAATCCATCCAAATGATTGACTCTGTTTCCAACTCCTAAGTGTATCTCCCTGATTGGCCAGAACAATAGAAAGTTCCAGAAAACCATCTAAAAGATATAAAAACAGGCTTCACCTACAGACTTTGCTCTTGGAATCTTCTGGAGGCGTTCTGAGGAGACTAACATGGCAAGAGGCAAAGACCAACTGACCATCCAGAGAGAGAGAGAGAGAGAGAGGAAGAAAGCAGCTTCACAGACCAAGAGAGAGAGAGCAATTGTATAAATCTCCAAGAAACTCGGGAATTATTGGAACCTTAGGAGCCAAATAGGATTTGACGTTGTGTGTTTAGTATCAAAGGTTGTTGTAACTTTGTTTCTAATAAAGTTGGCAATATTTTTCCTTGGTACTGACTTGTGTTCGTATTGATCCTCGAGGGTAGTACTCTTGGGAATACTCTCGGTACTATGAGCTAATGAGGGTAGGAATAGGAGGATAGAGCAGATGAATGCATGGCTGAGGAGCTGGTTATGGGAAAAGAATTCACTGTTTTGGATCATTGGAATCTCTTTTCTGGGGTAGAAGTGACCTGTACAAGAAGGATGGATTGTGCCTGAATTGGAAGGGGACTAATATACGGGCAGGGAGATTTGCGAGAGCTCCTCAGGAGGATTTAAACCAATAAAGGGAGGAAGTGGGGTGGGACTCAGGGAGATAGTGAGGGAAGAGATCAGTCTGAGACTGGTACAGTGGAGAAAAGGAACAAGTCAAACAGTCAGGGCAGGCAGGGACAAAGCAGAGAACAAGGTAAGACTGATAAATTAAACTGCATTTATTTCAATACAAGAGGCCCAACAGGGAAGGCAGATGAATTCAGGGCATGGTTAGGAATATGGGACTGGGATATCAGAGCAATTACGGAAACATGGCTCAGGGATGGACAGGACTGGCAGCTTAATGTTCCAGAATACAAATACTTGATAAGAGATAGCATTGCAGCTGTATGTAGGGAGGATATTCCTGGAAATACACCCAGAGAAATTATTTGAGTGGAACTGAGAAATAAGAAAGGGATGGTTACCTTGTTGGGATTGTATTATAAACCCCTAACAGTCAGCAGGAAATTGAGAAACAAATTTGTAAGGAGATTTCAGTTACCTGTAAGAATAATAAGGTGGTTATGGTAGGGGATTTTGACTTTGCAAACATAGTCTGGGACTGCCATAGTGTTAAGGGTTTAGATGCAGAGGACTTTGTTGAGAGTATACAAGAAAATGTTCTGATTCAGTGTGTGGATGTACCGACTAGAGAAGGTGCAGAGCTTGACCTACTCTTGGGAAATAAGGCATGAATGGGGCTGAGGTGTCAGTGCGGGAGTACTTTGGGGCCAGTGAACAGAATTCTATTAGTTTTAAAATAGTGATGGAAAAGGTCTAACAGTTGAAGTTTTAAGTTGGAGGAAGGCTAATTTTGACGGCATTAGGCCATAACTTTCAAAAGCTAGTTGGGGGCAGATATTCGCGGGTAAAGGGAAGACTGGAAAATGGGAAGCCTTCAGAAATGAGATAATGAGAGTCCAGAGACACTATATTCCTATAAGGGTGAAAGGAAAGGCTGGTAGGTGTAGGGAAATGCTGGGTGACTGGAGAAACTGAGGCTTTGGTTAAGAAAAAGAAGGAAGCATATGTCAGGTATAGACAGCAGAGATTGAGAGAATCCTTCGAAGAGTATAAAGGAAGTAGGAGTATACTTAAGAGGGAAATCAGGAGGGCAAAAGGGGGACATGAGATAGCTTTGGCAAATAGGGTTAAAGAGAATCCAAAGGGTCTTTACAAATACATTAAGGACAAAAGGGTAACTGAACAGCGAATAGGGTCCCTCAAAGATCAGCAAGGTGGCCATTGTGTGGAGCTGCATGAGATGGGGGGAGATACTAAATGAATATTTTGCATCAGTGTTTACTGTGGAGAAGGACCTGGAAGATATAGAATGTGGGGACATAACTGGTGACATCTTGAAAAATGTCCATATTACAGAGGAGGAAGTGCTGGATGCCTTGAAACACATAAAAGTGGATAACTCCCGAGGACCTAACCAGGTGTACCCTATAACACTGTGGGAAGATGGGAAGTGATTGCTGGGCCCCTTGCTGACATATTTGTATCATCGATAGTCATAGGTGAGGTGCCAGAAGACTGGAGGTTGGCTAACATGGTACCATTATTGAAGAAAGATTGTAAAGATAAGCCAGGAAACTAAAAACCGATGAGCCTGACGTCGGATGTGGGTAAGTTGTTGGAGGGAATCATGAGGGACAGGATGTACATATATTTGGAAAGGCAAGGACTAATTAGGGATAGTCAACATGGCTTCGTGCGTGGGAAATCATGTCTCACGAACTTGATTGAGTTTCTTGAAAACGTAACAAGGAAGATTGAGGAGGGCGGAGATGTAGACATGATTTATATGGATTTCAGTAAGGCGTTTGACAAGGTTTCTTATGGGAGACTGGTTAGCAAGTTTAGATCTCGTGGAATACAGGGAGAACTAGTCATTTGGATTCCAAACTGGCTTGAAGGTAGAAGACAGAGAGTGGTAGTGGAGGGTTGTTTTTCTGTCTGGAGACCTGTGACTAGTGGAGTACCACAAGGATTTGTGCTGGGTCCACTATGTTTCATCATTTATATAAATTATTTGGATTTGAACATAGGAGGTATAGTTAGTAAGTTTGCAATTGACACCAAAATTGGAGGTGTCGTGCACAGCAAAGAAGGTTACCTCAGATTACAACAGGAACTTGATCAGATGGGCCAATGAGCTGAGGAGTGGTAGATGGAGTTTTATTTAGATAAATACTGCATTTTGGGTTGGCAAATCTTAGCAGGACTTACACACTTCGTGGTAAGGTTCTAGGGAGTGTTGCTGAGCAAAGAGACATTGGAGTGCAGGTTCATAGCTCCTTAAAAGTGGAGTCGCAGGTCGATAGGATAGTGAAGAAGGCATTTGGTATGCTTTCCTTTATTGGTCAGACCACTGAGTATCGGAGTTGAAAGGTCATATTGCGGTTGTACAGGATTTTGGTTAGGCCACCTTTGTGCAATTCTGGTCTCCTTCCTGTCAGAAGGATGTTGCGAACTTGAAAGAGTTCAGAACAGATTTCCAAGAATGTTGTCGGAGTTGGAGGATTTGAGGTATAGGGACAGTTTGAATAGGCTGGGGCTGTTTTCCCTGGAACTTCTAAGGCTGAGGGGTGGCCTTGTAGAGCATTATAAAATTATGAGGGGCTTGGATTGGATAAATAGATAAAGTCTGTTCCCTAGAGTGCATAGGTTTAGGGTGAGAGGGAAAAGTGTAAAAGAGACCTAAGGGACAACTTTTTCACGCAGAGGGTGGCACATGTGTAGGAATGAGCTGCCAGAGAAAGTGGTGGAGGTTAGTGCAATTGCAACATTTACAAGGCACCTGGATGGGTCGATGTTAAAGAACACTGCTGAAATTTGCTGTCCATTTTCACACTGACCTTTTGAAGTTGATAATCCTTCCTTTGGTTTTACAATTTATCTTCAATTGCTCCGATCCCTTTCCTATTTTTAAGATCACCTTCACAGCAGAAGCATTTATCTCTCACCTTTACATTTTCTATGTTTCTGTTAAACTTTTTTCAAAAGCTGAGTTCAGTTTGATATTTGCCAAATGACAGGTTATCGAGATTGTGAGACGACTCAGAGGGTATATAGCACAAAAATGTGATTTTAATTAGAATCAAAAAACAGTTCACTCCACTCCCAAAGATTTGAAATTCATTATTAAACCAATTTTGAATCTTTGATGTTGTGCATGAACAACAGCCTAATTTTCAGTGAGCCCACTTTAACTATGGGGTGAGTTCCCACCTCCGTGCAGTGTAGTGAGGTACACAGCTGTGATTCAGTATACGGGGTGTCCCTGTCTACTGCCCATTTTTCAGCTGTTTCTACCTTATCCTCATCGACACCTGCTGCAGCCACTGACTCACCGTTTCTTCTTGTTTTAGTATTAACTCATCTACACAACTGTAAATATAAAATGGTGATGATCACTTCCCCTTTCTGATCTTTATCATTCTTCAGAACCATCCATGAACATTTTCCCCTGGGGTGGGGGGTGGCCCGATGGGTTGAACCCATCTCTCAGCATTCCCTTCATCAATTTTGACTGTTGTTCTGCTGTAAACCCGATGATGGAGCCCTCTCACTTTTAATCAAAGTTTACAGCCTTTTCCTCATTCCCCTCCCTGACTGCATTGTTACACATTCTATGATGATACTTTTCCCCTTCAGATGTGATTTTAACCATTGGAAGAGGCATTGAGACTGTGACTCCTCTTGTGAGATCTGTCAGCACAAACCTGACGTGGTTTTGCATTTTGTTTAGAAGAAGCCCAGTTAAATGTATGGCTTTAATGTTTTGTAATATTATTCCTGGGTAAAAATGGCAGAATAGAGTATTCAACCCCTCGAGACTGTCCCTCCATTCCCACCCTCTGGTCTGTCCAAGTGTCACTCCAGCTCCCACTCCCATCTCTTCACAATTCCAAGCTTTAGGTTTCCCTTCCCTTTCCCCAGTCGGAATGTCTCCCAGACCTTTTCCTGGACCACTTTCCCAATGCCAGGGATCATTCCCTCCAGTCTCAGGTGGTGTCCCCATGCCGTGTGGTATCACTCTCCCACCCACCACCCACCCCCTCGTTCCTGCTTGGTTCAGGGTTTACCACAAGATGTGTCACTGTTCCAGGGAGTAAAGAGCCTGGCGGAATTACAGGTACATTTTGTGTCTCATGTTGTAAAATTTCCATTTAATCAAATTCAGGGATTCGGATGGTCAGGTGTGGATGAAGTCAGTTTCGGGCTCAGAATGATGTTTTTCTGTATCACTCATGATTCAACATTAAAATGTTCTGTCACCATGGAGACGTTAATGAGAAAAGTGGCCAAATGGTGACTTGTGTTTCTGTTAGTGCAAAGTAATAAAGTTAGCTCAGTATCTCGCTCATGAACAGCAATGGTGTAAATGTTGGTCAAATCTGGACCACCCAATATTCACTGAAGTAAAGTCAAACTCAAAAGGCAGACCTGAAGCTAAATTCCACACGTCCATCAGACATTTACAGGGTCTGCCTTTCAGAGCAATGGCTGGAGCTGATGTTCATCTTTAGAGGTAGTTCAGGTGTTCTTCATTGACATCAAAAAAATGAAGCTGGAAAACACTTGAACAGAAACATACCCGGTTTCGGAATTTCACATTGCAGACACTCAGTGTTGTTTATTCCTTCTTGGGGTGTGGGAGATTCTGACAAGATTGTTGTTTATTGACCATTCCTTGATGCCCAAAGATGGTGGTCAGTCCTCTGTTTGAATTGCTGTCGTCCACCTGGGACTGCCATAGTGTTAAGGGTTTAGATGGAGAGGAATTTGTTAAGTGTGCACAAGAAAATTTTCTGATTCAGTCTGTGGATGTTACTCCCAGAGAAAGTGCAAAACGTGACCTACTCTTGGGAAATAAGGCAGGGCAGGTAACTGAGCTGTCAGTGGGGAAGCATTTGGGGCCAGTGACCATAATTCTATTAGTTTTAAAATACTGATGGAAAAGGAGAGACTAGATATTTTTAGATTCCCTATAGTGTGGAAACAGGCCTTTCAGTACAACCAGTTCATACTGACCCTCTGAAGAGTCACCCACCCAGACCCATTCCCCCTATTTATCCCTGACTGATGCACCTAACTCTCTGGGCAATTTAGCATGACCAATTCACCTGACCTGCACATCTTTGCACTGTGGGAGGAAACCCACACTGACATGGGGAGAACGTGCAAACTCCACACAGTCACCTGAGGCTGGAATCGAACCTGGGTTTCTGGCACTCTGAGGCAGCAGTGCTAACCACTGAGCCTCTGAGCCACCAACACGATCTAAACATTGAAGTTTTAAATTGGAGGAAGGCTAATTTTGACAGCATAAGGCAAGAACTTTCAAAAGCTGATTGGGGGCTGATGTTTGCAAGTAAAGGGATGGCTGGAAAATGGAATCCTTCAGAAATTAGATAATGAGAGGCCAGAGACAGTATATTCCTGTCAGGGTGAAAGGAAAGGCTGGATGGCGTAGGGAATGTGGGATGATTACAGAAATTGAGGGTTTGGTAGGGAAAAAGAAGGAAGCATATGTCAGATATAGACAGAATAGATGGAGTGAATCCTTAGAAGAGTATAGGATTACAGTTAAGAGGGAAATCAGGAGGGCAAAAAGGGGACATGAGATAGCTTTGACAAGTAGCATTCAGGAGAATTCAAAGGGTTTTTACAAATACATTAAGTATAAGAGGGAACTGGGGAGAGAGTAGGGACCCTCAAAGATCAGGAAGGTGGCCTTTGTATGGAGACACAGGAGATGGGGGAGATACAAAATGAGTATTTAGCAGCAGTATTTACTGTGGAAAAGGAAATGAAAGATATAGAATGTGGGGAAATAGATAGTGACATCTTGAAAAATGTCTATATTACAGAGAGGAAGTGCTGGATGTCTTGAAACGAATAAAACTAGATAAAGCCCCAGGACCTGATCAGGTGTTCCCTTGAATTCTGTGGGAAGCTAGAGAAGTGATTTGCTGGGCCTCATACTGAGATATTTGTATCATCAATAGTCACAGGTGAGGTGCCGGAGGACTGGAGGTTGGCTAACGTGGTGCCACTGTTTAAGAAAGTTGGGAAGGACAAGCTAAGGAACTATAGACCAGTGAGTCTGACATTGATGGTGGGCATGTTGTTGGAGGGAATCCTGAGGGATAGGATGTAAATCTATTTGGAAAGGTAAGGAATAATTAGGGATAGTGAACATGGCTTTGCACGTGGGAAATCATGCCTCACAAACTTCATTGAGTTTTTTGAAGAAATAACAAAGAGGATTGATGAGGGCAGAGCTGTAGACGTTATCTGTATGGACTTGTAAGGCATTCGACAAGCTTCCCCATGGGAGACTGGTTAGCAAGGTTAGATCTCATGGAATACAGGAAGAACTAACCATTTGGATACAGAACTGGCTTGTAGGTAGAAAACAGAGAGTGGTGGTGCAGGGTTGTTTGTCCGACTGGAAGCCTGTGACCAGTGGAGTGCCACAACGATGCGTGCTGGGTCCACTACTTTTTATCATTTATATAAATGATTTGGATGTGAGCAGAAGTGATATAGTTAGTAAGTTTGCTGATGACACCAAAATTGGAGGTGTAGTGGACAGCGAAGAAAGTTACCTCAAATTACAGTGAGATCTTGATCAGATGGGCCAATGGGAAGTGGCAGATGGAGTTTAATTCAGATAAATGTAAGGTGCTGCATTTTGGGAAAGCAAATCTTAGCAGGGCTGATACACTTAATTATAATGTCCGAGGGAGTGTTGCTGAAAAAGAGACCTTGGAGTGCAGGTTCATAGCTCCTTGAAAGTAAAGTTGCAAGTAGATAGGATAGTGAAGAAGGCATATGGTATGCTTTCCTTTATTGGTCAGAATATTGAGTACAGGTGTTTGGAGGTCATGTTGCTGCTGTACAGGATATTGGTTAGGCCACCTTTGGAATACTGCCTGCAATTCTGTTCTCCTTCCAATCGGAAAGATGTTGCAAAACTTGAAAGGGGTCAGAAGAGATTAACAAGGATGTTGCCAGGATTGGACGATCTTGAGGTATGGGGAGAGATTGAATAGACTGATAGGATGTTACGTGTACGGAATGAGCTGCCAGACGATGTGGTACAATTGCAACATTTAAAAGGCATCTGTATGGGTACATGAATAGGAAGCGTTTGGAGGGATATGGGCCGAATGCTGGCAGGTGGGACGAGACTGGGTTGGGATATCTGTTCAGCATGGACAAGGTGGACTGAAGGGACTGTTTCCATGCTGTACATCTCCATGATTCTATCTGGGGTCTGTACACCAGCATTGTTAAGGTGGCAGTTCCAGGTTATGAAGCCAGTGATGGTGACACAATGGAGAGTAATGTCTCAGAGGGGAACTTGGAGGTGATGGTGTTCCCATCTACCTGCTGCATTTGTCCTTTGAGTGTGAATGTTAGGGAATGAGAATGAGCAGCTGAGGAAGCTGCAGTACCTCACTGCAGTCCATCCTGTAGCAAGAACAGACTGACATGCAATATACCAACAGAGGAGAAAATGAGTACTGAAGATAATGGATGGGATTCTGGTCAAGGGGATTGATATATTGAGGTCTGTTGTGTCTAGTTGCTGGAGTGGGAATACACCCCCAGGAAATTGGGAATATTCCATGGCACACCCGAATTGTGATGTTTATTGAGGTTTGTTTGTGCAGAGGGTGAGTCAGTGCAGTCTCGAATCTGGCCGGATAGAAACAGTATTCATGTGGCTGGTCAAGTTCACTTTCTGGCCAATGAGCATGACCAGGAGTTTGAAACTTGGACCCAATAATGTTAATATGATCAGACATGGCCACTGCCTGGCACTTTCACCGCATGGATTTCACTTGCCATCTGGGCATCAATGTTGTCCCGCTCTGAATTGCTGTGTGTGTGCATGAACTGCTTCATTATCTGAGGATTAAAGAAAGAACCTGAAGACCCCAGTCAGCAGAGAACAGCCCCCCTGAGGGGATTATTCAATTCTGTGTTCACCATTGAGGAAGCAGAATTCAGAAAGACATTGACAGAGCAAGTGCTCCTGCCATACCAGACTGTAACACTCATCACTGCAGGAAGGAGCTGGCCCTGTATTTCACCGAGACATCAGGGTGACTCTCTCGGTAACTCGTGTGGTTTCTCACCTCTGAGATGTTTCTGACCCCACTGGAAGTGATGTGTTATTTAAACATCACTGTCCTCACTCAGCACCCACACAGAGACATAATTCAGCAGAGCTCACTGGCTATTTCCCTCAACTGGGACGATGCTAGTCACCTTCCTGACACCAGGAGGTTAAACTTCCTGTTGTGACCTTCCTGCCACCTGGGTGAGATTGTCTAACCCAGCACAGACTGCAGATTACACCAGCCATTTAAATACCCTGGAGTGTGACTTCCTTAATGGGAGCATTGAGAGCCAAGGGAAGGTTGTTGAGTGAAGTTGATTTATCTCATCTACTCTGACAAACTACTCTGACAATGCTGTACTTTCTGTATTACCAGGGAACCTCTCAGCCTGACACTGTGGGAGCTGAAAGCAAATGCTGCTGGGGACCTTCAGACTTCCCTGGAGCCAGCACTCAGTGAGTTAATCATTTCAAAATCCATCTCAAAGTTGGAATGAAGGAAACTGTTCCAGAAGCAAATTGCTGCTACTTGCCTCCTGTGTTTCATGTTTGAGTAATTTATTCCAAAAACAGGCCCAAAAACAGCATGAAAATATCTGAGCTCACTGCTCAAACTGCAGATCCACCTGAAGATGCTGAGAATTGAACCGTGAATTCACCGATCTGAGGGAACATCGATATTTTGAGTTTTTGCTTCATTCTGTCTGTCGTCCTCAGGATGATAATTGTAGGAACAGGAGCTGATCAAGAGGCAGCTGATTTCTGTCATGAAGTTTTCTGCCTTCAGTCCCTGGGACACATTTCATTCAAATTCAGTCTGGTCAGGAGCTCACTGTTTGCTGCCCTGTTTTGGGCCAGTTCATTATCACTCGTGTCAGAGAGAGACAGCTTGTCAAGGTGTGTTTGGAGATGATTCTTTCCAGAATCAATTGTTCAGACATTCGGAGGGCAGCAGATAATCTCAGCAAATACTGAGGCTGCTTTCCCACCATCTCTCACAGATGGAAGGATGACAATCAGTTTGCTGATCATGTTTGTTTCGGAGTCCTGTGGGAAAATGTGAAGCATGTTTTACACAGAGGGAGAATTCTTACTTTAAGAAATTATGTTAAAATTTAACCCCTTTTCCAAGAGTGATGTTTCAGCTGATTGGATCAAAGCAATTGAACATCAAAGGAAAGATTTGGGAAGATACAACAATAAGTTAACGAGACATAATTAGCAATATGGATAAAAGTTCATATTTAATTCATCAGGACACAATATTCATTGGGTTTCCTGACTTAATACACCAAGCCCAATAGAATATAGAACAGTGCAGCACACTACAGATCCTTCAGCCCTTGATATTGTGACAACCTTTTATCCTACTCTGAGATCAACATTTTGCTATCATCCAAGTGCTGATCCAATACTCACTAAATGTCCGTAATGTATCTGACTCTCCTCCCACTGCTGGCAGTGTATTCCACACACACAGCACTCTCTGTGTAAAGAACCTACCTCTGACATCACCCCTAAACCTTCCTCCAATCACCTTAAAATTATGCCCCCTTGTGATAGCCATTTCCATCCTGGGAAAAAGTCTCTGGCTATCCACTCTACCTCTGACTTACATCATCTTGTATCAAGTCACCTCTCATCCTTCTTCGTTCCAATGAGAAATGGCCAAGGCCCCTCAACCTTTCTTCATAAGACATGCCCTTGACTCCAGACAGCATCCTCGTGATCTTGAAGAAAACTGTTTCACACCACCAAACCTGGAGAGTTGTTTCTGAAATTGGGATGAGAGTCACCAAGTCATGCAGCACGGAAACAGACCCTTTGGTCAAACCAGTTCATGCTGACCATCATCCCAAACTAAACTCATCCCACCTGCCTGCGATTGGCCCATATCCCTCCAAACAATTCTTATTCATGTGGTTATCGCAACGTCTTTTCAATGTTGTAACTGTAGCTGCATCCACCACTTCCTTTGGAAGCTCATTCCACACATGAACCATTCTGTGTAAAAAACTTGCATCTCATGTCGTTATTAAATCTTTCTCCTCTCATCCTAAACATATCCCCTCTTGTCTTGAAATCACCCACCCGAAGGAACAGGCACCTGCCATTCACCTTGTCTCTCCCCCTCATGATTTTATAAACTTCTATAAGGTCATCTCTCACCCTCCGACACCCCAGTGAAAACATTCTCAGCCTGTCTAGCATTTCATTATAACCTGAATCCTCCATTCCTGGGAACATCCTGGTAAACCTCTTCTGAAATAAATTGATAAATACATTGATAAACAGTGCTATTTTAAACATTCAATGGTGAAATTACATGATGTTTAAGAAGCAGTTCAGTGATCTAGTCTGTCAGCAGCGTTCTGATCACCTCGGGAGCTGTTCAGGAACACAGAGGGCTTTACTGCATATCCTCAAGTTGCTGAAAGCAGCTGTTTTTATTGATATTTGAAAAGTGAAATATTGGAAGAAATTGTGCAAATTCTGTTTCTCCATCACTGAATTTTACAGCTGCATTTACGTGGCTATGACTTCCACCTCATTTGCTTTTCCGACTATCTTTCGGGCCATCAGCCAGTACAGATACAACACATTCTACCTCTCCTTCCAAGGAATTAAATTGTAAGTCCATAATGCATTGGAGCAGAATTTGGCCATTCAGCCCATTTAGTCTACTCTGCTATTCCATCATGGCTGATACGTTTCTCAACACCATCCTCTTGCTTTTTCCCTGTAGCCCTTGATTACTTGTAAACAATGTTTTACAAACATATGAATTAAGATCATAATTAGGCCAATTGCCAGAATCAGGAAACAGTGGAGAGTAAATGCCAAGGCAGTGGTGACCCAGTGACGGTCTGTGCCTGGGAAGTATTGGTCCAATCACAGTCAGTGCCAGGACAACAGTGATCCAGTGACATTCCATGACAGGGAAGTGATGATCCAGTGTGAGTCAGTGTCAGGGAAATGGTGATCCAGTGCGAGTCAGTGCCAGGAAACTGATTCAGTGAGAGACAGAGTCAGAGAAAGAGTGACCCCATCAGAGTCAATGCCATGTGAACACTAATGCAGTGATAAACAGTGTCAGGGGAAGTGTACCCCAGTGACAGGCTGTGTCAGGAGCTGGATATCAGTGGGAGTAGTTTTGAAGTTGGGGGGGAAATCATTCAGCCAGTCTCAGTATATCTCAGGGAAGGAGGGAAAGACACAAACAGGATCTTTATGAGATGCTGCAATCATAGGGCAGTGAACACCCCACCGGCCTTACCCTGCTACTGTGAGTAAACAGTGGTCTGTCCATGGTCAGGGAGCAGAATAGCCCCCGTGTCCAAACTGACTGCAGGGAAAGCTGCAGGAAACCCAGGAAATGAAGATGTAAAAGCTGAACCCCAAAGGTGAAATTGTTTTCTCCTCATCACCAGTGACTGGGAGATCAATCTTCCAATCCAGTGCATTCCCAAACCGGGAAGAGTGACAACCCTGACCATGTGAGTGGGTAGCAATTACAAAAACAGCTTTCCCAAGTGTTCAGTGTTCCCAGGAGCCAGCACACAGAGAGTTAATCCATTGTAAAGTCAGAGCTAAGAGAAATTTCCATAATTAATTAGCTGGAATGTTCCTCCACCATGACGTTCCTACCTGAGGATAAGCTGTATTCAAAACCATCTTCATCAAAGAGTATGTAACGAGTGTAAGTCTGTGCTCAAACTGCAGATCCACCTGAAGGTGCTGAGAGTCTGTCAGTGCGTCCACCAGTGATCTGAGAGAACACCAAGATGCTGAGAATCTTCTTCACTGTGTCTGTCCTTTTTGGGCATCAAATTGCTGCACGGGACCCAGAGCAGGAGGTGATCGACCTCTGTAAGGGTGTTGACTGTGTCGGGCCAGATCAAGTCATCCAGGACACGG
This sequence comes from Chiloscyllium plagiosum, assembly GCF_037043375.1. Lineage (NCBI taxonomy): Eukaryota > Metazoa > Chordata > Chondrichthyes > Orectolobiformes > Hemiscylliidae > Chiloscyllium > Chiloscyllium plagiosum. Next base: position 127,272,266 of record NW_028270141.1, on the reverse strand, counting down.
TCAGTACAGCTGAGAGTTTCCTCTGTTCTGTTGTGTTTGTACCAGTGGAAATTATTCCATGTTGTTTTTAGTCCCTAACCTGCAGTGCACCGACAGTGCACATCCCAACCCTGAACCATGAGGCTGGACTGAAATTACTCCTCGGGCCTCATTAACACTTTCTACATGAGCTGCCATCGCCTGCCTGGCTCCCACTGCCAGCTTGTGCAGTAAGAAGAATATCAGGGCTTCCATCTCCAGCAGCAGGTGAAGGGAGGGGTCAGTGTGCTCACAGAGAGGGGGCTGGTGGGGGTCAACACAAGGACTGTAGAGTCAGGGAGATCTCCTACTGCTCCTGTCTTCACTCAATCTAACCCTGTTTCTGAAAGGCAGCTAATCACAGGCTGAAGGTCTCTGTGTTCAATGTGGAAGAGGCCAAGTCTGGTTATGAGTGGAATCTCCTCAACCCCAACCCTGGATTGCCCCTTAATTCCACATATTTGTTTCAATGAATTGAAATTCTATCATCTGCCCTGCTGGGGTTCAGTACACGTCCCCAGAACATGACCTGGGTCTCTGGATTAATACCCTTGTGATAAGTCCCATTTGGTGATCATTCCTCATACCTCAAAGAATTTCTCTGTTTCAATAATGTGTTAAAACAGACAGAGAGATGCACAACACCAGGACATGTGGGCATTAACATTGGCTCAATGTAGAAGCATTTCAATAACATTATCTCAATGTTGTTATTGATAACCCAAAGGGACAGAACAGGACAACATGAAAGATGAGAGAGTGAGAGAGAAAGGGAATGAATCAGGAGGTGCTGCTGTCAGGAATCCCATTAAAAACTCCAAACTCTGTTTCAGACTCAGTCCCTCCAGAACATGAAGGCTCTTCCACACCTGGACACTTGGGACAGTTCTCTCAGCATTGATGTACTTTGGTGGGAGTACAGTTTATACCATACAGTGACATTTTTTACTCTCATTTCAGAATTATGATGAGGTGACATACATAAACTTACAATATGTTAAGACAGAGGTTCATGGAACGGATTTGGAGCAAGTAGTGGAGCTCGGTCTGGACAAACTGTTCAATTATTCACGTTTTGGCAATGCTGAAGGTATATCAGATATCCCATCAAAGTAACAACAGAATATAGTGACTGTTCACTCTTTCACATTTCTTGCTTAATACTTTCTACATCGACAAACACATTGACAAAACATTCCACAATTGTCAATCCCTGGGGATCCCTTGGTCACATGCTGCTATTTAGTCAAAGTGTCACCCTCTTTTGATACTTGGCTTTATGGTCCCAGAATCTGGAAAGGTTTCCCTCTTGTGGTGGGAGTGGGATTTCAATCTCACTGTCTGACTTCAGCCATGATCGCTGAATTGTCCTCACACAAATAAAGGCTCCCTGCCAGGCATGAAGCCCACTGTTGGAGTCCTTGTGGAAGGTGACACACCTCACATTCACCATCTGTGATTCCCTCCATCTCTCCCAAACACCCACAAACAGCCTCACTCACTGACGTCTCTTTAACATTGAACATTGTAATACAATTAAAATAGCTCCGATGGCTTGGACACTGTCCAAAACTATACTGCTGTCCTGTTGGTACAGTATTTGTCTTGTGAACAGTCTCCTTGTGGTCTCTGGGCTCTCCTTCTAAAGATGACAAACGTAATCTCAGCATTGTAAACACTGCAAATCAATTATTTCGCCATTTTGGGAAGGTCTAATTCTTTCTTGAAACAGCTGTTGTGAACCAAAGTTTAAAACATAATTTCTTTGTTCTGCCTCTCACAATGTGATCTATTTCACGCTGGGGAAATCGAACAGAGAGATAACCTGTTTACTACATTGTAAGAGGCCATTCAGCCCATCACGCCTGTGCCAGCTCTCTGAAGGACCACTCACAAAATGCCACTTCTCCACCTTCTCCTCATAGCTCAGCACATTCTCCCCTTTCAGCATCGAATTCAATTTCTGCACAAATGGGATTTTAGTCACATTGGGAAACTTTTATGTGTGAACAGGGGAAACAGATGTGTATTGTGCTCTCACTTAGAAGATCAAGGATGGATTTTGTTGATGGGCCAAAACCCCTGTCATTTGGGAAGAAATGGGATTGGTTTATGGTCTTATGATTTAGCTTCTGTTTGGGGATTTTCTGCAGTGTTCTTCACTGATGGCAGATGTGTAAAACAGTTGCTCAAGACAAAAAGAGAAACTAAAGTTTGCTGAAGCTCTGTAGGGGATGATAGAGAATGTCAAAGGTGTTTTTGGAATAGAAATACTTTTGGGGTATGTTTTGAAATCTTTAAATGTACGCTCTATGAAAATAATTCACTTCAATCTGTTTTATTTACACTTATAAATATTACCTGCTTTACTGTTCAAAGCAATCTGCACGTTTGAGTGCTTGTGGTTTTTGTGACTGGTCTCACTCTGAACTAAGAACATTTCACAATATGATCGATCCAGCCACAGGCCCATCTGGGATCTGATTTGGGCTGTAATACCATCAGCTGGGATCATAATGTTTGGATTTCTGGACATGAATTTTGTTAAATTACTGCATTTAAGAAAGATCTATGTCTTTCTTTTTAAAGTCACAACTTGGCGGTGGTTCGGGACCTAAAACAGCAGCATTGAGGTGATGTTTGTTGCACATTTTAATGTTGCTGACAGCTTTGTGGGAGTTAAAGTAATAACAGTGGGTTATTTCATCAAAATTAAAACTAGGGAATTATCAGATAAATGGAAGGTACAATGTAAAGTAGGATCTCATGCAGATGAGATTGTTCAAGTAATGATCCAACAATGTGAATGTGTTTCATTCATTCCTGGGGTGTTGGCATTGCTGGCTACACCAGCCTTTATTACCCATCCCTCCCTGTCTAGACGGCTGTTAAAAGTCAACCACTTTGCTGCAGGTTTGGAGTCACATATAGACCAGTCCAGGCAAGGGCAGCAGTTTCTGTCTCCAAAGGGGTATTATTGAACCAGAATGGTGTTTTATCCCCAACAATGGTTACATGGCTATCAGCAGATACTTAATTACAGATTTTTGTTCACCTTTGAACTCAAATTCTACCCTGACAGGACCTGAACCAGCGTCCCCAGGACATTACCGAGCTCTCTGGATTAATACATGAGCAATAATACCATGAGACCATGACGTCTTCCCAGTTGAAGAAAGGAAAATGAAAGTATGATGTCACAGGTGAAAGTAACTCAGCTAGAGATAGAAATGACAGGCCTTCAGTTTGGAGAAGAACAGAAATAAGGGAAAGAGAATTCAGAGAAAGTTGAAATAGAATGGGAGGAAAAGGTAAGAAAAATTAAAATGGAGGCAAGGTGAAACCAAGGAATCCGAAAGAAAGAAAACTTGAATTCTAAAGAGCCAGGGATCTCTGAGAACTGGAGGAGCGAAAGAAAAGCTTCAGTGGGAAAATGAAGAAAGAAGGAGGGAGGAGCTTGGAGGATGATTCTGGTTCCAATCAGGGATTTCCTTAAACCAATAATCTACACAGAATCCTTACATTTATTGACAATGGAGTCAAAAGGTCTTGTGCCTCATCTGAAAAGGTTGTTGAACAAGGGTTTTGTGGCTTCGAGAGGTCTGGACCTGAACAGGACAGTGTGTTTTGGCAGGTACAGCTCTGACTGAGTGTGTCAGATTGTCAGAGGGACAAGCGGAGTAGAACTGCAGAGTACAACACAGTCAAAGACACAGTGCTCAATATTTAGGAGATTGTGCCTGAAGCTTCTCAATTAACAATTAGAATCGCAAGGAAGAAACCGAATTAACAATTGTCAAATTTGCAAAAGAGAAGGAAATGCTGTGGTTCAGGTGTGAGGGGTTGAATGGCCTTCTCCTGCTCTCCGTTTGTATGGTTGTGTCCACGTGTGTTCCTGTATGATGTGGAATTCTCTGCCTGGAATAATGCAGGAAACAACTTCAATCACAGCGTTCAAAGATGAACATCTAAATAATGGGAGAAAAGATGTGAATGTTTGGAAAGAGAGCAGGTCAGTGTAATGAGCTGGTTACATCAACCAAACAGCCAGCACAGGAGTCCCTTCCCCCAGCGCTGTGTCACTCTGTGAGGCTATTATTCAATCTGTCACATCAGTGTCTGCCCCACTTCAGCAATGTCACCCTGACCCCTCACCTGTAACCTCTGACTCACTGTCAGTGACACCACAGATGATCACCGAGTAAAATGTTATAACAGGGTTTTTCTCTATCTACAGAAACAATAGTTCCTATCACTGCACCTTGGGTCCTCACTGGATACTTGGTAAATGGAACATTTCCACAGAGATTCAATGTAGGTGTGACCATCGTTCCTGAAGTTAACAGTCTGCCCACAGATCAAACAATTAAACAAAGATCGTTCTTTTCGGGTCAGTTCTTTGTGAGTTTTGATGCTGAAATATTGTGATTAATGTTTCTTTATGTATATTCCTGTTCGGGTGAAAGGAAAGACTGGTAGGTATAGGGAATGCTGGATGACTAAAGAAATTGAGTGTTTGGTTAAGAAAAAGAAGGAACCATATGTCAGTTATAGACAGGATAGATCGAGTGAATCCTTAGAAGAGTATAAAGGAAGTAGGAGTGTTACTTAAGAGGGAAATCAGGAGGGCAAAAAGGAGACATGAGAAAGCTTTGGCAAATAGAATTAAGGAGAATCCAAAGAGTTTTTGCAAATACATACAGGACAAAAGGGTAACTGGGGAGTGAATAGGGCCCCTCAAAGATCAGCAAGGCAGCCTTTGTGTAGAGCTGCTGAAAAAGGGGAGATACTGAATGAGTATTTTGTATCAGTATTTACTGTGAAAAAGGTTATGGAAGGTATGGATTGTAGGGAAATAGATGGTGACATCTTGCAAAATGTCTATATTGCAGAGGAGGAAGTGCTGGATGTCTTGAAATGGGTAAAGGTGGATAAATCCCCATGACCTGATCAGGTGTACCCTAGAACTCTGTGCGAAGCTAGAGAAGTGATTGCTGGGCCTCTTGCTGAGATATTTGTATCATCAATAGTCACAGGTGAGGTGTCAGAAGGCTGGAGATTGGCTAACGTGGTGCCACTGTTTGAAGAAGGGTGGTAAGGACAAGCCAGGGAACTATAGACCAGCGAGCCGGACGTCGGTGGTGGGCAAGTTGTTGGAGGGAATCCTGAGGGACAGGATGTATATGTATTTGGAAAGGCAAAGACTCATTAGGGATAGTCAACATGGCTTTTTGCGTGGAAAATCACATCTCACAAACCGGATTGAGTTTTTTGAGGAAGTAACAAAGAGGTTGATGAGGGCAGAGCAGTAGATGTGATCTATATGGACTTCAGTAAGGCGGTCGACAAGGTTCCCCATGGGAGACTGATTATTAAGGTTAGATCTCACGGAATACAGGGAGAACTAGCCATTTGGATACAGAACTAGCTCAAAGGTAGAAGACAGAGAGTAGTGGCGGAGGACTGTTTTTCAGACTGGAGCCTGTGACCAGTGGAGTGCTACAAGGATCGGTGCTGGGTGCTCTACTTTTTGTCATTTATACAAATGATTTGGATGCGAGCAGAAGAGGTACGTTAGCAAGTTTGTAGATGACTCCAAAATTAGAGGTGTAGTGGACAGCGAAGAGGGTTACCTTGGATTGCAACAGGATCTTGACCAGATGGGCCAATGGGCTGAGAAGTGGCAGATGGAGTTTAATTCAGATAAATGCGAGGTGCCAATGGTAAGGTACTGGGGAGTGTTGCTGAACAAAGAAAGCTTGGAGTACAGGTTCATAGCTCATTGAAAGTGCAGTCACAGGTTGATAGGATAGTGAAGAAGGCATTTGGTATGCTTTCCTTTATTGGTCAGAGTATTGAGTACAGGTGTTGGGAGGTCATATTGTGGCTGTACAGGACATTGGTTAGGCCACTGTTGGAATATTGCATGCAATTCTGGTCTCCTCCCTATCAGAAAGATGTTGTGAAACTTGAAAGGGTTCAGAAAAGATTTACAAGGATGTTGCCAGGGTTGGAGGATCTGAGCTACAGAGAGAGGCTGAACAGGCTGGGGCTGTTTTCCCTGGAGCGTTGGAGGCTGAGAGGTGACCTTGTAGAGGTTTACAAAATTATGAGGGACATGGATAGGGTAAATAGACAAAGTCTTTTCCCTGGGGTCAGGGAGTCCAGAACTAGAGGGCATAGGTTTAGGGCAAGAGGGGAATGATGTAAAAGAGACCTGAGGGGCAACTTTTTCACGCAGAGGGTGGTATGTGTATGGAATGAGCTGCCAGAGGATGTGATGGAGGCTGGTACAATTGCAACATTTAAGAGGCATTTGGATGGGTATATGAATAGGAAGGGTTTGGAGGGATACGGGCCGGGTGCTATCAAGTAGGACTAGATTGGGTTGGGATATCTGGTCGGAATGGACGGGTTGGATGGGTCTGTTTCCATGCTGTACATCTCTATGGCTCTATGACTTGATGTCACCATCATTCCAGTGTGGGGTGTACAATGTTACAAATCATACAACACCAGGTAATAGTCCAACAGGTTTAATTGGAAGCATGAGCTTTCGGAGCGCCACTCCTTCACCAGGTGAAGACACACACAGACACACACACACACACACACACACACACACACACACACATACACACACACGTTGGTGGGGTGAATTTGTACTTGCAGAGTTACTTTGTACTTTGCTCAAAAACTGCATGAATCCATGTAAGACTCTGTTAGCTCACTTTTTAGGATCGTATCAATCTAAACACGACGACACAGACAGGGACCACAGGGGGCTAACACCTTCAATGCCACAACATCTTATCTGGGCTGACACCAATTGTTACAGTTAACCTGAGAATGTAACTTTTTAAAAAAATGTTGTGATTTACATCAGAAAGAAGTGAAACTATCATGGTCATTCTAACAGATGAGAGACTGAACAAAGAATCAAGGTATTTTTCCATGTATAATTTCAGTTACATCACACTGTCAACTTTTGCTATAAATTCTGTGTCTGACAACTGAATACTCCACAACCACCTGATGAAGGAGCGTCGCTCCGAAAGCTAGTGCTTCCAATTAAACCTGTGGGACTATATCCTGGTGTTGTGTGATTTGTAACTTTGTACACCCCAGTCCAACACCGGCATCTCCAAATCATTCTCGTCAGGGTAAGGCTGAGATTAACAGGTCCATCCAGTTACTCTGGGACAATGGTCAATATGAATGGTGTTGTAGAGTGGTTCATATCTCACAATCTGCAGCTCCACCTCCTGAGAACACAGCCAGTCCTCCACATTCACATTACTCCAGTTCACACAGAGCTGGCTCCTGGATTCTGAAATTCTCATCTGCAGCATGGTTCACATTTTTCACAGAAGACTTTCACTTCATTTGAACAAAGGGTCTTTGAAGCAGTCCCTTGAGTCAGCTTCACCCTTCTAGGTAATGGCAGATCATCCACTTCAATGAAATATTCCCACAATATTCCCATTCCTATTGATGCTGTTATTGTTGAGTCATAGAGTCACACAGCACGGGAACAGACTGTTCGGTCCAACTAGTCCATGCTGACCATAATCCCACACTAAACTAGTTCCACCTGCTTGGGCTCGGCCCATATCCCTCCAAATATTTCTTATTCATGTCCTTATCCAAATGTCCCTTAAACATTGTAACTGTATCCAGATTCACCACTTTCTTTGGATGTTCATTCCACACACAAATCAGTCTGTGTAGAAAAGTTGCACCTCATGTCTTTTTTAAATCTGTCTCCTTTCACCTTAAATATCTGTGGGCGGCGTGGTGGCACAGTGGTTAGCACTGGTGCCTCACAGCACCAGAGACCGGGGTTCAATTCCCACCTCAGGTGACTCTCCGTGTGGAGTTTGCACATTCTCCCCGTGTCTGTGTGGGTTTCCTCCGGATGCTCCGGTTTCCTCCACAATCCAAAAATGTGCAGGTTAGGTGAATTGGCCATGTTAAATTCCCCGTAGGGTTAGGTGAAGAGGTAAATGTAGGGGGGGTGGGTTGCGCGTTGGTATGGAGTTGTTGGGACGAAGGACCTGTTTCCACACTGTAAGTAATCTAATCTAATCTAATCCCTGAACTCACCATCATATTCCCCCTTGTCTTAATTTCCCACTCGAGGGAAGAGTCACCTGCCATTCACCATATTTATATCCCTCATGATTTTATAAACCTCTGTAAGGTCACCCTTCAACCTCCTCTGCTCCAGTGAAAGACATCCCAGCCTATCCAACCTCTCCTTTTCGCTCAAATCCTTCATTCCCGGAAACATCCTCGGTAATCTCTTCTGAAACTTCTCTCCAGCTTTAATAATATCCAGCCTATGACAGAGTGACCAGAACTGGACACATTACTCTAGAAGAGGCCTCACCAATCTCCTGTACAACCTCAACACAGTGTCCCAACTCTGATACTCAAACATCTGAGCAATGAAGGCAAGTGTGCTCAACGCCTTCTTAACCGATCTGTCTACATTTGATGCCAACTTCAAAGAATTTTGTATCTGAACCATTGGGTCACCCTGTTGTACAACATCACAAAAGACCCTACTTTTAATTGATTAGATTCCCTACAGAGTGAACACAGGCCCTACGGCCCAACCAGTCCACACTGCCCCTCCGAAGAGTAACCCACCCAGACCCATTTCCCTCTGACTAAAGCACCTAACACTATGGTGTAATTTAGCATGGTCAATTCACCTGACCTGCATATCTTTGGATTGTGGGGGGAAACCCATGCAGACAGGGGGAGAATGTGCAAACTCATACAGACAGTCACCCGAGGCTGGAATCGAACCCAGATCCCTGGTGCTGTGAGGCTGCAGTGCTAACCACTGAACCACCATGCCGCACGTGTATTGCATAACTCATATGAGGTCAACTGGCTGACCTCATTACAATCACTGCATCCTGCCCTCTCTGAATCCGAGACCAGAGGCCTGGCCTTTTTTTTTGTAGCTGCTCCTGGGATGTTTGAGCATCGGGGTCAGGTTCCTTTAACACTGCCCCTGAGAGAGGCAGCTTGTGATTGGCAGTAACTTGCCTCTTACCTCTGGAGCATCTCTGAAGACGTTCATTCTGATCTTCAGGCGACAATGGCATCAAGGTGGTGACACCCGCCATGTCCATCTCAGATTCCGAGGTCTCTTCATCGCTTGATGGGCAGGGAGAACCCACGGCTTCTGTCAGCCCTTCTGATGTGTCTGGCTTCTCGGGTCAGTTTGGATTCCACACTGTTTGCGCGTTTGCAGCTTTCATGTGGACCATGTGCTTGTTCAGGAATGTCAGACCAACATGAACATTATACATCACTGGACCTGACCTTGCACTGACCATGCCTCTTACCCATTCAGGGATCATCCTGTGGTTCCTACACTAAACATTGTCCCCTGAAGTAAAGTGTCTTTCGTTCACCAGAGTCTTGTGTCCGGCATTGACATTCCAAATGCCACTGACACACCGCCACTCCCACCAACCCCCCCAACCCCACCCCACCCCAAGCAGGTCTGGGAAGATCAGGTTTAACCTGGTGTGGCATCTTCTCCCCATTAGTAACTCTGTTGGATATATCCCTAGAGTTGTAAGCGGGGTGGTCCTGTACTCAAATAGGAGCCAATACAGTTTGGTATCTAATGAAGCCATTGGCTGTTCGTTAAGCATGTCTTCAAAGCTTGTACTGTTCTTTCTGCCACACTATTGGATGGTGGATGGTGTGGAGCTGTCATGATGTAAAATGCCATTTGACTTTAAGTAATTCTCCAATTCTCTGCTGGTAACTGATGGCCCTTTATCTGTGACCAACAGTACTGGGAGGGCGTGTCGTGCAAAAGATGCAGCTTTTCTATTGTCGTCCCCATGTTTGATGAATGTACTCTATGCACATCCATCCACTTTTTGTGGGCGCCTACAATGAGTAAGAACATTGAGCCTGTGAAAGGAGCCTGCAGAATCAATGTGTAACCGAGTCCAGGATTTACCGGCCATTCCCAAGAATGTAGGGGAGCTGCTGGTTGTAATTGTTGCCCTTTTTGGCACTCTGGGCACTGCCCCACAAATGTGGTTATGTCTGCATCTAATCCTGGCCATCCGATGTAAGTTCTTGCCAAAATCTTCATTTTGAAAACCCCTGGATGACCCTGATGGAGTTCAGCCAGTATCTGGTGGTGACCTTTGCTCCCCATAACAAATCGCCATTGTCTACTGTGATCTGGTCCCTCCAGGTCCAAAAAGGTTTCAGATCTGGTTGTGATGGTCCTTTGGTTTCACCCATCACCACCAGCTGTTTTAGTTCTGCCAGGACCAGATTTTTCTGTGTCTAAAGTCTGATATGATCAGCTGTGAAGTGTGTCCATAACATTTCAAACCACGACGAACGCTTCCTGTGGTACTACCACCAGTGGTGTATCTGCCATTAGGAGGCGGCTCAATGCATCTGCATTTGTTACTTGGCCTTCCTGATGGTGTTCCAACTTGTAATTATACACACTTAGTATCATAGCCCACCATGGGAGTGAGTCTGAAGCTAGGGCCGGCACTGCCTTGTCCTCTTTAAGGAGACCAGAAGGGGTTTGGGGGTCTATTCTTATTACACATTTACATCCAGGAAGGTATTAGTGGAACTTCCTGACTCCAAAGTATGACCATCAAACCTCCCTTCTCTATCTGGGCATGTTTACGCCTTACATTAGCCAGTGTCCTGGATGCGTACGCTATCGGGCGTTGCTCTCCATTGTGCCACTTACCAGCCAATGGGAGCCTGATTGCTATACAGGGAGGCATCACATGTCAATAGCAGATCTCACTTGGGATGATAGCTGTTTCTTCACTTCCCTGAAAGCTGTGCCTTGGCTACATGCTCATTTCCAAGCTAACCCTTTTCTAAGAATTGATGCAAAGTGCTGGGAAGGAGGCTCGGTTATACACGAGCATTCCGTAATAATTCACCAGCCCAAGCAAGGACATAAGCTCCCATACAGACATGGGAGCCGGGGCACTTTTGATAGCCCTCATTCCAACGGGTTTCACCTTGTCTTGTCAACGCTGTGTCCCAAGTAGGTCACTTGGGGGTGCCTGAACACACATTTTTCTCCACTCTAAGCTGTATACCCACCTGGGAGAAATGTCTAAAGAATATGTTAAAGTTCTCGAAGAGTTCCGTATTGATCTTCCCTGCTATTAGCGTGCCATGGTGGAAAAAGTTCTCCATCATCCGCTGAAAGGTTACACAGGCTGACAATACCCAAATGGCTGTCCCATATACTGGTACAATCCCAAATGGGTATTGACTGTAGTATACTTCTGGGAATGCTCATCTAACTCCAATTGCAAGTATAGGTGGCTCATGTCCAGCTTTGTGAAGGACTGGATCCTGCCAGCTTTGCATATAAACCACCTGCGTGAGGGATTGGGTATTTATCCAGCCGCAAGAAGCGGTTTACCATTTGTTTAAAATCCCCACAAAGGTGAACCAACCCATCTAGTTTCACAATCTAGTTTCACAATCAGTCCAATTGGTGCTGCCAATTTCCCAAACTGGACCGCTCTGATGATTCCATCACATTCCAGCCTCCTGATTTCTGCCTCGACTTTTGCCCGTAAGGCAGTTGGCTGTGGGCGAGCTTTCCAAGATCGTGGAATTGCTTCCTGGCCAACTATCCCTTGATAGTCCCTAGACCTTCCTGAAAAACTTCTTGGTATTTAATTAGAACTTCACTCAGGCAGCCATTTTCTAATCAAAAAGGTTTGCCCCATCAAGCTTGAGCCCAAGCCTTTTAGCACAATCAGCTGTATCTGAACCAGCTTATAAGAGACACAACCAAAGTTGGATCGGTAATCTGTAAATGTTCTGTGCTGTGGGTCCTCAATCTAGCCGAGGTCTTGAGAAAACAAGTGTTGGAGTTCCGAGTCAATTTTGCGATCTGTGATCACTGAAATGGCCAGGCTGGTTTCAACCTCCCTTAGAACCAGGTGCCCATTTAACTACATGTTTATTTTAATTCCTTCGAATTTGGAAGTTGTTAAAAAATGTAACTGTTCCAAACTAGATGAGAGTGGACTTCCCAGGGTGTGCACTCGCCTGGATACTGACCTATAATTTTCCTTATTCAATTTAGGTTGAGTGGGATACTTTTGCTGTCACAAGTCCTAATACCGGAAGCAACTACAATTGCTTGCTGGCCCGGATCCTGAAGAAAATTTTAACCCTTTGGTCAAGGCTTGTCTATGTCTTGGGGTTTTGATGTGATCTGACCTGGTGGCTCTCTGTTCAGTATATGTCCTGAGTGAGACTTTGCAATTGCCTTCACTCAAGTGGTGTTCCCCAAACTCACTTAGACTGGTGAGGATGTCCACTTCCATCGGAATATCCCGCAACTTATATGCTCCACTCACCACATTTGCCAACGATAAAGCCAGTTGTAGTCCCTGTTTGAAGTCCAATTGGGCTTTAAATAGTAGGTGTTTTTGCATAGTTACATCATCATTAATGAGTGTCTCAGCATCTCATTACGGGTTAAACCAATGTTACCTGCCTCTGCCAGTTGTCTTAACCTAATCAAAAATCCTGATATGGATTGCTGTGATTCTGTTCGCCGAGCTGGAAGTTTTTGTTACAAACGTTTCGTCCCCTGTCTAGGTGACATCCTCAGTGCTTGGGACCCTCCTGTGAAGTGCTTCTGTGGTGTTTCCTCCGGCATTTATAGTGGCCTGTCCCTGCCGCTTCCTGTTGTCAGTTTCAGCTGTCCACTGTAGTGGCCGGTATATTGGGTCCCAAAGGACTAGCCACACTACCATACATCAAGAACATCTCTGAACTGACAGCCAGACTACTGCGACCACTAGGACTTATAACAGCACACAAACCAACAGCCACACTCAGACAACAACTCACCAGAACGAAGGACCTGATACCCAGCATGAGCAAAACTAATGTAGTGTACAAAATCCCATGCAAGGACTGCACAAAACACGATATAGGACAAACAGGAAGACAGCTAACGATCCGCATCCATGAACACCAACTAGCCACGAAACGACATGACCAGCTATCCCTAGTAGCCACACACGCAGACGACAAGCAACATGAATTCGACTGGGACAACACTACCATTATAGGGCAAGCCAAACAAAGAACAGCCAGGGAATTCCTAGAAGCATGGCACTCATCCACAAACTCCATCAAGAAACACATCGACCTGGACCCAATATACCGGCCACTACAGCGGACAGCTGAAACTGACAACCGGAAGCTGTAGGGACAGGCCACTATAAATGCCAGAGGAAACATCACAGAAGCGCTTCACAGGAGGCTCCCAAGCACTGAGGATGTCACCTAGACAGGGGACCAAACGTTTGCAACAAAACTTCCAGCTCGGCGAACAGAACCACAGCAACGAGCACCCGAGCTACAAATCTTCTCACAAACTTTGAACTGATATGGATTCCCCAGTTCTCAAATTGCTGAGTAAAAACGATAGCAATTCAGAATTAGATGAGGCTTGGCATTGTAATATTCCTTAACTAAATCCATCAACTCGTGAAAGGTTTTAGTATCTGGTCCCTCAGGCCGGGTTAGGCTCCTAATATCTGAAAAAGCAGCAGGTCCAAAAGCTATCAGGAGAATTAATTTTCGCTTTACATCTGTCCCAATGTCATTTGCCCATTTAAAAATAAAACAAGGACGCATTCTCTCCACATACTGGGTCCAGTCATTGGCAAGATCGAACAAATCAAACTTCCCAAATAACAGCATGATGCCAGAAATGCTCACCCCAGCTCAAAGGCACCTGTTGTAAGCAAACTTCTTCAGGAGCACACTTTGCTCTCATCACCACTCAACTCCACAGAGGCCAGTATCCCGTCACCAAGTCACCCTTTATTTAATCATGGAAAGTCCTTTGACACTGATCCAGCTTCCTCAGAACCATCCCAGAGTGTGAGAATGTCTGATACTCTTGTCCTTGTCTGTCAGCCAGGGCTCCCTAATTGGGGGATGTTAATCTGGTCCAATCAAGGAACTCCTATTCTCCTATCTTGTGCCTTTCTTTTTAATATGCAAACTCCTGATTCAGTTTGTAGGAGATTCAGAAATGCTTGGGGCCAATGCAGAGGTCAGGTACTCTTTAATGATCAGTTCACCATTTTGGTAAATCCTCCAAGCCTCACCGTTATTTACATGGCCAGTCAGAAATGTGGTCTACTACCCAGCTGGACAGGTGCAACAAGATTCATGAAGCTCAGTGCTAGCCAGGACTCAGCACTGCATTGGAACAGTGTAGCTGTTACAACCAGTGAAGTCCATCCTCTCAGTCACTGGCACATCAAGACTGCATTAATGTACAACTTATAAGGATATTGTTCGCCAAATTGATTTTGTGCCTGATACCAACACTCCCAATGACCCTTACTACTGAGAGTCACACGAGCAGTGATATCATAATAGAATTGTACAGCATGGAGACAGGCCTTGCAGTCCAACTCGTCAGTGCCAACCAGGTGTCCGAAACTGAACTCGTCCAATCTGCCTGCGTGTCCCGCTAAACCTTTTTTTTTAGATTAGATTACTTACAGTGTGGAAACAGGCCCTTCGGCCCAACAAGTCCACACCGACCTGCCGAAGCGTAACCCACCCAGACCCATTCCCCTACATTTACCCCTTCACCTAACACTACGGGCAATTTAGCATGGCCAATTCACCGAACCTGCACATTTTTGGATTGTGGGAGGAAACCGGAGCACCCGGAGGAAACCCACGCAGACACGGGGAGAACGTGCAAACTCCGCACAGAGAGTCGCCTGAGGCAGGAATTGAACCCAGGTCTCTGGTGCTGTGAGGCAGCAGTGCTAACCACTTTCCTATCCATGTACCCATGGAAATGTTTTTAAATATTGTAATGGTAGTCAATTCTACCACTTCCTCTGGCAGGTCATTCCATGCACACACCACCATCTAAGAAAACGTTGCCCCTCAGGTCCCTTTTAAAGCTTTCCCCTCTCACCTTTCAACCTATGCCCTCTAGTTTTAGACTCCCCCACTGTGGGGAGAAAACCTTGGCTATTTTCCATATTGATGCCTCTCATGATTTTATAAACAGAACCCATTCACTTCACTTTCACCTCCAAATTCCTCTCCTACTCATGCATCATTCTGACTTGGCCATTTGTCACTGATCACCAAACCATCTCAGAATTCCCTACCTGAACACATTCTGGAGGGGTGTTGATGACATGATCTCTCCAGTCTTGTGAGGACTGAATCCACAGCGCAGCATATGGTCCACACCTCAGATTGAAGAGATACAGAACCTCTGATCCTGACCACCCTGTGTGAAGGATCAGTGAGAAGAGGGTGGCATTTAACCTGGTGGAGCAGCAAAGGTCATTGACCTTCCTCTACACTAACCCAGTGTCTGCCACTGACCAGGCTGGCAAGGTCAGGTGTTGTGTCTTCCTCTGGCAGTGCCAGGAGAACAGGATGTCCCTCCTCTGCCCTGCCCGATCCACAAGCATCTCAAGGTCGCTGTCCATGAACTGAGGTGCTGATTTCTCCTTGTCTGATTCCATGCCAAATATATGGAAGTGGGCAGTCAGGGACTGACTGCGCTTGTCCGGATGCATGATGGCCTTTAAATATGGTGCCTGTGCTCGGGATCCCAGGATATCTCCACAGTGGAGGGTACTTCTGTCTACAGAGAGAATTGGGCTAGCATCAGACGAGAGGGGAATATTACCCAGTTAATGAGGCAAGTTTGGAGTGAACCAAGAAAAGTACAGCACAGGAACATGCCCTTTAGCCCACCAGACTGTGCTGCCATGAGATGCCTTTCTAAACTAAAACCATTTTGCTTCTCCACTGTCAGTATTCCTTTGTTCTCTGCCTATTCATCTGTTCATCAATTTGAATTTCAGAACCATGAGATCATACTGCAATTGTACAAAGCTGTTATGGCCCCATTTGGAGTATTACGTACAGCACTGGTCACCGTGTTATAGGAAGGATGTGGAAGCTTTGGAAAGAGTTCAGAGGGGATTTTTTCTAGGATGTTGCCTGGTATGGAGGGGAGGTCTAACGAGGAAAGGCTGAGGGAATTGAGGCTGTTTTTCATGAGAGAAGAAGGTTAAGAGGTGACTTAATTGAGACGGACAAGATAATCAGAGGTTTAGATAGAGAGATACTGAGAGCCTTTTTCCTCAGATGGTGATGACTAGCATGAGGGTGCGTAGTTTAAATTGAGGGGTGACAGATATAGGACAGATGTAAGAGATTGTTTCTTGACTCAGGGGGTAGTAGGGGCATGGAACGCACTGCCTGCAACAGTAGTAGACTCGCCAACTTTAAGGGTATTTAATGGTAATTGGATAGGCATATGGACGAGAATGGAATAGTGTGGGTTAGATGGGCTTCAGATTGGTTCCATAGGCTGATGCAACATCGAGGGCTGAAGGGCCTGTACTGCGCTGCAATGTCCTATGTTCTATGTTCTATGATCTAAGTCCTGCTTTTGCTTGTTTTACCAAAATGCAACAGCATAATTTATCCAAATTAACTCGATACGCCACTCCTCAGCCTATTGACCCAAACAATCAATAACTCTTTGCAATCTTACATAAACCTCTTCACTGTCCACTACACCACCAATTTTACTGCCATCCACAATCTTACTAACCATGCCCTCTATATTATTTCAAACTGTATCAATATCTGTCTGATCAGACTCAGTGACTGAGCTTCCACAGTTCAGCAGGCAGTCTTCCAGAATTAATAAAACTGTGAAGATTTCAGAGTAAAACCCAATACATCCACATCTCTCTAGCCAACTCTATCAATATGATGGGATATGGATAGTCAGGTCCAGAGTTGTGTCAGATTTCATCCGATCAATTTGTGCAATACTATTTGTTCACTAAGACTAATCTTCTCCAACTCCCTATTCTCACCAGTCCCTTGGGTTTCTGTTATTTTCGAGAGATTATTTTATCTCCCTTTCTGAATGCAGACACAGCATAATTGTTATTTAGCTTCAGTGGACAACCCCAAACATCTTCCTTCTTTGAGATGTCTGATATCTGAGGAAGTGAAAATGTACCCGTTATAAGGACAGAGGGTGATGTCAGAGTTTGAGATGTCAGTCCCATGAGGAACACCCTCTGAGTTCCCAGAAAACTCTCTATAACCCGGGAAGAAAACAATGAGTCCTGTGGGAATTTTGTTTGATTTCAAATAAATCCCTTTGTAAATCAGATTTTGTAACAGAAAGGATACAGCTGAGGGATTCTTTATCCCAAAGGGTGTAGTTCTAATAGATGCGATTGTGAGTCGGTAGCTCACAGGCTGGTAATTGAATGGAGGTGATCAGTGTCTCGCCCACTGACTGGAGAGCTGATAACAGACCCACATCAGTCCTCTCAGGGAAAGCTTGCTGCATTCAATGACCCTCAAGCACTGCTGGCTCCTGGCTGCTGATGGCACTGTACCTGAGAGACCTAGCATCAGCACTGACTCCCAGGCTGATAGGTGTGTGATACCAGGGAGAGGATCACAGGACACTGTCATGGGGGTGTGGTGTGAGTGAGGTGGGTCAGTAGAAAGGGCAGGAGTGTGGGTCCCTCTAATGGCCAGATCCTGATGTTGGTTTATTTTCTTCTTCATTCATGCGATTTGGGTTTGACCCATCCCTAATTGCCCTGGAGATGGCGACGGTGAGCTGAGTTCATGAATTGCTGGCATCCTTTGGGTACTTGGGCATCCACAATGCTGTCAGAAAGGGAGTTCCAGGTATTTGATCCAGTGACACTGAAGGAACGGTGATATATTTTCAAGTCAGGGTTGTGTGTGGTTTGGAGGGGATCTTGCAGGAGGTGGTGTTCTCATGTAATTACTGCCCTTAGACCTTCTAGAGAGTAGAGAGCACAGATTTGGATGTTGGTGCCAAAGGAGCAAGCTGATTGGTTGAAATACAATCTGAGGGATTTTCCAGCCTTCCCTATACAGGCAAGTGGTGTGTAGTCTATCCCACTCCTGACCTGTACCTTGTCGATGGTGAACAGGGTTCAGTGAGATACTGCAGTGTATCTTGTAGATGGTACACATTGTTAACTTTGTGTGTTGATAGTGGGAGGAGACATTTCCAAAGGAGCTGATTTCCGGGGCTGAGGTGGGAGAGGCTGCCCTTGTCATCGAGGCTGTGTCTGAACAAATGTGATATTAAGGAGTTCCAGCAAAACTGGAATCAGTGGGAACTGGGAAGAATTTCCACTGGTTGGAGTCATACCTGGCACATGCTCATTAACCATTTCCCTCTTCAATGGGACTGACTGAAGCCGTCTCGAAGCTGTCTCTGTTACCAGTTTCATTTCATTCTTCATCTCAATTGACCCCTCCTGAGAAATCTTTTCTGTCCCTTTCGGGTGTTAAGGAACACCAGCCCAAATAAATCTCTGAAGAAGAGTCCCACTGAACATGAATCTGCTTCTGTCTCCAGAGATTCAGCAAGACCTGGACAATATCTGGGATTGGGCTGACAGGTGGTAGGTGACATTTAGAATGGAGAACATAGAACATACAAGAGTGCAGCACAGAAACAGGCCCTTCAGCCCAACATATCTGTGCTGACCATGATGCAACTCTACACCATTCCTAACTACCTGCACAAGGTCTATATCCCTCTGTTCCCTTAAATGTCTCTTAAACTTTACTCCCATATCTACATCTTCCAGCGCCCTGGGTAGCACATTCCAGGCACTGACCACACTGTGTATAAAAACCTCCCCTCGCACATTCTCCTCTCGCCATAAACCTGTGCCCACTAGTGTTTGAGATTTCCACCCTGGGATAAAGACTCTGACTATCCACTCTCTCCATGCATCTCATTATTTGATATACTTCCATCAGTTCGTCCCTCAGCCTCTGATGTTCTAGTGAAAACAATCCGAGTGCGCCCAAACTCTCCTTATAGTGAATACACTCCAATCCAGGCAACATCCTGATAAATCTCTTTTGCATCATGTCCGAGGCCCCCACATCCTTCCTGTAATCTGCAGCTCGACATTGCAACTTTTATTCTCAAGCCCCAGATTAATGAAGGCAAACATGCCACATGTCTTCTTTACAACCTTATCCACTTGTATTGCCACTTTCAGGGAGCTAGTGACTTGACCCAAGATCCCTCTGCAGATCAATTCTTGCCATTTATTGTATAATTTTGAATTCTTCCATTTGACCTTCCAAAGTGCATCATAATTTGGATTAAACACCACATGCCATTTCATTGCCCATCTTTCCAAGTGATCTCTATTTGTTGCTGTATCCGTTGACAACCTTCCTCACTGTCCATAACTGCACCAATTTGGTTTGCACCACATAACTGTCAGGCACTGACCATCTCCAACAAGAGAGAAGGTAAACATCACCCACTGACATTCAATGGCATCACAGTCACTGGATCCACCACTTCAGTGAAAACAGACACAACATATTCATTCAGCTCCTCGACCACTTCTCTATTCCTGAAAATAATCCATCCAACTCTGTCTGGAATGAACCCACATCCGTTTTAGCCAAATCATCACCAATGGAAGCTTTTGCAGTACATTTTTGATTTTTATGGATTACATTCATATTCATTTCTCCTGTTCATTACAAGTTTCTTCGTCCTCCTTTGCGGAACCATTCTAGTGAGGACCCTCTGCAACCTCTTAAGGAGACTCATGTATTCCCTAAAATGTGATCATCAATGGCCACAATGGTCATAACAGAATTTCATAGGGGTTCAGCAAAACTTCCTCGATTGAAGAATCAATCATCTCGTTATAAACTCAAGGCCCTGTTTGCTTTGCTATTCACTCTCTCAATAAAGATCGGTGCACCAAAATTCCCCTGTCCCTCTGCCATGCAATGTTTCGAACAGTGCCGTTAAGTTGATGTCGACTCTCAGAATTCCTCACCAAAACTGTATCCCCTTATCGGCCACGGGACTGTCCATTCTGATTGCTTTTCGATTCTGTTCCTGTAATCATGATGGAACGGAATGATGGAGGGTTCCCAATGGGCTGAAAGCCTGACTCCTGTTGCTGTTGCCCTGTAACCTACTCTGATTCAGACAGGTTTTGTCACGAGGAATGAGGATTAAATGTTTATATTCTTAATTCTGTTGCAGGACTATTCCCAACATAACTGATGGGAAACAATATGAAGAACTGGTCCTTGATTTCCTGAGAGACTTGGAAAAAGACAAGAGAATACTTAATGGGAAATTTGTTATTGGTTGGTATAAGAAACATGGACTGACACAAATAGCTTTAGAAAAGGAATTGAAATGAAATTTTTCTAGAAGGTTCTGTTACCTTTATACATTTTGAACAGTGAGATGTGCTTAATTCTAAAACTGTTTTGTCTTCCCCAAACTACACATTGCATTAACCTAGACTACTGTGCCTAACTCTGGTCTCCGTACCTTGAGAAAGATATACCCTTCTCCCTCACTTCCAGTGAATGCAGTGACTGTTCCTTAGACATATTATGGACATGTGCCCACTTTGGGCTTATGCCCAAAACATTGATTCTCCTGCTCCTTTGATGCTGCCTGACCTGCTGCGCTTTTCCAGTAACACATTTTTAAGCAATTCCACCAATGTCCTATCTCAGAAATCCCGGTGTCCTGTTTATAAACACTGCCCTCTACTGGCAGTCAGTTATTGTATTTCCAATCAAGAATACAAGCATTTATTCTTCATTCAAAGTTATTCAGTTGCATTAACATCAAAAGAGAGTATTTTGTTCTCCATTTACAGTCACTGTTCCCACTGGTTTTTTAGTCTAATGATTCCAATCAATGGAATTATCCAAGTTACACTTCATTGGCCCCGGAATTCTGATCAGGAGTCAGTCGTTGTCACCGACACACTTCCCCCATTCCCCCTGACCCGACAACACCCCCGACATGACCGTGTCAGACCGGACAAACCCCCTCCACCAGACACCCATGACCCAGCTGGTCCCGAAACTCCATCACCTCCTCACCAGCCCCAGGAGTCTACAGATCCCTCATCACTGACCCACTACTCCACTTCGCCCCGACCACAGCCCCATTGGAATGGGATACCTTCCCTCCACCCCATTACCAGCAAAACAACAGCCCCTCCCTTTCACCAGCCTTCACACCCCATTCAGCCCAACCCCACTAGACCGGAAAGCTGCCCCTGAACAGACACCCCCTGCTCCTGCCAATGGGATTGGGACTGACAGCCAACTGCATTCCCCCATCACCACCCAATACCCACCCAGCCCCTACCTCACTAACCTGAAACCCCACCCACAGTGACCCAGGTAGAAGTGACCCTCCCTCCTGACCAGGTAGCCCCGCACTCCATCCCTAAACCATCAGGACCTGGAATATCCCGATCCTCGATACAATTCCAGCTGATCCATAAATCCCATTCCACTCCATTCTGATCCCAGCAAAACCAACATGCCCCCTCTACACCTACCTGATCTCTTGTCAGACCCCAAAGGTTCTCTCACTTACTTGACAATATACCCCTCCGCCCTGGCACCATTTTCTCCCACTATCCTGGTCCTCTACCTTCCTCACACACATTCCATTGAAACCCCTCACCCACCTGCCACTTTGTCCATCCTCCTTCCCAGCCTCTCATCAACTGCAGCCCCTCCCGCTCCTGCCCATCATTAACCCTTCACACTTCCCTCCACTCTCACCTCCGCACGATGGTTTTCAGCAGTCCTGGGGGCTGTACCGTCTTGTCCTTCCCCCGGGTCATAAAAAAGAAGATCCACCATTCAATGAGATCATTGCTGATCTTCTCCTTCAAATCCACTTTCCCACACTGTCCCTCGATTGGGTAATCTGTCCAATGATGTCATTGCACTCACTGTAATTCACTCTTGGGTACGGAGAGTAAAACAACTGATGTCATCCACTGCTACAACTGAAGTGAGATTTTTGTACTCTTCACTCCCTTTGTAATAAAGGATAAGATACTGTTTGTTTCTCCAGTAGCTTGCTGAATCTGTCCATTAACGCTCTGTGCTTGTCGTAGAAGGACATCCAGGTCACTCTGAATGCTACCATTTTACAGTCACTCACCAATTCTAAACATTGCCCTGGGATATTTTTTCCACATTTGGCTACCATTACATTTCCCCAAATTCTATCCCATCTGCCCAGTTCCTGCCCCCTCCCTCAAACCCATATGGAGGAACCATGTGGCCTTCCAGCCACACATTAACCAGACATCAGGTTCCAGCTCTGGTCGCTCTGACTGTCCCTGACAGAGCTGACCTGGATGCTCGAGTTCCATTTAATATCCTTTATAGTGAGGATTTCTCTTCAAAACTAAATTATTGCTCAGTGTTTCAGATTCATTTGGGCATTGGTGACATCAGTTTAAAGACTTCTTCCAGCACGTACAGAGGGTTAAATTCAATTGTAGATGGGGAGCTGGGTCCTTCACTGGGAAGCAGGGATTAAATGTTCTATTCTCTAATCTTGTTTGAAATGAATGAATCGTGTACAGCCTGAGACAGGGATGGTCCTGGTGATGGATTATACTTCTGTTTAATCTCAGTCATGCTGGGTCAGAATGTTTCACGTTGATGTGGTCAGAGCTCATTGACAGTGGGAGGGATTACAGAGCCTGGTTGTTTGAGGTTGGTTGGTGCTGGAACTGCCCTGTGGAGTATCCCTACATGGAATGGATTTGTATTCCATCAATACTCATTGTTGTGACCCTTTTGGAATGATGTCCCACCTTCATCTGAAAGTTAGTGACACATGAGAATCAGTCAGCTTTGTGCTGTTGTGTCTGAGGTCAGAGGTTTCACTTGTTGAACTCTGCAGCACAAGGGAAGGGGGCAGGAGAGTGGGAGCTTTCATTGAGGCTCAGGACCAGGAGGGGTCAGTGAGAGGAGGAAGAGGGATGTGGAGTGGAGCCTAGAGGAAGGAATAAAGCAGCTTCAAACTGATCTCTAAAATGGTGCTAGAATCCCAATGTGAAATCAGAATCCAGAGTCTGATGATAGAATAAAATTCAGCTTCAGATCTCCTCGCCCCACACTGGTAGCTCCCACTCACATACAGACTGACTGAATGTGTGATTGAAGAAATGATCTATTCCAATATGATTCCTGTTAAAAGGCCGTTCATTCACAGGCTTCTCGTGTGGAATGAAGAAGCCATTGTCTTCGAGTCAGTGTTTGTCTGTGTTTTTCTAACTGCTGGGAATGTATTCTCACTGTGAAATAAAGAGGGTGATGCATCACAACACTCAGTCTCCTGTTCAATTCTCACTCTGAGGGAAATCCGGGTCACTGATCACATCACAATTTTAACATTAGATACAGCCTTCCACATTTCAGTGAAATGCATGTGTGAAAGTATCGAAGATTAAAAGTAATAATTCTATTTCAGAAAATGATCCTACATTAATGGAGGGCATTTGGCCCACTGTGTGCATGAGCCATGGGCAAGGTGGAGGGATATAAAATCATGGAGTTACATGTGTGGTTCAATGATTAATGTGTGTGGAATGGCTTTCAGTTTCACAACATTCCAGGTGCAGTCTCCCTGACGCCTCATACAGTTTCATCACCTCCTTTAATCCTGCCTTTCTCCTGGAATTAATGCCAAAATTCCTTTTCCTGTATCTACACACTAGTTCCTGTAATTCATGCATTAGGACACCCAGATCCCTCTGCAATGAAGCTCACTGATCTTTCTTCCCATTTAGTCGATGACTTGCCTTTCTATTCATCCAATCACGGTGAGTAACCTCTCACTAATCCAAGGTAAATTCCAATCTGTGAAATTTTAGCCATTCATTTGTAAATTTCTATTTTTTTTCATTACAGCCTACTTTCCCATTAATTGTCATGTCATCGACAAATCCCTGATCCTTTGGAATGGGAGAGCAGGCTCGAGGGGCTGAATGGCCCACTCCTGTTCCCATTTCCCATGGTATTGTAGTTACAGTGAAAGTCACCATCATCCCAGAGGCTGTTCTCTCCCATTAGACAGAGGTGGCTGCTGGTGCAGAGTTATACCTGAGGGTCAGCAGGCCTCAGGCAAGTGGTGAGGGGGAATATGATGGGGTAGCATTGTTGGTGTGTGATAGAATAGTAAGGATAGTACAAAATGATCTGGAATCAGAAGATGTAGAATCCATAAAGGTGGAGGTAATAAATGAAACAGGTGAGAGGATACTGTGACAAGTTGTCTATCAGAAGTACCACAGAATCCCTACAGTGTGGAAGCAGGCCTTTTAGCTCACTGAGACCACAACAACCCCCTGAACAGTATCCCACCCAGTCACACCCCCTACCTACCCCTGTAACCCTCCATTTAACACGGCTCACCTACCTCACCTGCACATCCCTGGGCACTCTGGGCAATTTAAACTATTCACCTTTGGACTGTGGGAGGAAACTGGATTACCCGGAGGAAATTCACACAAATACAGGAGAATGCATAAACTCCACACAGACAGTTGCCCCCATGGGTGGAGCTAAAGGAGACAGGCAGGAGGCTGGAGGAACACAGCAAACCAGGCAGCATCAGGAAATGGTGATGTCGATGTTTAGGGTGTAGCCCTTCTTCAGGACAGGGGGTGGGTGTAAGGGGAGCTGCAGATAAAGGGGGTGGCAGGGGCAGGGTGGTGAAGTGGCGAGAGGTGAAAGCAGGCAGAGGGTACGACCTGGTTGGTCAATGGGAGGAATGAATCTGGATGGTGGCTGGGGAGCAGTGGAAAGGATGGGGAGGGGCTGGGAAGGGAGTTGGGGAATGTGAAGTGAGGATAATTGAAATTGGAGAACCCAATGTTGAGTCCCCTGGGCTGTAGGCTGACCAGGCAGAAGATGAGGTGTTGTTCCTCCAATGTGCGGTGTGGTTCATTGTAACAATGGAGGAGGCCAAGGATGGTCATGTCGGAAAGGGAGTGGTTAGGGCGAAGTGAAATAGGAGGTTACTGGGAAGTCCAGCCAGCCCCTGCAGGCCCAGCTGCGATGCTCGGTGACTGTACCTTCAGTTTACGCTCGGACGCCCCGATGTAGAGAAGACCACACCGGGAGCACCTGATGTAGTAAACTAGGCTGGAGGAGAGGCAGGTGAACCTCTGTCTCACCTGGAAGGACTGTTTGGGGCCTTGGATGGACGTTAGGGGAGTGGTGTACCAGCAGTTTTTGCATCTTTTCCGGTTGGATGGGAAGGTACCTGGGGGTGTGGGGGGTGTTGATGGGGCAAGTGGTGTAAACCAAGAACTGTCGAAGGGAACAGTCCTTGAGGAAGGCAGAGAGGGATGGGGGAGATGAAGATGTTCTTGATGAAGGGGTCGAGTTGAAGTTGGCGGAAGTCTTTAAGGATGATGCGTTGGATGAGGAGACTGGTGGGGTGGGAGGTGAGGACAAGGGGACCTCTGTCTTTATTGTGTTGAGGGGGTGGTTTAGAGCAGTGTAGTGGGGAATGGGGATGGTGTGGTGGAGGGCTGTCTGGATGACAGAAGGAGGAAAGGCCCCGGGTTTGGAATAGGTGGACATCTCGGATGCTCGCGAGCGGAATGTCTCCTCGTTGGAGCAAATGCGGTGGAGGCGGAGGAATAGGGAGATTGGGATGGAGTTCTTTCAGGATACTGGGTGGGAGGAGGTGTAGTCCAGGTTTTAGGGGAGTCTGTGGGTTTGGAGTAAACATTTGTCTGGAGAATGTCACAGGAGATGGAAATGGTGGGGTCAAAAATTCGAGAGGGAGGTGTCCGAGATGGACCAAGTAAATTTGAGAGAGGGGTGGAAGTTCTGGGTGAAGTCGATGAACTGCTCCAGTTCAGCCTGGGAGCAGGACACTGCACCAATTCAGTCATCGATGTATCAGCGAAAGAGTTGGTGCACAGTGCCTGAGTACGTACTGAAGAGGGACTGTTTGACATTGCCAACAAAGAGGCAGGCTTAGCTGGGGCCCATCTGGGTGCTCATGGCCACCCCCTGGGATTTAGAAGAAATGGGAGAGTTGACAGAAAAGTTGTAAATGGTGAGGACTGATTCGGTGAGATGGAGGAGGGTGTTGGTTGAGGGAGACTGGTTGGGTCTGTGGGAGAGGAAGAAGCAGAGGGCCTCAGGTCATTCTTGTGGGGAATGGATGTGTATAAGGACTGCACGTTGACAAGGTGCAAGGCAGAAAATACAATTGTGAACCTGGAGGAATCCTGAAGGTTCAGAGGGGAGGGGAAAAAGCAAATAACTGAAGCAAAGAGGAATTATGAGAAAAGACCAGCAACTAACATGAAGGGGAATCCCAAAGTCTTCTGTAGACATAAAAATAATAATTGAGTGATTAACGGAGGAGCAGGACTGATTAGGGACCAACAAGGGGATTTACACAGAAGCAGGAGGGTATGGCTGAGGTGTGAAATGAACACTTTGCATCTGTCTTTACAAACGAGGAGGATGGTGCCCAGGCCCTGGTGACAGAGGAGGGAACACAGTCACAAAAGGGTTCAATGTTAATAAGGTCATGGTCTTGAGATACAAGCTGTGGTTAATGTCTGGTTCTTGTGATTGGATTTTTTATCTGAAGCAGTACAAACACCAGGGGTGCCATTGTACTGGAAAGACTGGGGCAGCTGATTAAACCATCGAGAAGTGCTGCATTAAAGTGAGATTGACAGGGGGACAGAGTTTAGGAGAAAGTGAGGACTGCAGATGCTGGAGATCAGAGCTGAAAATGTGTTGCTGGAAAAGCACAGCAGGTCAGACAGCATCCAAGGAACAGGAGAATCAACGTTTTGGGCTTATGCTCTGCTTTTCCAGCAACACATTTTTCAGGGACAGAGCTTGCTTTACATAAACAGTGAGAATCCTGTGGTTACATAAGGAGTTATTTTAATTCACTCCAAGGATGTGGGTGTGGCTGGCTGGGAGAGTATTCATTGCCCATTCCTTGTTGCCGTTGAGAAGGTGAACTTCTTTCTTGAACTGTTTGGAACCTAAAATGGCTGGTCAGGGAAGTTTCTGATGCATGCTGGGAAGGGGAATGGCCAAGTGAAGCTAATTCAAAACCACTGAAAGAAATCTGAATTAGTTGCGTTGTAAACAGTTCACAACAACAGAACTCTGTAAAGAGATCAGCCATTCAAAACAGTCGACAGGTTTGAAGGCAATGGACGTGATAAACAGTTACTCCTGCAGCACACAGAACTCATATCTTGTGAAAACACAGCATTAAATTGCTCAAAGACAGTCAGATCAGTGACAAAAATAATAGTGAGCCCCCTGGATGTCTTCACTATTACAGTCACAGAGCAGTACAGTATGGAAATAGACCCTTCCGTCCAACTCTTCCATGCCAACCAGATATTCTAAACTAATCTCGTCCCATTTGCCAACATTTGGCCCATTTCCCTTGTCACAAAGCTGGTTCCTTTTTTCTAAAAGCTGTTCCTTTTCTCAAGGATACTATGTCCTTGGTTTTTTTAAAGAGGGGCCGTAAACACTCCCGGTGCTGATTAGACTGCTTTGGTACAGAGATTAAACGGTATTGAGATGAAAATTGACATTTCACACAAAAGCCCTTCATCAGGAATGGGCTTCCTCTCACTGAGCAGTTAAGTTCAGTCCAGAACTAGTTGGGACCTCAGCAGGGGACTGTGTGAACAGGCTCTCTCTCTTTTTCTGCCCTTCTAACTTCAACTTGGAAACACCTGTTCCATTTTTTAAACTGTGTTTTAAGGGGGTTTGTTTATTGGGACTGTTGTGTATATTCGGAGCCACATAATTAAGTCTTGTTTAGATAGACGGAGTTCTGTAGGGGTCCTTTATTCTGTTCTTTGTGTTTCATTGTATAATCTTGTGAATGAATTTTTATCTGTTTTAAAACCTGTTCGTCAACCTAGCTACCTCACACGGGTAATTTTCAGTGTACACCTACCAAAACAAATTGTAAAGTTGTGGTCTGGGCTGCCTGCTTAAGAATGTTTTGAGTGGTCTGGTGTAGTCCATAACAGATTAGGGGCTCTTTGTGGGATTAAAAAACAGAGAGTGGTCGGCGCTAGTGTCTTTATTCCTGGTGGTGGTTTGGTTGGGGAGACACAACTTGGGATCGTAATGGCTCGTTCAGTCGCCAAAGGTTTTCTGGATGTGGATGTGGGGACATTGGAAGGTTTGTAAAAGGTGAATAAGACCAAGCTGCAGGAATTTGCAGACAAGCTGGAATTGGAACTGCCTGCTTCTGTGAGGAAAGGAGAGAGAATTACAGCAGTAGCTCAATGTTTAAACTTGCTGGAGAAATTATCAGAATCTACAGAGATGGCAAGAATTCAATTGCAATTGAAGCAGCTTGAGTGAGAGGCAAGAGATAAGGAAAGGGCAGCAGAAATGGGACAGTTTGAGTTACGATTAAAAGCAGAATAGAGGGAAGAAGAGAGAGCAGCAGAAGAGAGGGAAGAAGAGAGCAACAGAATAGAGAGAAAAAGAGAGAACTTTTGAACTTCAAAAACTGATACTTAAAAAGGGAAGTCAGCTTAAAAGGCTGGAGATAAAGGCTGAGGGTAGGCTCAGTGAGGAAGAGAGTGAGGAGGAGCAAGCCCCTGGTGGTCAGAGGCCTAGTGAGAAAATGTTTAAGTATGTTCAAGCATTGCCTAAATTTGATGAGAAGGATGTGGAAGCCTTTTTCATCTCATTTGAAAAAGTGGCTAAACAAATGCAGTGGCCAGTGGCAATGTGGGTTTTGTTGATCCAAATGAAACATGTCAGTAGAGCATGTGAGGTATTCACATCACGATCAGAGGAGGGATCTGGGGAGTATGAGGAGGTGAAAAAAGCCATTTTAAGTGCATCTGAGCTTGTACCTGAAGCCTATAGACAACGTTTCAGGAATGTAAGGAGGGACCCTGGTCAAACCTATATTGAGTTTGAAAGGATCAAACGGAGTAATTTTAATAGATGGATAAGAGCTTTAAATATCGAGCAAACCTATGGTTTCCTGAGAGAGGTAATTATTTTGGTGGAATTCAAAAATTCATTACCTGAAGTCATGCAAAGGAAGAGCAGAGAGTTAAAATGGTAAGGTTAGCAGCTGAAGTGGCTGATGATTATGAGCTGCTTCATAAAACTCAGTTTGGCTTCCAGAATCAATTTCAGTCGATGAGGGATAGAAACTGGGACAAAAAGGGAAAGGTAGATCTCCGTGAAGGTCATAAGGATAACTTACCACAGGCTAAAAAAGAAACCTTTGAGGGGGACAAAGAAGTATAAAAGCTCTGGTGTTTTCATTGTAATAAAGTGGGCCACACAAAATCACAGAGTTAGTGGGCGAGGAGAAAGCCAGATGTAGGAAAACCTGACAAGCCTGGACTAGTAACATAAAGCACAAGGGAAGTTGGACAACTGCCTCAGAGTGGGCAAGATGATCAGAGATTGATTAAGGAGGAAGTGCCAGATCTGCTTAAAAAATATACATGCAAGGGTAAAGTTTATTCACATAGGACAGGAGTACTCGGTCAGGAGGTTACAATATTAAGGGACACAGGATGCTTTCAGTCTGTAATGCTGAAGGATGAGGAGATATGTATTCCTGAGAGACTATTGTCAGGAAAGGTACTGGTTACAGGAATTCATGCTGAGAGAAAAAGTGCTCAGTTATGTAAAGTGAGGCTAGAGAGTCTGGAGAAGAGTGGAGAATTTGTGGTAGGAGTACTGGGCAAACTCTCAGCTCCAGGAATACAATTTGTCCTTGCAACTGACATAACTGATTCACCGGTAGGTGTGCTGCATACTCTCGTTGAAAAACCAGTGGAGACTCAAGCAACTGAAGCCCTGCAGGAGTCTTATTTGGAACATTTCCCAGATTGTGTCTTAACGAGGTCACGGAGGTACATGTTTTGGAAACAGGAGAGATCAAAAGGCACAGCTAAGGAAGCTGACATAGCTTTATCTGAGACTTTTCTCGATTAGATAAGTGGGACAGAACAGGAGCAAATAAGTAAACATGCAAGTAACTTTAGCCCTGCTAGGCTGACAGAGTCACAGCAGAAAGATGAGAACTTAAAACAGTTAGATCAAAAGACATTTACAGAGGAGAGTTAATGCCTCACTGGGTGTTATTACTTAAGAAATGATGTTTTAATGAAGAAATACAGACCATCACACATTCAATCAGATGAGAAATGGGTAGAGATTCATCAAATTGTTTTACCAGTAGGGTATAGGAAGTGAATGCTATGATTGGCGCATGAGCTACCACTTGGAGGCCTATTTCGGGGTGAGGAAAACACAGACTAAGATATTTTTACTGGCCTGGACTAAACAAGGATGTAGTTGAATTTTGCGAGATGCCTAGTCCAGAACACCCTCTAAACCCTTCCTATTCATATACTCATCCAGATGCCTTTTAAATGTTTCAATTTTACCAGACTCCACCACTTCCTTTGGCAGCTCATTCCACACATGCACCACTCTGTGAAAAAGTTGCCCCTCGGCTCACTTTTAAATCTTCCTCCTCTCACCTTAAACCTATGCCCTCTGTTTTTGACTCCCCTACTCCAGTAAAAGACCATGACTATTCACCTACCTATGCCCTTCATGATTTTATAAACCTCTATAAGGTCATCCCTCAGCCACTGACGCTCTAGGGAAAACAGCCCCAGCCGAATCAGCCTCTCCTTATAGCTCAAACCCTCCAACCCTGTCAACATCCTTGTAAATCTTTTCTGAACCTGTTCAAGTTTCACCTTCCTATCGCAGGGAGACCAGAATTGCATGCAACATTCCAATAGTAGCCTAACCAATGTCCTGTACAGCCACAACATGATTTCCCAACTCCTGTTCTCAATGCACTGACCAAGAAAAGCAAGCATAGCAAACACCTTCTTCACTATCCTATCTACCTGCGACTTCACTTTCGTGGAATTATGAACCTGCACTCCAAGGTCTCTTTGTTCAGCAACACTCCCCAGTACCTTACCATTAACTGTGTTTGTAGAATCCCTTTGGATTCTCCTTTACCCTAGTTGCTGTGTCAAACCCTCTTTTTGCCCTCCTGATTGACCCCTTGTGTATAGTTCTACAGCCTTTATATTCCCTTAGGGATTCACTCAATCCCTGCTGCCATTACCTGACATATGATTCCTTCTTTTCTTGACCAGAGCCTCAATTTCTCTAGTTATCCAGCATTCCTTGCACATACCAGCCTTGCCCTTCACCCGAACAGGAACATACTGTCTCTGGACCCTTGTTTTCTCATTTTTGAAGGATTTCTATTTTCCAGCCACTTTACCTGCAAACATCCGCTTCCAATCAACTTTTAAAAGTACTTGCTCAATGTCATCAAAATTGGCCTTCCTCCAATTCTTTTCGATCTGCTTTATTCTTTTCCATCAGTGGTTTAAAACAGACAGGATTATGGTCACTGGCCCGAAAACAGAAGCCAATCTTCCATCCATTTACACGGCTTGTTGCCACGGAAAGGCTTCCAACATCATCAAACACCCATCACACCCCAGCAATGCTCTCCTCCAACCTCTTCCATCAGGCAGAAGATACTGAAGCTTAAACACAGGCTCCAACCGGATCTTCACTTTGGCAAGAGTAACAAAAAGATGGGGTACTGGGCTAATGGTCGGATACTTGGTAGTGTGGATGAGCAGAGGGATCTTGGTATCCATGTACACAGATTTTTGAAAGTTGCCACCCAGGTAAATAGTGCGGTGAAGAAGGCATATGGCGTACTGGCTTTTATTGGTAGAGGAATTGAGTTCCGGAGTACTGAGGTCATTTTGCAGTTGTATAAAACTCTGGTGCGGCCGCATCTGGAGTATTGTGTGCAGTTTTGGTCGACATAATATAGGAAGGATGTGGAGGCACTGGAACGGGTGCAGAGGAGGTTTACCAGGATGTTGCCTGGTATGGTAGAAAGATCGTATGAGGAAAGGCTGAGGCACTTGGGGTTGTTTTCATTGGAGAAAAGAAGGTTTAGGGGTGACTTGATAGAGGTGTACAAGATGATTAGGGGTTTAGATAGGGTCGACAGTGAGAATCTTTTTCCACGTATGGAGTCAGCTATTACAAGGGGGCATAGCTTTAAATTAAGGGGGGTAGGTATAGGACAGATATTAGGGGTAGGTTCTTTACTCAGCGAGTCGTGAGTTCATGGAATGCCCTGCCAGTAGCAGTGGTGGACTCTCCCTCATTATGGGCATTTAAGCGGGCATTGGATAGGCATATGGAGGATAGTGGGCTAGTGTAGGTTAGGTGGGCTTGGATCGGCGCAACATCGAGGGCCGAAGGGTCTGTACTGCGCTGTATTCTTCTATGTTCTATGTTCTATCTGCACTGCCGTTATTAGACTGATGAATGGACTCTCTAACTTCAAATACCGCTGAGCTTGCTAATGTTAATCCAGCCTGGCGCACACTCTGTGTCATGTAACCTGTATGTTTCTATCCATGTTTTTTATTACCCTGATCTGTATGTCCTTGCTTACTATGATCTGTCTGTATTGCTTGTACACAAAGCATTTGACTGAACTGAGGGACATGTGATAATAAATAAGTCGAATCAAATCAAAATGCTCCCCCACTGACACCTCAGTCACCTGCCCTGCCTTATTTCCCTAGAGTAGGTCATGT